>NC_135785.1:58211000-58832500 GCF_051106095.1 Pogona vitticeps
AGAGCTGATGCCAGCCATCGAGGATAAGAGGAGAGCTCTAGCAGCATACAAAGCCTGTCCTAGCGAGTACAACTTGAAGGCTCTTCGAGCTGCTCATAGCCAAGTCCAACAGGCTTCCAGGAGATGTACCAACGATTATTGGCTTCAGCTCTGCTCTCAGATACAGATAGCAGTGGACACAGGTGTGACGTAGCAGGCCACTCTGATGTCACTGCCAACTCAGGGCTCTCAGAATGCCCACCCCACTACTTCACACTCGCTGCCACCAATTGTAATGACTATTTAAGAAGGACAAAGGTTTCCTTCAAAACAAAACAGGTTTATTGAAATAACAAAATAAAATATGAAAATCACAAGTAGCTAATGAAGATGTCAATCACTGTATCATATTTAATCAATCACAGACTTCCCTCACTGACCACTTAGGCACGCAGGCCTCTAAACAAGCTCTTTCTCTCTCACACACCAGATCTGATCTCCCACACTTTCTTCATCACCCTTTTCCTTCCAGCTCCTCCCTCTTCAGCCCCACCCTCCATCACCCCATTGGCTGATGATTCACTGCCCAATTGTGACGGACAGGTAAGGTCAGAGCTGCCTGTTACAACAGGCAACATCAAGGGAATGTATGATGGTCCAATACAGAAGACATCTGCTCCCTTGAAGTCTGCTATAGGCATGATCATCCAGGACTGAGCACAGCACATGGAACTCTGGGTACAGCACTACTCTGAGCTATATTCCAGAGAGAATGTAGTAACCGAAGAGGCACTAAATAACATTGAGTGCCTGCCTGTCTTGGAAGAGCTGGACAATGAACCAACGAGCTGTATGAAGTATTTTGTCTTTGTTGGAGGGAAGGTGGAGTACTAAAGGACATGAAAGATGCAAACATTGTCACATTGTATAAGAAAAAAGGAGACAGAGGCGACTGCAATAAGTACCATGGCATCTCTCTTCTCAGGGTTGTAGGGAAGCTGCTTGCCCGTGTTGTGCTGAAGAGACTCCAGGTGCGGGCAGACAGAATCTATCCAAAATTACGGTATGGATTTGGAGTTAACAGATCCACCACCAAGATGGTATTTTCCCTCAGAGAGTTGCAGGGGAAATTCAGGAAACAACAACAGCCACTCTTTGTGGCCTTCATAGATCTCACAAAGGCATTTGATTTGGTTAGCAGGGATGGCCTTTTTAAAATACTTCCCAAGATTGGATATCCACCTTGACTCCTTAACATCATCAGGTCCTTTCATGAGGGAATGAAGGGCACTATAGTTTTTGATGGCTCAACATAACAGCGCTTGACATCCAAAGAGAAGTAAAACAAGGTTGTGTCCTCATGCCGACCCTGTTTGGGATCTTTTTTTGCTATCATGCTGAAGCACGCCTTTGGAACTGCAACAGAAGGCATCTATCTCCGGACTAGATTATTGTATATGGAAGCTCTTTAATCTCTCTAAAAAAAAAAAGCAAAGCGTGCTGCTTATATAACGCCCCATAGTGCTTCAAGCACTCTCTGGGCGGTTTACAATTTAATTATGCAGGCTACACATTGCCCCCCCCCCCGCGAGCTGTGTACTCATTTTACTGACCTCGGAAGGATAGAAGGCTGAGTCAACCTTGAGCCGGCTACCTGGGATTTGAACCCCAGGTCGTGAGCACAGTTTTAGCTGCAGTACAGCGGTTTAACCACTGTGCCACGAGGCTCCACCTTAATAAAGGCCAGTTCCAGTAGCAATGTCTGGAAGTGAGAGCTGGACAATAAAGAAGGCTGATGCTTTTGAATTGTGGTGCTGGAGGAGACTCTTGAGAGTCCCCTGGTCTTCAAGGAAAGCAAACCTACCTATTCTGAATGAAATCAACCCTGAGTGCTCACTGGAAGGACAGATCCTGAAGCTGAGGCTCCAATCTCTCTAGATTGAGAACGAGGACCAAAGTCCAGCTGAAATGCATGCAGGACTTCCTCTTCGCTGATGATGCACCCACTGTTGCCCACTCTGCTGAAGAGCTCCAACAACACATGAGTTATTTTAGCAAGGCCTGCCAAGACTAACAATCAGCCTGAAGAAAACACAAGTCATGGGCCAGGGTGTGGACTCACCTTCCTCTGTTACTATCTCCATGCAAGAATTGGAGGTTGTTCATGACTTTGTGTACCTTGGCTCAACGATCTCTGACACTCTCTCCCTAGATGTCGAGCTGGGATGTTGGCAAAGCAGCTGCTATGTTCTCTAGACTCACAAAGAGAGTATGGCTTAATAAGAAGCTGACGGCATATACCAAGATCCAGGTCTATAGAGCCTGTGTCCTGAGCACACTCCTGTACTGCAGTGAATCCTGGACCCTTTGTGCATGGCAGAAGAGGAAGCTGAATATGTTCCATATACATTGTCTCCAACACATTTTTGGTATCACCTGGCAGGACAAAGTTCCAAATAGAGTAGTCCTAGGTCGAGCTGGAATTTTTAGCATGTATACATTACTGAAACAGCGACGTCTAACGTTGGCTTGGGCATTTCATAAGAATGGCTGATGGTCGGATTCCAAAGGATCTCCTGTATGGAGAATTAGTGCAGGGAAATTGCCCCCGAGGGAGACCAGAGCTGCAATACAAGAATATCAGCAAGTGGGATCTGAAGACCTCAACAGATGGGAAACCTTGATGTCTGAGTGTTCAGCCTGGAGGCATCATGGCCTCTCCCAGTTTGAAGAAACACTTGTACAGCAGCCTGAGGCAAAGCGGCAGTCCCGAAACCAGCAAAACCAGGGAGCTGGACAGGGGACAGACTGTATTTGTCTTCAGTGTGGAAGGGACTGTCACTCTCGAATTGCCCTTCTCAGCCACCTTAGATGCTGTTCCAAGTCCTCCATACAGAGCACATTGCCATAGTCTCTTGAGACTGAAGGATGCCTACTAGGACCCTTCCCTTGTTGGCTTGTGTTCACTCAAAGGCAAGAACTGCAGGAAACGGGGCAGAGATGTCAGGATGCTGTTTCTCAGTAGGCGCCTATTATGGGGAAGGGCACCAAATCATCAAATCACCATTGCAGCAATGAACAAACCAGCATGAACCAGTAGTTCTTGTGCATCTCTAGTCAGAAGATGCTTTTTTAAAAACTCCAACTGCACAGAAAATTTGGCTGAAGTAATTAACAATCTAATATTTCATTGAGAAAACAGGAAATCGTTGCTGCATGACAGTGAAGAAAACCATCCATGATAATTCCTTATTGCTTGAGTGAGAAGTGCTTAGTCACTTAAAAAAGGAGTCATCTTCTGGGATTTCCCCTTGCTTGTTGCCTTGTTAATGGTAAAGAGCACAAGGGTATCCTTTTAGACCATCTCAACTGTTCCAGTTGGTGCTATCAATATTTAGGCTGCCTTTTGCTATGTAAAGCTTGGCATCCTTTTTCCTGCTGGCAACACAGGCATGATATTGTGCAGCAATATCAGGCCATTTTCTGGCATTTTGATACCAAAGCACAACATCCCACATTCATAAAACAAAGGTGTTTAAAAAAAAAAAAGAATTAAATGTTTAAAGAATGAAATGGCAAGCACTATTCATTTTTATTTGATTTATATTCTGCCTTTCTTCCCAAAGTGTGACTCCAGGTAGCTCACAACAAGATTAAAACAGGTGCAAATAAACAGGTGAACCAAATTATTTGGCTCCATGTCAATCTGGCTTTAGCTCTGGTTATTAGATGGAGGCAGCTTTTGTCACTTTGGGGAATAATCTGTACTGAGAACTGTTTAGGGGGATTATGTCCCTGCTGCTTCTGCTGGACCTGTTTGATTTAAATAGGAATAGCAATTGAATTTAGGACATGAAGCTTTGTTTTTCATTATAATGTTGGTGAATGGTCAGGGCCTGTGTGGTACAAAAAGTGTACGCAGAATTAAATCCCTGGACATTCCATATGAAAGAAAATAAGTCTCTGAAAAAGATCACACAATGGGAAGCAGGGATGTTGGCAAGTCTTTGGGTCAGGATCCCAATCTGAGTCTTTGGTACCAAGTCCTGAGTCCCAAGCACTAAGTCCAATTTCCTATTAAAAACAAGCTTTTCTCCTCATAAAAAGAAGGGGTGGTTGGGTTCTGAATCACAGGTTGAACCATAATACTGAAAAGAAATCCTGAGTCGAGTCACTGGTGCAACTTAAGTCCAAATTTACAGCACGTTCTGTGACTTGAGCCCCTGCCAGAAAGCCAATCAAAGTAGATCAGGTGAGATGGCACACTCGCTTGATACAGTGTAATACGTAAGACCCAATATGAGACATGACCCAGAGAAGTTCAAGGAACATGAGTCTGAAAAGTTATTGTGAATATGAATACTGCCACACATCTAAACAATGCCAAGCGGGAACATATCTGTTTCGATCAAAGGCCAACTGGAGAGGTGTGGGGTAGGCACATGGTCTGTACTGTACGTTGTTTGGAGAACTGGATTTTTACACTCATTCCACAGCTGCCTAACCATAAAACAGCAACCAGGCTCCTGACTTCCTAAGTTCCTGCATGGCAAGGGGTTGGACTTGATGGCCAATGTGGTCTCTTCCAACTCTGCGATTTTATGATTCCATCTACCCTGTTTCCCCGAAAATAAGACCTAATCTGAAAATAAGCCCTAGTATGATTTATCAAGATGCTCGTAATATAAGCCCTACCCCAAAAATAAGCCCTTTCACTAGTTAAGTGAAAGCCTGCCCTCCACCACTGTGCAACAAGCAGAAGAAGATGGCATGACTGTATTTGAATAAATGTTTACTGTTGTACATGCAAAAAATTAAAACATCCCCTGAAAATAAACCCTAATGCGTTTTTGGAACAAAAATTAATATAAGATCCTGTCTTATTTTTGGGGAAACACAGAGACAAGCCTGGTGAAACCCATCCTGCAGAGAACTTCTGGACTTCACATCTAAGAACAACTTTCCTAGCAAATTCATCTTGCCATGTACTTTTTGACTTAAAGTTCTGTACAATGGTAAAAACCTGATGAAGTGGTGTTTTAATTCACAAAAGCTTATTTACTGTATGATGACTTTTAGTGGTCTATAAAGGTATTGCCTGTTTTTACATTTGTATTTTATTTTGTTTTAACCACATGACTACCTTTTACTCCAATACAGCCAAACGATGAATGTCAGTGCAATGAGAAAGAATTACAGCCAGTGAATACTTGAATATTAATATATGTACTTATTATCAGCAACACAATCTTTATAAGTTCCCTTGTGTCTCAAACAGGGAACTGAATAAACTAGCCTGGTACTACATTTGGGAAGTTCACATTCTTACATAGGTTGAGGGAGAAGCTGGTTGCTGTTGGCAAAGCAGCCATTAAGCTCTGTCAATGCTGACAGCTGTACAGATGCCTGCAGGGCCCTGTGGCACTCACCAAATATTAGCACAGCCGTTGCTATGTTAGCTGAACACTGGGTTGCACATGTTTTTCCAGAAGAGTGTGTGAATAAAGGACACACAAGTTGACAAATCTTGTTATAAACAGGTAGTTTTGAGATTGGGATCCAGGGCAAAAAGTAGTATGTGTGGTTATTTAACATCACTTGCTAGTTTAAGAAAATAGTTGATCATAATTGAGAAATATTTTAATTTAATTGCATGTTTTGCAGTCTGTAAGTTTGGTCAATGGATTCTGGCCTTGGACTGCATAAATGATCTGTTTAGAAAGCATAAATGAAAACAATACAGTGACAGGGAGAGACATCTCTCTTCTTTTTCTCTTCTGTGATGTCTCCTGCAGAGTTCTTTAGGCCAATTGTATAATTTTATGAAAAGTAAAATGTTTCTTTCTGCTTTTCTGTTTAAAGCCATATAATCCAGAATGATATCACACAGGAGCTTCATCTTGCAATAATGACCACTACAACTAACTTTTAGGAATATGTGTGTATTTTATTTGAAGATTCTCACATTTTCTGATCTGTCCAGAGATTCTGCTCACATTTTCCATATAGTTCTGGTCATGTTACCTACTGTGCTGTATGTGAACTGACACAAACCATACAATTTCATCTTCCCTGCTCTCAAATCAGCGTCAGATATTGACTCTAGGCCAGAGAATGGTTGGACAAATCAGCCTGTTTATGGTTTGTGTCAGTTTTTTGTGTATGTATTTGTAACTCTGTGTGTCTAATATAATTATTATATAAAAATGTTATGTGTCTTTTTTATACACTTTGCAAAGGATGGAGATGTTTCTTTTCTTTTATTTTGTACTATAACACCCAAAATCCTTTAGCCACCATGGACATAACAGGGACTTGTAGTCCAAAAAAGTGACCCTTTCAAGCTCTGGCATCCTGATACTTAAAAAGCTGAAATTGACCTTTCAGATTCAGAGAGCTGTGAAACTGAAAGGATAGTATATTTAGTTGAATAATAACTATGTGCCATCAAATTGATTCCAACATTTTTTTTGCACAGTGTAATTTTAAAAAAACTTTATATTGTTATATTGCAGTGTTTCATATTATGCTGTCATCCCTCACATTCTCCCACAGTATAGGTTATCCAACAAAGTGATTAAAGCAATTTTGTTGTTGTTGTTTAGTCGCTAAGTCATGTCTGACTCTTCGTGACCACATGAACTGGAGCACGCCAAGCCCTCCTGTCTTCCACTACCTCCCAGAGTTGGGTCAAATTCATATTGGTGGCTTCAGTCACACTGTCCAACCATCTTGTCCTCTGTCATTCCCTTCTCCTCTTGCCTTCACACTTTCCCAACATCAAGGTCTTTTCCAGGGAGTATTCTCTTCTCATGAGATGGCCAAAGTATTGGAGCCTCAGCTTCAGGATCGGTCCTTCCAGTGAGCACTCGGGGTTGATTTCCTTCAAAATGGATAGGTTTGTTCTCTTTGCAGTCCGGGGGACTCTCAAGAGTCTCCTCCAGCACCAGTTCAGACTAAACACGATCCACCTGGAGCAGGAATTGGCAAGCCACTCCAGTATCTTTGCCAAGAAAATGCCATGAACAGAAACAAAAGCAATTTTAGGGTTCTTTTAAACAACTAGAGGAGTTATGTGGGAAGACTAGAAACTAATGATTATGTATTAATCTAGTATCTCTGGTTAAACTAAACTATGGTCCTACAAGGATTTCATGTACTTTTCGGTATGTCTGGAAAATCTGTGTAATAAATTTTTTTTTTTGGATTGGATATTGAAATATACTGTTGAAAGCTCACATTAAAATATAATACTTAGTCTTTACGGTGCCACCTGTTTTTTGTGTCTTTTAAAAATCTTTTTTTCCTTTGGATTTTGCTTGATAACGCATGCACAGGCTAAACTGCCTACCTCTTCTAAAACTTGAAATATAATGTATCTGTAATGGAATACAATCACACTGTTACCATGTAAATAACATTAAAACTGCAGTCAGCAGCTTAATTTCATTTTGTCTCTATGATGTTAGATGCATCAGAGTGCTATATGTATGGCTGAAATTCTGTACAGGTTCGACTGGGAGTAAGTTCCAGTGAACTCAGTGGACAAATATGGAATAATCTTATAAATGTTAAGTATTTGGTTTTTTTCAGTTCTCAATGAGATTGGAAACCTCTTCTTTCCCCTACAAGTTTCCCCAACAGTTTAATATTTTCATGACCTTCTAGCTCAAACAGACTGCCTGAGAAAACTTATTTGAAGCTCCTCAAAATGTTAGATCCATGATGTTGCCTGGCTGTGAGATTCAGCTACCTATTAGCCTCACATTATTTAATTTTGCAAAATAATAGTGCACTGTTGTTTTTTAAGACAGGATTTCTTTAAAGCAACTATAACAGCATCACTATTTTTGTGCAGTTTGCCTTGACGATTTTTCTGCAAAAGCTGTACCACTTTTGCTTGTGTGAGAGCCAGAGGCTAAAATGCATTTCCATTATCACTGAAAAACAAATCTTATCTCTTGCCATCCAACCTTCCTGGTTATTTGGTTGATTTTTTAAAAAAATTCCATCCGAATGGCAGTTGGTTATTGAGTTTTTGGATGCGTCTCACAATTCTAATTAAATCTGAGGTTCCTCTTGTTGAGAAACCAGCAGAGAATAGTTAAATGGCTCTTACAGACTGGCTGATGCAAAACAGTTGTATTCATGGTGGAGCACAATTAAAAATTCAATATATCTTATCTGCTGCAGCCAGCAATTTTGTTGGAACAAGTCAATCTCTCCTGCTGTTGTTGTGTGTATGTATCCTTGTAAACAGGTATTCAAAAAGTGATTTTGACTATACTGAGTCTCTGAAAACTGTAGAAAAAATTATAGACACCTATATATGTACCCCAATTCATTACAGTGTCTGTATGTGTGAAAAAACTCTTAACACTAGAGCAGCCCCAATATGTTAATAAATTATTCAGAGATAATGGAAATATTGCTGTTACCTCCATGTGAGAAGATGGAGTTGTATGGGTTAACACTGTACAGGTCTTTACTGGTCTATGTAACAAACAAGGCAATTGAGCTCCTGTATTTGATTTATGCCCTGTTCTGAAAAAGTAAGAGCTGAATAGTGTACTTCTTGCTTAGACTCCCTTAGCAAGCCTATACCAGCAGCTTTAATAGATTTTTCTTAAGCAAGAAGCCATTCATTCAGTGTTTCATTAGATTTAGGCTTCTTCCACTTTTTACTTTCCTTCGCCAAGCCCACCTGAGATTTTCCCTCAATTTTGGGAATATAATAATATTTATTATTTCAGTACATATTTTGAGTGGTCTCTGATTGATTGATTGATTGATTGATTGATTGATTGATTGATTGATTGATTGATTGATTGATTGATTGATTGATTGATTGATTGATTGATTGGATTTCTATTCCACCCATCTAGACCAAAGATCTACTCTGGGCAGCTTACAAATTTAAAAACAATAAACCAAAAACATATATTATAGGTCCCAGGTGTCGAAAGTATAAGAAATTAAGATATGGTAGGAGGGAAAGCCTGCCCAAATAGCCAGATTTTAAGTTTATTCCTGAAAACATCCAGAGAGGGAGCCACAGGCAAGTTGTTCCAAAGGCGAGGGGCCACTGCCGAGAAGGCCCTGTTCCTCGTTGTTTCCTCCCAGACCTCCCTTGGTGTTAGGCCCCTCAGCCACCTGACCTGGCTGGAATGAGTGACTCTGGCAGAACTAGGTGGGAGAAGGTGCTCTACCAGATATCGAGCTCTTAAACCGTTTAGGGCTTTATATGTAATCAATGCAGAAGCAAATGGGCAGCCAATGCAAGGCGGCCAGCGTGGGGAAAATATGTTGATACCTTTTCATGGAGAGAAGTCCGCCAGCTCTGGTAAGGAAATGGCTGAGTTGCGGGGAGCACGGTAACCCAGCAATATCCCTATGCCATCCCTAGGCCCCAATCGATACATGGAGGGCCTCTAGACTTGGCATCACCAGAGCAGAGCGCCTAGCAACTTGAAGGGTGTTTTTGTAGACAATGGCTACTCCCCTGCCCCACCCCTCAAGTCTACCCTGGTGTTGGACTGCATAATTGTGAGGGCAAGCAAGAGTCAGGGGAACGCCTTCTTCCCTGCCCATCCTTTTTTCGGTTGTGCATGCCAGAGCTGCATCCTCCAGAATCAGATCTTGCATAATCTGGGACTTATTTGATACAGATATGGCATTCAACTGCACCACATTTAGAGTGGAGGGCCGGCTGAGTTGACTACCTCGAGTCTGGTAGAAGGTAACAGTGCTAGAACAGTGAACAGATTTCAAGCCTCTGTTCACCATTCTTCTGGAACAAATGGCAACAGCACCTACATCATATCTCCCTCTGCCAGAAATCACTCTGATGTTAAAAAGTCCCCTTCTGGGCAGGCAAGCCTTCCACTCCATGCCAACCAAGAAAGAAAAAAGAAACCAAAAGATTTAAAAACTAAAGAGTAGCTGGTAATTAGTAACAGAATTAACAATCAAATCAAATAAACGATCAAACAAAATAAACAAACCATAACATAATAAATGCAATAAGATCCAGATTAATCAGACATCAGTAACAATATATATAAACAAATTAAACAGTTAACACCCATCTCTCCCCATTGCACTTAGATAACAGGGACTTTGCCTCCTCCAGCCAGCCAGAACAAAAGGTGTAATTGAATAGAATCACTGGGTTTAATGTCTCTCCTCCTCTTGGTGTTGTTAATGGATGGCAGAGATGAAATGGCCTGCCCTCTCCAAGGGCCCAACTGCCATTGTTGGAACCACAGCACTACAACTCTCCAAAAGGCAATGGACCAGGTTTGTTTCAATATCGGCTAGGAGAGCGAGGGAACAGAAGCAGCAGCTGAAACCAGGGTCATCTGTGAGAGAACGCCAACAATCTCACTCCCAGGGGATGACAGCTGCAAGAGAAAAAAAGCCACCCAGAGCAAGCACAATACGCTCACAACGGGGCCAGCCGCCAGCAGCATTGTCTCAGAGTCCTTAGCAATCACAGCTCCCCTCAGTACCAACGCATTACCAGGAAGTTCCATGGTGGTCAATGTTCGAATGTTCGAATCACCACTGGAGTCATCACCTTCCCATGTTTGAGGAAGTGGATTTAATCCATGAAAGCTCACACTAAAATATAACAGTTAATCTTTAAGTTGCCACAATGTTTTTGTCTTTTTTCTTTTAAGTTTTTATTTTGGATCTGCCTGATACATTTGCACAGACTATCTCTTCTAAAACTATAAAAATTAAATTGGCGTTTGTCTTAATGTTGAAACAGAACAAAAAGGCAGACTTGGTAAATATGTGAGATTTATGGACTGGAAATATGCAGATTTCTCCACTCCTAGTAAGAGCTAATAATGGAATAAACCTGGCATATTGGTGCTCTGTGTGAAAACCACATGGTCTCCATGTGGCAGTGGTGATGCCCCGTTCTTTCCTGAACTCTGAACTAGCCATGCACAAAGCTCTATAAAGAATCATTTTAAGCCAAACAGATGTTACATTCCATTATTGCCAGATGGCTATATAAAGAAGAGTATAAAATAATCAATTTCAATGTTTATTTATAGGGGACACAAACCATAAAGTATGGCCCTCTTAGAAAAGGGGTGTGTGCTTAGTTTATTATTGAGGCACAACAGCTTAAATAAGATTAATAATTCAAGAGTGTTTTAGAGCCCAAATTTGATTTATGGCCAGTTCTGAAAAAGTGTGAGCTGAATAGTGTGCTTCTTGCTTAGACTCCCTTAGCAAGTCTATACCAGCACTTTTAATAGATTTTTCTGAAGCAGGATGTCATTCCTGCAGTCTTTCATTAAGTTCATGCTTATGCCCTTGTTTATTCGTTGTCATCAGCATAACTTGCAGTGAATGGAATGAGAAATTCAGGTGTAGTCATTTGGAAAGCAAATGAATGCTGGGTAAAGCATTGTGCAGAGTCTGGCTGTGAAAAGAAAAGAAAAGAAAAGACTGGCTTAATTTTGTATTTTTCACAATAGTGTGATATGCAAGAATTATTAAAGGAAGCTTTTTCATGGCATAGAGACAAATATTGTAGCCATATCAGAGCTGTCTGATGGCTACAGTGACACATGCCTTAGTTGCACCCAGCTTGGATTACTGTAACACACTCTATGTGGGGCTACCTTTGAAGATGGTTCGGGAACTTCCTCTGTTGTGAAATACAGCAGCCAGGCTGCTGACTGAGGCCATTTACAGGCAGCACAAGGATGATATCTCTGCATAAGAGCCTCCATGGCATTTAAGATCATCAGAGGAGGTCCTCTTATCAGTCCCATTGCCAGCACGGGCACAGCTGAAGGGGACGCGGGAAGGGGCCTTCTCTCTTTCAGCTCTCGGGAGATCAGACTGCGCACCCCCCATTTTACCTTTCTGCTGACAGCTGAAGGCCCATCTCTTCAGGTAGGATTTTAACAGTCACGACGGAATCCCTGAATGCCTTTTTAGAATTGGATAATTTTTAATGGTCATTTGCTTTTAATTATTCAATTTTATCTTAATTAGCATATAGTTTAATTTATTATGTTTTAAAAATTCTTCCTTTTAACATTGTGAGCTGCCTTGGGTTCCCTTGTTGGGAGAAAGGTAGCATATAAATAAAACAAACAAACAAATAAATAAATAAATAAATAAATATTATCGGCTGCTAAGTCTGTGAGGTGAACCCAGTGTGATCTAGTGGATAGAGTGATGGATTAGGATTTAGGACAACTGGAGTCTGAACGCTGGGTCAGCCACAGAAACTCATGGGGGGTGGGGGAGTGTGGCACTGGTAAAACCACTGATAAATATCTCACTAACCTTTAAACTGTTGTGATCACATGCCCTATCTCCTGAAAAAAAGACAAAAGCCATTCCCACAGCTATAAATACTATCCAACAAACACCAACAGAGCATGGATGGAGTTCCTACTCCAGTACTCTGAAGATGCCGGGCGCAGAGACTGCCGAAACATCAGGAAGAACAACCTTCAGAACATGGCCAAAGAGCCCGAAAAACCCACAACAACCATTAGATCCCAGCCGTGAAAGCCTTTGTGAATACATTGTTGTGATCACTGTGAGTCAGTTTCAACTTGGTGGCACATAGCACAAGGTCTGTATATGGAGAGCAAGGTTGAGGGTAAAGAAGCTGATAGCAAATACCTGCTAGTAGTCTCTGGTATTTTCATTGGATCACTGTAGTTTCTTGCCACTACATTTTTTACTGGTAACAGGAAGGCCCCATATGTGATGCATTGTTGGTTTATTTGCAGGGAAAAAGTATGGAGGAAAGTGAGGGAAAACAGTAGAAACTGAATGGGTTGGGGGAATGGGACTAGGCAAAAGCTGGAATGGGACTTGTTCATACAAATTGATCTCAAGCCTAAAAAATGTTACTCTTTCATTAACTTTTTATTGCTCCCAAATCCCCACAACAGAACACAGTGGCCCAGAATGGCAATTTCTGCATAGGATAATCAAGCCAAATTCATGACACATATGGCTAGATAAGGCAGATGCAGCAAACCCCAAGATGCTCCTGGCAACAACATTCTAGTAACTCTTCTGAGGAAAAAAAAATCAATATCCCCCCCCCCCAAAGCCTGGAACAGTGACTTCTGAGTAGGACAGTTCAATGAAAATCACCTGTCACAGGAGACAAATGAAGCAAATCATAAATAGCTTGAAGGCATAGAATAATAGCATATGTTCTCTCAGTCTTCTTTTCTCCAGGGTAAGCCAAAGTGATCATCCTGAGAAGTCTGGCAGAAAGCATACAGCCACAATCTCCTTTTCTATTTCTGGGTTGTGGTTCCTGTGGTGGTCAGTGGTTTTATGTATTACTCCCACACTGTCATAATTGGTTGCATGGGAGTAATATATAAATTACTGAATTGGCTGCTGTCACCAGCTCAGAAGATGCTGTTGATGGGTCTTTTTGAAAATGTCACATTTAGAGTCAGAAGTGGCCCTGGAATGTGTTTCCTGGTTGTATCTGTCCCCTCTAGTACAATGGGATGGGTGAATTCTGGCATCCTGTCCTACTTGGAAATTGCCGATCTGGGCTGTCTTGTATAATTTTGGTTTCCTGCCCATAATGGGCACTACAGTGTGCTTCCTGATGATGCTTTGTACATTGTTACATCATTCCCCTCTCATATGATATCCAATGGAGAACCGCATTTCATAAGACAGGATTTTTTTTAGAACGATGCTTCGCAAGACTTTTTCCCCCCCATTGGAACATATTAAATAGATTCCAATGGGGAACCGTGTTTCGCAAGACAATGTTTTCTATGGACGATTTTCGCAAGACGATGATTTCCCCCCATTGGAACGCATTAAATAGATTTCAATGCATTCCAATGGGGAACTGCGTTTCGCAAGACGATGTTTTCGCAAGACAGCAATTTTCGTGGAACGAATTAACATCGTCTTGCAAGGCACCACTGTATTACTAAACAGTGCTCAATGCATACAAAACTGCTGACTCCATTCCCCATATCTGCTCTCCTTGCCTCAAAACCCTGGTATGCTAGTGAGGCTAAGACACTGGAAGTTAGTTCCTGGATTTCCTCTACACTTAAAATTCAACACTGCCTGGAAAGAATTTTATGCATTTTATTTAAAATAAAAAGAAATAAGCCAGCAAGAGAAAGAGAAAGAGAAAGAGAGAGAGATATAAGTGGTTACAAAAAGTAAAAAGGCAAGTTATCAAAATATTCCTGGTAAAATGTAAATGTTTTTGGTAACTCTGACAGCGTGGTAGATCTTTTTGGAGGGACGGGGTGAGACTCTTGCAAGGTGTTCATTGGTATAATTTCCTCTTCGTATCATTTTGACCCCATGAATTATAAAGTTAATCTTGGGGGCCATTTTCCATGGTGCCCTGGGTGCCAAAATTACTAGTTACAGCTCTGATTTTCCTAACATAAATTGGTGGTTTAATTGGAGTTTAATTTAATTTGGAGGTTTTGCATTACTATTTTTCCAGTGATAAAATAGCTAGGTGTTGGAGAATGCAGGAAAAGAAAGCTGCTGCCAAGTGATAGATCCTCTATGTACTACATAATAAAAACCATCTTTCTCCTAGCTCAGAATTGGGATTGCCCACTCCAATGCAGGGTCTTAAAGTAAGCCAAAACAAGGGGAAATGCATGGAAACAAGCTGATAAAACAGAGAAAGCGTCAGTAACTGAAGTGGTTTTGCTTCAGTGATTAAGGAATGGGATTTTCAAAAATTCTTGCAATGAATTCCTTCCCCCCCAAAGCTCAAAACCAGGGCAAAAAGAAGGGAAAAATTAGTCATTTTTCATTCCACTCTGGTAAAGCTTTTAGTGTACTAATGTGATATAAATCTAATTGGGAATTTAAGTATGTTCTTTTCTATGTAGATACAATGTAATTAGATTGTTAAACTTATTAACAATTAACAAGGGGTCATTTTCCACTAATTTTCCAATCTGTATGGCTGCTTAGATTCATGGGATTCATATACCCTGAAAAAAAATTATTTTGTATACATTCACCATTGAGTGTACGGCATACACACAATACTGCTGTAGCACATTGTAGCCTAATTTTCCAAATTAATTGAAACCTGGTATTTGTGACTTCACCTTCACTACACATCCATGGCATCTTGAGCGTATAAGTCCGTCAGCATAGGCTTCCATTTATCTGAGCTGAGTTTATGATATGTGGACCTTAACTTCCTGAAATGATACTGACAATACTTGTAATTGCAAAGAATTATAGGGGAAGTTTTAGTCACAAGAGTTTTCTTAGCGTGAAAGATTATTGTTGTCTCAAATTGTGACCCATAAACCTTAGAAATGGGGGCATGGAAAGCAATAAATAACAATGTCTTAAAAGATAACAGATCAATAGATCTGCACTTCTTCCTGCTAAGCTCATTTTCACTTTTGCTTCATGGTGTCTGAACCAGACAATAGCATTTAAGGGATGTTGTGGAAGTTATTGATTGGGAAGTTTAAGAAAGTCATTGCTGATCATGAAGGGGGAAAGTGCTCAACGTAAACCCCTCAGTGAATTAGTTTTTCAGGAAAAGGAATGACAAAGTAAAACAAAGCTACCCTTTCTGAAGTGAATGACAACTTTAAGTTTAATATAGCAGGATAGATCTAGTATGGTCCGCTCTGCCAGCAAGAGGCTTTGCTGAATGGAGCGCCTTTGCCTTCTCACTTGGAATAGAGCGAGACGTTATTTACATGTCCCAGCTATCTGGGAGGGGATGGGGAGGAGAAGGAGTGAGGTTTAATGCTGGAACTCCTCTCCCATTCAGCCTCTTTTGAGGCTTGCATCCCACCCACCCATTTCTTTTTCGATAGTATGAGCTTTGCTGGTCATGGATAGGAATTTTTGACCTGTTTGCTGATTGGCTGTGGCACAAGGGGAATTTTCGCCTATCCCATACTGGCAGGGCATGTGAGGCAGTTTTATGAGTGGTCCCTTTGGTCACACTGG
The DNA here is from genome assembly GCF_051106095.1 of Pogona vitticeps. Lineage (NCBI taxonomy): Eukaryota > Metazoa > Chordata > Lepidosauria > Squamata > Agamidae > Pogona > Pogona vitticeps. The sequence goes on from NC_135785.1 coordinate 58,226,970, forward strand.
TGGGTAGTGCAGAATGGAGATGGACTGGTGAGTTCCCTGTGGAGTCAAGCGGGGTATAGCACGTCTGAACCCTCAGAGCTGCGGATCAAGAGATTATGGTCTGGTGGGGATGACCCACTGGGGACTCCTCCAGATCAAAGGCCACTGAGAGATAGGAGGCCAAAGGCCTGGAGATGGTCATACAATGGCCAGCCATGGAGGTCTGGACATAGGGGCCATGCTAACTAAGGCCGGGACACTCACCCAGTATTGTAAAGAAACGGTCCTGTGAGACCTTTACTTTCACCATCATTCTGCACTACCACAGGCCCCATTGGCTACTTGAAGGGCCAGAAAGTTAAAATGATATGATTAATAAAGTGTGGCCCTGTTTTTATCCCATCTTTGAGTCTTGTGTCATTATTCCAGTATGGGAGGGCAAAGGTATATGGGAAATACTGTGGAAGTGTTTAATGAGTAAATCCAAAATTTCAGAGCACAGAATTTAGTAATGACCTAGTAGAATATGTTCATTCCCTTGAAGAGAGAAAGGTTCTGGTTTCCCACTGGAAATGTTCACAACTACTGGAAGACATTTGATCTTTAGAGGATCAATTTCTACCAACATTTAGAGTTTGAATGCTCTGAGATTTTTCTAGAAGGCACCAAAAACATATCTGGGTTTTTAAGATAGTGTGTGGTTTTATGCTGGATAAAAAGTACAAGAGAAATTGAGTGAAGGTTATGATATAATATACAGTGATGCCTCGCAAGACGAGTGCTCCGTTTTACGACGAAATCGCATTACGACGAAGCAATTGCAAAATGATGTTTCCTATGGGGGAATTTTGCTTTGTGATGATTGGTTCCCTGCTTCGGGAACAGATTCTCGCAAAACGACGATTTTCCTACAGCTGATGGGCGGTTTCAAAATGACCGCTGGGTAAAAAAAAAGGCTCCCCGCTCTTTTCTGGGACTGATTCCTCACTGCACGGGCAGTGAAAATGGCTGCGCTATGGAGGATCTTTGTTGGATGGTGAGTTTCAAGCCCATAGGAACACATTAATTGGGTTTTAATGCATTTCTATGGGCTTTTTAATTTCGCTTTGCGATGTTTTCGTTCTACAATGATTTCGCTGGAACGAATTAACATCGTAATGCGAGGCACCACTGTAGAGTGTATATTTGCCATTGCATAGGTTACTATATAATTAGCTTGTATATTTGCATAAGAGACCAGTCTAAAGCTGGTTTTCAAGCTCAATTTTGAAGGACATGAATGAAGAATATATCATATGAAAAACTGGATTAAGTTTTGAGGAAGGAGGCATGTAAATTGATAGAAGAAGTAACAATATGTAAACAACACCATATTAGAAAATAGCAATATTTGAAATTATTGCTAAGGAGGTTAAAAAAGAAAGTGCAAAGCAGATTACATTACATTAGATTAGCAGATTAAATTAAGAAGACAGACATAATGACTAATATAATTTAGCAAGTTGTGAACTGTCCAGAGAGTGTTCATACTAAAAGAGTCGGTCTTTCTTTCTTCTCTATTCATATTAGAATGCTGCACAAATCAGCATGTTTACAGTGCAGCGCTTCTGGAAGTGAAGGATTGGCTGGCTATACACTATTGCCAAATGGAAACCCAAGCATACTTGCAATGCTTTTCCACTTTTGGGGGAGGCTCCTTTCATGGGGCAATGTACCAGCTGAAGTAATAAGTAAATAAATAAGACATATTTATTCAAACACATATTGCTGAAACACCAGAGGCCAAGTAAGGACTCCAGTATACCTCTTGCTGATCTACAAATATATGAAACATGACAGTTCCTGCCTTTGACAAAATGTACAAAGGTGAAAAAGAAACTGGCTTTTCTTTTAGCTTTAACTGGCATTATACAAATAATTGTGTTTTTTTTAAAGATTAGGCCCTAATTTTAGAACCACTTGTGACTTTCTGTCTTTCAAGTGTTTGTTTCCAATAATAGAGACCTCTTTGTCTGAAGGATATTACCTCCAGCACTCTAAGCACAGATTGGTAAGAGAGGACCATTCAAAGAAAGGTGGAGTAAAAAGAACTTTGTCATCATTTAGTGGTTTAGTCATGTCCGAATCTTTGTGACCCCATGGACCAGAGCATGCCAGGCCCTCCTGTCTTCCACTACCTCCCGGAGTTGGGTCAAATTCAAAAGAACTTATATACGTATAATTAAAAATTAAGAACACAAATGTAAATCTTTACCTTTAAAGTCTGTACACTTTCCAAAATATGCAGGTTATTATCTTTACATGTTATTTTAACTTTTAAACTTCAATTCATTTATGTAACAGCATCTGTCCCCATTGTTTTCTCTTACACACTGACATCTCAATACAGTGGACCCTCGACTTACATACGGCTCGACTTACAGACTTTTCGAGTTACAGACTTCTCTGGCAGCAAAATTTAGATTCGACTTGCAGCCGGAGAATCGACCTACAGACCAGAAATTAACCAAAATGGAACAAAAATAGAATAAAAACTGCCAGTTATGGGATTAATCGGTTTTCAATGCATTGTAGGTCAATGGAGATTCGACCTACAGACTTTTTGACTTGCAGCCACTGTTCCAATATGGATTAATTCCGTAAGTAGAGGGTCCACTGTAACTGTAGCTATGTTTAAGTTGTTGGCAATTCTTAACTGTAAACAAAATTCCACAAAACATGAAGCATTTCAGTCACTCTCAGTTATTGTAAAAGGCAGCAGAATGGTTAATTACTCCACGGGCAATGTGAACAGATTAAAAAGCATTTTGCTTCCTTTGTGGTTCAGAGTATTCCCCCCCCCCCACATCTGAAGTAAGGATTGTGTAAGCGCTTCTCTGAGCCATGCAAAGATCCTACCATATACACAATGACTTATTTTTATGACAAATTTAGCCCTCAATCTTAGAAGTGCATTCATTAAAGAAAACAGTTAACAAGATCCAATGCTGTTCATTAATAAACATGGGAGATTTAGAGCAATTCTCTCTGGAAAACCAGGAAATAAAACCCTTCTCTCCACACTGTTCTAAATTTTGAAAAAGCATTCTGTTGTTGTTGTTTACTCCTTAAGTCATGTCTGACTCTTCATGACCCCATGGACCATTAGCCCGTCCAGGGAACACACGCCGTCCATGACTGCCACCTGAGGCCCAGACCAGTACCCATCACTGCATCTCCCAGTAAATAAATATATTTAATGCTGACAATGAAGAAACTGAAAGAGAAATTGTTCAAAACTTTCTATATGTCCATTGTCCATTGTCCATTGTCCAAGAATCACATAAAGAGTGAGATTTGGAAGGGCAGTATGAACATATTAGACAAGATTCACAAGTACAGACATGACCTTACTACTTGTCTGGATGCCTTCTGCCAGGTTCAACAGTCCATCTAACTCAGTCCTTACAGAGCTCCTGCTTGCAGGTGTTAACAGCGTGAGAGGCCTGGAAAACATCCACTTGAATCTGGGTCTTCTCAGCTGTAGCACCCTTCTTATGGAATATATCCCAGGAGTTATGTCAGGCCTTCAAAAAATCATCTAAAAACAGATATTTAGGGAAGCTTTTGGGGAGGCTCTCTCCAATTAATTGGGATAGAGAAGGAAGAAGAAAGGGCATATGCCATATTCAGCAACATTTATTCTGCTGCTGGTCTTATCTGTAATGAGGAAATTAATTTGTAGTAGTTAATCTATACATATATTATGTTTTACATTAATTTTGTTTTTCATTTTTGTTGTACACTACCCAGAGTAGCAATTTGCTAGATGGGTAGCATATAAATTAAACAAACAAACAAACACGTGTTGCTAGAGACAAAGACCAATGGATGTGAAAAGGGGACAGTGAAGAAAACTGACAGGGGGGGAAATGGATTCACATTTAAAATGTTTGGAGGAAAGCTTAAAGATATCCTGGATTTCCAGAAAGATGGATAAGTAGTTTCTAGATCAAATGTAGCTTGAGCATGCTCCAGAAATTAAAATTACTAAATTGAGAGGTCTGTATTTTAGAAAGAACGTGAGAAGACAAAACTCAATGGAAAAAGCAAAATGTATCCACCCTGTCAAGTCTATATGAAACAAAGACTAAGCCCAGACTAGCAAACTTTGGTCTGAAATCTGATTCTCCACACATTGCAATGTAAATCTGTAAAAAACAAACAAACAAACAATAAGGCAAGGACAGTCAACAAGGAGCAGGGTAACAAACCAATGCAAAGGCAATGTCTGTTTAAAGACATTTAAATAGAAAATAAATACAATAGTACACTAGAGAAATGTAATGCTGCAAATAAGGACCATGAACAATTACAAAGAAATCAAGCAAATGTAGCTCTAGTTATTATATTTTATCATTCAAATTACATTCCATTATCCTAAACTCCCTAACCACTTAACAGTTTAATTAGTCTAGCGAATTTCAAATTTCATAGCGTGTTATCACTCCAAGTTGTCAACATCTATCAGAAAAGAGGGTGAAAGGCAAAGTAAAGAGAAGAAATGAAGGAAGATAAGAGGGAAGAACAGTGTACAAGTGAAAGAATTAATAGCATATAATCTTACATCTGGATAACTCAGTGATTTAGGAATCTGGCTATGGAACCAGATGTTAACAATTCGATTCCCTACTCTACCTCCTGAGAGAAGAACCAGCCTGTGTAGTCATGGGCAAGCTTAAGTTGCTCTGGCAACTCAACACAGACTCAATAAAGCCCCCCCCCCCATGACTTGAACTTGACTTGAAACTTGAAACTCACCCACTACCTCCCTTTTTTCTTGGCAAAAAAAGAAGTTGTTTCTCATAGGGACTCAGATTTGGGACTTGGGGCTTGGGACTTGGTGCCAAAGATTCAGATTAGGACTTGGGACTCGAACCTAAAGACTTGCCAACATCCCTGCCTATAACCTTCTGTGTGTAAAGGTTCGTCTTCTACAGAATCATGGTCCCTGCTTACTCCTGTAAACCCACCCCATGTGCAAGCAATAAATTAAACTTGTAAGTAATGTAGTTTTCATAATTTTTGCATCTCCTAACACTACAAAGAAGAAAAATTGCCCGGTAGACTCACTGTGGCCTCTGGAGAATGGTAACTTGATGATTACTTACAAGTAAAACCTACAAAGTGGTTTAACTAATCACATTTTAATTTAATACATTTGGCAATTTCATATTTATTGTACACAAATAGGAATTTTATGAGTATGCCTCTATGTTACTAAAGTTTAGTATGTAGACTTCCCTCTAGAGTATGACCCTGTGGAACACAAATATCAAATAAATAGAAACAAATTAAAGTCTGATAGGCCTCCAGAGTCCCCCTTCCTGAGCAAATAAAGCCGTTCTTTTCCTCATAATTCAGTGAATCCTCCAAACTGATTAAAATAAAACATTCACTGCAATGTTGAGTTTCCAATTCCATTTTTTTCTGTTCTGTTGTAAGTCAATGCCGATGGGAAAGGAACATAACCTTTCCTTAAGCTTAGTAGCTTGTATACTGTGAATAGTTTCCCACTATTATGTTCATTCAAGGCAGCACACCAGTACCAAAGTTGCAGCATTATTTACTTTAGGATTAACGTCTAGGGAATGAGGTCATCAAAATGCATACCCTTTCTCCCAGTTTAATAATAATATTAATCTTAGAACTGTAGAGCTGGAAGAGACTCTATGGAACATTGAGTCCAGCCCCTGTCAGGAGGAATTGCATTTGCAGCCTCTGGCTCTACAGACAGATGCCCAAACCACAGAGCTATCCAGCAGTTCTTACCCTTTGATACATCGATATATTTTGCAAGTCGGACACAACTAAATGACTTATCAACAACCTACCTACCTAGGGAGAGACTTGTCAAATGCTCAGCAATATTTTCATTTATTTACTTAAAATATTTTTGCCCCATCTTCCTCCTTAAAAAGTACCCAAGGTGGCTTACAACAGTAGAAGAAAACAGTAGAAGACAGTGGAGTTTTTTTAGACAAAGCTGAAAACAGTGAGTATACAAATATTACAAAACAATCGTACGCCATATTAAAATAAAAATCAATCAATAAAAAGAACACCAAACCAGCAGTTCATGTCCATCTCTAGATGAAGCTATTTAAGCATGCCCAGCTAAACCAACACACACTGCTGAATCCCCACCACATATTGACTTCAAGTCAAGAATCCTTAGTTAAGGAATGTAGATTTCATGCCTGTCTGTAGAGTTTCAATAAACCCTGAACCAAACAGGTGTCAGAATGTTATAGAAAATGGGCAATTGTGCCAATTTTGTGGCGGGTTTCTGTGGTAGTCAATCATTTTGGTGTACAAATAGTTAACATTTTCAGGCAAAAAAGCTGTATGTATGGTGCTAACTGAGGCACAAAGACACAATGGATACTGTCTTGAGCTGGAAGCATGCCCAGAAGCAGCAAAATTAAGAAAATTGATAAGGAAAAGGAACTATCTATTACCTTGAGGAGATTAGCTATACCCTTGTGAAAGTAGAAGCCCACTGATTTTATACTAACATGATTAAAAAGGGTGGTGGGGACAACATTAAAGCACTCATTGGTTCAGATCTCATTGGTCCTTAATAATAGACCACTAGAATATAAAAGTATAATAGAGAGTTCTGGATGGAAGGTAAGTCAAGAAACTAGAAAATATGGGAATGATGTTTTTAGCTGCCTTTGAAACTTGGGCCTGTTAGCTTGTGCTAAGTAAGGATAAGCTGGAAGAATGGGGGAGAAATTGCCTGTGAATTGAAAAGTTTTTGCAGCTGTGTCTTATCAATGTGTGAAAAGGAATTTCCAACATAATAAAACATTCTCCCCTGGTACCAAACTAATTAGTGAAAACTAGCTTCAGCTGAGAAAATGAGAGGGAGAAGGAGTGAAGTCAGTTTAGCAAAAGTCACTCCCTTCCAAAAATTTCATAGTGACTTGGGACCTGATTGGTGGAATACACCTGAATGGTCTGGAAAGCTGGATAATGGAAATAAAAATTATATGGGGAATTTGCTTAGGCTAGCCAAGCTTCTTTGAGGACAATGCTATGCTTCTCTGCTGTCTTGCTTATTACTATATACTTTGCATATGCTCTAGAACTATGTTGAAGTTCTGTTTCAATGTAAGTAGTGTAAGATAGTTAACATTCTTATTTTCTGTAGGAACTGTTTTGGAATTGCAGTAGCCTTAAATTCTTTTGGGATGTGGTGGCACTGCAGGTTAAACCGCAGAAGCCTGTGCTGTAAGGTCTGTAGATCTTCAGCTTTAAGATCGAATCCACGTGACGGAGTGAGTGCCCGTCACTTGTCCCAGCTCCTGCCAACCTAGTGGTTCAAAAGCATGCAAATGCGAGTAGATAAATAGGTGGGAAGGTAACAGCGTTCCATGTCTAAGTCGCACTGGCCATGTGACCACGGAAGATTGTCTTTGGACAAACGCTGGCTCTATGGCTTGGAAACAGGGATGAGCACCGCCCCCTACAGTCGAACACGACTGGACAAAAATTGCCCATTCTTTACCTTTACCTTAAATTCTTTTGAATATGTATTTGTTTCACAACCTTTCTGGAATTGACTTTTTTGAAACTGGTTGTGACTTTATTTCTTTTTTATTTCTTGCAATATCTACAATAAAATGATTTTAAAAACATATAGCAGTTTGGTTCTTCTAGAAGAAGACTGTTACTAAAGAAGGCCCTTGTTTCATTGTACTAAAGAAGGGCCCTGGTATTTAAAAAGGGCCATGTCTTGTGATATTTTCTAGTTCCTTCATTGATCCTCTTCCTAGCCTCAGTCTTCCCCTGATATTTTAGCTGCAATCTTTGTTTGAATTGATGGCTAAACCAAGATATATAGCACTTTGCATTATATCAATTTCTTCATAATCAACACAAACGTTGTGTAATTCTTCTGTAGTGATGGCTTTTGTCTTCTTCATCTTCAGCTGGAATCCTAGCCCTTCTTTCACTTTCACTAAAATTCATTTCAAGTCATACTGCTTTCTGCCAGTAAGATAGTGTCATCTTCATATCTTAAATTATTGATGTCTCTTCCACCAGTTTTCACTCTATCTGAATGCAGTCTGGCTTTCTGTAAGATATGGTTGGAGTACAGACCAAGCAAATAAGGGGATAAAATGCACTTTTGTCTGACATCTTTGCCTATAGGAAACAATTCTGTTTCTCCATATTCTGTCCTAGCAGTATTTCTTGTCCACAATGCAGGTTACACATCAGGACAATTTAGTCTCAACTCTAGTCTTGTTACAGTGGTTAGTAATCAAGTCAATTATGATGCTAAACTTTACATACTGAAGTTAAAAATGTATTTGTGAACCCAAGAAAGGATGTGAAGGGGACTTTGCTTAGTAGAAACTTGCCTGGTATTAAAACAGAAATAGTATCATTAATAATGAAGCAAACATTAATGTTATAGAAAAAAAACTTAATGTGATGTTTGTTTCCTCTTGAAAGACTGTGTGTAGAATTACCTGTATTCAAAATCCAGCATTCATCTGAGCTTATTACACTATATAAGATGGAAAATGTACGGTAACTCTTAATTCTAAGTAATCAGTGGCAATTGTAAGCAACATTCTATTTTTGACATTTTTCTTAATGCTTCATCTCTTGGTATGGAAATTGGTACCATGCAGTTCATACTCAAGTCTCCATGCAATAGATGGGTTGCAAAATTTTGCAAAGCCTTTAATATCAAGTTTCTGATGCATACAAAGCCCCCCCAAAATATATCATGAAATGAATTTTTGTTGAAAACTAGGGTAGTGCTCATGTCCAGAAAATAAAGTGTTAGTAAAAGTAAAATGAAGTAGAATAGTGAGTAACATGGTGGTTGCTCTGCATGGTCTATTTTTAAAGGCCAAAAACTGGAAGATTAAGGTTCAATTTTAAAGTGATGCTTGATGTGTAAAATAAATGTAGCCTGGGGCTAAATAGACATCATATTTTAATTAGAGACTAGATCCTACACATCAGTATTATTTTGCTACTGTGACATACATCCAAACTGTGGCAAACGAGATTGTTGATGCTGCATGAAAAGAGATTAGTAATATTCAATTCAATTGTTTTTCTTTTTTCTTTTTTAAAACCCTCCAGTTTACGAATGTGGGATATTGTGCTTCTGGCCTGATACTGCTGCACAACATTGTGCCAACGTTGCCAGCAGGAAAAAAGGATACCAAGCTTTACATAGCAAAGAACAGCCTGAATGTTGACAACACCAATGGCACCAGTCAATATGGTCTACAGGATATCCTCTTCTGCTCACAAAGTGACACCACACAAGGGAAAATCCAGGAAGCTGGTTCCTTTCATCAGTTAAACATTTCTTATCCATCACAAAGCAATTGTAAGGACTTGTTTTCATCAAATGTATGTTTATTTCATCTATTTAAAATCTACAGACAAAAAAGGTTGCTGATGTCTGTAAAGTGGCGAGAGAACAGTTTTAGTTTTTAAAACATCATAATTGAAAAACTAAATGCCCAAACCTTCCCAAATTTGGCTCATAGCAAGAGCAGACTGTCTGCTGATTTGATAGCAGTCAGTGGAACCATAGTTTTGATGGTCCAGCTTTAATTTTACAAACTCTCTTTCTCTGGCCTAAAATGTGAAATTATTGTGACAGGAATTGCCTCATACTGAATCTGGTCCCTGTAACCCAAGATAGCCAAGTTGTGGCTCTACATATGCACTTGTAAATCTTTCCCATAATTTATCACTACCAGAGATAGGCACAAAATGAAACCTGAAGCAATACAACCCATGAATTGGGACATTTCATTGTTTGTTTTGGGGGCACTTTGGGGAAACGGGCCTGACCAGAATGAAACAAAATGCTGAATGGTGTTGGTGATTTGTGTAGGCATCCTTCAGTCTTGAGAGACTATGGTAATGTGCTCTGAATAAATGTCTTAACAACATCTACTGTGGCTGAAAAGGCCAATTCAAGAGTGACAATCCCTTCCACATTGAAGACAAATACAATCTATCCCCTGTCCAGCTCTCTGATTTTGCTGGTTTCGGGACTGCCTCTTTGCTTTGGCCTGCTGAAGAAGTATGTCTTCAAATTGGGAGAGGCCATGCTGCAACGCCTGAAAGCTCCAGGCTGAATGCTCAGATGTCAAGGTGTCCCATCTGTTGAGGTCCATTCCTAAAGCCTTCATATTCCACTTGCAGATATCCTTGTATCCAGCTGTGGTCTTCCTCTGCTGTGCTTTTTCTGCACTAATTTATTTTATTTTTTATTTGTTTATTAGATTTATATAATGCCCATCTAGAACATGTCTACTCTGGGTGGTTTACATATAATATACAAATAAACTAAGATAAAATCCAGATTAGTCCAAGATGGGAAAGGAAAAAAGAAGGAAAAGAAGGAGAGAAAAAAAGAGAAAAAAAGGGGGACATAGGCTAGGTAATGTCGGTAGGGAAGGCCTGCCTATACAATCATGTCTTCTGGTTAGTCTTGAAGGCCCTCAGCGAGGGAGCCAGGCAGATCTCTACAGGTAAGTTGTTCCAAAGGCGAGGGGCTACTCGAAGAAGGCCTGATTTCTAGCTTTTTTCTTACTGGGCCTCTCTTGGCATTAGGCCCCTGAGCTGCCCCGCCTGACTGGAGCAGGTGATATGGATAGAAATGGGTGGAAGAAGGTGCTCTGCCAGGTATTGAGGTCCTAATCCATTAAAGGCTTTATCTGTAATAGCACCTTTAAATCAATGTGGAAGTGGATAGGTAGCCAATGTAAGGGGGCCAAAGTGGGGGAAATACGGTGACATCTTTTTCATCCCTTTTAATAGCCTGACCACTGTGTTCTGGACCATCTGAAGCTTCCACATCAGTCTCAAAGGAAACCCCACGTCGTGAGCATTACAGTAGTCTATTCTTGAGACTACGAGCTCATGGACCAGTGTGGTCAGCGCCCCCCTGTCCAGATAGGGACACAGCTGGGTGATCTGCTGAAGGTGTAAGTGGGCAAATTGAACCACGGACACTACCTCAGTCTCCATGGTAAGCACTGGGTCAAGATGGACCCCAGACTGTGAACCGAATTCTTTGTGGTGTGAGTCACCTCCCTAAAAGAGAGGGAGTTCCCCAAACCACTGACATACATAATTCTCCATACAGAAGATCATTTGGAATCCAAGTGTCAGCCATTCTCACAACATTACTGAGCCAACGTAGACGTCACTGTTTCAGTAATGTACACATGCTAAAAATTCCAGCTTGTTCCAGAACTACTCTGTTCGGAACTTTTTCCTGCCAGGTAATACCAAAAATGCGTCAGAGACAACGTACAGGGAACATGTTCAGCTTCCTCTCCTGCTGTGCACAAAGGGCCCAGGGCTCACTGCAGTACAGGAGTGTGCTCAGGACGCAGGCTCTATAGACCTGGATCTTGGTATATGCCATCAGCTTCTTATTAAGCCATACTCTCTTTGTGAGTCTAGAGAACATGGTAACTCCTTTGCCAATGTTTTTATCCAGCTCAACATCTAGGGAGAGAGTGTCAGAGATAGTTGAGCCAAGGTACATGAGGTCATGAACAACCTCCAATTCTTGTGTAGAGGTGGTAATAGAGGGAGGTGAGTCCATGCTCTGGTCCGTGACTTGTGTATTCTTCAGGCTGATTGTTAATCCAAAGTCTTGACAGGCCTTACTCAAACTATTCATAAGTTGTCGGAGCTCTTCAGCAGAATGGGTGACAACAGCTGCATCATCAGCAAAGAAGAAGTCCCACATGCATTTCAGATGGACTTTGGTCTTTGCTCTTAATCTAGAGAGAATAGAGCTTTCCATCTGATCTAGTCTGGAGATAGACACCTTCCATTGCAGTTCCAAAAGCATGCTACAGCCTGACAGCAAAAAAGATCCCAAACAGAGTTGGTGCGAGGACACAGTCCTGTTTCACTCCGCTTCGGTGGTTTATACTGTAACTCAAATATCCTAATTCCAACCTTTGTCAATCTCAGCATGACTCTTGGGCTGACTCTCCTTCCCACTCCTGCCAGAGCTGGTGAAGATTGGATTTGGGACATCTGAGTTAAAAAATACCCCAATCAGGTCTCCCCAAAAAGTGCGCTTTATCTCTTTAGTTCCTGGGGGAACCTGCTTTGTGGGTCTGTAATTCAGACATCCCAAACCCAGTCCTTGCTAATCTTGTATGTCATGGGGAGTAATCTGAAGAATCTCTGCAAGTTTAGCATCTCTAACTTATGCTGGGGTCATTCTGCTGCTGCCAGAACTCCTGAATTGCACAAACCACAAAATGGTTTGTTCTATCTGAAAGTTTGTGGTTTGAGGATTGTGAATAGCAATGAACCATGAACCATCATGAACCACCATTTTCCTGGTTCATTTCAAGTTTTTTTTCACTACTGGTTATGCTGACTAGATCTGATGGGGAGTTCTAGCTTGAAAACATCTAGAAGGAAACAACTTTCCCATCCATGACAAACTCCATGGCTGTCTTGAGAACCTTACCTTTTCACCCCAGAATGTTTCAATTCAAGAAAATTAATTCAAGATTTAGAGATTTAATGAATGAAAAGCACAGCATCTGTTGATTTGCATTTCACATTTGTGGTGGAGAAAATTTGAACAACTTCCCCTATAAGGGACGTGGTGGTGCTGCAGGTTAAACTGCATAAGCCTCTGTGCTGCAAGGTCAGAAGACAGCAGTTGTTAAGATTGAATCCATGTAACAGAGTGAGCTCCTGTCACTTGTCCCAGCTCCTGCCAACCTAGCAGTTCGAAAGCATGTAAAAATGCAAGTCGATAAATAGGTACTACCTTGGTGGGAAGGTAATGGCATTTTGTGTCTAGTCGCACTGGCCACGTGACCACGGAAACTGTCTTCGGAAAAATGCTGGCTCTACGGCTTGGAAATGGGGATGAGCACTGTGCCCTAGAGTCAGACATGACTGGACTAAATGTCAAGGGGAACCTTTACCCTGAAAGCAGGATTCTACACTTCTTTTTAAAAATACACAATTAAATGGAAAAACGGAAGATAGCATTATTCTGGAAGTATTAGTTGTTTTGTTTATAACAATCAAGCCTGCCATCAAAGGAAGAAGCTGTTGAATTTTCCTAAGCAACACAGCCCTCTGTCCTGATTAAAAAAGAAGTTGTTTCATGTTATCTTTCTCCAATTGCATGCCAGAGATTTGCAAACACTAATTCAAATTACCTTATTATCTGAAACACAAATTACTGATAATTTCTTGATGAGGATTTTTTTTTCTGTCTACATTTCACAGAGCTCAGGAAAAAAAGAAACATGAAAATACAAGTCAGAGCTAGGCTCTTTATCAACAACATTCAAGTCAAAAATCAAAACACATGGATTAATTAATAGATGCACCTTGGGACCAAGTTCTCACTTACTTTAGATAGCTATCAGATCATCCTCAGCAGAGGTCAATTAGAGAGCAAAAAGACTGGGTTTTCGATTTTGCAGTGCAGAACAGACTAGGGGTGCTCACAGAATTCATTCTTTAAGAATCCTGATATAAACAGGCTTGATTCACACATCTCCTAGATGAAATGTGCAGCTACCCTTTGGAAACTGGGGGATAAAATCACAATATTCCTCCATGGGGAAGAGAAATATTCTGTTAGTTTGTCACAGGGAGAGCTCATTGTGAGCAATGGTTATGAAAACACACTATCACTGTTTGGAACTGCCACATTCAGGTCAGTATAGCTATAATGATGTCTAACTTCTGGGAGAAGGAGGAGACACATCTTTTGTTTATTGTGATCTTTTTGATTGTTTTGGCCGCTCCCTGAGACACATAGCTGCTGAGGTAGGGCCACTTTGCCCGGTCATCCGGTGATGACAAGACATCGCTAGGCTTGGGCACGTGGGATGGAAATAGAAGCCATAAAATACACTGCCCAGCCACCCACCCCTGCAGAGGCTTAGAAGGGGATCCATTGCTTGGGAGGAAGATACTGGCTTGCATAGTTGGAGACAGTGAGGCAGGTGGTTCAACCCCGCCTGTTTTTCTGGGAATATAGGAGACTGTGCAGGTTTCATCACCAATGCTTCATCTGCAATGGCCCACATGTGTCAGCAGCATGCCCCAAGGGTAGGACAGAAGGGAACTCAGGCAGGGACTCAAGGGGAGCTCTCAAACTGCCTCCCTCCCCTGCTAATACGCAAAAAGGGACCTAGCCCAATTAAAGTTCACATATTGGAAATGTCACTTAGACTTTACCCTAACACGGTTTCCATATACCTGTTACTGGGGAAAGAATGGCCACATGGTCGGAAAATTTGAAATCAGTTAAAGGGAAGGAGGAGATAGTTAGAAATAAAATAGGTAAAGAGGTTAAGGAAGGCTGTGTGTTGGGTCCTTTTCATTCACTCCTAGTGGAGTATCTGAGAATTTCATCACTGGGAGTTCTTCATAAAAAAGCACCGGGGGAGGTTAGATTGATTTACCATTTATCTTTTCCTGAGGGCAATTCAGTTAATGATAGAATCCCGCAACAGCTGTGCTGAATCTGCTACAAATCTTTTGATGAGGCAGTGTGCATGGTGTGGAGTTGTAGGATCGGGGTGGAGTTAGGAAAATGTGATATTCAATCAGCATTTAGACTCCCCCCAGTTCACCCTCAGGATTTCAATCTTCTGGAATTTCATTTTAAGGGAAGTTATTATATGGATAGGGTGTTACTGATGGGATGTTCAATATCCTGTTCAGTTTTTGAGCAATTTAGCTCATTTTTGAAATGGGCACTAAGGCATAAGGTGAGAGGTGCCCGAGTCTTCCATTATTTGGATGATTTTTTTTTATTTTGTGGGATTAAGGGTACTTCACAATGCCTGGGGATCATGAATACATTTCAGGAGTTAGCTAAAGAGTTGGGGGTACCTCTAGTGGAAGAAAAAATGGAGAGTCCTAGCCAGAGGTTGGTCTTTTTTGGGATTGAGCTGGACACAGTTTAACAGTCCAGTTGTTTGCCAGAGGAGAAATTAGCAGGTTTGCAGACGTGGCTACAGGAACTGAGGGTGCGAAGGAAAGTCACCTTAAGGGATTTGCAGGAAGTTGTTGGGCACCTCAACTTTGCTTGCAAAGTGGTCGCCCCGGGTAGAGCTTTCCTAAGACGTTTGTGTGATGCAATGAAGGGCCTTAGGAAATCTTATAACAATAGGGGTATGAAAGAGTACTTAGACATGCAGTTACAATTCCTCCAATAATTTAATGGAGTTTCCTTTTGGAGAGATGAGGTATGGCTAGGAAAGGATCTTCAGGTACAAACCTATGCAGCAGGATTGCTGGGGTATGGCATCTTCTTCAAGGGCCATTGGTGTGCAGGGACATGTCCAGGGGAGTGGCATATATTGGGAATTGCCAAGGACCTAACTTTTCTGGAACTCTTCCCAATAGTTGGGGCCTGTTAGTGCAAGAACGTGGAAAATCAGCAGAAACTCCTCTGCCGTGGACTGTCATCTCTTACTTTGCTTTTGAATCTTTCACTCCTCCATTGCTCCTCCTCTAGCAGTCTGCCCATCATGTACTCCAGAGTTAAATCTTCTTCTGGCATGGACTCTAAACTAGTCACTAATACATCAAAGTTTTCTGAGAGGCTGCTTAATATTACATAAACCTTGTGATTTTCTGAAAATTCCATATCTGTTTGTTCAAGTTCAATAAATATGTTTTTCATTTTCTGTAGATGCTCAGACACGTTCCCACCATGTTCTAGTCTGTCAGAGTATAGAAATTTTATAAGCCTGAACCTGTATATGTGTTTCATTAACGAGCTGCCATTGTGCACAGATGTGAGAGTGCTGAATCACTCTGGACATGATGTAATGACTTGAAACCAGGAGAAGACCAGGTGCAAAGCATGAAGTCATCTGTTTTCTGATTGGACAAAATATGCCATGTATATGTATATAAGTGGACTGTGTGTTTGCTTCTTTCTCTTCCTCCACTATCACTTGCTGCCACGCATGCTGCCAGTTTGTATAAAGAGTTCCTGCTGTGCTGTTAAGATACCTGCCTGTATATAACTGTAAATACGTGTAAATACAACTGTCTTGCAACACAAGAAGAACTGGTAAAGTGTCTTCAATAACTCTGCATATTCTACTGTAGCCAAAACCCTAACAGAGGTCATGGGCCCAGCAACGTGTGCTGCGCAAGCCAGATAAAGTCACGTGAGTAACGTGGGTGAAGTATATAAATGAAAGAAAAGAAGAGAAAGTGGCAGTGATATAGAAGATTTGGGAGAAGACAGTTCGTCTGTTAGCCCAGGAGGGGAAAGGAAACAGAGAACTGCTAGAGAAGGCAGGATGGCATACAGCACAGGAAGCATTGGAGGATTAGCAATAAACAGGCTGAATGATAGTAACTATAAAACATGGGCAGTGAAAGCAGAAATGCTATTACGAAAAGAATCTCTGTGGTCATATGTGAGTCATCCTCCAGCCCAATTAACAGAGGAGCAAGAGGAAGAGCATGAGAGGGCTCTAAGTACCCTTATTTTGTCCCTTGAAGATGAACAGTTAGTGCATGTGCAAGGACTGGCCATAGCCAAGGCAGTCTGGGACAGATTGAGAGGCATTTACTTAAGAGAAACAGCAGGCACCAAGATTTCCCTAACCAGAAGACTGTATAAGTGTCAGATGAAGTCTGGGGAGAGTGCCTCAAAGCATCTACAAACCATGAAGGGACTGTTCAATGAACTGCAGTTAATGAATGTTATTTTCCCAGAGGAGCAGAAGGTCTACTTGATTTTGAGTAGCTTGTCTCCTGAATTTAGTATGCTTATTACAAGTTTGGAAAGTCTGCCTGATACACAACTAACTCTTGAGTATGTTACAAGCAGAATTTTGCAGCAGGAGAATCACTGGAAGGAAAGATTCCAAACTGCTGAAGGAAGCCACGTGGGAGCTGACCAGGAGAGACGGAGACAGAGTCCAGACGGCAGCATGGAAAAAAGGACGCCGGCTACAGACAGAGAGCAGCGTGGGCGTGCCATGATGATCAAAGCCTGTTACCGATGTGGATCTAGGAATCATCTTCAGAGACATTGTTTGAAAGAAGAGACGTCTTCGAGCAGCAAAAAAGCAGCAGTTTACAGACGCTCCAGAGAAGGCAGCAGAAAAGGCATTTCTCTTGTTAGCAAAATAAGAGATAAGGCGTCCAAGGTCGCAAGCACAGCTGAGTGGTTGATAGACTCGGGAGCCATAAATCACCTCACTAATGATGTAGAGATGTTTTCTTTTCTAGGAAAGACGGAGCTGAGGAGCGTGACACTGGCAAATGGACAGAAAGCAGACGTTGAAGCAGAAGGGAAAATGTATGTTCCCAGTCTGAAGGAAGAGATAAGTAATGTTTTACTGACACCCATAATCGATTATCACATTTTAAGCATCTCAGCCCTCGACAGACAGGGGTTTTGTGTGATGTTTGAAAAAGGGGAATGTATAATTAAGAAAAATAACAGAGTAATTGCAAGAGCAAAGCAAGAAGACAATTTATATGTGTTAAAAGGCAGAGCACATAGAAACATACACATGGTACATAAAAACGAACCCCAACATGACAGTTGCATCCACTTACTACACAGGAGACTGGGTCATGTAAATTTCAAAACTGTGCAGAGAATGCAGAACATGGCTAGAGGTGTTAACATAAAGGATTGTAAAAATTACTTGGATTGCCAAGTTTGTAAGCAGAGCAAAACGCATGTGGCTCCAAAAGGGAGACAGAGTATCAGAGAGACAAGCAGGCCATTTGAGTTGGTACATGCTGATCTGATAGGGCCATTTCCACCCTCATTAGGAGGGGCAAAATATGCACTGGTGATTGTGGATGATTATACACGTTTTTCATTCTGTTTTACACTGAAATCAAAAACAGAGGTCTTCCAGACATTTAGGAATTGGCTGAAATCAGTTGAACGGCACTTTGGCCACCAGGTGGCGCAATTGCAGTCTGACAGAGGTTCAGAGTTCATGAATAAAAAATTTCAAAGGTGGCTAGAATGCACAGGAATCAGACACAGAAAAACAAGCCCATATAGTCCATTTCCGAATGGTTTGGCCGAAAGGAGAAATGGCGTGCTCCAGGAAATGAAGGATGCACTGCTAGCGGACGCAGGGATGCATCATGGGTTCTGGGCGGAGGCGTTGAAGACATCGAATTTTTTAGTGAACAGAATTTGGTCATCCGCCATAGATCAGACCCCATATTTCATGTTATTTGGGAATGAACCTTCTTTGAAGCATTTAAGGGTGTTTGGATGTACCGCTTGGGTACATGTGCCAAAGCAGCTAAGGAGAAAAGGTAAAGCGAAAACAAAGAAAATGAGGTTCCTGGGTTATGAGCCTGGCTCAAAAGCGTATAGATTTGTGGATGGTGACAGAAACATTGTAATTTCCAGGTCTGCCAGTTTCAATGAGGGAGAGAATTGGGACAGGGTACATGCAAATTCACAAATATATATCCCATTGAATGACAGAAGAAGTCAGTTTAGACAGACAGAAACACATGAGCAAGACACGAAGTCCTCTGCTGGTGAAGATGAGGAAGATGATGGACACGAAGAACACGAAGAAAAACACATTAGTGAGATTAGTGAGTCAGAGATAGAGACAGAAACACAAGGTCCTAGAAGGTCTGAAAGGACAAACAAGGGTGTGCCACCCAAGAGATTTGGAGTGGGTGGTGTGAGAGTCTGTCATGTTTATGTAGAACCCAGAAATTACAAAGAGGTTTTTGAACTTCCTGCTTTTGAAAAGAGAAAATGGCTAGGTGCCTTGGATGAGAAAATGGAGTACATGGAAAAACACAAGGTGTTTACAGAAATAAAGCTGCATATAGAACACAGAGGTTACAGGTAACAAATGTGTGTTTAAATGAAAGTTAGAAAATATATGGTTCTTGAATGAAACAAATGATGCAATAAAAGGTAATGGAAGATAATACCACATGTAAATACATGGCTGAAACAGAAAGAGTGAAACACGGAAGCATGAGAAATGTGTAAATGAGCTGGGAATGTGTTATGTTCAGGCATAAAAAATTAGGAGGGGTGTCAGAGTATAGAAATTTTATAAGCCTGAACCTGTATATGTGTTTCATTAACGAGCTGTCATTGTGCACAGATGTGAGAGTGCTGAATCACTCTGGACATGATGTAATGACTTGAAACCAGGAGAAGACCAGGTGCAAAGCATGAAGTCATCTGTTTTCTGATTGGACAAAATATGCCATGTATATGTATATAAGTGGACTGTGTGTTTGCTTCTTTCTCTTCCTCCACTATCACTTGCTGCCACGCATGCTGCCAGTTTGTATAAAGAGTTCCTGCTGTGCTGTTAAGATACCTGCCTGTATATAACTGTAAATACGTGTAAATACAACTGTCTTGCAACACAAGAAGAACTGGTAAAGTGTCTTCAATAACTCTGCATATTCTACTGTAGCCAAAACCCTAACATAGTTTGCATCTATACAGTTTTCTGGTCAGAGATACCTTTGTTCCTGCCGTGTCTCTAACATAAATCTTTTTCAAAGTGTCCCAACATTCTTTAGCTGAGGTCAGACCATGCACATGAATCAACTGGCTATCCTCCAAACATAGGATTATTGTGATTAAGGCTCTTTCATTTAGCCATTTTCACTCCTCATCAAGTATTGGGGAGGGGGGATCGTCTACAATCTTCCACAAGTCCACCTTTCTTAATAATATCTCGGCTTTAATAAACCACATTGGGAAATTCTTTTCATTTAGTCTTATTAAGGGAAATCCTCCCACAGTTGCTGCCTCAAAAGACTGCATCTTTCTGCCTTTTCCATCAGTCCTCCATTTTCTTTACCCTCCTGGGCTTTCAACAGCAGAACTCCCACCTTCCTGGACCTCCACTTCTTCCATAAGCTATTGTGGCATCCACTGGTACACACCAACTTCCTTGGTGCAAGGCAGTTGTCACAGGGCGCATCGCTGGGCCCATAGCCCCTTTGTTATCGCAAGAACGTGGAAAATCAGCAGGGTAACTTCTGGTCCAGGTGATTAAATGAATCATGCACACACAAGCAGCTTCTCCAGCAGCAGACATGTATTTACAGGCTATATACAGAAGTGCAGACCAGCAGCATGACAGCATGTTACTCATCAAGAAGAAGAAGAATACATCTGCCGTACAGAGTCCACATATATACTTATTCACAACTATCTGTGTCCATTCATATTAGATATTGCATCATGCATGAGTCAGCACTTTATGAGTCATCATGACTCAGCATTACAGCACACCTGTTTAATATGGATGCTCATTGAGACACTTTGTACTGCTCAGGCCTGTAAATTATACCTTGACATGCCTTATGGTTATGGAGTGAGCAGTGGGATAACTCAGTGGTTATCTTCTGGTGTGACAACCTGGCAATGGTGCACATAGCTAACTCACTGACATCCAGGTCCCAGAGGCTGATGACACTGGTTAGGGCTATGGTGCTGCACTGCTTGCAGTTTAACATAATCTTTCAGGCCCGTCATGTTCCCGGAGCTGACAATGCCATAGCTGACACCCTGTCCCGTCAACAGATGGACCGGTTCAGGGCATTGGCGCCAGGGGCACAGGCTTATCCGTACATGCTACCAATCAAGGTATGGAATCTTCGTGGGCTGAAGCCAACAGAGCCATGAGTTTGGCCATGGCTCCTAGTTCCCAACGTAGTTACACAGCAGCTTGCAATGAGTTCTTCAATTTTAGGGAACAGGAAGTTTTTAGGAAGGATTGGCCTCCTCTTTATGACCATATGATGCATTTTGAAGTGCACCTGCATCAAAAGGGATTAGCACCCAGGTCAATTCAAGGGCGGAGGTCTGCCCTGGCATTTTACACCAAAGAGCGAGGGTGCAAAGGTTATGCTGTAGATTTCCACATATGGAAAATGATTGAGGGCTGGGTCATGAGCAAGGCAGAGTTAATGGTGGAGCAACCACACAGTGACCTTTTATATCTTAAAAAGCTGCTCAGGAATTTAATGCACACATTGACTTCCTTCCTTTCTTTCTGCAATTTCTAGATCACCCACCTGGCTTCTAAAGCTACAGATAATAAGGTACAGCTCAAGAATCCTGAACCCACCCGTGATAATTTTTCAAAAATGTCTTGTTCTGAGTATTTTTGAATGCTTTTCATTTTCATCAGATTGAATGAGAATGGTTTAAACACATGGAAGACCACTTTACTATGACACTAGTTTACATAACATTGCATAGTTAGGCTATGAAGATTTTTCATTCTTTGCTACCTCACAAACAGAGATCAAGGGAAACATCACAACAATATATCCTTTAAGAATGATGAAATGAATCACTAACAGCCACTTTGGTACAGTACAGACACTGAATGTTTTCTGTTGGAGCCCTTCCCCCCTTATACTCCTAGCTCTCCATCATGAGAAAATAATGCCCCAAAATGGAGAATTATAATGCTAGAGGGTAACTGGCATGACAGATTTCTATTTAAATTGCTACTACAGCCCAACCTCTTCTTTAGGTGCTAAGCAGAAATTCTGAAGAACTGGAAGTAAACTTCCAGTCACTTCAAATTTCACAAAAGCAGACAGATACAACATTTGGGAATCTGGTAGTGGGAATGGAAATGACACTGCTGCAACACTTAGACCTTCTGTGACTGTCCGCCCTGGGTGTCTGTATGAGAATTAATCCACCCAACACTAGCTGTATACAGGCTTTACAACAATGTATAAAACTAAAAAGTATGGGGACAGATAACACACATTAGTCCCGCCACTACATCTCCTTCCTGACCAGAAGCCACTAAGAGATTCACACGAAGCAGAGACTGTTAAGCCCATTCATATGAAGTCTCTGGAAAGCTCTGTTTTATGGTACAAGGATTGTAAATAGGTTGAGCCAAGCTTGTTTACTAATCTCTGCATTAGACCTTCACCCAAAGGTCTCAGTGACTTCTGGATGAGAAAGGAATACAAGGATGAGCCTCGTGGCGCAGTGGTTAAAACCCTGTACTGCAGCTAAAACTGTGCTCACGACCTGGGGTTTAAATCCCAGGTAGCCGGCTCAAGGTTGACTCAGCCTTCCATCCTTCCGAGGTCGGTAAAATGAGTACCCAGCTCGCTGGGGGGGGGGCAATGTGTAGCCTGTATAATTAAAATTGTAAACCGCCCGGAGAGTGCTTGTAGCGCTATGGGGCGGTATATAAGTCCAATAAATAAATAAATAAATAAATGAGATGTTTATGCCTTCAACACCCCACCACCCTTTTAGACCTGCACAGCACCTGAACAGAACTACAGGAAACTGTACACCGGGAACATATCAGATTAATTTGGGTGCGAAACCTTTGTTGTAGAAACAGAGGAGCATCAAGAAACTATCCTCTAGTTTTAACAAGCCAAAAACAATAATGTTATAATCTTTGAGAGGAAGAAAAAGGATGGTTGATTATATTCATATTTTTCAGTTGTTTGTTTACACCAGCAGTGCTGGAGGAGCAAGTGACTATATATATAAATGTGTCACCATGGATGACAAAAGAAACCCACTCTTGCTTGGGATCTGAAGTGACCTTTTCATTTTGCCTCCAAGAGAGTTCTCTTGCATTGACCAAGCAGCTAATTAAATTGTTGAAGGTTGCAGTACATCTCTATCACAGTTCCACAGAAATCCCTTTCTCAACTCGACAGCTGGCTTATTATTATAGCATGCCTCCATTTGTTTCCCCTGCTTGTGTCTGCAAGTAACTACAGTGTAATGTATTTGCCAGCTTGAATCACAAACACACACAAATAAACATGACAGGAATCTTCTGTTGTGTTAGGGTGCTTCTCTATGGATATGCTAAAAATCATGAAAACTGGCTGTTTCAAAAAAAGAGTGTTTTACAATTGTTTGTTTGCTTGCTTAGTTTAAAATATGAATTAGGAAGTGATGTTTTTATCCACAAAAGCTCATGTATTGTATGATGGTAGGGTGTTTTTTAGTGGTCTATAAAGATATTATCTATTTTTGCATTTATGTTTAATTATAAATGAGAACCCCAAAAATTAATGGCAGAAGTGGTGCCCTATATAGCGAGGTTAATCCGTTCCGGATTAACCTTCGCTATGCGAAAACATCGCTGTACGGGCAAGGAAAGCCTATTGGAACGCATTAAACTTAGTTTAATGCGCTCCAATAAGCGTCCAAACTCACCCCTCCAGCGATGTTTTCGCGTCCGGCGGCCATTTTGGAGCCGCCGATCAGCTGATCGGCGGCTCCAAATTGGCCGCCGGATGACCCGAAATGGCCCCCTATCAGTGTTTTCGTGCCCTCCCCTTGCTTACCGAGGTAGCGAAAACGCTGCGGGGGGGCATTTCGGGCCATCCGCGGCCATTTTGGAGCCGCCGATCAGCTGTTCGGCGGCTCCAAAATGGCCGCCGGACGCCCCAATCGTCGCAAAGCGAGTGCGGCGATTGGGGCAGATCCGTATAGCAATCCCCAAAAAGGGATCGCTATACGGATTCTTCGTTAAACGGTGCGCTCGTTAAGCGAGGCACCACTGTACTTGTTTTGAGGGGTTAAATGCTTGCTGGGAACCAACTATGAGGGGTCAGACTGAAATTTTCCACTTGGCTCTTCAAACAAAGAACTGTCAAAGCAATTTGCATATGTATATCCGAGAGAGAGAGAGAGAGAGAGAGAGAGAGAGAGAGAGAGAGAGAGAGAGAGAGAGAGAGAGAGAGCCTTCCATGTGAAAGTGAAGGCTCCTGTTTGGCTGGTGGCATCAGGAAACAATAATGTAGAAATTTGAGAAATGCTAAAGTCAGAATTTGTGAACCCAGGTCAGAGATACCTACTGAAGCTAAATTAATACTAATACCTAGTGGGTGTAAGCAGATGTTTACTTCAGCTTCTGGTCCTACTAGGTGGATGTTAAGAATCCATGCTGTTTCCTTGGTAGTTCAGGGGGAGGCAGGAACATGGCTCTTTCAGGTATTTTCCATAGTTAAAAAACAAAGAGAATCATGTGGTCCTCACCCAATAGCTTGCAAATGTGATACAGCTACTACCTCTCTTGCACTTATTTTGGCATGTGACCGGTTTCCTCATGAATGCTTGCATTAAGGATTTCCATTTCATCTACTTCAGTGTTGATAGTTGGACCATAGACTTTAATGATGGTTACTTTAATATGTTTTCCACTGAGTCAGATTGATATACAGTATGTTTATATGTTCCAGTCTAATATCCCAACTGTGACCATTCTGCCTTGGGTGACCCTGCTAGGAATTGAGGCTCTTAATGGAGTTTGGCCTCCTGACACCATTGCTCTGTTTCACTAACACATTCATACCCCTTCACCAGATCAAGTTATATATGATGAAGAACCTGCATGTCTAGAAAGTGAGGTGAAAGCTACTATGAAAGAACCGGGGGGGGGGGAATAAATCAGTAGAGATAGGTGGGATACTGATAAAATTATTTCAGACCACAAGGACTCACCCTGTAAAAACAAACAAACAAAACACAAACCAAAAAAACCTACCACCAAGACTATGCCTAGAAATATGGAAACAAAACAATGGCCAACAGACTTTTTATTTTTATTTATTTATTTATTTATTTATTTATTTATTTATTTATTTATTTATTTATTTATTTATTTATTTATTTATTTAACTTATATGCCGCCCACACTACCCAAAAGTCTCTGGGCGGCTTACAATATTCAAATATTTTAATTCCCTATAAAGGAAATTCCAAAGAGTGCAGTAACTGTAGGATTTTTGATCTAATTTCCCAAACAAGTGGAGTGATACCCAAGGTTGAAACAAAGGTTTTTACCTTATATGGTACAAGAAATGCCTGATATTCAAGCTGGATTTGAAAACCACTGATTGTGTGGATGAGAAGATATGGATTGTTCTGAAAGGAATGGGTATGACTCAGCACTTGATTGTCCTGATGTGTAACTTGTATTGTGGACTAGAAGCTACTGTTAGAACGGAATATGGAGAGAAAAAATGGTTCCGAGGCACTATTGGCAGCAGTGGGGGACATCCAAGAGGCCTCCCATGGTGGCGGGGAAGGCCTCTGGAGGTTCCCGCGCTGCCGCTGCTGCTGCTGGGAGCCGAGCCGCGCCGGGCAATCCCGGCCATGCTTGGACTCCTGGGTGGTGGCAGCAGGGGCCTCCTGATGCCTTCCAGGCAGAGAAGCAATGGAAGGCATCTGGAGGCCCCCCACCCTACTGCCGCCGCCGCTGCTGCTGGGAGCCTTTGGAGGTCTCAAAGGGCTTCTTCCAATGTCGGGGGGGAAGCCCTTTGAGAACTCCAAAGGCAAACAGGCAGGGAGAAAGGGCTGGGAATTTGAATTTCCCGCCCTTTCTCCCTGCCTTTTTGCCTTCGGAGCTTTCCACCCGACATCAGAGGAAGCCCTTTGAAGCTCTGAAGGCAAAAAGGCAGGGAGAAAGGGTGGGAAATTCAAATTTCCAGCCCTTTCTCCCTGCCTGTTTGCCTTCAGAGCTCCCAAAGGCTTCCTCCAATGTTGGGGGGAAAGCCCTTTTTAGACCTCAGAAGGCTCACAGAAGCGGCGGCGGCAGCAGACCTCCTAATGCCTTCCAGGTGGAGAACCAATGGAAGACATCCGGAGGTCCCCCACCCTGCTGCCGCTGGAGACAAGCCACGCTGCGCTGGCCAATCCCGGCCATGCTTGGACTCCTGGGAGTCCGAGCATGGCTAGGATTGCCCGGTGCGGCTTGGCTACCAGCGGTGGCAGCGGCAGCGGGGGACCTCCTGATGCCTTTCATTGCTTCTCTGTCTGGAAGGCATCAGGAGGTCCCCTGCCGCCACTGCAACTGCTGGGAGCCGCACCGCGCCAGGCAATCCCAGTCATGCTCGGACTCCTGGGAGTCCAAGCATGGCTGGGATTGCGTGGCACAACTCGGCTCCCAGCAGCGGCAGCGGCAGCAGGGGACCTCCAGATGCCTTGCAGGGCTTCTCTGCTGCCATGGGAGGCATCTCGGAGGTCCCCCACCACCACCGATAGTGGCTCCGAAGCATTATCAGCGGCAGGAGGGCACCTCTGAGATGCCTCCCATGGTGGCGAAGAAGCCCTGCAAGGCATCCGGAGGCATGATCTATGACCTACGGACTGGAAGGGGGAGGTGGGGAAAGTGCCAAATTCAAACTTGGCATTTTCCCCGCCTCCCCCTTCTGGTCCATAGGCTGATTCTCCGGCCGCAAGTTGAAGTTAAATTTTGCAGCCGGAGAAGTCGTAGGTAGAAAAGTACGTAAGTGGAGCCGACCGTAAGTTGAGACTCCACTGTAGTATAAATGCTTCCAGCTGTTATATGCTAATTCTGCTGCTCTATAGGTTATAATTAATTTAGTCATGCAGGTTCCCTTACAGTGGCAACCATAGCTATTGTCCATATGTAACTTTGCATAGACAAAGTCAAGCTTTTTCTCTGTGAAAATGCTCACTTTTAGACACTGTCAATTTCAGTGGATTACTGGAGGTAGGAACAGGCTAGAAAAGGAAATTGTAAAACCATGTCTGGTGGGAAATATTCATATTAAGGTTATGACAAGCTGGAATGTGTGTATTTTTTTTAAAGAAAAAGGTGACATGATTAAATTGAGTCTTTCTGAGCTGTAGTTTAAATCAATTTGATTTAAATCAAATCCATCCCCTTTCTGAGAAGAAATATGGGCTATTGTAAAATAAATCTATTAATGAAAACAACCCTAATATATAAATCTTTTTATTTGATCCTATATCATTGTTCTTTATGTTGACCTCTAATCCTAAAATGCAAAGTACAGGTGAAGAGGACATTTAGATTTTTCTTGAGACACTTAACAAAAGCTTTTAGCTAGAAAGTAATAAACTGACTGTAAGTTTTTTTGATGGTCTATTAGGTACAATTAAAGTATATTCGGATATCAAGACAAGATTAGCTGGAGGGAGATAGACACTCCCATCAGTCTGTTCACTAACTGAGAACCAGAACCATAACCAACTGTCCTTGTAATATTACATTGTGTTGATGGGCAGAGCAATGCCATGTTGAGTAATAACAAAATATTACATGACTGCAAGGAAACATCTACAGTATTTTATTTGTAGTACTTTATTTAAAGCAGCAGATTTTTTAAAAATTGTCTATGTTGTATCCATATGAGAGGAAACTGGATATAGTGGTACACTATATTAGATTACAGTTCTTTGGAAGATATATAAAATTAATGCTCAGAACTATTCTGAACATAATTGGAAAAAAATCTAATTCTAGTGCTTTTGTATACTTTCTAGTCTGTGCATCAGATACTGACCTGGCAGAGACAACATTAAGGAATTAACAGTAGCTTCATCCAATGCTTTGATTCTAGCATATTTGACCACAGCACAGTTTAAACTAACCAAAGTTCCTCTGTAAATGGACAAAGCATGAATCCCGGTTAGTTTGTAATCTGAATCGAAAGCTTCATATTTTTTAATGTTATCTTGGAAGGAAGAATGGATTGTATGAGCTTTAAGCACTTTATTACTTGTGCACATTATACTAAATTATAACTGGGCATTATAATTTGAAAAATTGTAGAATTTAAAAAGGGCTCTGGCTTCAGCTATATGTAAAAAACAAAAACAAAACAGCAAAACACTATAGATGCATTAGGAAATACCATCCACAAAACATAACATACAGAAAATCTCTGAAAGTGATGTGTTTAATGAATTAGCTTTCTCCATAAGCTCCTGTTAACTTTCCCATTTTTAATGTTAACCTTTTCAGGAATAACTCTACTATTTTAAAAGACACTTAACAACACATTTACTTTTTGTTCCCTTTTATTTTCCATAAGGTAAAGGTAAAGGTTCCCCTTGACATTTAGTCCAGTCATGTCTGATTCTAGGGTGTGTGCTCATCCCCATTTCCAAGCCACAGAGCCAGCGTTTTGTCCAAAGACAATCTTCCATGGTCAGCTGGCCAGTGTAACTAGACATGGAATGCCGTTACCTTCCCACCGTGGTGGCACCTATTTATTTACTCACATTTTTACATGTTTTCGAACTGCTAGGTTGGCAGAAGCTGGGACAAGTGACAGGAGCTCACTCCGTTGTGTGGATTCGATCTTACAACTGCTGGTCTTCTGACCTTGCAGCACAGAAGCTTCTGCAGTTTAACCCGCATGCAGGAGTATTAACCGGGAGGTCTGCAGAGTGGTCTGCAGTGGCCTTGGGCTGATGATTGGTCACCAGAGGATCCAATTGGATAGGCCTGATTTTTTTTCAGTACAATGGAGTCCATCTGTCCAATTTGGGTTTAGATGTCTTCTTGGAAGACATCAAGGGGGGCTGCTTGCTGAGCTTGATAGGCTCAATGGCAAGCATGGGACTTAGGTGGGCAAGTCCCTATGCTGTAGCAGGGTAGTATGGATAAAACAGTTTTTTTTTCTGGTGAGTCCCGTTGCAAACTCAGGTAAGCTAACAGCCCATCAGACCTCACAGTGCTGTGGATCGTGTGATTATAGTGCTTGGGGGGAAAGATGTGCTGGGCCACAACCAGACCAACAGTCAACAAGTAAAGATGGGTCGAGGTTCGGGGTGGTCAAATTGCGGCCGGCCGGGTTCTTGCTGTCTTTAAGACCATGAGAACTTGGGGCTGGGAATTCTCCCAATTGTTGATTAAGAGGTACTTTGAGACCTCTACGATTTAGCCTGTTTCCACACTATGGCAGGCCCCCCTTTGCCAAAGGATGGCAACATTGAATTATGATCAATAAAGTGTGGCCCGTGTTTTAATCCATGATATTTATCTCACATCTTTATTCCAGGGTGGGGAGGGCAACAAAACTGTGCAGTTTATGAACCAGTTTAATGTTTTGACAAACGTGAAGAAATGGGGGGTGGGGAAGAAAAAGAGATATGAGAATCCATGAAAGGTAGGAATTTGTTATAATTCTATTCACTGTGGGACTGTTCATGCTGCTAAATGCAAGGAAAATATAACTTAGCAGTTTATTTCAGTGAACGTGTGAGCAAGCTTATAGCAAGTGAAAATAAAAAGGTCTGGGAAATACAATACTATACTGAAAATGTGCTGATGCAAATGTGTGATGAAGCCAGCAAAATACCATGCCAATGTATATCTCTCATCACTGTAGCCCTCTTGTATGAAGCTGGAAACAGGGAAGAAATGTAGATGGGCCAGTACCAGGGGCCCATTTAAGGAAGACATGAATCACCAAAAAAGAAGATGAAGGAGGACTGGAAAACAATAAAATACTCCGTATTCATACTTTTGGTGCATCCTCTTGACAAAAATTCCAGTTTCAGAGATTTATCCAGGGAGGGGGGAAGAAGCAAGGACTAGCTGCTTCCAGGACTCTAGCCCCATGACTGTCCATCCTTTACTCAATCTATCCTTGTGGACAATGAGGAGGCAGGCCCACCAGGATTATCAAGTAAACCTGTCAGCAAGTCACTATATAGAATTAGTAGCTTCACCATGTGTTGGTACCTAGCAGGGTTGGCCTGCCCAGCAGTATGGGAATAATTAGAGTCATTCCTGCAGTGGAGTTACTGGTGGAAGAGTCAATGAAACCCTTTTCAACTGGCCGATGAACAATTAAATCCCACTTTGCAGTTCAGTGTCTGAGTTGCAAATCAGATCATATTTTTTTTTATCGCACACCTGAGACTCCTACACAAGTCTTACTTTAAATCACAGGTGTTTTCTTTTGTAGCATCACACAGCACATAAAGAATAGACCCAGCACACACTTCCAAGTATAACAGACAATCAAGCTTTATCCCTGCAGTGTTCAAATGAACCTTGCTGAGGAAAAGTCCTTTCATGCTCAGATGGGGCCTACATTTAAAATAGCACTATAAAGATCGTATCACCAGCAGCAGGCTGAAAGTTCTGATTGAAAAATTCATGCTGGAAAATAGCTTCCTTAGAAGCCATTTAAAAGTAGGCAAAGAGGCCAGACACACCTACACAGAGTGGTTCTTCCACAATTTGTGAACCAGAGTTAAAATGTTCTGTCCTATTGACCCTCAAAATTGTGCTTTTATTCACAAAGGGATAACTGAGTGCATTGCATATACTGAAGAGGTTCCTATGGGCAAGGGATCCCCTTAAATCTCAAGATTTGTGGTGATTTTCAGAGGTCTTCAGTTTCCCCTCACTAAAAAAGTGTGATTGGTGGGAGAAATTGAGTAGTGGGTTAATAAAGCTTTTTAGGAATAACACACATGGCACAATTACAAAATGTAATATTTGAAGCCACAGAATGGATCTGTAAGATCAAGATGCATGTGCACTGTCCATCAGTATTACAATTATGGGGAGAAAGGGAAAAATCTGTTGTGTCATACAACCTGCGAGTAATATCCTGCTATGCTAACCTACTGCTGATTTTGGAATTGTTCTAAATGACATTTAATAAAGGGGCTGTGCTGCACATCAGCTTTACAGAGACACAACCTTAACACGTGCTTTCAATTGTTTAAGAACTGTGCAACTCAGCCTGACATTGATGACAATATTACCTACCAGTGTTTAATATATTTTTGCTCTCACTGTGCTAGGTGCAATCTAATGCCTTTGTTTGTCACGCAAACACCAAACTACGAGCTGCCTTGTTTTGCTCAGAATAAGGTCAGCAAACAACAGAGAGACTTTCTATGAATTTGTCAATCTGCTTGGTGTTATTAAAAGTGTGTAAGGGAAGCAGCTTTTTCTCTGCTAAGAAAAGATAGGGAGATAGGGAAAGTCTTGTTTGTGAAATAGTGTCCAGTAACACCTCAGACAGTCCACAAAGGTGACCAATCTCTCTCTCTCTCTCTCTCTCTCATAACCACCATAACCATCTAAATATATAGATTAAAGATGGTGTGTGTGTGTGTGTCTGAGGGTGTAACCATATAGAAAACCCAAGAAACATAAAAACATATGCATACTTTCTCCACTAGAAGTTGTTCAGATGCTTTTGTTGGATAATAATGCTGGAAATGCTAGAGTGGGATGTAGTGGTGCTGCGGGTTAAAACTGCAGAAGCCTCTGTGCTGCAAGGTCAGAGGACCAGCAGTCATAAGATTGAATCCACGCAACAAACTGAGCTCCCGCCACTTGTCCCAGCTCCTGCCAACCTAGCAGTTCGAAAGCGTGTAAAATTTGAGTAGATAAATAGGTACCACCATAGTGGAAAGGTAACGGCGTTCTAGTTGCGCTGGCCACGTGACCATGGAAACTGTGGTTGTTGTGGGTTTTTCAGGCTCTTTGGCTGTGTTCTGAAGGTTGTTCTTCCTAATGTTTCACCAGTCTCTGTGGCCGGCATCTTCAGAGGACAGGAGTCGGAACGCAGAACAGAGCACAGACAGCATTCTGACTCCTGTCCTCTAAAGATGCTGGCCATAGAGACTGGCAAAACTTTGAGAAGAACAACCTTCAAAACATGGCCAAAGAGTCCAAAAAGCCCACAACAACCATTAGATCCCAGCCGTGAAAGCCTTCGCGAAGACATGGAAACTGTCTATGGCCAAATGCTGGCTCTATGGCTTGGAAACGGGGATGAGCACCGCCCCCTAGAGTTGGACACGACTGGACTGTGACAAACCCAGACCTACTGGGATATGCCACAGTTTCACTAAGCTGCCACCAACCATTCCCTGTAAGGAGTCACACAGACCAGGAATGGATTTTTAACAAATAAAGGAATAAGGTTTATTTAAATAACACACAGGGAAAATAAAATGATCAAGTGAATAAGATACAGTAACGTGGCTTAGTCTCAATCATACATACACCAGTGTGGTTCACACAGAACACCTTTAAATAAAGCACAGACCCTGAACCTATCAGTTCTGGCTACCCATAAAGACACCTGAACCTATCAGGTTGGTACTGACTGACACACAGTAGTACCCTGTCTGACACACAGACTCCCACACCAGCTTCTTCTCTCAGCTTCTCTCTTCCAGCTCTTCTTCAGCTTTTCCTTCTCTACCCAAGCTCCACATATATATACAGTACAGCCCCTCCTCCTGATGTCCCGCCTTCCACTCCCCATAGGATGGAACTTTCCCTCCAAACCCATGACAGACAGGTAACATCAGTGCTGGATGTAACACCTCCCCTCTTTATAAGTTGTTTTGTAGGGGGAAAGCTAAAGTGCTTTTCTCCAAAAAACAACCTGGATCCAAAACATACAAAAACAGTTACACAATAACATACAATACCATACTTACTTATACTTACTCTAGGATAAACATATCAATTAGGCATTTTAAACATTTACCATTTACAATACATCAAGTTACCTTTATTCATACAAACCAATCATGTTTAATAAACAGGTACATTTAACCTTTGGTCACCAAAATATATACATAGTCCATGTTTCTTTCGCCGTCTTCATTCTTCGGGTCTTCTTGACAAGGCGTCAGCAACACAGTTCACTGACCCTCTGACCACCTTCACTTCAAAGTCATAGTCTTGCAGGTTTAAAGCCCACCTCATAAGTTTACTATTGTGGGTTTTCATTGTCTTTAACCATTGCAGTGGTGAATGGTCAGTGCACAGAATAAAACGTCTTCCCCAGATGTAAGGCTTGGCCTTCTGGATCGCGTAGACTATGGCCAGGCACTCCTTTTCCACGGTTGCCAAATGTCTCTCACCTTTCTGGAGTTTCCTACTCAGGTAGGACACTGGATGCTGGTCACCATTCTCATCCTCCTGGCAAAGAACTGCTCCTACCCCGCTGTTAGACGCATCGGTGTAGATGACGAACTCCCGGTCGAAGTCTGGAGCACGCAGCACTGGATAGTTGATGAGGGCCTCCTTCAACCTCTGGAACGCCTCCTCACAGTCGCTGGTCCACGGGATGCGGTCATCAGTCTTCTTCCGCGTCAGATCGGTCAGCGGAGCCGCAATCTCGCTAAACCTCGGGATGAACTTTCTGTAGTAGCCCACCAACCCAAGAAATGATTTGACTTTTTTCTTGGTGTTGGGTCTAGGCCAATCACGAACTGCTTCTATCTTGGCCTCTAGGGGTTTGATCACTCCTCCCCCTACTATGTGACCCAAGTATTTTATTTCTGGGCTACCCAGCTGCAGTTTGTTCTCTTTGCAGGGCCTAGGCCAAAGCACTTCCTCCCCTGGGTTAAAGTTCCTCTCCCTGGCGTTCTGGTCATCCCAAGCTTTCTTTCTGACCTTTTGAGCTTGCAGGATCTCTGCTGCTAGCTCTAGGTTTCTCTTTAGGTCATTCCTTAAAGAGCCTATATATGTCACAACATCTTGTGGGTCATCCTGGGTGATCTGCTCCCAATTTTGTTTGATCAAATCAAGGGGCCCTTTCACCCTTCTCCCAAACAAAAGTTCAAACGGACTGAACCCGGTACTGGCTTGTGGCACTGATCGATAAGCAAACAAAAGGGATTGCAGCTTCTGGTCCCAATTGTTTGGATTTTCTGCCAAGTAAGCCCTAATCATGCGCATCAGAGTCCCATTGAACTTCTCAGTTAACCCATTACTTTCAGGGTGATAGGCAGTGGTTTCCTTGTGTTTAATTCCACAGATTTGCCATAACCGTTTCATGAGCTTCGATGTAAACGACGCGCCCAAATCTGTGATTATTTCTGAGGCAAATCCCATCCTGGACATATACCCCACCAAGGCATCTGCCACTGTGTTAGTTTCAATGTTAGTCAAGGGAATGGCTTCAGGGTACCTCGTGGCATGGTCCACAATGGTGAGAATGAACCTGTTCCCCCTCTTTGTGGCCTTGGGCAAAGGTCCCACAATATCCACCTCTATGCATTTGAATGGAGTGTCAATCACAGGCAAAGGGCACAACTTTGCTTTGGTCCTGTCACGGTTATTCCCCTGCCTCTGACACACATCACATCGCTTACAGAACTCCTTGATCTGCTTCCCTATTTCAGGCCAGTAAAAATTCTGTGTGATTCTCTGCTGTGTTTTGTTCACCCCTAAGTGCGCAGCAAACATGTCAGAGTGCCCCCTTTGTAAGATCATGGGGCGATACTTTTCAGGTACCACTAGCTGACTTCTGATCCCATCTCCCCCTTTTGAGATATTCCTCAGGGTCTCTCTATATAAAATTCCCTTTTTCTCACGAAATCTCGCTGGGGTTTCAGGTGTTAGCTGGGTGTCTGTCACCTTTTCAAAACCCTTTCGGAGAGTGGCGTCTGCCTTTTGCTCTTGGCCAAATCGGCTGTCTGTGGTTAAGGTTTCCACCACAGCTTCTGAACTCCCCCCACCTGCTTCCGTCTCGGGCTCAACAGTACCCCCCTGAACTGTCCCCGTGGTGGCTTGTGAGCGTGTAATCACTAGCACCCGTTTCACATGTTCAGCCAGGTCATTTCCCACGAGCACGGCTGCTGGCAGAGTCGATGAAATCGCTAGCCGCCAAACTCCCCTCCAGCCTTGAAAGTTCACAGGTACCTCCGCTACTGGAAGCGAGATCACCTGTCCCTCAATCCCTGCCACCTTTATGCTCTCATTTGGGATTATATACTCCCTAGGAATAATATCTGGATGGCACAGGGTCACCTGGGAACAAGTATCCCTTAGCCCCCTATACTGATGGTCAAGTATTCCTACGTCCACCCCTGCAGTTTCAAACAACTGCGAATCTGTTCTCACTAGTAAGCAGCGCTTGACCTCCACAAGAGGACCATTTTCCTCAGCCTGATCAGCAGATGTAACTGTTCCAGATTGAGTAGCCATGGCAACAGGCTCCCTCAGTGGCAAGGAGCTTTGCTCTTTCTGGACACAGAACACAGCTTTTGGCTTGGTTCCACTCAAATCATGAGGCATATTTCCTTTTAGCTGCTTTAATTTCTCACACTCTGAGATTAGATGGCCCTTTCCTTGACAGAAATAACATTTTCTGCTGTATTTTGAGTCTTTCTCATCTTGTTTTGGTTTTCCCTCCAAAATCTGAGGTCTTGGTTTCGTGTCTGAGGGCTTCCCTTCACCATGGGCCCCTCCCACTTGCTGGTTTTTTCCTGGTCCCTGAGAGTACTTGCTGTAGGTTTCTTTAGGTTTACCTACAGATTTCCCCTCACCTAAGGGCTTTCTTATTTGGGAAATAAAATCTGCGATCTCGGCCGCTTCGGCCACAGATTTCGGTTTCCTTTCCCTCACCTGGAACTTCAGTTCCCCATGCAGGACTGAATAAAACTGTTCCAGCGCTATCAGGTCTTTGAGCTGCTGGAAGGTCTCTGTCCCCTCCTGAGATAGCCATTTCTCTAGCAGCCTCACCAGTTGGGCCCCCACTTGGGTAAAAGTCTGCTCTGGTTTTTTTGTGAGTGACCTGAATTTTTGCCTCAGCTGTTCAGCATTTATCCCATGCCGGGCAAACACCAGTTTTTTAAACTCAGCGAAGTCTTCCAGCAGTTCCACTGGCATCTCTGCATAGACTTCTGCCAGGCTGCCACTGATTAAAGATCGCATAATGGTCATCTTCTCAGTTTCCCTTACTGAGAAGTCCACAAACGCTCTTTCCACTAGGGAAAAGAACACCTCAGGGCAATCCCCCTTGTGGTACACAGGGAATTTCTTCAGGTCAGCTTTAGACAATTGGCCCCCCTCAGAATCTCTTTTGTTATTATTATTCTGATTCATCAGTTCCAATTTTCTTAACTCATACGCCATCCTTTCTTTTTCCAGAGCAATTTTCTCTCTCTCTAATCTTTCTTCTCTTTCCAATTGCCTCATCCTCAGTTCATGCTGTTGGGCTATGAGCATTTTCCTGAGTTCTGGGTTCTGTTCTCCCGTGCTCTCATCCTGCACTGAGCCAAATTCATCCTCAGAACCTTGGTCCACCTGGGGTTCCCTCACTTCACCCATTTCTGCCATTTGGCTTCGAGTCAAGGGCATAATCCCCCCCCCCCCAGAACAGGCTGCTTTCAAAAGTCAAGCCTCAAAATAAAGCGACCACTTTTTTTTTTTGCCTCAGAATCAGCCTTCTATAGATTGCTGCTGTTCTTTCAGCACTAACTTGCAACTGTTGCCAGCCAGAGTCTACCCCCCTCTGCTAGGCCTCTCAGCAGACAAGCTAGATCACTGCTACTTCACTCAGCTTTGCCTCAGCCTTTTCCCGCCAAAACAGGTTGCCTCAGAGCTCCCTAATCTAGTCCCACCAATCTGAGGTTACACGTTCTTCCACTAGCGTACCTCCCCGTGAGGTAAGCCTAGAAGATTACCTACGCGCTCTCAGATTGTCCCTGACTAGACCCCCCTTGCTCTGGGCACACTTGCCAAGGCTTTGCTGGACCACTGGACAACTGGACCAGTCGTATCCCACACGCTGGACACCAATCAATGTGACAAACCCAGACCTACTGGGATATGCCACAGTTTCACTAAGCTGCCACCAACCATTCCCTGTAAGGAGTCACACAGACCAGGAATGGATTTTTAACAAATAAAGGAATAAGGTTTATTTAAATAACACACAGGGAAAATAAAATGATCAAGTGAATAAGATACAGTAACGTGGCTTAGTCTCAATCATACATACACCAGTGTGGCTCACACAGAACACCTTTAAATAAAGCACAGACCCTGAACCTATCAGTTCTGGCTACCCATAAAGACACCTGAACCTATCAGGTTGGTACTGACTGACACACAGTAGTACCCTGTCTGACACACAGACTCCCACACCAGCTTCTTCTCTCAGCTTCTCTCTTCCAGCTCTTCTTCAGCTTTTCCTTCTCCACCCAAGCTCCACATGTATATACAGTACAGCCCCTCCTCCTGATGTCCCGCCTTCCACTCCCCATAGGATGGAACTTTCCCTCCAAACCCATGACAGACAGGTAACATCAGTGCTGTATGTAACAAGGGGAACCTTTACCTAATGCTAGAAAATATCCCATACTAAAATATACAAATTGCTGAACTCAAAATTAGAAGTGCATGAGTCCCTGAAAACTTCACAAATGATTTAAAATAAAAAGAGTAAATAAGTGCTCTGCCAAAAGAGAAAAAGAAAAGAAGAGGGATTAACTGTGCAAACCTCAAAACCTCTCCAAGAACTACATTCGAGTAACCCTTCTAACAGAAAATCTATCATGCAGAAAACAGCCCAGGACAGTAACATCTGACTAGGATCACCCTCCAAACTTCATCCTTTTAGACAGATTGATGCAGTAAACCTGAGAATAAACCTAAAAAATCTATATTCCAGGGATAAATTAAAAAAAAAACTTGGAATATAATCATCATCATCATCTATAGGGTCCCTTCCAGCATCTTCAATGCTGGAAGGAATCACATAGATCATTAAATCTAGCTTCTGACTGTGGGAAATTGAACTCCTAACCAGCCAGATGCCTAAACCACTGAGCTATCCAGCAGTTTAGTAGCTGCAGAGTAGCAGAATCCAAACTCATTGACTGATAAATATGGTTCATTTGACCCTCTCACAAGTTTTCTGTACTGAGATGCCATACAAAAGGCTGATTTTTGATCCAGGAAAAAAAAGCTAGAATGTGGCTTTGGTTGATGATTTGTGACTAGTCTCATTCAATTGGGTAAGTTTGCCCTTTTTGAAAGTTGCCATTCCAGGCTGTTTTCTGGAATACGTGATTTCAGACAAGAAGAAATACTGGATGTGATATACTTTAAATTTTTGTGTGGCTTGTTTAGTCACTCTCATTGAGCCCTGAAGGAGTAGTGAATAAGGTTGGCTTTCCATACTCAGAGGTTGTTTGAGGCTCTTTCTCAGAATAGGGATTTTTCAGCCCCAAAGAAGGTACAACATAGTGTGGTTTCAGGGGAAGCTTTCATGCTGGCTGCATCAGTTCCCTCTACTAACATGCCACTCACAAATTTATTTGGTTATTATTTTTGAAAGTTGCTGTTCTTGCTGTTCTGTGGAATATGGATTTTCTGCCCAGAATGGATAGGAACATAGTTCCTGGGAATGTTCGGTGGTTTATTGTGTCAGCCCCCTCTGGTCTGAAGTGATGGGTGATTTTTTATTTTGGCGGGGGTTATCCTACTTGGAGCTTGGCATTCTGGGCTGTTACGTGCAATGTGGATTTTCTGTTGAATGAGTACTGGAATTTGGTGCCTGGGTATGTTTTCTTGTTTGCTGCATCAGTCTCATCCAGCCACATGAACATTGCAAATTTGTTTGGTTTATTCTACTTATCATTTCTGTATGGTCTGGGGAAAATTAACTGAAGAATGGATTTGATATCTAAAATATTGTTCTGGTGTGTAGTCATCACATCTAGCTAGTTCTGGTACAAAGCTTTATTAACTATGGCCTATTAGTGTCCATTCCTTTCCATTCTGGATTTTACCTACTCCAGGGAGTCTGAGTTTCACTTTAGTTTTAGGGGTACAGTCCAGCAATGGATAAGACTGTAGGAACAGAGCAGGGCCAAACTTCAGTGGATGGGACCAAATAAAATCCCTACCCATTTTGTTATCATGCATATCTTATCATGAGTCAGCTGCACTGTAACAGCATTCCAAGTGGCAAACCATAGCTCAGTTCCTAAGGTCTGAACAAGATGGTTTAATTTCATGCCAAGCTACAAGTCAGAGCTTTGTTTCCAGTAGCAGATTCAGGCTACAAACCAGAGTCCACTTCCATGCAACACCTCCCCAGGGTTTAAAGAATTACTTATCTCCAATCACTGATCAGAGGAAAACAGAAAAGCAACTTGTGGGGGGGGGCAGATGTGGCCAGACGTTCCGCATTCTTGAAGCCTATGATTTGAATGTAGGCTAGGGGATTTGAGTAATTTTCAGAAAATAAACAAAAAAGAGAAAGAAATGCTGTGTAATCCTTGTACAAAATCGAAAGGCAACAGTGAACAACATCTTTATTAGACCACTAAAAATCACAAGCATAAGCTAGCTTTTTGAGCCCAGCTTGGTATAGACCGTCTTGAATTAAAGACTAGCTTATGTTTGTGGTTTTTTAAATGGTCCAGTAAAGGCCTCACCCAACCTTTACTTTACTTTAATTAGATTTATACCCCACCCCTCTAGACCAGGTCTACTCCGGGCGGCTTCTGTCAGCAAATATTTTCTTTGACCGCTTGACTCATTGCTATTTACCTGTATGAAAATGACAACTTTGTAATCACCTATATTTGTTGTGTTTAAACACCATTGTTGACATTGTTGCCTTGGGCAAGTCTGATATTAGGATCCTCTTGCTGCCTCCTACAGGGATATCTGCATTTGTGTACAATAATGTTCCACTGATTATACATATGTATTCCACTGTATATTACTTAGCACAAAGGACATCAAATGGAAATATGTTTTAAAAATCAAAGCTAACTGAAAGAAGCTTATTTTTATAATTAGAACCCAAACAACCTGGCCCCAAAAAAATAATAATGATGATTTTTTTCACCCTAGTTCACTTCAGCCAATGGAATGAACAAATACAGCCTCTGAGCTCAAATTTTCCAACTTTTAATTAGCTGGATAATAACCCAGCTCACTCACCTCCACAGCCATCTTTGATCATTTAATGATCAAGGCACTTGATCATGAAAACATAAAGATTTCATAATGGCAGCTGTTTTTGGTCCCCCCATCCCACCCAAAGATTGCATTTTTTGTTCTACCAAATTTTGAAAAGCTAGTATGGAAAACAAATAATTTTTTGCACTAAGTAATATTCTAGTTTCACCATTGTTTGCCTTAGTGTGTGTGGTTTTTTTCCACTCAACTTTTGACTATTTCCCCCCAATCAGTACTTCCCTTTACTGCTTTGAGGTAGCAACCTGCTGCCAAAAAGACATCAGAGCTGGCCCAGACAATTTGGCTGGTAAGAACAATGTATGTATTCACAGGACAAGCCATATTAACTAAATTTGTGTGCAAACCTAGTGTTTGATTTATCTTCAAAACAAGTTAATCAAACTCCTTATCAGTAGCATATGTTGAACCATGGGCACCTCCTTCATCTGGGAATAATGGGTCCAAACAGGCAAGTGTTTGTTAGACAGCATCTGCTACCAGTTGGTTCACCCACCCCCACTTCCATTTTGAAAACTGTTTCGCCATTGACAATTCAACTTTGGTAAGAACAGATGGTAAAACATCTTGTCACTGTTGGCTGATACCACATGAAAGCAATTGAGAGGTAGATGTCATTATTAAATGTAGGGTTGCTTTATCTCAAAGCCTAGAAATTAGTCCTCAGTGAAGTCCTCTGGTGGGTCCATTCAGAATTGACTTAGATGTTATAATTCATTTCTTTAACAAGCCCAGAAAATAACTGGCATCTTTCTTGCACAAGGAAATTGGGCAGCATTAAAATTACACACAAGTACTGTACTATAGTCACAGGTCTCTTTGAACCCAGCAATCTCTAAGCTTGTAAAATATTTCATCCTGTACAAAGCAAGAAGTGTATGGGTCATCTAATTGCCAACGTGTCCTTTTAGGTAGCAATACCATGAAATTATATGTGATCATTAAATGTCCATTTCGGCCACCCAAATGACATGCCAGTGTGAAAGATCTCATTCTTTAAACAAAGAGACTTAAATTATTCCTTTTTTTTCCAGGTAAAATGAAAAATATAGTTACTGCTTAAGTCCATTATTCATAGGTGAATCATTACATTGCTGCACTATCACCCATTGTCAGCAATAGAGCTCACAGCTTCATTTTCAAAGAGTGTGATGGCTGAGCTCCTATAGAAATTAAACTGTGACTTAGAATAGTAATTTTGCACTTTAATTTCTTTTCAAGAGAAAAAACTAGAAAATAAAGAAGATAGATCAAAAAGTGCGACTTAGACACGGAACGCTGTTACCTTCCCACTGAAGTGGTCCCTATTTATCTACTTGCATTTGCATGCTTTCAAACCGCTAGGTTGGCGGGAGCTGGGACAAGCGATGGGCGCTCACTCCGTCACATGGATTCTATCTTACTACTGCTTGATCTTCTGACCCTGCAGCACAGGCTTCTGCGGTTTAGCCCGCAGCGCCACCACGTCCCTCTCCAGCACAGCTGGGCAATCCACCAAAGGTGGAAGTAGGCGGATCGGACCACTGACGCCACCTCGGTTTCCATGGTGAGCGCCAGGTCCAGATGTATCCCCAAGCTGCGAACCTCACTCTTTGCAGTGAGAGTCACCCCCCCAAAAAAGAGAGGGAGTTTCCCAAACCATTTATGGTGGGGCCACCCACCCTCCATCTTGTCCAGGTTCAACCTCAACCCATTTTCCTGCATCCATTGCAGAACAGTCTCCAAGCAGTGCTGAAGGGACAGAACGGCATCCACTGTAATTGATGAAAAGGAGATGTAGAACTGTGTGTCATCAGCGTATTGATGGAGCAAGAATGGAGCTTCCAGATTCTGAATAGATTCTCAGACTAAACTGGGACTGAAACAACAGGCCCTTTAGAACAAGTCTTCCTGAATGTGGAAAAAAAAGCCCACATATCTCATGGTCCCGAGTCTGCTCTTCCATTGATGCAGGAACTGATACACACAGGAATACAGCTCTTTGTGTACTTCATCCTCACCAGGAATAACAAAACATTTCCAAAGTTTTCTCTGTAATGGGTGAGATTATGAGAGTTTTGTGCACCATTTGCCTTTTGGCACATTTTTGCAAAAGGTTTGTCGAAATTATTTTTGTGTAAACCCCCACAACATTGTATTCTGCATAGGTACTTTTACATTTTACATGAAATTCAGTTTTCAATGGAAAATATGGAAGGGTTGTATAGAAAGGGGACTTGATTGATTTACTGATTGATTGATTGATGGATTGATGGATTGATTGAAAATGATGTTGCTGGTGGGAAAAATGAATTTGCATTCACATAGGAGCACAAAAAATTAAATAAAAAATCCTTCAGTAGTTGACTGTTTTTCATGTTTTGAGATACCTTTTTGTCCTTATTCTGGGGATGGGAAAATATGTGAATATTTATTTCATCATTGCACCCTGGTGTCATGAGGGATACTATACCTGTGACTCTACTTTGAGCCACTGTGCAAGTCACAGAAAACCTGCTGGGGTAATTCACTGGCAAACCAGGATCTACTCCACCTTGAATGCTGTGCAATAAACCTGTCACTTGTACCATTTTTTTTAGGGGAGGTTTTTAGAGATCTTTTAATGTTGTCTTAAACTACCATCACATTGGGACTCTAAGGCAAGGATGAACAGTAGACTAATTTTACTAGGATACACACCCTATGGCTGAAATCCTGCTGCACAACTCCATGGGTGCAGTAGGATTGATGTCACCATCCAGCAGCAAATTGACACTAATTAAAAACTCCCTTTGGCAACTATGTGGGACATGTAGCTTGGTCATATTGTAGGTATATGAGTTGTATGCACCATGAAATCAACAAAGGGAACCTTTAATGCATGGTGATTTGCCACGACAATAATGTTATTCCCGTTGTGTGCATAGAGCTGTGCAACAGGATTTTAGCCATTGTTTTCCTTTAATGTTTGCTTTCTCAGGGACCCTGGATGGTGTACAGACAGGCCTTTCTGGATGCACATGGGGACTGGAGGAATGTGAGAAGCAGTGAGCCATGTTCAGATGCTACCAAGCATATAAAGTATGAGGATTATATTGCTCCCCCCTTACTTTCATAACCATTTTGTCTATAGCCATCTATAAAATTACTGGCAGGTTAAATGATCATCTACAATTCTTATATATATACAAATGGGTGGAGGATGGAAAATATGGCTCAATTTGAGCATGCTTCTAATGAAACATAAAACATATACTTTCTTTTAAATAAGGTGATGCCAAAAGTAACAACATGCCTTTTTATTACAATTCCCATCAATAAATGCTTTTATTTAAACCAATATTGTGCAAAATTATTAGGTCTTTATAGCCAATAACT
The DNA here is from genome assembly GCF_051106095.1 of Pogona vitticeps. Taxonomy (NCBI): domain Eukaryota; kingdom Metazoa; phylum Chordata; class Lepidosauria; order Squamata; family Agamidae; genus Pogona; species Pogona vitticeps. The sequence continues at coordinate 58,269,914 of NC_135785.1, forward strand.
TAGATTTGCCAGCAATAAATGGAACAAATGGGGGTTTCTTGTTCAGGTTTGGCAATGATGAATGGAAACGTTGGGATTACGCTGTAAAAAAAGGCTGTGTGGCCTGGAAAAAAAATAGCTGCTTAACTGCAATAGAGAGGAAGGCAGAAGCAAGGAAGTACACATCTATTACAAAACAGTGTGTATCTACTCAAATGTAAACTCTGTTGATTTCAGTGGGAATTACAGTGATTAATCAATTCATCCAGGTTATAGGAGTCAGCATTGCCATGATCCAGGGAGTATAAAGTACAGTCTCCGCAAAAAAGTTTGTGAATCTTCTCTCTCTCTCTCTCTCTCTCTCTCTCTCCAGAAAAGATGGAAGTGACAACACTCACTAAGTGAACAAGAACAGCTAGTGTTCCCAGTAGCCCAGACTTTGATGTGGCATCACTGCACAGATCCATCCCTAGAAACTTCTACACTTAGGAAGGGATACCAGGTTGACCATGCCAGGTTCTGAACTCTGTGAAAGTCTCTGCCAGTACTGCAGTAGAAAGGAAGACCTCACAAATGTAGACATTTATTCTCTGGTGGTGGGTGCATCGAGGTGCGGAGCTGTGTGGAGACACCATATTAGGCATTTGCCTTCTGCCTGTGGCCAATCTTTCTAAATATCTGAATTGGGCTACAATTGATGTATATACTTACGATAGATGCATGGGTTTGTCTCTTGGTTTGATAGCAAATATCTTCCTCAAAGCAGATGAGAAAAACCACTACAGTTACGACTACTACAAAAGGGAGAGGAAGATATCAGTTTACTTTTAATGGAGTTTTTAAACCTTAGCCCACAGATGGAAACATGACATAGTGGAGTTAGGTGTAAAATGAAATTATTTCCTTGTTTTCTGCTTACAAAGAAGGCTCTGTGTGACTTTCAAACATACATTAGATTATGAAAGGAAAAACATGGAACAAATATAGTGTTCATAATAGAGATTTCAGTCTTGTTTTGGAGCATGGCAGTGTATCTTTTGCTTTAAAAATTAAGCCTACAGGAAGTTTCCTCTCAATCTCTTTGTCAGGCCCGTTTAGAAGCAGTGAAATCCCGTAGATGAGATCTTCACTCAATGTATAAGGGGTTTAAAGGCTGGGACCTGAGAATTCAGCTTATACATTTTCTTTCTCATTCTCCCCAGTTTATAACCAATATATTTTCCAAATAGCCATGTAGGAAATATTGATGTAAATCCTGAAATGTCACCTCATGTGTGAGAAAGAGAAACGGTGCTTTTCTCATCTCATGCAAGATGCCAAGATGTGGTCGACTGCTATTGATGAAAACCCTTGCAAGAAGGACTTCTGTGGAAATTCTGTAAATTCTGTAGTTGCTGCTGTGTTTCTTGAGCTTTTACAAATTGGAAGCTCTGCTTGGTGAGTGGTTACCTTGCTTCTTCAAGGGAAAAGGTACGGAGAGTCTCATCACTCAGGGATATAGGTTACAGTCTGGACAGTTTATGAAGTAATTCAGTATGATTTATTTCCTGTTGCTGACATGACATACAGAATATCTTTATTATGGTCAAGACTAGTAAGACATGACATGCAGGCAAAGGTGCTCCAGCTGGACCCCAATCCAGTTCCAAGCCAGACCTTTTTGGTCCAGCTGTAGGGCTGCTACCTTTTGTCATAAGGCTGGAGTGATTCCACAGCAGGGTCACTTTAAACAAGACTGCTTCCATTAAAGTGATCCTTCCTGGTGCAGTCAGGTACATACCTTTGCTGCCGTTTAATCATATATTATGCACAAATTGTGGAAGATTCAATTAAAAATAATTCTCCCTGACCAGCTTTTTATGCAAGAGGTACGAAATTGTGCAGGGAACTCATCCTGTTTCATTAAGAGAATTTATCAGATACTAAGAAAAAGTTAAATAGTGCTCATGTTTACGTTGGCATCATAGGCATCCTTCAGTCTCAAGAGACTATGGTAAAATGCTCTGCATGGAGGATTTCGATGCTGCATGTGAAGCAGGAGTGTCCTCTCCAGAGCACGAAGCCTGGGTAAAATAATACGGAGGATAGGCTGTTACCCAAGAAGCAAATCCCCCCCTCTCCACATCACTGAAATAGTCCAATGGAAAGGCAAGAGCCAATACAACTGGTTCCAGCAACATCGCAGGAGTTGGCAGAACGACACAAACTGCCTTCGGGACTCCAGCTCCAGATTTTGCTCTAGGTTAACCCCTGAAGCCATTTCCATGAGTGGATATAGCCACAAGGCAGTGGAGGTTTGAAATCAGAGTTTTCCTTGTCTTAGATGGGCTGCCTTCCAAGGCTGATGAGTCCCACCTACCCGGGGGTATGTTGGCATGTCTATTGTAGAATTAAAGCCATGGACAAATAGAGAATTCAGCAGCAAAGACATTTAAAGATTCTACTGAATTTACTTTTGTGTTTTTGGTTTTGACAGCAAGTCAAATATGGATCTTCAGAAAAGGCAGATCAGAAACTCAGTGCCCTTTCTTAGTAACATGTGTAGACCACTGCCAGTGTCATATATATGCTTTTGGGGGGTGGGCCATTCTCTGGTCTTCAATATCAACTGACCTTTGTCTGCTCACCTGAAAATATTTTGGGGAAAATATTACCATTTCTTTGCTTTGTAACCACTTAAAATAAATGAACATGTGAAACTCCCTTGTAGAGGAATTAATAGCTGTTAGCAGCCTGGATGTTCTAACCACTTACAGGCTTACGTACAAAGTGCTGGGTATTTAGATTAATCTCTGACATTCAAACCTGTCCCTAATTCTTTAGTCTTCAAGACTGGTTGCATTGATTCTATAAACTGAAGATTCAGATAAGCTTTTAAAAAATCCATTAACTCAGGGAACTGGATAGGCTTAAAGCTGACACTGACAAAGTAAAGGGTTTCACAGTAGTGCTGCATCAGATTGATCCAAGTGTCAAATGTTTAACACCATCAGTTGAGGCAATAATACATAAAATTGATGGAACAAACTGGACTTTAATTTGTTTAGGTGTCAAGCGTGGCAGGTGGCCCATTCCTAAGTCTCTGAAGTATCATGGTCTTTGGAAGGTATCAAAATAATTGCAGGTAGTAACTGACAGATATGTGGTAGGTGACATTGGTAAAGCAGTCAATAAGGAGGGATTAAAGAGCTTGGAATAGTTACTTTTTGGACTACAACTCCCAGATTTCAATATTGGGTACCGTAGTACCAAAAAAATGTTACTATCATGAGCTCTGGGAAGGAGTATAGAGGGAAAAGTTTATTACCATCAGTCAGAACAGCTGGGACTAGGCTGAATGGCAGAAGATATGTAAGCAGAAAATGATCTAACAGAGAGATTTAGACAAGGAATGTTTAAAGACTTCAATTATCTTTTTGAATTCCTAAGTGGAACGTTCTGCTCTGAAACAAATGTGCTGTTCAGAATTTATCTGTCCACCAGATTTTGCACTTGTCTAATTGTTGTTATATAGATGTTAGAAATGTCATAATACAGAATATTGAGCAGATGAAAGTGAAGTGAAAGGGAAGACACACATGCTTTAGCTGCTCTTGTAACCAAGGCAGTTTCCTGTTTTCAGGTGAGCCAATTTCAGTACCAGGACCTTTCTAGTCCCAGGTCACTGTAGGCTAGGACATGCATACTCAGTAGACAAAACAAGTAAAGAGAATCTGGAAGGAGAGTTGGCAGGCTAAACTGTAGTCAGACTAAGAGAGTCTAGTGAGCAAGCCACATAAATCAGGATGGGGTATCCACAACCAAAGATCATCCTGGGGTCTACGGCATGACTACATTCAAATAGGAAGCAAGCAAGAATTGTCGAAGGGCCAGTCAGGTACAAGTGGATTAGTCACCATGAATGACAAAGGAATGAAAGAATCTTGTTTGCTTTTAAGAGTAATCTTCACATTTTCAGCACTTAACAAAGTTCCTTTGTTGTGACTGGTCAAGGTGGCTGAAGTATTGGAGAACTGCAGTCCAAAAAATGGAAATTTTTGAAGTTCTGATTACTTTAAAGAATAACTGCCACATTCTGCCTAGGCAATTACCCATTCCTGTACTTGCATATTGTTCAATAAACAGTTATAAAAACATCATAAAAACTTTCTATTACCATTTCACAAGGAAATTGGAAAGATGCAACCTGGAACCAGTCACTTTGGAAAGTACAAAAGAAGAATAAAGTGACCTCTTAAAACCATCAGATATCTGTGTGAATGTTGTTGGATATTTGTCTCCAGCTGAGGTTTATGCAAGTGCTGCCCAAATATTTCCAAGCCATTTAGCACGGAGCTTACCAGTGTTACCATATGTGTTATGGTGTGAGCCGTATTTATGAATTCGCAAGCAAAGGCCGTAAGTACAGGGAATCAAGAGGAGATCCTGGGGCAAACAATATGAGCTCCCATGTCCCAATACTATTTTTTTTTAATCTACTTTAATCATTCTCACCTTTGAGAGAGAACATTCTGGAGTATAGCACAATAAATCTTAACTTTTTACATACCCATGCATATATTCAACATTCAGCATTGATCCTTCTTCTGTGAGCTGAAAATGCAAATCTTGACACATGGGAAAGGTGCCAAATTGTTTCCATTGCATTTCTTTATCATTCTACACTGTTTTGACTTTAACTCCCTGGAGGTATTAAACAGAGAGCCCATGAACTGGATAAACAAATTCAAAGGTGAATAAAGCACAAGAATAAGGCCCTGAAAACACCTTCTTAAGTAACTGAGCTCCCTTCTTGGCATGAGGATTATGCCTGGGGAATCAGCTACTTCACAATGAATTTGCAGGTCTTTTCATTCCATTACTGGGTGCACCAGCTCAAGATATTTTTCTGACAGCCAGAAGGCAATGTGTATAATTTTCTCAGAAATCCTGAATGCAGGGATGAAAAGCAGGGAAACTGGTAAGTGTGTGACAGGGAAAGCATATGGGTAAATGCTAAAAAGGTGTTACCTAAATGGTTACTGACACCATTGCTTTTCATATGACATTGCAATCATCCTCCATTTGGTATTTAACATGTAATACACTGACCTGTCTGGGTCCTTCTAGTGTTCCTTTAGTACCTCTGTCATCTGCAAAGATGAGCACTTAGCTCTATGAGTTAAGTGCACAGGGGATTTCCAGCAAAAGAAAGTAATTCCAGCACTTCTTGAAAACAACACTGGCATTTTAATTCTGTGCTTTTAAAGCAAGGGTAGAGAACCAGACTGAGAAGGGTGTGTGCGAATCCAACCTTTAGTGGTGACAATAGGGGCCATGACCCTGAACCTCAATGGATGCTTGTCAGAAGCAGAGTTTAAGGATGAAAACTTGTTGAACTACAGCTGCCGGAATACACCAGCCCTGTCTGGGGGATTTGCAAAGTTGTGGTTTAAAAAATTAATATTTCCAACTTCTGGTCAAAAGTGCTGAATGGCACTTTCCCATTCAGTGCTTCAGCCAGTACACAGCTTCTCTTATTCCATATTCCCACATCCCTGAATGAGAAAGAAGTAGAAGGAAGAAAATGATATGAGATGGAATTTATACATCAGCTGAGAGGCCAGTCAAACCCTTTCCTCTCCCTGTTTTCATGGGAAAAAGAAAGGAGTAAACTGGTTGGAAACAAATCTCTTTATTTCTGATTAGTGATCAAAGATAACAGCAGTTCCCTTCCTATTAGCCTCCATGGAAACTGCCTGGGAGAAAGACTTAGGAGATGGGAAGAGCTTGCGGGGGGGGGGGGGACAGGCTTTGTGGACCAGATAGGGAAGCTTTTTGATTGGATTAGGCCATAGGCTGGTGGTTATCCTCCCTTGTTACAAAAGCAAACATAAACTTTCTTTACAACCTCTCCATAGAACTCCCAGAAGCCTTCATTACAAGCTGTGCTGGCCAGGATTTCTAGGAGTTGTAGTCCAAGAACATCTGGAAATCCAAGTTTCAGAACAACTGGCCTAGAGAGTGTCTGTTAACTATGAGGTGATATAAATATATAATAAATGAATACTGTACATAAATATGTACATATGTTAAAGTATTCAGAAATGGCAAAGTGTTGTATTATACAGTTGTACCATCACTAAAACTATGGCTGAAAGTACCCAACATGTCAGAAGTGCAACAGTACAAGTAATAAATACATCCAATAGTCTTCACTTAATTATGGGCAACATTAAGAGCGTTTGGGACAACTAACATCAAGACTTCCATGATACATGTTGAAGACCCAGAGTACACCAACATAGTTTTCCCTACTCACAAAGAACTGTGTCAGTGTAAAAGTGCCATTTTTAGGTCTACTTTGATTCTGCCAACTCCACTCTATAAGTGACTTCCAAATGACCAAGTTCTCCATGCAACTGAGAACTACATTTGCCTGGGACTCCATTCATTTTAAGAGATGGAGAGTTCTTTGTTTTCACACTGCATTCTCTGCTATTCTTTCAAGATACACATATGTTCTGAAAAACACACACACCTTTCCTTGATTTTAATCTGGGAGGTGCAAGATGGCAGCTGAAAAGTGGATGTGCATTTGATAAAGATGCTTTCAGTGTTTCATTGTTAGCTCTTACATCTCTCCATGTGTTACTGGGTGCAATGCCATATAAGCGATCAATTTTATCAGTAGAGGTTGGCTTCAGGCATCTAGTAATGATACTGCAGCTTTCACTGCAGTGCTACATGGGGTTCAGTGAACTGAAGCCAGAGGTTGTAGAGCCAAGATCTACAGAAGTTTCAAAAGTATAGCCTGAGGGCACATCCAGATGGGGGACGTTGGAGCAATCTTGCTCCTGCATAAAGGTTTCTATCTTTAGTGCAATCGATTTTATCTTTTACCTGAGCAATATTTGCTCATTCACACTGACCAATATTTGTTCTCATGTGAGAAGGTATTTGAATCACTCCAGTTTGTCCCACTTGTGACTAATGCCACCCTCATTTCTGTCCCCTTCTCTGCTTTTTCGGGTGGCCAGCATTCAGCAGACCTCAATGACTTTCTTTTCTGTTAAATAAAGTGAGTGACATAGCAAAAAAACAAAAACAAATCCAAAACTCAAACAAAAACACACACAACACAATGCATTTACATAGTACGGTACACAAGGTAATTTACTTTTCTAGAATAGTGGTGTATCAATAGTAAAATGTATATGAAAAATTTAAATGTCAGAGTAGATGAAAATAGAAAGTGGGGAGGGGTCTCCATCATCAATGCCACAACTTACCAATGCATCAAAGGATTGTCACCTCACATAACACCACCCACAGCACTATTTTGGTGCAGATTAACCATCCTCACAGGCTACAGAACAAGTTAATTAGGAGTGCTCTGAATCACACAAGCACAGATGTAGACCTACTGCTGTGCCAAAAAGGAGTGGGACAGGTCTTAAAAAGGGGTGGGACAGCTTCTTCTAAGTCAAAACACATGTGAACACTGTAAACCAAACAGCATCAAAAGTGCACCTGCTTTGCTAACATGACTGTTCCTTAAGAGGATATCTTATTGTTCTCCAGCAGGCCAGGCCAGCAGTGGAAATAATCTAAGAAAGCAAATAATAATTTTAAAAAATTAATTAAAGACGGAGATTCTCCAAAGGAATAGTGGTTGGAGGGATTCAAAAAGTAATTCCAAGGAGTCACACTGCCTGGCAGAAGCAAAAATAACCCAAAGAAATGAGAAAATAATCTTCCCAAAACTCAAGGAAAAAAGGCAAAAACACAAAGGTTCCAAGATGGCAGGCAGGCAGCAAAAGCAATTCAAGATGGAAGGTACAAGAAGGTTAGCAGCAGAACACTGTGATCTCACCTCACACCTCCAGGGAAGGACCATGTGAAGCAAGAGGATCAGCTTTCAGTGGGTTCAACAGTTCTCGCAACACTATTGAATAAAAACAGTTCTCGCAACACTATTGACATACAATGGGTGAAATAAAGGTTAAAAAGAGGGAAATAGGAAAGAACACAAAACATTTATGTATCTTTTATTTGTGATTGCTGTTTTAGAGACTCTATTTGGGGAATAAATGAAAAAGCACAACAAGAAAAAGAAAGAAGTGCCTCTTCTGTGTTTTTCTTTTTCTTTTTTTTTTTTTTTTTTTGTATAAATATGAAAGGCCCATCCCTACTTTTTGGCATTTGACATTATTAAAATGATGTCTCGAATACTTGTGGAAATCAGGCTAGTCAAGTTACCCAAGAGGACGGGATCCAACAATGAAAGAAAACAAAAACTCAACATCTTCGGGTATTTTATTATGGGGATACTTTTCAAATATGTACTGCTTAGTGATGCTACAATAAACTGAAATTTTTGAAGGGTATTCTGTTTGAGCTCCAGGAAAAAATAATAATATTCTTACAAGACTGGAAATGTGATATCTGGTATATCTCACTAAATTATGTTAACACAAGAAGACAAATATCTGCATAAGGTTGAAATGCACACATGCGGTTGCATCTGTCTTGCAGTGGAAGGCAGCTCTAAACTCAGTCAAGATCTTGGTGAGATTTAAAAAGCCCAGTGAGCCTTGCTGAGCTTGGCAAACTGCCAGGAGGAGCTGGCATGCCTCTAGCCTTAATATTTAAGGCTAACTTAAAAGAGTCTGTTGACAGGCTACAAACAAGGACTCAGAATGGAGAAATATATCTCAAACCCCTCTTTCATTTATGGCAGAGTCTTCTGGAGAAAAATATTGAAATGCATTATCTGCCCACCACTCCATGAAAACTGCTCTGCATCCTGTTGTGGGATGTAACAGCTATGCCCTCATTGGAGGGAAGTTTCTGCTGGGAGTTACTAATTGACAAAACACGTGAAGAAGGGCAGGGACATGGTGGAGATGTTAATAAGTGATAACAATGACAGTTCTTTCACCTAAGGACCACATGGGGATCTAGGACCTTCAGGAAAGAATTGATTGCTCCACAGCATTTTTAGCAAATATGTCAGAAGACAAAAAGCAGTAGTGACAGAGCTGATTAAAAACTCATTCTGCAGGTTCCTCCCTTACTTTTAATAAGTAAGAGACATTTGGGCAAGTCAACATCCATGTCCACTCTAGTTGAAATTAGATATTGTATTGATGCTCAATGTTTTTTTTTAAAGACTGTTTTCTACAAGGATGCTGACATATCTAAATTTAATTCTGCATCACGTTTCTTGAGGTTCACAAGTTTGAAGCCACCTCTTTGAGATGGAGGAGGCAAGAAAAACAAGTGCAGGTGTAGGAGCCTAATCAAAAGATACAAAATCCAGGAAGGAACTGGCCAATTAATACTGATTATCTGACATTAGTGACTTGTGAACCTCCACCTCCACCTAAATCCTGCCCCCTGCCATGCTTGCCCCCAAATCATTTGGTCATTTTGAACATTCCTGTCAAATGGTTGAAAGAAAAAAAAAGACAACCTTCAGTTTTGTTTCAGGAGTTTGATAAGAAAGCTCCAAAAGTCCAATGGAGTCGAGTGAAGCCACAGAAGTTACATTTGTACTTTCTTGGGATGGGGGCGGGGAAAGGGATAGAAAAGAAAAGAAAAAGAAATAAATCCTGATTTTCAGGTAAATAGAAGAAGAACAGGTAGCTCATTACTACATTAGGAGATGTATCACAAGACCTTTCCCAAGCAGATGTAAAGTTACCCAGTTTTCTTCAAAGAGATCTCAGACAGTGGGAAGAGATCAGTACTCCAGCTGCGATATTCTGCCAGAAGCCCTGGGAAGCAGAACAAAGAACGGCAAGTGTCTCAGGAAAAAGAGAGTATGACAGATGTGAGGCCCATTAGTCCAAGGGATAAATGGAGATTGAAGAAGTTAGATCGGGCAAAGGTTCTGCATCTTATTTTAATTAGAAACATCTGTACATCAGGGAAGGGCTAGCTGAAGAACTATAAATTCTGGGTGTACTGACAGCAGAGGTTTTCTGTGAGACAATGTAGAAGTTCACCTCTCATGCTGCATGAGAGACTCCTTGAACCTCTGACAAACAGACCAACAATGGCATTGTCTCTGTCGGTTCCCTGTTGTGAAGGCGACTGATCCATTAGACTGGCTTGACCTACTGCCTGTGTTGACCGCCTCCATTTTCTGCCTATTATCCACCATAGCAGGAAAAACATATTCGATATCACTTAGTGCTAAGAATACAAAATGTCTAATTTTTAAGACCTAAAGCCAATCAGTAGTCCCACCAAGAGTAAGCCTGTCGAATCAACTGCTAAATGATAACTCAACACTTATACAAACCCCACTGACTTAATGGGTGTCCTTCAGTTGGATTTTAAGTTGCATGATCCTCAGCAAGACATGATGCTCTGTGGGTCTTTCTCTTTTAGTTAAGGATAAAAGCCTTTTCCAGGTTGTACCACTGGTGTAATGAAATTTCTATGCTACTAAATCATTGTTTCCCAATCCAAGGGTCATGATCAGAGATAGGCACAAAGCACCACTTCAGTGGTTCATGCCAATTTGGTGGATGACTGAACAGGTGTTATGAGGTTTAGCACCTCAACCCCTTCGACAGGCATTCACTTGGAAGCAGCATCCCAGTTTCCCTGCCCCACCTCCTCTAGGTGCTCACCAGAAAGAGTGGAGCACCAAATTCTGGAACACTTGTTCAGCCACCTGCTAAACCAGTGATTCATGCCCATCTCTAGTTGTGATTCCTGAGGGATGTCATGAGACACTTTATATGTCTTGTAACCCTTATTTAATAATTTCTTCCTTGACTTTTCATAGCGGGATATTGAAGTTAGCATGTATGAGAAACAGGCCCTTGGGGAAAAAAGAAGAAGTTTTTACTTTTATATATTTATGTTTGCATTTGTCTTATTTATAGGCTGCCATTTTCTTGATACTTTCTGAGAAAGGATGACTTTACCCTATTAAAAATGACATTTTATGCTAACATGGCTGAGGAGGTCACAGGTTAATTGGCTATCATAAAGGGAGTCACGACTCAAAAAAGACTGGGAACCACTGCACTAAATGTTCCTTCTTCTTCAAGGTAAGGGTTTTCTGTTTGGAGATGAAGAGAAGTACTAGCAGGAAGGGCTATATGTGGTAAAATGGCCTCTTTCCACATTTGGCTCAGATGAAAGGAAATGAACCTAATATGAAATGGATGTTTAACCAGGTGATTAGCTGAGTTTTCTCAAATGAAGGCTCATACTTTGATTGATCCATTAAATGGGAAGAACAGAAGAGTGTGAGAGAAAGAATGAAGGGGGAACAAGAAAAGTATGAGAGTGGCAAGCTGGTAGACAAAAAAAACACCACCACCACCACCACCCAAAAAACCCACAAAAAACCCTTTGCCTGTCTCTCCACCACTGTTGGCAGGTGGCTCTCCACAGGCCTCTTGGCATATTTTCTTTCCAAGCTATGGATAGGTTGTTAGAAATGATTTTAAGAGATGTATGAATTGGTGATTCTGTTGTCTATGACTATGTGAAATGAGAATATTGAACAGCATTTTGTTGTAGTTGAAGTGAAAGTGCTTGACCTAGTTCATTTTTACTGCCATTGTTTGATTCTATAACAGTTATGATGACAAATATGTGTCATGATATATAGGTAAAAAGTATTAGGTACCGTATTTTTGCTCCATAAGACACACCTCTCCATAAGACGCACCAAATTTTTAGGAGAAGAAACCAGAAAAAATAATCTGTTTTCTTCTCCTAAAAATGGGTGAGTCTTATGGACAGGTCTGTCTTATGGAACACACCCTAGGACCCTTTGGAGGCTTACCCAGCCCCCCGGAGGCCAGAGGGGGTGAAATCGCCACCTTCTGGAGTCTTCTGAAGCTTCCCAAGCCTCAAAAGAGTCCCAGAGGTGGCGATTTTGCCCCCTCTGACCCCCGGGGGGGAGGGTGAGTCTCTAAAGGATCCTGGAACACACCCTAGGACCCTTTAGAGACTCACTCTGCCCCCCAGGGGTCAGAGGGGGCAAAATCGCCACATTCTGAGACTCTTTTGAGGCTTGGGAAGCTTCAGAAGAGTCCCAGAAGGTGGCAATTTTGCCCCCTCTGGCCTCCAGGGGGGCAGGGTGAGTCTCTAAAGGGTCCTAGGGTGTGTTCCAGGATCCTTTAGAGACTCACCCTCCCCCCCAGGGGTCAGAGGGGGCAAAATCGCCACCTCTGGGACTCTTCTGAAGCTTCCCAAGCCTCAGAAGAGTCCCAGAAGGTGGCAGTTTTGCCCGCACTGGCCCTGTGGGGGGTGGGGGGAGCATCGCAAGGGTCCAAGTGAGCCTTCCCGGACCCTTGCAATGGTCCTCCCACCTGGCAGCTGGCAATTTCACCCGTGCTGGCCCTGTGGGGGTGGGGGGAGCGGTGCAAGGGTCCGGGAAGGCTCACTCGGAACCTTGCGCTGCTCCCCCCACCCCCACGAGGCCAGCGGGGCAAAATTGCCAGCTTCCAGGGCGATTTCGCCCCCACTGGCCCTGTTGGGGTGGGGGGAGTGGCGCAAGGGTCCAGGAAGGCTCACTTGCAACGCTCCCCCACACGTCGCCAGCGGGAGCGAAATTGCCACCTTCGCTCCATTTTTTCCTTAATACTCCGTCTTATGGAGCAAAAAATACAGTAACTGAATCCATAAAATATCCAGTTAGATAAATAACAATCACAGTATGTGTCATTAGGTTGAATTCAAATTGTAGTCACCCATTCCAGGGTTTTCTAGAGATGGACTACTCAGAAGTGGTTTACCAGTCCCTTCTTCCGGAGTCACTCTCGAACTTCATAGCTTGCGCAAGAATATGCAGGATAGCTGTACTTCTACAACACATAGGAGGGGACCAAACTCCAATTGGTCGCTAGAGAGCTAGATAGCTAATCTGGCACAGAGATGGATGGAAGGATGGATGGATGGATGGATGGATGGATGGATGGATGGACGGATGGACGGATGGACGGACGGACGGACGGACGGATGGATTGAACTTGGATTGATTGTATTAACTTGCATAGTACTCCCTGGATAGTTTGTGACATTAAATTCAGCCGAATAACCCCCAATTTAACACTAGCATATAATTTATGTCAAGAAATAATTAGTCCCCTGATACAAGCAAACCTGAATTTCAATAAAAAATAAACAGTTAAACAACTTAAAATCTTAGGTCAACATTCAGAAAAGCTGCTTTAAAACTGCAATTTTCACCTGTTTCTTAAAAACTCAGAGGCAAGGAGTGTGCCGAACCTCTATTTGAAGTCTATTATGAATGTTAATTTGGGATTTTGAGTTGATTAACTATTTTTATTGATTAAATATTTTTATTTAAAGTAAGGTTTGCTCATGGCAGGAGTTTAATTATTTGTTGACATAAATTGTATGCTTGTGTTGTATTGGGTATTATTTGAGTGAATTTACTCTTGTAAATCACCCAGAGAGCACTATGCACAATGGGCCAGTATGCAAAATATCATACATTTTATGAGTAGATCTAGGGGGGAAAAAATCTTGAAGTAGCTTCCATGTCAAAAATATAACAATCGTTCCCTGTCCAGTCTTCTTCACGAAATTAGAGGTCTTGTAGATCACCAGAATAAAGCTTCACCCTCTTCCCTTTAATCTTCATCTATCCAGCCAGTGTAACCTACCTAAATGGATTCTCTGGTATATCTAGGAATGAAAGATGAGGCCCGTCAATTCCTGGCTTACAAGATCGATGTGTCACCTGTCCTTACCAAGATAAATCAGATTATAAGTATAGATAGCTGCTCCTCAGCACATATCTTCAGTGCTCTTGACAGCTCGTATCAGGCAGGAAGATAACATTCCCCACTCCCACCAGTGACACACTGATGTCCTTCACCTTGGCAAGGCATAAATCAAGTGTGCACTTTCTTTTTTGTTTTACAAGTCACATATTTATATCTGAAGTTGCTTCTGCTGTGACACTTTTTTCCCCATACATAACTAGAGTGCAAGAGATTATCTCCAAACTGCTACCATTACAGGATGGGAGTAATAAGGAACAAATATCACAAAATCTGAAGTCATCCCAAATATCCAATAACTGTTAGATTTCTTTTGACCAATACTATTCAGAGTGAAGCTGGTACACCTTGAAAAATTGTGCTTTCAATGGTGTGGCGATATCAGATGATTTTATACTCTCTTTTTTCTTCAAAAAGTAGAGCACATTATGGGAAACAAGATTTTTAATTAGAAGATCTCATCAAGAGTATAAATAATTGGATGCCAATATGAAAAAAAAAATCAATTTAAACGGAAACATAATTGTATTGCTATTCAAGAATGTTTTGTAATTATGCTAACTGTAGAGAAGGAAGGAAGGAAGGAAGGAAGGAAGGAAGGAAGGAAGGAAGGAAGGAAGGAAGGAAGAGAAAAATACCATATCCTAGCCCATATAGCTTTAAGATAGAACAGAATAGCAATAGCTGGATTGAGATGGATTGACATTTTAGCATTGCATTTAATTTTGCTTCTATGGCAGCAGACAAAATCTCTGTCTAAACTTAAAGTTTTATTCAGAGTTTTTTTGCCTACATACTGAATTAATGAGTGATGCATTTTCTTCCAAAAAGGGTTTTGGCCATGGCTTCTTTACCAGTTGTGACCAGAAAGATCATCCAAACACTTTAATGGGTAAAAGTTCAAGGTAGGATTAAAGGAACATGTCTTAATGCTAGAAGAAGAAAAATCAATCAGTCAGATAGAAGACATCAAGAAGAGGTGGCAAGAATACACAGAGGAATTATATCAGAAAGATTTGGGTATCCCAGACAACCTAGACAATGTAGTTGCTGACCTTGAGCCAGACTTCCTGGAGAGTGAAGTCAAGTGGGCCTTAAAAAGCCTGGCTAACAACAAGGCCAGTGGAGGTGATGGCATTCCAGTTGAACTATTTAAAATATTGAAAGATGATGCTGTTAAGGTGCTACATTCAATATGCCAGCAAGTTTGGAAAACCCAACAGTGGCCAGAGGATTGGAAAAGATCAATCTACATCCCAATCCCAAAGAAAGGCAGTGCCAAAGAATGCTCCAACTACCGTACAATTCCACTCATTTCACACCCTAGCAAGGTTATGCTCAAAATCCTGCAACATAGTATGTGGACCGAGAACTCCCAGAAGTACAAGTTGGATTCCGAAGAGGCAGAGGAACTAGAGACCAAATTGCTAACATGCACTGGATTATGGAGAAAGCCAGAGACTTCCAGAAAAATATCTACTTCTGGTTCATTGACTATGCAAAAAGCCTTTGACTGTGTGGACCACAGCAAACTATAGGAAGTCCTTAAAGAAATGGGAGTGCCTGAACACCTTATCTATCTCCTGAGAAACCTATATGTGGGACAGGAAGCAACAGTTAGAACTGGATATGGAACAACTGATTGGTTCAAAATTGGGAAAGGAGTACGACAAGGCTGTATATTCTCCTCCAGCTTATTTAACTTATATGCAGAATACATCAAGTGGAAGCCTGGACTGGAGGAATCCCAAGCCGGAATTAAGATTGCCGGAAGAAATATCAACAACCTCTGATATGCAGATGATACCACTCTGATGGCAGAAAGTGAGGAGGAATTAAAGAACCTTGTAATGAGGGTGAAAGAGGAGAGTGCAAAAAACGGTCTGAAACTCAACATCAAAAAAACTAAGATCATGGCCACTGGTTCCATCACCTCCTGGGAAATAGAAGGGGAAGACATGGAGGCAGGAACAAATTTTATTTTCCTGGGCTCCATGATCACTGCAGATGGATACAGCAGCCTCGATATTAAAAGACGCCTGCTTCTTGGGAGGAAAGCGATGACAAATCTTGACAGCATCTTAAAAAGCAGAGACATCACCTTGCTAACAAAAGTCTGAATAGTCAAAGCTATGGTTTTTCCTTTCGTGATGTATGGAAGTGAGAGCTGGACCATAAAGAAAGCAGACCGCCAAAGAATTGATGCCTTTGAATTGTGGTGCTGGAGGAGGCTCTTGAGAATCCTCTGGACTGCAAGGAGAACAAACCTATCAATTCTAAAGGAAATCAACCCCGAGTGCTCACTGGAAGGACAGATCCTGAAGCTGAGGCTCCAGTACTTTGGCCATCTCATGAGAAGAAAAGACTCCTTGGAAAAAACCTTGATGTTAGGAAAGTGTGAGGGCAAGAGGAGAAGGGGATGACCGAGGATGAGATGGCTGGACAGTGTCTGCGAAGCAACCAACATGAATTTTACCAAAATCCAGGAAGCAGTGGAGGATAGGAGGGCCTGGCGTGCTCTGGTCCATGGGGTCACGAAGAGTCGGACACGACTAAATGACTAAACGACAACGACGACAGATAGTCAGTCCATCATGGCCTTCTATCCATAATAGTGAAGCTTTGACTCACAAATGAACTAAAGATTATTCTATTACTCTTCTTGAGAAGAATTAGAAGAGACATATCCGAACTGGCTAAGGATATTGAAATGTCACTGCCAAGCACAGCTTTGCAATGGACCAAATATTCAAATCCTATTCCGAGCCAAATGAAAACTCTTCAGAGCCGATACTTCCTTCCTTCCTTCCTTCCTTCCTTCCTTCCTTCCTTCCTTCCTTCCTTCCTTCCTTCCTTCCAAAGAGATAGTTATAAAGATGCCAAACTGCAACAGTTCATGCATGGAAACTGTATCAACAGATGTTTCAATACACCTTATTGAGTAACTGGTTTCATCATACTTCTGTGGACAAGGCCTCCATATCTCAGAATATGTAGAGCTAATGATCTCCCTCTTTATTTTTTCTACATGTGACTTCTGCAACCTCCTCTATTCCACATCTTGTGGTTGCCTAGCAACCTTGCAAAGGGTGGCAGAGTGAGCAAGATCTGTCAAATTCATTATTTTGAGGCCTTAAAGAGGCAACCTCTGATGTACTGAAAGTATATATTCTAAATTATAATTATTACTGTTACATAACAGCACTGATGTTACCTGTCTGTCATGGGTTTGGAGGGAAAGTTCCATCCTATGGGGAGTGGAAGGCGGGACATCAGGAGGAGGGGCTGTACTGTATAAATATGTGATGCCTGTGTGGTGAAGAGAGATGCTGAGACAGACTGTGAGACACTGGGTTGGGACGAAGCAGCAGCTGGGGAAGAAGAAGCTGTTGTGGGAGTCTGGGTGTCTGACAGGGTACTACTGTGTGTCAGAGTACCAACCTGATAAGTTCAGGTGTCTGTGGGTTAGCCAGAACTGATGGGTTCAGGGTCTGTGCTTTAAGTTAAAGGTTCTAGGTGAACCAAACTGTATGCTTGTGTGTGTGAGAATAAGCCACGTTACTTTATTTTATTCACCTGATTGTTTTATTTACCCTGTTTGTATTTAAAATAAACCTTATTCTTTTGTTGTTTAAAAATCCATCCCTGGTCTGTGTGACTTATTATAGGGAATGGTTGGTGGCAGCTTAGTAACTGTGTGATAGATCCCAGTAGGTCTGGGTTTGTCACATTGATTGGTGTCCAGCGTGTGGGATACGACTGGTCCAGTTGTCCAGCGGTCCAGCAAAGCCTTGGCAGGTGTGCCCAGAGCAAGGGGGGTCTAGTCAGGGACAGTTTGAGGCGCGTAGGTAATCTTCTAGGTGTACCTCACGGGGAGGTGCGCTAGTAGAAGAACGTGCCAACTGGGGAGACTTAGATTAAGGTGCTCTGAGGCAGCCTAGTTTTGGCGGGAAAACGCTGAGGCAAAACTGCGTAGCAACAGCGAGCTAGCTTGCCAGCTGAGAGGCCCAGCAGAGGGGGGTAGGCTCTGACTCGATACTGTTGCAAGTAGTGCTGAAGAACAGCAGCAGTCTCTAGGGAGAGCTGGGTTCTGAGGCAAGAAGGAAAAAAAGTGGTCGTTTTATTTTGAGGCTTGACTTTTTAAAGCAGCCTGTTCTGAGGGGGGGTATGCCCTTGACTCGAAGCCAAGTAGCAGACATGAGTGAAGTGAAAGACCCCCAGATTGACCAAGGTTCTGAGGATGAATTTGGCTCAGTGCAAGGTGACAGCACAGGAGAGCAGAACCCAGAACTTAGAAAATTGATCCTAGCCCAACAGCATGAACTGAGGGTGAGGGAAATGGAGGAAAGATTAGAGAGAGAGAAAATGGCATTTGAATTAGAGCGAGAGAGAGAGAGAATGGAGAGGGAAGAAAGAATGGAGAGAGAGAAAATTGCTCTGGAAAAAGAAAGGATGGCGTATGAGTTAAGAAAACTGGAAATGATGAACCAGAACAATAATAATAATAGGGATTCTGAGGGAGGCCAACTGTCTAAGGCTGACCTGAAGAAATTCCCTGTGTACCACAAGGGAGATTGTCCTGAGGTGTTCTTTTCCTTAGTGGAAAGAGCGTTTGTGGACTTCTCAGTGAGGGAAACTGAGAAGATGACCATCATGCGGTCTTTAATCAGTGGTAGCCTGGCTGAGGTTTATGCCGAGATGCCTGAGGAATTGATGAAAGATTTTGCAGAGTTTAAAAAACTGGTGTTTGCAAGACATGGGATAAATGCAGAGCAGCTGAGACAAAGATTCAGGTCCCTTACCAAGAAGCCAGAACAGACTTTTACCCAAGTGGGGGCCCAATTGGTGAGGCTGCTTGAGAAATGGCTATCGCAGGAGGGAATAGAGACCTATGAGCAGCTTAAAGACTTGATAGCCCTGGAACAGTTCTATTCAGTCCTGCAGGGGGAATTGAAATTCCAGGTGAGGGAAAGGAAACCGAAATCTGTGGCAGCAGCCGCAGAGATCGCAGATTTTATCTCCCAAATAAGAAAGCCCTTGGGTGAGGGGAAATCTGTAGGTAAACCCAAAGAAACCTACAGCAAGTACTCTCAGGGACCAGGGAAAAGCCAGCAAGGGGGAGGGGCCCATGGTGAAGGGAAGCCCTCAGACATGAAACCAAGACCTCAGATTTTGGAGGGAAAACCAAAACAAGATGAGAGAGAATCAAAATATACCAGAAAATGCTATTTCTGTCAGGGAAAGGGTCATCTAATCTCAGAGTGTGAGAAATTAAAGCAGCTAAAAGGAATGGTGCCTCAGAATTCTAGTGGGACCAAGCCAAAAGCTGTGTTCTGTGTCCAGAAAGAGCAAAGCTCATTGTCACAGAGGGAGCCTGTTGCCATGACTACTCAGTCTGGAACAGCTACCTCTGCTGATCAGGCTGAGGAAAATGGTCCTCTTGGGGAGGTAAAGCGCTGCTTGCTGGTAAAAACAGATTCTCAGTTGTTTGAGACAGCCGGGGTGGACGTAGGAATACTTGACCGTCAGTATAGGGGGCTGCGGGACACTTGTTCCCAAGTAACCCTATGCCATCCAGATATCATCCCTAGGGAGTTTATAATCCCAAATGAGAGCATAAAGGTAGCAGGGATTGAGGGGCAGATAATCTCTCTGCCAGTAGCAGAGGTACCTGTCAACTTTCAAGGCTGGAGGGGAGATTGGCGGATAGCGATTTCATCGACTCTGCCAGCAGCCGTGCTCGTGGGAAATGACCTGGCTGAACATGTGAAACGGGTGCTAGTGATTACACGCTCACAAGCCACCACAGGGACAGTTCAGGGGGGTAATGATGAGCCAGAGACGGAAGCAGGTGGGGGAAGTTCAGAAGCTGTGGTGGAAACCTTAACCACAGACAGCAGATTTGGACAGGAGCAAAAGGCAGACGCCACTCTCCAAAAGTGTTTTGAACAGGTGACTGACGCCCAGCTAACACCTGAGACCCCAGTGAGATTTCTGGAGAAAAAGGGGATTTTATATAGAGAAACCCTGAGGAATATCTCAAAAGGGGGAGATGGGATCAGAAGTCAGCTGGTGGTACCTGAAAAGTATCGCCCCATGATCTTACAAAGGGGGCACTCTGACATGTTTGCTGCACACTTAGGAGTGAACAAAACACAGCAGAGAATCACACAGAATTTCTACTGGCCTGACATAGGGAAGCAGATCAGGGAGTTCTGTAAACAATGCGATGTGTGTCAAAGGCAGGGGAATAACCGCGATAGGACCAAAGCAAAGTTGTGCCCTTTGCCTGTGATTGACACTCCGTTTAAATGCATAGGGGTGGATATTGTGGGACCTTTGCCCAAGGCCACAAAGAGGGGGAACAGGTTCATCCTAACAATTGTGGACCATGCCACAAGGTATCCTGAAGCCATACCCCTGACTAACATTGAAACTAACACAGTGGCCGATGCTTTGGTGGGGTATATGTCCAGGATGGGATTTGCCTCAGAGATAATCACAGATTTGGGCGCATCGTTCACATCAAAGCTCATGAAACGCTTATGGCAGATCTGTGGAATTAAGCACAAGGAAACCACTGCTTATCATCCTGAAAGCAATGGGTTAACTGAGAAGTTCAATGGGACTCTAATGCGCATGATTAGGGCTTACTTGGCAGAGAATCCAAACAATTGGGACCAGAAGCTGCAATCCCTTTTGTTTGCTTATCGATCAGTGCCACAAGCCAGTACCGGGTTTAGTCCATTTGAACTTCTATTTGGGAGACGGGTGAAAGGGCCCCTTGATTTGATCGAGCAGGGTTGGGGGCAGATCGCCCAGGGTGACCCACAAGACGTTGTGACTTACATAGACACCTTGATGAATGACCTAAGGAGAAACCTAGAGCTAGCAGCAGAGACCCTGCCAGCTCAAAAGGTCAGAAAGAAAGCTTGGGATGACCAGGAAGGCAGGGAGAGGCGCTTTAACCCAGGGGAGGAAGTGCTTTGGCCTAGGCTCTGCAGAGAGAGCAAACTGCAGCTGGGTATCCCAGAAAGAAAATACTTGGGTCACAAGGTAGGGGGAGGAGTGATAAAACCCCTGGAGGCCAAAATAGAAGCTGTTCGTGATTGGCCCAGACCCAACACCAAGAAAAAAGTCAAATCATTTCTTGGGTTGGTGGGCTACTACAGAAAGTTCATCCCGAGGTTTAGCGAGATTGCGGCTCCGCTGACCGATCTGACGAGGAAGAAGGCTGATGACCGCATCCCGTGGACCAGCGACTGTGAGGCGGCGTTCCAGAGGTTGAAGGAGGCGTTAATCAACTATCCTGTCCTGCGTGCTCCAGACTTCGACCGGGAGTTCATCATCTACACCGATGCGTCTAACAGCGGGGTAGGAGCAGTTCTGTGCCAGGAGGATGAGAATGGTGACCAGCATCCAGTGTCCTACCTGAGTAGGAAACTTCAAAAAGGTGAGAGACATTTGGCAACCGTGGAGAAGGAGTGTTTGGCCATAGTCTACGCGATCCAGAAGGCCAAGCCTTACATCTGGGGAAGACATTTTGTTCTGTGTACTGACCATTCACCATTGCAATGGTTAAAGACAATGAAAACCCACAATAGCAAACTTATGAGGTGGGCTTTAAACCTACAGGACTATGACTTTGAAGTGAAGGTGGTCAGAGGGTCAGTGAACTGTGTTGCTGACGCCTTATCAAGAAGACCTGAAGACTGAAGACGGCGAAAGAACATGGACTATATGTATATAATGAAGACAAAAAGTTAAAATGTACCTGGTTTTAAATTGGTTTGTATTAATAAAGGTAAAATTGATGTAATGCATATGGTAAATGTTTGAAATGCCTATTTGCTATGTTTAACTTGGAGTGTAAGTATATGTAAGTATTATATGGTATGTATAAATGTTGTTGTGTATTTTATGCAGGTTGTTTTTTGGTGAAAAGCACTTTTAGCTTTCCCCCTACAAAACAACTTATAAAGAGGGGAGGTGTTACATAACAGCACTGATGTTACCTGTCTGTCATGGGTTTGGAGGGAAAGTTCCATCCTATGGGGAGTGGAAGGCGGGACATCAGGAGGAGGGGCTGTACTGTATAAATATGTGATGCCTGTGTGGTGAAGAGAGATGCTGAGACAGACTGTGAGACACTGGGTTGGGACGAAGCAGCAGCTGGGGAAGAAGAAGCTGTTGTGGGAGTCTGGGTGTCTGACAGGGTACTACTGTGTGTCAGAGTACCAACCTGATAAGTTCAGGTGTCTGTGGGTTAGCCAGAACTGATGGGTTCAGGGTCTGTGCTTTAAGTTAAAGGTTCTAGGTGAACCAAACTGTATGCTTGTGTGTGTGAGAATAAGCCACGTTACTTTATTTTATTCACCTGATTGTTTTATTTACCCTGTTTGTATTTAAAATAAACCTTATTCTTTTGTTGTTTAAAAATCCATCCCTGGTCTGTGTGACTTATTATAGGGAATGGTTGGTGGCAGCTTAGTAACTGTGTGATAGATCCCAGTAGGTCTGGGTTTGTCACAATTACTTCAATTAAGTTATTTTCTCCTGACTAATTCTGAACTCATGCATATTTTTAGAAGACCTGAGAGAGACCTGGGCCTGACCGTACTAAGGAAGATAAAAAAACAAAACTCTTGCAGCTGTGCTGGAACTCAGAAACAACCATGAGGTCTGCAACACCTGGGAATAGCTGGGATAAATGAATGATTGGTCTTCTCAGTGGGATTTGAAGGGTAGAATAAGTTATGGATGCTCCTTATTCTCCCATAAATTTGCAGTCTAATGTAACAATAAATCAGAAGTCATGCTGAAGAACAGAACAGCACCCTAACATTTCTTAATTAAAATATCAAGGGGGCAGCTTTTTGTTTGACTTATTCTGATAGCCTTAGAAGTGTTTCATCAAACTGTTCCATACATCTTTACTTTGGTGAGAGCTACAGTAATTTCACATACTTTATCAAGACTACTCCATCAGCTAATGACCATGGCAAGGAGAGCACTCTTGAACTACCCCATGCCCCTTTCTACGAACCATCCCCTTCCATATTCAACAGGTGAAGATGACCCTTGATCCTTTAAAAGATAAAGGGAGGCTAAAAGTTAGTCCAGGAGCAAGGTGCCTTCTTACTGAGATGGAAGAAGGTCACATGTTCCTCTTTAGGGAGGATAGTTCTCCATTTGAAGGCTGGTGAATGGCAAATTCCTTGTTTGAAGGTATCTTCTATTTCAAGAACTGTTCAGTCAATGATGAAGAACACAAGGAGGAGGCTCAGAGATCTTGAAGTTGCTCTTCTACAGGAGACCTAACAAGCCATTAGGTCATTAAAGTAATAGGCTTCCCCTATTGAGTGAAGATTTTGAAATCAAATCGTGTTGTTGGAAATATTTTTTAAAATCAATTTTAATTTTACATCTATGCATGTACTTTGGCATGCATTATTTTGTGCAAACCAATGCCTTCCTTCATCCTTTTTTTGTTTTTTGGGGGTTTTTTTTGGTAATGTGCACCCTCTTTCTCCTTAATGGGCAGGTGGCCAATCTATTGAAATGTCGATGGGAAGAAGCAACACAGCATGAAGCATCATGGAGGATGCGGTAGATGGATAAGTTGTTTTCATCTCATTCACAGTTTATATAAAGTTGAGATAAATCTCTCATAACCATATTTCTGAATATTCACAGAATTTTGTTTCAGATCTCTCCCCAATCCCACCCCAGATAAGTTACAAGATGGTCAGAGGTGGCCAGTGATTTGGAGTATCTGATGTGGGAGGCAGAGGGTGGGAATTCAACCCTTCACTCTTAGCAAAGGAGGCAGCTAAGATTGCTTGGAATGTATGTGGCTAAAATCTGTATGGCCTTGGGAAAACTGCAGTCCCTGAATACCACCAGAAGGAGGAACCATGAAATCCCTTTTGAGGAATTTATATTTTGAAAATATTTATGGGTCCCCATAAGTTGAACTCAATGTAACAGCATATAATTATTACATGTAAAAATTGAACAATTATTTTCATATTGGAGCAGACGTTTGCTTCCAGCTATTTTTTAAAATTCCATCTTCAGATTAATACAATATTTTTAAAAATCTTTACAGTTTCGGCCACTATACTGCAGTGGTTTTGAACTTTTTGCCCTACAGAGATCTCAAACTTTCAGTGATAGAAGCCCTAGGCAATAATTAAGGATACTGAGACTTGGCCCAAAACATCTACAGGGTTAAAGAATGAGAACCACTACCTAGATAATGACCTAGGTAGGCAGGTGAGATGGGTGCAGAATGTGGTTGCTCTGATTGTTATGGAACATATAATACAATTCATCATGGTATCTTCCCACTTCACCTTATTGGGAAAGTCTGAGTGACACAAATCTTTGAACTGTTGTATAACTCAGTGGTTTAGGTATCTGTCTGCAAAGCCAGAAGTTGGGAATTCAGTTGCATACTATGGATCCTTGACAGGAAATGGACTGAAAGATCCATAAGGTCCATTCCAATCTTGCAGTTCTAAGATTATTCTAAGATTATTATGATTCTACTAATCCCTGAAGAGATATGGTCTAAACAGAATTCTGTTCAATGTCATGTCAAGAAGATCTGTATCTGAAGAGAGAACCTTTTTCTTTGTTTTTAGTTTTGTCATTATTCCCATATCTTTGTTTGTCTTATTATGTAGTTTTAATTTGGATACTATTAACCGTCATCTTTGGCAAGAATGCCAGGATGCAAATTTTAAACAAACGAATGGGCAGTTTTTACACTTTTTGTACCCACAGCTTTGTTCACTATGAGTAAATTTTTAAACAGATAGAACAATCTGCAACTCCAGACAAATGTGTGATTTTTGCTTGCTGGGACTTTACAGGCCTGAGCCAGCAAATACAGATCTCTTGAGACAAATTCCTTGTACTGTATTATACAAGTGTCCTCCCGTTAATGTTTTAACAAGGTATTACTGTAAAAAGACATGCTACTCTTAGGGAACACTTACTGATAAAGGGTGCTACTAACCAGTCCTAAGGAAATCAGTGGGAGTCTTGTTATTGATTTTGGAGGGAGATGGGCCAGGTAGTTACTGGTAGTGCCTCCAAAACTCACAATTAATTGGTCTGTGCAATAAATCTAGTCTGTTCATAGTTCCCATACATATAGCACATACTGACATTGATTTACCCAAGCTCTAGTCTGTTTGTAAATGAAAGCAAATTGTTTTCAACATTAATTTCTTCCCCTTCTGCCCTCCTCCTACCTCCAAGTACATATTCTCCATGGCTTGCATACCTAAGTAGTCAACTCTGCCATCACAGCACATTCTCAGATGTTGTTTGCTTTAACATTTTAATTACACTATGTCTTGTTTGGTCATTTTAAAAGGGAAACACATGACACTTCTTTGGTATTATACCAACAGTCACTTTGTTCCTTGTTGGAAGTCAAGGAGTCATAGCAGCTGTGTAAACTCTGAGTATTAAATGTAGCATTATTTTTGTTGTTGTTTTTGTTGTGAGAAATGCAGTTGCTGGTCCTAACTAAAATAGATTCACTTTCATTAAGTATAGGTTACCAAAATTCTATTGACTCCATTTGTCTGCACTAATTGGGCAGATTTTGTGTTGAATCAATGGCATAGTACACCATGTGCAGATCAAATAACAGTTTATTTTACAAGAAGTCACGTTGTTTGCCAGTAGCACTAATAGAGAGACACAATAGAGAGACACAATAGGATCAACAGGGTCCGCAGCTTGAGACGGGGGAATGTGACCCTGTTGATACTCCTGGACCTCTCAGCGGCTTTCAACACCATCAACCATGGTGTCCTTCTGGATAGGCTGGCTGGGTTGAAAGTTGGGGGCACCGCTTTACGGTGGTTCCACTCCTTCCTGGCTGACCGTGTCCAGAGGGTGGTGCTGGGGGACAGTTGCTCTGCCCCATGGCGGTTATGTCATGGGGTTCCTCAAGGCTCAATACTGTCCCCCATGCTGTTCAACATCTACATGAAACCGCTGGGAGAGGTCATCAGGACGTTTGGGCTGAGGAGTCAGCAATATGCTGATGATACTCAGCTCAACCTCTTGTTTTCCACCAATCCAAGTGAAGCAGTTTCTGTGCCGAACTCGTATCTGGACCTGATAATGGACTGGATGAGGGTTAATAAATTGAAACTCAGTCCAGACAAGATGGAAGTGCTGTTAGTGGGTGCTTCACCGGACAGGCTGGAGGGCCATTTCCCTGCCCTGAAGGGGGTTACACTCCCCCTAAAGCACAGGGTCTGCAGCTTGGGGGTGCTCCTGAACCCCAGTCTAACTCTGGAAGCCCAGGTGGACTCCGTGGTCAGGGGCGCCTTCATTCAGTTGCGGAAATTATACCAGCTATGGCCCTACCTGGATGAGTGGAATCTCATGACAGTTACACACGCACTGGTAACATCCCGTATAGATTACTGCAATGCACTCTATGGGAGGCTGCCTTTGAAGATGGTCCGGCAACTGCAACTGGTCCAGAATCAAGCTGCGCGGCTGGTGAGTGGTGCAGCTGCCAGGGAACATATTAAGCCGATTCTGTGTAAGTTATTGGCTACCAGTTGCTGCCCGGGCCCATTTCAAAGTGCTTGTTTTGACATATAAAGCCCTAAACGGCTTGGGACCTGGATACCTGAAGGACCGCCTCCTTCCATATGAACCTACCCAGCAGTTAAGATCTAGCCAGGGGTCCCTTTTGAAAGAGCCGTCCCTTAAGGTGGTAAGAGGGATGGCTTGTTGACAAAGGGCCTTTTCGGCAGCTGCCCCCAGACTATGGAATGCCCTCCCGACTGAGATTCGTCTGGCGCCGATGCTGATGACATTTCGGCGCCAGGTCAAAACCTTCCTGTTCCAGAAGGCTTTTAATTGAAATAATATTAGCTGTGGGTCCGATGGCAATTTTATATATAATTTAATTCTATTTTAATTGTTACAAATTTTTATTGTATTTTAAATGTTGTAAGCCACCCAGAGACCTTTGGGTAGTGTGGGCGGCATATTAAATAAATAAATAAATAAATAAATAAATAAATAAATAAATAAATAAATAAATAAATAAATAAATAAATAAATAAATAAATAAATAAAATTATTTGTTTTCCTAAGAGTTTAAAAGAAATTATTCACAAATAAATGGATTAAATACAATTCATTTTGGCAGTAACAAAAATATTTGGATTTTACATTTTGATTGTAATTAAATGAAGGAAAACCTCACTTCTTTTATCTTGTGACAGTAGCTTTTAGTTATTATTTTTAAAACACAAGTAGAATAGACCCATTGCATCTGCTGCTGAGTGATGTGTTAACACTTATGCAAGCTATTTTGTTATCTTCTGAGTATTCAAGAGATGGATTTTTGTAAACTAAGAACAATTATTTGGAATCACTTATATACAGCAGCCACTCCTCATGTTGTTGAAGAAAGGGTAAAAAGAGACCTTTGATAGTATCAAAAGAAGACTGAGTTTTTAATGCTTACAAACAGGATATATATATGTGTGTGTGTGTATAAATTAATGTAGGTTCAACTGAAGTTCAAACTGTTAATTTATTATCCTTCTGGTGAAACATCGTTGCTAAAGGAACAACCTCAAGGAGCACACATGTAAAGTTTCTTTCTGAATTCAGAAACAGGGAGAAGGAGGGAGAAGATGAAAGCAAAAAGAGGAGCCTCATATGCCACTCAGTGTCTGAACAAAGTTAAACAGTTCCAATTTGGCTATCCAATTTTACCCTGGAACACTTCCATGAAAGATTATGATATATTTAGCACTGAGAATAGTATTTCAGACTTTGACAAACACAAGCTAACAACTTTTCTTTTGTGTAGATGGTTCTCTAATTGACTTACTTTTCCATTCCCATCTTTTTCCTTCTTATCATCATGCTGCATGTGTAATTTCTGATGCGCCAGAAGCAAAAGCAAAATGCCTTTCCTCTGCAGTGGAGACACTGTAAATGTCTGCAAATGTCATGCACTAAATGGGAAGCCTAGTTTTTCAGAGTTCGTGATCTTAAGAGCAAATGGGACACACATGGAGCTCCATCATCTATAACTCTTGATTCATAAATGCAATGGGGAGGAACGCTGCCACGTTCTTCACTCTGCTGCCCATCACCAAGATCCACACACAGTTACAGCCAACCAGGATTGTACACCTGGAAAAGGCCTTTGTTAACTATCACACATAAACAACCTTCTCTTTTACAATATATATATATATATATATATATATATATATATATATATATATATATATATATATATATATATATATATAAGAAACGTCCTACTTTCTCAAGGTTAATTGCTTATTTAGTTATAGACAATATAAGTCAGTTAGAGTTGCCATCAGCCATCAGACACACTAATCAGAGCAAACACCTTCCAGTTGCCTTGTTAGCTATTCTAATCTAGAAAGCAATTGTTTTAGTAATAATGACATGGGACAGGGGCAATTCCTCTGTGTGTCAAAAGCCCTGCCTGACATTCGATTGCTATTTTCTTTAGCAACAACTTGGTGTGTGTTTGACAATGTTAATGGCAACATATGCTCCCCTCTATTTCTTAATAAGCAGTGTTTTAGAAGGAAGATTGGCAAGAAAAACCTACACTGGAATTCTCCGTAAATATGAAGCTGACACTAATATTGAACATTTCTAAAAAATAATAACATTTATTTTGTTTTGAATTGGATTCAGTTCAGAACCAGATTGCTCAAAAGTCATGTATTTCTAGCTTGTTGAAACAGCCCCTCTGCTAATAGTAATGTCTTCTCTTCTCTGTATGAATACTAAATCTCACAGTTGCTCATTATGCAATGTTAAGGAAGCATTTATGATACCATAAACTCATGACATTGCATGGATTAAAGAAAAAGAAACAACTTCGTCTATGAAATGCAAATGGATTAAGAAACTGGATCTGCAAATTTCCCAATGGAGTAGATATGCTGAGTACTCATTCTTTGGCTCATTTGGAGTTCTGATTGTATATGAAACCTTATGTGCTATAGTAGCTTCATACAAATCCAACCTTAGCCATTTTTCAGAATTTCAGGTTTCAGGCAAAACAACTGATTCCTCTTACATTAAAAAAAACCCCAAGTTTATAAATATGCAACTATTTCTTATTGCAGGAGGAAAACACATTAGTGTCAGAAAAGGATTTGCAGTGGTTGGAGACTCTGCTGGCTATGATGCCCCTATGTCTTTCTTCCAATAACTAGTAGAGATAAAAAATAAATTATGCATTTTGACTTATAGTTTACTTATTAAACACAGGCATTTCCTTTGGTTATTTGATTTGGCTGCAGAATTTGTGGCAAGTTGGGAAACTGTAAGGAATGTTTATGGAATACTTTTTTACAAAAAAGAAAAGAAGCATAAATACAGCCATGAGTTGTGCCATATAAAGCTGAAACAGTTCTGGAATACAGTACTAACAATAAATACCTGTATGTGTCTATTATGTGCACTTGACTTCCAATTCGTTCACTGCCAAGTAAGTGGGTAGAGAAATGCAGCTTACATTTCAAATAAAATGGTAGTGCCTACAAGATTTGTCCCTTTCCAATGTATTTGAATAGACCAAACCCACAAGTTTATGCACACACACAAACAGATACACCTATACACACAAGATGTATGGGTGAGTAATAAATAGGTCACCAAAGTTGGCATCTTGTTCCCTTGGAAGAATTATGTTCTATTCTTCTCTAACCACTATAGTCTATTTTAGTAGGACTGCTCAATTAAAGCAAATAGAAAAGAAAGGATGCCTGAATAGGCAACCTTTTTGCTTTAAGAGATGAAATTATTAATTTTGACAGGAACTGGAAGAGAGTTCCACCATTTTTTCCTTTACATTCCTTTTTTTTTTAGGGACTTGCACATAGGGTGTTAATTTCGCCCCTCCTGCCAGTGTATTTAAAATCCTCTCATCCTGAAACTTAACAGCTTCCTTCCTTAATTCTGAATGGATAATTATTAAGTTTTAAAAGAGAAGATTACCATTTCCATTGTATCAGGGAGCATTGCTACTCTACAATAATGACAGCTAACATCACGAAACATGGGTATTTAATGCTACCTTCTGTACTGGATCAGCAGAAAGAATCCAAGACAACAAATTTAAATCCTCAACCTGGAGTTCATCCAGAGCACCTATGTAACAATGCAAGTGACAGGACTTTTCTGAAAAATAAAACAGCCTTGGATTGTGGAAGTGCAACAATATATTCCTTCTTCATCTTTTTGTTAATATTTCCGTTAACATGTAAAAATAAGCCACTACAGTGTACATACAAAACATCCCAACTGCGTTTTCATGACAGATACTTTTCTCTTGATGATGTTTAATTGGAGGAGCAAACAAATGTTCCTGACAAGTCTCTAAAAATAATATGCTATTATTTATTTTTCAAAAGGCTGCCTCTTCACAGTGATGGAGCTTGGTATTCAGAAGAAGCTGTTGTAGGAATGTTGTTGAAAAACCCATAATTAGATTCCACCACTCTAGAGAAAAATTAGTGAGTCTATAGCCTTCTTTTTCCAAGTGAAGTCCTATAATGGTCTATCAATGAATCATAAGAATAATGGATTTAGAAGGGCATCATTATAAAGCCATCAAGCCCAACCCCTGTTCAGTGCTAATAACAACACAAATCTCAGCCTTGTTAGATAAAGCTAGTTTATTTTTATCCTTTCCAGTCTGGTCCAGGACTAGTTATGGGGCTAAAATAGCCCTCATCATATAAGTGGCTCACTTGTGCAAAGAATGGAGCAAGGGAATATGTCACTATTACTTTTCTTGGACTTCCAAGCGCTATCAGCCAAGGTGTCCTTTAGAGGGTTATTGCTAATACAGGACTTCAGTGCACCATTTTACAGAGATCCTGGACCGGGTTTACTAAATATTCCCAAAATATTTAGTTCTAGACAAGTAATGACATGTCTTTCAGCTGTTTTCCCTATCAGCAACACAAAAAAATCACTTTGTTTTATACAAACCTCTCCTATCTTAAATCCAAAACATTATTTCTGCACAAAATACGTTTTGCCCAATCTTTTACACAAAATATGTTTTTAGGCAAAATATGTTATTTTTTCAGAAAGATGTCCCAAAATGCAAAAAGAATATTCAAAAGCTATTATATTCTCCCCTAGCAAGGAGAAAGTATTTGATGCCCCACCACCACCTATAAGAGTAAAATAAGTAAAGACATTACTTATCCTTGATCTAGCTCGCTGCTAAGTCTAATGACTTTGAGCAAGTGAGCATCATTTGCCTGGAAAAGGCAGAGACATCAAAGGGACACATGATGGTTGGGTGGAGAGAGGAGCCTGTTTAGGTGACTCACCCAGAGCACATTGTCCTCTTCTTTCTGGGCACCCACCCGCCCGCCCTAAATCTAGTGTGAGTTTTTCTGGTTGCCATTCGGGGCCGGATAGGAATTTTTGACCTTCATCCTGATTGGCCGTGGATGGGGGGATTTTTCGCCTATCCCACACTGGATGAGGGTTGTTGGCTTTTGGTGAAAACTAATTTGGTTGCACTGGCGGGTAGTGCGGAAATAACCAGTATTTCGGTGTGTCCCAATTTGTAAAATCAGGTAAGCCAACAGCGCATCTGACCTTCCGGCGTTGCAGATCGTGCGATTACAGTGCCTGTGGGGGGAGGATGCGCTGGGCCACTCCCGGACCAACAGTCATCAGTCAAAGATGTCTTGAGGTCTGGGGGTGTTTATTAGCGGCTAGCCAGGATCCTGCGGTCTCAGGACTGCCAGAGCTTGGGGGCCGGGGACTCGCCCATTTATTGATCAGTTAACCAGCTTTCCAAACTACAGCAGGCCCCCATATTCTTTTACTGGCCGAAAGGCAATTTTTCCTGAATTCATTATTTAAATAAAGTGCGGCCCACATTTAATCCAATTTACTGTCTCGTGTCTTTATTCCAGGGTTGGGGTGGCAAACTCAACTGCCTCACTCTTACCTGGAGGCAAAGAATCTTGCAGGACTTTCAAAATCCTCTTTCCAGTAAGTTGAGACAGCCTAAATCCATTCAATTATTCCTAAAACCTCTTGTTCACAAATGTGGGATATTATGCTTCTCTACCCATAATTCAAAATGCCAGGCCTTATTTTGCTGTGCAATATTGTGCCCACATTTCTAGCAGGAAAAGATTTGCCAAACTTTACATAGCAAAGGGCAGCCTGAATGTTGATGACATCCATGTCAGCCATCAAACGTTCTACAGCAGTGGTTCCCAACCTTAGGTAACCAAGATGTTCTTAGACTGCAATTCCCAGAAACCTTAACCACCAGCTGTTCTGGCCTAGGTTTCTGGTACACGCAGTCCAAGGTTGGGTACCACTGGTCTACAAAATGTCCTCTTGTTTCAGAGTCATCCATAAAGAGATACCAAGCAGGAGGAAATCCCAGAACATGAACCTTTTTTTTCATCAGCTAACCACTTCTCATCCAAACACATAGTAATTGCCAGGGCTCGTTTTCAACAAGTTATCTTGGTTGGAGGCACAACATAATCAAAATGCCTGGAAGAAATGTGTCTTTCAGATTAAGTACATGTCTGTGGAGCTGGAAGGTATTGGCTTGTTAATCCCCAAGACATTTACATGAATTTGGAGTGCTTCTGCCCTGTGCCATCTGGTGCACAGCACTGTCAGTTATCTGAATTGAGAAAGTCTCAGCCATGAACTACCCTTCTCTGTGGCTAATACTAAATGAGGCAACCAGATCGCTTTTTCATATGTGCCTAGTATACTGTATGATTCTTACACCAATTGCACTAGCTATCAGTTTATTTTCAGGCTGAATTCATAGTGCTGATTCTTACCTATAAGACTGCCTAAAGCTTTACCTATAAAGGCTGACTGCTCAGATACGAAACTATCTATGATTTACAATCTTATTCAGAGTATCCTGGTATGCATCCCATATCCCAGAGACATTGGGGAGACAAAGACATTGCTCACTTTCAGAAGCAAATAGCAACCATAAAGGAGGTAATTTTCAGTCAGACATTGTGGGACGTCAACGGAACTGTGACATGTACGTCAGGCTGGGAAACCTGTGGGTGACTTTTATTCAATTTAATTGTGCACCTGAAACCCTCATACAGCAAAATGGGATATTTCAGGCCTCCTGAATCACAGTTTTTTGTTTTTTGTTTGTTTGAGGAGTCACACAGAACATAGACCTATAAAGAATATATTCCAAGACATTTGTCACTAGAACAGTTCCAAACAATGTTCCTGACTGTCAGTCTCTGAGAGGCTCCTTATATTTTCCACCAATGTGGCAGGAAAATATAAGGACACCCAGGAAAAGTGTGGAGTTGCAAGCTTATCAGAGAGGTGTTGGGCTTGAGCACACTAAATTTGAATTGTGGCTTTTCAGCGGAGTAGTGTTGTTGAGGGGAGGGAATAACGTGGGAGTTGAGAGCACTTTGCAGGATATGCAGTACATTGAAAAACAACAATCTCTCTGTCTGTCAGCTGAGTGGCTGGGGTAGGGGAGAGATTCAGTGCCCGTTAGATTTAAATGAGAGTCCTACATAGACGTTAAGCCAAAGGAGCTGTTTGGAGTATCAACAGGAAATGTACTGTGTCATAAAGAGTTCCAAGAAGTAATTACTAGAAAAGAACTGAATTAGTTGGAACAAACAACTGATGGTTCAAATTAAGGAGAATCCTGAAAATCATTACAAAGCCTTTGTCATACTTCGTGTATAGTTCACTTGGGAATCCTGCCAGACACTCAGTCATTTAGCTTCCTTGCAGAAAGTAGACACCATGGTGGATTAGCCATTTTATCCAAAAACATTAGAATCCTAGAATCATAAATCTAAAAGAGGTTCAAGGATCATATTTCAACACTGATGGGAACCTGAACATAAGCCCAAAGATGCACATAATCTTTGGGGCACTACTTCAAGCAAGTTAAACAAAATACAAGCTGTTCTCTAGCCTAATAGATGAAAAGATTTTGCTGATATAGGCTGTGTATCGTCTAATGAGCCAGAGAGTGCTTAGAGTTTAAAAGTCTGGGTCAGCATTTAAGTCTAATGGAGCATTCAAAAGGTGAGGGCTCTTGGGTTGTAGTTAGAAATGGCAGTAGGATATGCAGTAAGACATTTGAGATATTGACTTGATTGGAGCTGAAGATGGGACTAGAAATAAATGCTGGTGAAGCAAAACAGTATGATCAGGATTGGAACCAGAAATACATGGAACCTGGAGAAACCACATCCGAAGCAGTAAATGTTGGAAGAAAGTGTGGGGCATATGGAAAGGTTCAAAAAAGTTCATATAGATAATACTTGTATGGATATAATTTATTCATTATTTCTCAAAAGGTATCCATCAGTTCTGAGTAAAATCATCACTGGTCCATAGGTCTGGGACTATTAAATGGTTGCAGACTTTCTCACATTCATGTCATTTGGAGACTGAAACTCTGAAGGAGAAGAATTGCATACAATATCTGTTCTTCAGTCTCCACAAGTCTGCCACAACTGCTGCTGAACCTCAGCACAAGACTGGGCTGTGTACATGTACAATGGTGTATGTGTGAGGCTGTCCATCCAGTCAAGATTTGCTGTGCAGTCAGAGATTCCAAATTACAAGTAAAAATTCTGTATGCATTGTACACATACAGATCCAAATCTTACCTACAACACAAGATCAGGAGAAGTTTGGCTTTTCAGCTTTCTTGGAAAACAACTTCCAGTTCTCGTTTGTTTGTTTATTTGTTTGTTTGTTTGTTTAGTCATTAAGTCATGTCTGACTCTTTGTGACCCATAGACCAGAGCATGCCAGGCCCTCCTGTCTTCCACTGCCTCCCGGAGTTGGGTCAAATTCATGCTCGTAGCTTCAATGACACTGTCCAACCATCTCACTCTCTGTCATCCCCTTCTCCTCTTGCCTTCACATTTTCCCAACATCAGGGTCTGTTCCAGGGAGGTTTCTCTTCCCATGAGATTGCCAAAGTATTGGAGCCTCAGCTTCAGCATCTGTCCTTCCTGTGAGCACTCAGGGTTGATTTCCTGCAAAATGGATAGGTATGTTCCCCTTGCAGTCCAGGAGGCTCTCAAGAGTCTCCTCCAGCACCACAATTTAAAAGCATCAATTCTTTGGCGGTCAGCCTTCATTATGGTCTAGCTCTCACTTCCATACAACACTACTGCAAAAACCATAGCTTTGACTATGTGGACCTTTGTTGGTAAGGTGATGTCTCAGCTTTTAAAGATGTTATCTAGGTTTGTCATTGCTTTCCTCCCAAGAACCCAAGAAACAGACACCTTTTAATTTCATGGCTGCTGTCACCATCTGCAGTGATCATGGAGCCCAGGAAAGTAAAATCTGTCACTGCCTCCATATCTTCCCCCTCTATTTGCCAGGAGGTGATGGGTCCAGTGGCCATGATCTTAGTTTTTTTGATGTTGAGCTTCAGACCATTTTTTGTGCTCTCCTCTTTCACCCTCATTACGAGGTTTTTTAATTCCTCCTCACTTTGTGCCATCAGAGTGGTATCATCTGCATAGCTGAGGTTATTGATATTTCTTCCGGCAATCTTAATTCTGGCTTGGGATTCATTCAGCCCAGCCTTTCGTATGATGCATTCTGCATATAAGTTATATAAGCAGGGAGACAATATGCAGCCTTGTCATACTCCTTTCCCAATTTTAAACCAATCAGTTGTTCCATATCCAGTTTCTCTTACCATTGGCCATATTAAGTGTTACAATTGGAAAATAAGTCTAAAAGATTTGGAGCACCAAAGCTCAGTTGAGGGTCAAAGGTAGAGTCAGTGCATACAATCTACCTTGCTTCCCACATGTTCAATCTATGCATAAAGAAAAGGCAAAAGTAACAATTTGGGTAATGCTTCTCATGATACATATATCTGACCACTAAGATCAAGATAGATAATTATTCATTCTACTCTTCATTAAATCCATAATGCTATTGTTTGATTTTGATTTCAGTAACTGCAGGATGTTTAACCATCCTTAAGCTGCTGTTCCTTATAAGGCTAAAAAGTATTGACAATGGCTTTTCTGGAAATGATTAGAGACAAAAGAGAGGAGAGTATCAATATAAAGCAGGCATATGCACAGAAGAGGAAGGGCAATGGCTGGGTTTTGTTAAACATGAACTTGCCCACTGCTTTATGCCATTATAAAAAATGCATATTGTCTCTAAAGTCCTAGAAAGAATGTTTAATACACAATACGAGTCTGGTACTTTCCTGAGAAGTGACTTATACCAGATTCCTGTAATGGCCTTAATATAGAGGCATGTGCCAAACCATCTGGATATGTCAAAACCAGTAGGGCTGCAATGGTGTAATACTAGTGGGTTTCATGTTATTCCAGATGTGCTGACAATAACAGGTTCAGTGATGTCTGAGAGTCGAAGAAGAAGAAAGAGGAGGTCACAGGAGAGGTAAGAGAAATATACCCATCTGCTAGAACTTCATAATTGTTTGGAGGGAATCACAGAGAAATAGTAATTAAAGCTGTGGCAAGGTTTAGCATGTTTCAAGTTCTAAATAGAGGTAAATCATACATTCAGTATCCTCATACTTTTCCTAAGTGGTATCAGGAGCTTTCTTTGTGTTACCATTGGGCAAGGAAGTTAGCATTTATTATTTATGTACTCTGCTTTTGGATCATAGACTGCACATTGCTTTGTAGACAGATTCTAGTGGAGTGCAGCAGAAGACTGAAAGGCTATATTCTGGCTTCTTTTGTTTTCAACACCATCTGTTTTTATAGCAACCTCCACTTCTCACAAATGACCTAAACTTTCCAGCACTTCTCTGAAAATTAGCATCTTTAATTTTTAAAAATCCTGTACCTGGTTTTCCTTGCTTGAAGCAAAAGCAGAGCAAAAGTTCAGCTCATAATATAGATCACAAATTGAGTACATCATGTGGAAGAATGGAATACAAATTAAAGCAGTGATGGTGGTGATGATGTGATTATTTCGTATTTCCTGGATTTTGGCCATGGTGATCATGGAAATAACATTCTGAACTCAGCATGATTTGTGCTGCCTCAGTAACCTTGTTCATCAAGAGATTTCAAAAAAGTACTGATAGTCTTTAAACAAAATTCTAAGCTGTTCAGAAAAGAACCAACACTCAGAGAAATGGAAGGTGGAGAAATGGTCAGTTCACATGAGTGACATCAGCCTTTGCAGGTTCAGTCTGCTGCAGAGTTCATACACAGTGGTACTGGACAAATGCTAACCTGTGGATTCAGCCTTCTGTAAATGGGCTTCCTCCTTTGTAAATGGATCACATCCACCATTCCTCATAAGAAATAACAAAGCTTGTGTCTATTAGAGAAATACACTTGGGATAGGAAAAGTCACAAAGTGCTAGTTCTAGATAACTGTTGGGAGCCATGACTGCCCCTTCTACCAAGGACAAAGATATATCTTCCTTGAAGGAATAAGTGAATCTATAAGTGAATCAGCTGAATTTATTGCTGGCATGTTTCCAGGTATGGCAACATTCTGGACAGTAAAACTGCATGTAAATAGATTTCCTGACCCATCTAAACATACAACCATAGCTCCCATCCCTGCCCAAAATTCTATCAATGCTGGCACATCACTTCTAACACTCCTCTCTTCATTGCCTGGCTCTCCAAATACTTATTTAATGTGTAATCTGAGAAGTTAAGACATCACATTGTAAGATTCAACTGAATAACACAAGTAACAGTGTTTAGTTTCTAACAAACTCAAAATATGCCAAGCCAGGAGTCTTGCTGGATAGCTCAGTGTTTAAGCATCTGGCTGAGGAGTCAGAGTCTGGAAATCTGATTCCCCACTGTGCCTCTCTGATGGGGTGGACTTGACAATCCATAGGGTCCCTTCCAGCTGTGCGGTTCTAAGATGATGATGATTAACTCCACACTATGGCATGCTCAGCCTTTTGCCAACTCTGAATCTTGGTGTGTAGAGCTCTTCTGCATAAGAAAGGAACTTTTCCCCCCTTCACATTAACCAACTATACTCATATTGGCCTGTCTATTAACATGCAGAGAACATGGTATGGCAGGTGGTTACACTGATTTTGCGGGAGAAGGCGGGGGGGGGATAGCACCCATAGACTCTTTGTGAATTCTCTCAATGCGTACAAGCCTGCATGAACCATCTTCATGTTTTCGGAGTCTTCTCCCATCTCATTTTTATTTATTTACTGAGTTTTTAGAATGCCTGTCTTAGTAAAACTCTACTTGGGGTAGTTTATATCCTTAAACAAAGATACAACTAAATAATAAAAATGAAATACATGGCATCACAAGCTAAAATTAAACAAAACAAAAAACAAAACAAAGGTGACAGAAGATTGACACCTCATAGCTTAAATGAATTGAAATTTAACTATAATGTAATAAACAAATATCCAGTAGTATAATAAAAATAACAACAGCAGCAGCTTATGGGTCTCAGAAATTAGCCTGGGATGTTGCTAAAAGCTTCCTTAAATCTAATCTTCTAAAAACTTGTAGGAAGCACACCTGTCTAATTTCTGGTTGCAGTTTATTACACAGCAAGGGTATGACTAATATCCCAGTATTATTTTTCTGTATTTGCCCAGGGGTAGGCACCTTCCAGAGAAGACTCCCTGGAAAAGACCCTGATGTTGGGAAAGTGTGAAGGCAAGAGGAGAAGGGGATGACAGAGGACAAGATGGTTGTACAGTGTCATTGAAGCTACCAACATGAATTTGACCCAACTCTGGGAGGCAGTGGAAGACAGGAAGGTCTGGCATGCTCTGGTCCATGGGGTCACAAAGAGTCGGACATAATGACTAAACAACAATAACAAAGGCACCCTCAATAATGCTGCCTGAGGGAATGGGTTGGATGGGTAGATACCCTTGGGAAGAGGCATTCCAATAAGGAAAAATGTCCCAAACCATTTATGTATATATGATTATGACTTCATAATCATAACTAAGACTTTAAATCTGACATGGTAGCCAGTCGTGAGCCAGTGCAGACCAGCCAGGATTGGGAAAACATGCCCAAATCTTCTAGTCCCTGATAGCCCTGGGTGCCACATTCTGGACCTGTTGTGGCTTCCATATCGTCTTTAAGGGAGGGTCCATGTAGAGAGAGCATTACAGTTGTCAGTTCTCAAAATTGCTAATGCATGGGATCAAGGTCTTCAGAGATCTCTCATCCAGGTAGGGTAGTCTATGTTTATCCTCTTTTTGCATTTATCTGCCTATTTTTATAGTCCTTCCATAGATGACTGTCTATACTTCTTAAAATACTTTTTTTCTGGTTTGGTCTGCTTGTTTTACTTATGACCCATGAGACTCATTTTCAAGAGTTCGCCTTCAAAACAATATTAGCGCAGAAAACCTGTCTGTGATATAGAAGCACACAACGTTTCTAAAAGGATGATCTTAGATCTTATGGGTGAGCAATGGCTTTCAGGATGCCACCCTGTGGTTGAAAGACAAACTCTTGTAAAGTCAAGAAAGCACGAAGCAATTGTATGAATGATCAGCTTGGTGGTCAGGACTTTACTTTGTGCAACTGGGTTTTAAATATTTAAGCATATTGAACTATAGCTAAGAGCTTCACTTTTCTCTAGGCAACTGAGAGTGTACATGTCTTTTCAGTACTGCCAGCCTAGACTGACATCTTGGTTGGCTCTAGTGTTTATTTTGAACCTTCATTTCAAAGGGCCGTTCTAAAGGGCAGTCCATGAATAAATCATGTAGCATATTAGGGTGGAATGGGGTATTTGTCTATCTGTGCATGTATTTAAAGGCATGAGCAATTTTATATAGAGGCTCCTCCAGAAAGATAACTGTTGTGAGAGATATCTCCTTTTAGCAACATGTATAGAATGGAAGAAAGGGAGATGGAAGGTGTAACATTTTAATGGGAATGGGAAGATCCATCTATTCCTGACTCATGTCACTTCTGTTAGTGTCACAATAAAAGTGTGTTCACTTTTACATGTTTTCTACAGTCTGCATGGAAATTTGAATTTAAAAGTATATTTTTAAGCATATATCTATTTTAATATATATTTTTGGAGATCATTTTGGAGAATGTCTCAATATATGCATTCTGCTATTTCCTCTAAAAATAAATATTTATAAGCACATTCCCTCACCAAAATAATATACATTTTAAAGAAATACATTATTTTGAGGTGAGACCTCTGTCAGAACATTTGTGAATGCTAAAAGCAGAGTCTGGGAATTTATTCTGAAGAGGAATAGAAGAATGATGCCATTCTGAAGGCATCCATAACTGATCTTAGTGCTATGCTCACCGACTTTGGTCCTGATTATATTCGTAAAATATCTGGTATATGAACCACATTTAGCTGCAATTCTATCAGTGTTAAAAAAATTGATCATGTGATGCACAGTGGCTCTTGGTTCCCCACCCCTGGATTCACATTATTTGGAAGCACGTCATTTAATTTCCTCCTGGCAGAGCCATTTATTTTAGGTCAGTGCTAAATCATAGTCTAATGCCTCAAATTGTCCAGTGTGCCTTGCTCTCCCGCCATCAACTGCTCCCTGCCTGATCACCCTCTGCCATCCTGCTCCTTGTCTCCCTGTCCCCTCGCTTGCCTTCCCTGCCCAATCATGCTGCCCTCTTTGGGTAACCAGCAGAGGTGGCGGGAGGCAGCAGCAGCAAGAGCCACAGGGAGGGGGAAAGGGAGGAGGGATGGGCAAGTGCAGGGAGCCTGAGAGGAAGGGAGGATGTGGCCAGTCCAGTACAGGCAGTACAGGGTTGGAGGAGAGAGGAGCTATCTTTGGGCAAAAAAGAAAAAGAAAAAGAAGAAGAAGAAGAAGAAGAAGAAGAAGAAGAAGAAGAAGAAGAAGAAGAAGAAGAAAGAAAGAAAGAAAGAAAGAAAGAAAGAAAGAAAGAAAGAAAGAAAGAAAGAAAGAAAGAAAGAAAGAAAGAAAGAAAGAAAGAAAGAAAAATGGATCAGAAGCATGGATCCTCTTGGATCCACATTATTTTTATGTAGGATCATCCCCCAAACAATTTCAATCATAGGAACAATCTCTGTCCATAGATTGGATAGTGGTTTGGGACAGATCCCATGTTAAAATCATGGAGATTTAGGAGGATCCATTCTTGGTTCACTGTTTTTGCACCACTGTAAAACCAGGCATTCCTTTATTTCTGTGTTGTATTCTGGGAACTGGAGCATTCTCAGAGGGACAGAAGCTGCTAGGCTTTCTAAAATGACAAGCAGCTTAGCCCTCTCTCTCCCTCCCTCACCTCACCACACCAGTAGGGGCAATTGGTCAAGGTTAGGGCAGAGTGGGCAATCCACAAATGAAATTACTTTAAAAGCCTGTGTGTTGTTGTTTAGTCATTAAGTCATGTCTGACTCTTCATGACCCCATGGACCAGAGCATGCCAGGCCCTCCTGTCTTCCACTGCCTCCCGGAGTTGGGTCAAATTCATGTTGGTAGCTTCGATGACACTGTCCAACCATCTCATCCTCTGTCGTCCCCTTCTCCTCTTGCCCTCACACTTTCCCAACATCAGGGTCTTTTCCAGGGAGTCTTCTCTTCTCATCAGATGGCCAAAGTATTGGAGCCTCAGCTTCAGGATCTGTCCTTCCAGTGGGTACTCAGTGATCACTTAAAACACAGCTTAAAATGTATTAAAAGTTTTCCCAAGGAGAGCAGTGTAAAAATGCAATGCCTCAACCATTATCTGAAGGAGACACAGACAGTGGCTCATATACCATGCGACTGTCACATGACTTGCACATTGCAGCAAAAAAACCTCCTATGCATATTCCAGGGTTAATCAGTAGTGTAGATAAGCCCTTTGATTCAGTAGGACCACAATATTCCAGGTCTATGTAACAGAGTGAAGGTTCTTTACTACTGTGCAGAAGGCTGTCTACATCTGTTCAAGTGTGTAGTCCAGTTTTTGGAAGGGGAAGTACACTGCTTATGAAGAACAATGTAAAAACTGCAAAGCAAGATATTCCTGTCACTGGCAATGGTGCATGGCACCTTTTCATTTTTTAAAAAAAGAATAGACATATGTTTCTATGTCAGAAAGCTGCCACATAAATATTGTTGCAGCCAC
Source organism: Pogona vitticeps (assembly GCF_051106095.1). Lineage (NCBI taxonomy): Eukaryota > Metazoa > Chordata > Lepidosauria > Squamata > Agamidae > Pogona > Pogona vitticeps. The sequence continues at coordinate 58,311,837 of NC_135785.1, forward strand.
AATCACGTTCCACAAAGCATTATCCAATCCACTAGCCAGAAGGATCAATCACTTTCTACTAGCAACAAAATGGCATTTAATGTATTTATAATTCCTACTGCTGTGCTTTGCCCTCCTACACGCGAAATAAAGAGATGGACACATGTGATGGGGTTAATTACGGCCACACTTTATTAATTCTTCCTTTCAGCCTCCCTCATCCTGCAGAGTGGCCTGAATGCAGTGTGGATCTCTGGGACAATCACCAGGGGTCTTTCTTGCCACTTTGGTGTTCCCAAATGGCTGAGTCCCAAGCCCCTGGTCAGAGCTATCCCCTGGACAGTTTGTACCCAGCTAGCTAAAATTGGGAGACCCAGACCATCATGTCATCATTCCATCCTCAAGAACCATCTAGGTCTGGTTCCCCATACACTACTCATCCCACCAAGTGAATCTCTAGATCCTAGTTGCCACAATGCTGTCCTCAATAACACCCTTGTGCCTCCTGGGAACTCACCGATACTCACTTCCCAGTCTGCACTACCCACCAGTGTGACCTAATAAAAAAAAGATACCGCCTCTTTTTTTCTGAATTTTTTCTTCTAAATATAATTCTGGATTCAGTAGGTTCAATGGGAAAATATTTATTTATACATATTCTGACAGCTGCAAGAATTATTTTTGCTAAACATTGGAAAGATCTGGAGAATCCATCTCAAGAGGAATTTATATCAAAAATCCTGGATACTACAGTGCCTCAACTTACGACCATCCCGTCATACGAGTTGCGACCAGCTCCAGCTGCAAAATTTTGCTTCAACTTGCAGCCGGAGCTTCCAGTTGTGATCAAAAGAGGTGAGGAATTCAAATTAGGGGGCTAACAATTGGTCAGGGAAGAGCTTCTTTATAGCTCTTTCGCCCCAACGGTTAGAGAGTGTGTGTCGGAAGAGGCTTAGGACTGCCTGGTGCTGCTTTCTGCTCGTGAGTAAGTACATTTACTTTGTTTTGTAGTGTGGGTTTGGGCTTGGGGAGTTATGTTTCTGTGCTGTGGGGGGTGTTTTTGTGTTTTCCGATGGGGCTGACTGTGGTGTGTGTGTGTGTGTGTGTGTGTGTGTGTGTGTGTGTGTGTGTTGCTTTGTTTTTCTGCCCCTCGCATTGTGGTGGGGCTGACTATGTATGTGTGTGTATTTTGTTTTGTTTTTCAGCCCCTCACATTGCATTGGGCTGACTTTGGTTTGGTGTGCGTATTTTGCTTTGTTTTTCAGCCCCTCACATTGCATTGGGGCTGACTTTGGTTTGGTGTGTGTTTTCTGGGGATTTTTTTCCTGCTGGAACAGATTAATCCCATTCCAATGCATTCCTATGGGAAATGGTGCTTCAATTTATGACCATTTTGAGTTATGTCCATCTTCTGGAATGGATTATGGTCGTAAGTCGAGGCACCACTTTATCAGAATGGCTAGACAAGTTATGTTGGCATAAATTCTATGATTGGCTTAGAAACAGAATGCAATTCAATATTTGAAAGCCTAAGATTAATTTAGAAATAGAATATGTTGTATAAATTAGTTACACCAGAAACTTATGTATCTTTGAAATGTAATAGATAAGAATGGATATTGTAAAATCTTCATGTTGATTTACAAACCCTGTTGAATCCCCTGTCCCCTATCCCTACACCTAACCTATAATATAAATAAATTTTAAAAAGAAAAAAGTCATCCCCAATCAATCCTGACAGATTTTCTGACACCCCAAGAATGATTCCAGCTCTTGATTCCCTCCCCCATCACACACATCTTTTGTTGCTGTTATTCCCAGCAATTCATGTTTCACAGGAAGCAATCATATTCAAGAGGAAAGAGGTTTTTTAGTAAGAGAGTTGTCAGCATTTGTGCTAATACAGCAACAAGGAAGCAAGCAAACAAACAAATGGAACAGTCCAGCACAACAAATCATTTTCTGAAGTGTGTCTGCAATGTTTTTTCAAAGAGACAGTGTGAAAGACAGCTGATTTCCAAAGGAGATAGAAATGGAAGATCTTCTACTGTCAAGGGATGAGATGGGAAACTTTCAACCTCCTCTGCAGAGACCTGGTATCAAAAGCAGCTGATTTCCAAAGGAGTTTAAGAATGGAGTGATTTTTTTTTATGTTTTTATTTTTTGCTGCCAAGGACTGAGATAGGAATCTTGCAATGAAGAGTTTATCTTTTAAACTAAACGACAACCACCAAAAAGTGTTCCTCCTTTTCATGGGAACACTGCAGGATGGTGAACGAGTCCTCTGAAATTTTGTGTGAGATTTCCAATGTGATCTTGCGAGGGAAAATCCTAGGATGAGAATGATAATTCTTTCTTTTCTCTTCCTCGGAGAGAACAAGAAAGTGTGATATTTCCCTAGTCTATTTCATACATGTATGAACTGTGACTGTGGATGTCAGTGTATTAAATATGTGTCACTGCATCAGATTTAACAAGCCCATTCCTGTTAACGCTATTAACCTGTGGCTAGTTTATTGGTCTGACTGAGGAGCACAGCCATCAGACTGTGCCCAGTATCTGGCCAGGATCCATTGATGACCAAAGAAGTAACCATAATTCTTGAAGACAGCCCTCCCAATGGATATCATCTGGCTTAGCAAAAGACGTTGTTTTTAGCAAATGCCCTTCCAAACAAAAGTCAAGGTACATAGTATCCAATACCAGTCCAGTTATGTTGTCACCTGCACCAGGAATGCTACATGTGTTTCATCCCATATTTAACAGCAAAAATACAGCAACAATTACTACACAAATCCACCTCCTTTCATTCCACTCTAGATCATTTGGTTGCTCTGGCTTTCAAAGGACCAGAATTGTTACAGAATTGTTTGATATATAACCAAAAGCTGGATTCACAGAATCTATGTCCCTCCAGATGCTGATGAATTACTCCTTCCACTCTCCTTCACCACTGGCCATTTAGGCAAGGGCTAATGTTCAGAGTCTCACAAGAGTTGAAGGACCACTCTGTAAACGTGTCCACAAGAATTTGCATCTGATAGATGCTTCCATGGATACCATATTAAGCAACCAAGTATGTAAGAAGTTAGTACTTTTTGGAAATCTGTGTTGGCATAATAAACTTTTGTTCTGTAATATAAACAGAGCTGGATTAACCACATGACCCTGGTATGGTTAATCTGATGGGTTTTATGCATTATTCAGCAAATCTAAGATTATCTTTTTGTTGGTGTAATCACAATTCCCATGGACCTAATGAAATTATTAATATGTGAATATGCTATATAGGGAAAGAGAGGTGAGATGGAAGTAGGGTAAAGAAGAATAGATATATCCTCTCCCCAATATTCATTTAGTATAAATGATAAAACATTTAAATGATGATATACACATTTTGCAATAACCGAGTAGCAGAATGAAGTCTGAATCATTTAATTCATTCTTTTGCAAATAGACGCATTATCTTTGGCAACTCTCAAAATCCCACTTTGTATCATTTGTAGGAAGAAATACTAGTTGTCTTGTATGTGCAAATAGTCAATCTATTGTACTTAACTGTACTACTAACTTGAAAGGGCAGCTAATTACTACCATACGTAAATCAGTTCATAATTGTTTTTCTGATTTTCAGTCTCAGAATGATGGGGTAATTTGTCTGCCAAAGTCATGTTCTAGAGATTATGTTAAATACAGACCCCACTGGGTGCACATATGTGGATTGGAATTCCTACAGTTGAGTGAAGTTTTGAGGTGTTAAGACTAGCTTCCCTCTAAATGAGGTGCATTAGTCTGCCACCATTGTCCATTAATTTGGATGAGTTTCAATTGTTGAGACCTGAGGATGTGGACAGAGTGCTTGGATCTGTCTGTTCTACCACCACTCTGCTCAACCCTTGCCCATCTTGGCTAATTGGAAGATCTGCCAGAGGGGGGGGGAGTTTCACACCTGGGTCCAAGAGGCCGTGAACGCCCCTTTGAGAGATGGAGTGGTCCCTACTGTGCTAATCTGGCCACTCCTAAAAAATCCTAACCTGGACCCAAGGCTGGTGGTTAACTACCGACCAGTGGCGAACCTCCCTTATTTGGGCTAAGTGTTGGAGCAGGTTGTGGCCGGGCAACTCCGGGTGCTGCTGGATGAAACGGATTTTCGGGATCCATTTCAATTTGGTTTCAGGCCAGGTTTTGGTACGGAGACTGCCTTGGTCACCCTGTACGATGACCTTTGCCAGGAGAGAGACAGGGGGATTTTGACCTTGTTGATACTCCTGGACCTCTCAGTGGATTTCAACACCATTGACCATGGTGTCCTTTTGGATAGGCTGGCTGAGTTGGGGCACTGCTTTACGATGGTTCCGCTCCTTCCTGGCTGACCATGTCCAGAGAGTGGTGCTTGGGGACAGTTGCTCTGTCCCATGGTGTTTATGTCATAGGGTTCCTCAGGGCTCAATACTTTCCCTCATGCTGTTTAACGTCTACATGAAACCACTGGAGGGGTCATCAGGAGGTTTGGGCTAGGGGTCAGCAATATGCTGATGATACTCAGTTCTGCCTCTCATTTTCCACCAGTCCAGGTAAGGTGGTTTCTGTGCTGAACTCGTGTCTGGACCTGATAATGGACTGGATGGGGGTTAATAAATTGAAACTCAATCCAGAGAAGATGGAAGTGCTGTTAGTGGGTGCTTCACTGGACAGGCTGGAAGACCATTTCCCTGTCCTGAATGGGGTTAAACACCCCCTAAGGGACAAGGTCCACAGGCTGAGGGTGCTCCTGAACCCCAGTCTAACTCTGGAAGCCCAGGTGGACTCGGTGGTCAGGGGCACCTTCCTTCAGATGCGGAAATTATACCAGCTATGGCCCTACCTGGACGAGTGCAGTCTCATGACAGTTACATATGCACTGGTAACATCTTGCATAGATTACTGCAATGCGCTCTACATGGGGCTGCCTTTCAAAAAGGTCCGGCGACTGCAACTGGTCCAGAATCGAGCTGCACAGCTGGTGAGTGGTGTGTCCGCTAGGGAACACATCAAGCTGATTTTGCTTAAATTAAATTGGCTACCAGTTGCTGCCCAGGCCCAATTCAAACGGCTTGGGCCCTGGATACTTGAAGGACCGCCTCCTTCCATATGAACCTACCCGGCAGTTAAGCTCTAGCCAGGGAGCCCTTTTGAAAGAGCCGTCCCTCAAGGAGGTAAGAGGGATGGCTTGTAGACAAAGGACCTTTTCGGCAGCTGCCCCCAGACTATGCAATGCCCTCCCGACTGAGATTCGTCTGGTACTGACACTGATGACATTTCGGCACCAGGTCAAAACCTTCCTGTTCCAAAAGGCTTTTAATTGAAATAATATCAACTGTGAGTCCTGATGGCAATTTTTAGAGTATATATTTTTAATTGTATTTTAATTGTTTTATCTTTTTTTATTATATTTTAATTGTTGTAAGCCGTCCAGAGACCTTTGGGTAGTATGGGCGGCATATAAGTTACATAAATAAATAAATAAATAAATAAATAAATAAATAAATAAATAAATAAATAAATAAATAAATAAATAAATAAATAAATAAATAAATTTTACCTATTCCTTTGTCTGAGAAATACAGAATCTCAAGAGTATATTTTTAGATGTATAATCTGTTTAAACCCAAAAGTCTAGACAGCATTTGGAAGCCTTTGTTTCCAGGCTCATTATGTATTAAAGCACATAAAACAAGCTTTGTTTCCAAAAATGAGATGAAGCATATATTTTAAAAAAAAAGATTGGCACTGTGCATTGTAAGGAAAGGGTTTCAAAATAAAGCATTTACAGTACAGAAGTTTACCTCTGTTCGTTAAATTCTCTACCAGAACATCTATATAGCATTAAATATTTTTGTTTCATCCTTCCTCAAAATCCATCATTTTTGTCAAGTTAATGGTTTAATCTTACATCCCAGCACTGATTTGCTACATTTTGTTCTCCAAGGCAAAGGGGAATATGGCATCCTGACCAGTTCATAGACAGATGACATCTGAAGTATTAGTTAATGAGACTATGTTTTCCACAGTAACTGACAGTAGCAAGATATTTTTAAGAGGTACAGACAGATCATGTGGCATTCAAAGCTTTGTTCTGAGCAAGACGGGAATGGTGGCATAGTAACAGCTGAGGGAATGCTACCTCTCTAGCCTTTGCCATCTGAAGCACTTGCTTCACTCTCTCTAACGGTGAGGTTGTCTCTGCTTCCTCCCAAGACAGTCCTGTGTGCGTGATCAAAAGACTGTAACTTATACTGTGCAGCTTCTTTAAACCACTTTCATCTTCCTATTTTCCCTTCCTTCCCATCTCCTCAGATCCTATAAAGAAAGAGGGTGGACACTGTGTGTAATTGAGGCAGGGATAAGGAATGTACCATTCAGATATTTCAGACTCCTGGAATTTTCCCAGAATTCCAAGCAGAAGGCTCCAAGCAGAATTCTAGGAGTTCCAGCCCACAGGTCCACACCTAAAGATGCATCTGCATTTCACTCACCTGAAGAAGGGCCTAGCTCAAAGAATCCATGTGATAGCTCCAGCTTGGCTTCCAGTAAAAAAAAAAAAAAGGTGCCTCAGTGGTGCCTGGGAATCCTAGGGCTGCCTGGGTGGTGTAGCCTCATAGCCCATTAGACTCTATAGAGGTTGCATCCCAAAGAACTGCACTTGTCAGGGATCCCTAGCACTAGGGCAATTTCCTTTTTTAAATAGAAAGCTAGGCTGGAGCTAGGCCTAGGAGTTTCAAGCTAGGCCCGTCTCTAGGTGAACAAAATATATTTGTAGGTATATAGCCTGGAACTCTTTGAATTCTACCTGGGGAGTTCTTAGAGAATTCTGGAAGTTGGAGTCCTAACAATCCAAATGGCACATCCATAGCACAAACTTCTGGCTCCATCTTTCTTACATTTCTCTGCAAACAAAATATTGTGAAAATTGATGGTGCTACACAAACACAGCATTAACATGAGATTTTGTTTCCTCTCCCCGTATATGACTGCATGCAAGACCTGTGAAGAAGCAACTGTTGCCTGGATAGCCATTTATCTTGGCATTTTCTCCAACTGAATCTTTCCCATTGACTGTCTTCCTCCCCCCTTCTCCCTTCATGCCTAGAGATGCCTCACAGATTCTCCCTGTGTTTTGAGCTATATTACTGAACACTTTAATTTATTCTCCACCAAATGCCTTTGCCTTGCTCTCTTTGTGTAATTCACACTGTACCCTGCCTGCTGTCTCCTATTATTTAATTCTGTAATGCTCTGTGGGATACAAACCACGTTGAATTGTATCAATGCAGTGCATCTTTAATAAAGTTGTTCTCAAATAACATTCCAATAAATGGAAATGTACCTGGTGAGCGATGCAAAGAAGCTTATCAATGTGAAAAGCAGCAGAGCATAATGGGATACAAGGTGCATGGAAGGGAAATGTGTGGGGGCAGTAGGGAAATTGCTACTTCTGTTTGAGCTTGCCAACACCGCTCCACTCCCACCCACCCACAGATGCAATCATCCGGTGCATGTAGAATTGTATGCCTCTCTCTGTTCTGAGGTTTCCTAGGTTGAATTGTCAACTGTAATTATTTACAACACATCTCTGGGATGGTACTAGGACTAATTGTGTAACAAACTGTCAAACTGGTAACAAGTAGCAGGCAAGAAAAGCCTGGAAGAATTTTGTTTAGCGTGAGTGAGATTTATCATCAGCAACATGTCTTTGAGCAAAACTGAAGTGATAAAAAGAAAGAAAAGCTGGGGGGGGGGAACCACAAAGAAATTGTACAAAACAGATGTCTATTTGTGTATCAATCATGCACTTTTTTTTAATACCAGCCTTCAGTCACATTCCTGGGGTATTTTCTTTTTAAAATAAACCAATTAACACATACACAGGAAAAAAAAGTTTTAGTTTTACTACATATGGGTTAACATTTTTACTCATTTCTGTAAACAATTTCAGAGGAAGGCCTGCCATTCACACATTTCTGTTTTGTGGCTTAAAATCCCCACAGAAGCATTCCTGTCATATTTCCTTTATTTAAAATATTTTTACCCTGCCTTTCCCCTTAAAAAAGACTCAAGGCAACTTACATCATTAAAAACACAATATGAAAATCTAAAAACAATAAATTATTCAAACATTATAAAATAATTAATAACATTATATTTAAAATGTTAGGTGAATTGATTACTAAAAAGAGATTTAGAAGAGAAAAAAAAACAAAATATAATCCATCCAATTTAGTTCCCTGGACATTCAGTCATGAAGGAAAAGCCTGCTTGAAGAAGGACAGAAATGAAGGGGTAGCTTGGCTTTCTGTGGGAGGGAGTTCAAGAGTATGGAAGGAGTGACAAAGAAAGCCCTTTCCTATGTCCCCACCAAGTGCACATGTGAAGGTAGTGGGACTCAGAGAAAGGCCTCCTTTCATTATCTTAACATCCAGGCAGGCCCATAAAGGTGTTGAAATGTATTGAGCATTTGTACCACACAGTGGTTCAAGTATGCTACAGTATATAAAACCACATAGAGTATGAATGGTATTCTCCCTTGTATGTGCCAGTGGTTGAAATAATATTCACAGTCTTGCTAAAAAATTGTAAAATATTTACAGTATAACACGTATGCAGAATAAACTAACAGTAGTTGAAATGTTTGTACTTGATGTACACTGATCAGTCACAAAATAAAAAGCACCTGGCTAATATCATGGTGCCAAAACAGCTCTACTTCATTGAGGCAACTGTCTCCATAAGACCTCTGAATGAGGCCTGTGGTATCTGCACCCAGTCATAGAAGTAGACCCTTTAGGTCTTGCAAGCGGTGAGGGGGGGCCTCCATGGATCAGATCTGGTGTTGCAGCACAACCCATAGGTGCTCAATTGGATTGAGATCTGGGGAATTTGGAGGCCAAGGCAACACCTTAAACTCTTTGCCATGTTCCTCAAACAATTCCTGAATAATGTTTGCAGTGTGGCAGGGCACATGCTGAAAGAGACCATTGCCACCAGGGAATGTCATTGCCATGAAGGGGTGTACATGGTCTGCAACAATCTCTAGGTAGGTGGTACATGTCGAAGTAACATCCACATGAATGTTAACCCAAGGTTTCCCAGCAGAACATTGCCCAGAGCATAACTCTGCCTCCTCCAGCTTGCTTTTTTCTCATAGCGCATCCTGCTGCCATCTCTTCCCCAGGTAAACACACACTCAGATGCAGCAAACTGCAATGCACTGTGTGTTTTGACACATTTTCTGTCATGCAAATTATGTAAATTACACAACTGAATCAGATGGTGGGAGTTTGATTCCTGATTTTGCCTGATTGTGCCTCCTAGGAGGAAAGCCTGTCACCGTGGCCTTGTGCAAGCTGCACAGTTCTCAAGTATTCCCAGAAGAAAGAATAGTAAATCACTTCTGAGTTCTCTAAAACCCTAAGAAGAATTACAATAAGAAGGAATCAACCTGAGAGCACATAATAAACATTATTAAGATGTGTCAGGAATCTGATTTTAGTTCAAGATTCCATGCCTCATGCATGCCTCTGCCAAAGGGACCTCTCATTCTGCTGGGGCTAAATATAACTCCCTCAGTGCCATGGGCTTCTGTGTCGCATGGTAAATTCTCCTGCGGGGACCCAATTTGTGGGTGAATAACTCAGAGTTCCGATATCCAATCTCCACCAAAGTTGGCAGGCATGTTGGGGAAAGACATAGGAAGCTCCGTTGTGATTCTGGATTCTCTAAGTACCTGGTGGGAGCTTTCCTGGGGGATCCTCTTTGTGACTATATAACTCAGGGGTTTGTGCTCTAATCTTCACCGAAATTTCAGAGGTTGTAGAAAAGCATGTGAGGAAGCTTCCCGGCAAATTTGGTGTCTCTAGATTGTCAGGGGCCAGTGTTATATCCATTTAAATTGCAGACAAATCAACAGATCGATTCAGCGAAGAATATTCGTATTCGTTGATCTGTTAACCTTGATGAATAACAGATCAAAATGAATCACCTTTTTTTTATTTGTCCCCATCTCTAGTGCACATCTTAGAGACAAGAGGAGTTTTCCATCTGTGACACTGTCAAGTAGCATGATACAGGATTCCACCACCATAATCCCATAGCTCTAGTCAGACCTTAGGCCTAAAAGTGTTAGGGCTGTATTAGTGGCATGGTGATGCCAGGATGCAGCTGAGGTGTGCCCACCTGTTCCTATCCTGCTCAGATTTAAGGCATGTTCTCCACGAAGTTCTGCAGAACAGCAAAAGTGGCAGTAAGCACTTTCTGTAATTAGGAACACACAATTGTCTTATTTCTGAGTTGGATGAGGAGGTGAGAGCCAAGCTTCCATGCATGCCCTTGCCCCTTACCATGGTCACAATCCTAACCATTTTCTATGCATTCTTAAAAGAAAGGTTGTCTTTCTTCTAAGTGAACCAAATAACCATTTCAGCTTGGAATAAGGAGACAAAAACTAAGTCATTATAAAAGGTATATGCATTTGTTATTGTTGTTTTATAAGAGTAGGTATAATGGAATGGGGTGCTTGTGTGAGGAAGAGGGACAGAAAAGTCAGTTTATATCATGCTATGTAGGTTTTTAATCCATATGATTTTGTCAAGGGCTGCAATATAATGGCATTTTGCATTTGCTTCAACTTTGCTTTGTTACTTTTGGTCACCAGAGACAGCCTGCTTAATCTTGTCCAGCCGTTCCCTGTCAGATACCTTTGGGTTTCTCCTGCTGTGTGCTGTGTGTTCTTCTGTGGTGTTCCTCAGGGTGTTTTATATCCTTTTCAGATTGTGTAATGCTGCACCTTGGTGATAAAGCTTTTGGAAGTTAAGCACAACGGATAACACTAGGAGTCACAGCAGAGATAATCATATCTTCTGCTAACGCTGATGATTTGGAAGGGGAAAGCAGGAACAGAGTTTAATTTCTGTCCTTAATGAAATATTCAGCCCAGCTGCCTGCATTACCTGCATGTCACTTTTCTCTTTATTTTATTTTATTTTGTAAGTAGAAAGGAAGAGGCATGATTAATATTATGCTTCTTAAGGGATTTGAATGATCCACTCCTGGCAACAACAATTTCCAACACGCAGCATAAAATTAGAGCTAACGGAGAGTTCTGTCACCCACTATTAAATCTGTTTGACTGATTAAAGCCTACCTTGCTTTTCTCACATTTATATTAATTGGAGAGCAGTCGTTTGCAAAGGCAGTGATAATTGCACAGACAGGGTTTAAAGGAAGCATCAATCCTGCTCAGCAACTCCACCTACTTTTTTTAAAAAAAGAAAATGCTTGTTCCCCACCAGTGCTGTCAATTAGAGCCACACTAACACACATCCCCATTGTACCCTGCTGCACCCAAGAAAGGGAATCAGATCTTGTCCGGTACCCCTCTGCAACCTCTGGTTTAGTTCTGCTGCATGTTAGGGCAGTGCCATCACAGTATCAGCATGCTTTAAAGGAGTGGTTCCCAACCTTGGGCAGCCCAGGTGTTCTTCGACTACAACTCTCATAAACCCCAGCCAACACAGCTGTTGGTTAAGGCTTCTAGGAACTGCAGTTCAAGAACAGTTGGGCTACCCAGAGTTGGCTACTACTGCTTTAAACCAGGTAGATAGGGTCGAGGTCTTTGGGGTTCTGTTTCAGAATATAGCCCCTACAATCTTAACTGTTGAATACAATGGCTGGAAGTTGAAGAGCTAGCATCTGGAGAGGAGGAAAATAGGTTATACACTCCTGATGCAGACATTGGCCAGAACCTTTTTACTTCTACTCACCAGTGTTGAATCCATTGGCATAAATCTCAGCACTAAATTGCTACTAATTAAAAAGTCAAGCTTTTTGGGACTTACACCAGTCACATGGCTTGGCATATGACAGCAGATACAAACAGCACCACCTTAACTAGAACCTATTTGCTAATGATATTTACACCAATAGGCTTATACTGACATAATATATCAAATGAATTTGAGTCATTATTTTGTATCTCACCTAGAAAGTATCTCTTGAATTTAAATGTACTTAGACTTTAAACAATTGCTAATCTACACACAATATTAAGTTATACATTATATATCATGCCAGTATCAGCCTAGGAATGGCTTTTCCCAGAGGACCAATGCATTTCACAACATGCTTTTGTCAGTTATACAAAACCAAACCACTGTCAGACATTTTGGCCCTGCATCAAATACTTGTTGCACGTATGCAACTTCTGTCAAACATTTAAGAGTCTTCCAAAAACTGAACTCTGTTTGCAGAATTTTTGTAGTATGTGCTATAAAGAAGAAACCATCCAACTGTCTTTAACATGATGAATATTTGTTATGAAGCAAATGTTTTCACAGTGGCCATCTCTTTGACTTTCTGAAATAATGACTTGCACCACAATTACAATTAGACTCAGTGCCCATTTCAAAAGGTTTCAAAACATAGTGAGAATTCACAACTCATTATCACATCCACTTTTCCCTTAAGAAATATTCAGGTTTTCTTTATTGTACCCAGGGACAGAACATATATGTTGCAAGACTTTATTTATGTTCATTAAAATGTGTGCTAGAAGTATGAATGCTCTCAAGCAATGATTTTTTTTCACGCTGTTTCAAAGGATACCTACCCTCCTGGTCCATGTGTTGTTTATGTAACATTGCAAAGTTTTATTATTTCCTTCTGAAATGGAAAAATGCACACCTTCCTTCAAGATGTACATATTTTTGTATGCAATTTTGCTGTCAGTACAAATTGTACATGCTTTCCCTGTTGGAAAAATAAAACTTTGCACGCATCAGTGAGGAGCATGCTCTGGATCTGCTACTGGCTTAGGTATAGAAGGTTTTTATGGTGCCTCATAATCCTTGAGACCACTTGTTCCTTCCTGTTGTTCCTTTGTGAGCCACCTTTCCTTTCTCCTCCATTTTCTCTGCTCTCCAAAGATAGATGTGTAGAGATGTAGCTTCATGCTACATTAAAGGAAAGAGCACAGGTATTGATGTAGGTAAGCTTTTGTTTCCTTTAATCAAAAAGCATCAAGACATTGTTAGGCATGAACCAACAAACAAACCAGGAAATTTATCAAACATTGCTGGTTTGTTGGTTTGAACAAAAATGAACTTAACTAAAAAACTTTTTTAGTTACTTAACAAACTTCCTGGCTTGTTTGTCCCCACTCCCATAGTGGGACTGCTGTTTCTGTGCATGTGCTGGGGTCCCAGTTGTTCAGGAGATAAGCTGGGACCAATGTTCCCTGTAAGCTGCACAGCCTCACAGTGCTGGATCAGAGCTGTGTGGAGCTAGATTGAGGCAACCCATTTGCTTCCACTCACAGCTGGAATGACGATGGAGGAGGAGGTGGCAGGAGAGGGTGGAAAGTTTCATTTCCCCTCCCCCAGACATGATCGTAAAAATGGTTTGTGTTGTTTTTTGAAAAAAAATGTTTAGAAAGTATGTGGTTCCTGGGTAGCTATTTTTCTGGTTTGTGCTCATGTCTAATCAAGACAGAACGTTGTTCTTTTTCCAGTGGAGGAGATGAGGCTCAGAAGATCCTTCCATGCTTTTTTCTGCACCATAGGGAAATAATCAATATCCCTCCAACAATCCCTGGTGACTAAAATATATTTATGCATATTTTCCAGTTATGTGCATACTGTCGTGGTATAGGAAACAGAGTGGTGGAAGAAGATTCAGGAGACCTGTGTTCACATCAGTGGTTGGCTATGGAAATTTGCTAAGAAATGTCAATGGTGAACATCTCCTTTAAAATCTCATATATCTTGAAAGCCTATCGGGGTTACCATAGATCAAAACGAATTCAACAGCATATAACAACCCATGCAAATTAGTCGCTGACATTTTCTTAAAATCTGGGCATGGTTTTGTCCATAGTGTTTCCTCAGAAATGTATCACAAGCCTTTGGATTGCCTGCATCTTCATAAGAAGTGTCTTTGTTATACAAGAAGTCACAAAAGATGCAAAATGGTAGTTTCCATTCTTGAGTCCAGTTATATTCTTTTCCATCTCTAATATGCCATGTCAAGATGATCTTTGCAGCATTGACAGACTGTGTTGATGTTGCTAACATCTGGCATCTGTATTGTGGTCTCAAGTCCTCAAAGTGCATAACCTCCTATGAAGACTCTGTAAAAAAAAGTTGGTGTTGGTAATCGTCATATTGTGCATGGCAAAAATGAAGCTGAAAGAGAAAGGGGTTTGTCTGTGGCCACTTTGAGGTAAGGTAAAGGTTCCCCTTGACATTTAGTCCAGTTGTGTCTGACTCTAGGGTGTAGTGCTCATCCCCGCTTCCAAGCCATAGAGCCAGTGTTTGTCCGAAGAGAGTTTCCTTGGTCACGTGGCCAGCGCAACTAGACACAGAATGCCATTACCTTCCCACCAAGGTAGCACCTATTTACCGACTTGCATTTTTACATGCTTTTGAACTGCTAGGTTGGCAGGAGCTGGGATAAGCGACAGGAGTTCACTCCGTCACATGGATTGAATCTTACGACTGCTCGTCTTCTGACCTTGCTGCACAGAGGCTTCTGCAGTTTAACCTACAGTGCCACCATGTCACTTAGGCCACTTTGAGACAGAACCACAAATCATGAAGTCACTGCTTCAAATCTCACCTAGTCAATTTGTAGTAGAAATGAGACCAAAATTCCTGATTTGTAACTCACCCATTTAACCAATGCACCACTGCTTCTTGGAATCTATCTGTAATTAAGAATAGGTTCTGTCTAGCAAATTGTCACTTATGGCAACTGCATCAGAGTTTTCTAGGTATGAAGTTTTCAGAAGTGATTCCATAGTCCCTCCTTTAGGTCTCTTTCTGGGACAATACAGCTTGCCCGAGGCTGCAAAGGCGGCAGAGAATGCAATCCTGTTAGATATATGCACTGGAAGTGATCTTGGCTGGCCCCTCTCCTGGGAGAGACAATAGGGATTGTAACTCCTGAATGCTTTGAAACACTGAGCCATACCTGTAAAAATATCTATAGGGGAGCCCAAATACAGAGATCTTCCTGCATGTTAGTAATCTGTATGTGCTCCCACTGAGAAACTGGAACTATTAACTTTGGGAAATCAGATCCTCGATTCAGCCCCTCCAGCAGCTGTTAGAGGATGTTAAACCTTTATTTCCATGTTAACAGATGATGGATCAACAACTTACTTATAAGAATTTAAGGGCAGGTGGAAATCTCACCTCTTTATGTTTAAGAGCTTAGGATAAAAGATAGCACTTACACAAAGGCTTAGACCTTCTCCCCTTCTGCCAGCCCTTCTGGGAATGATATAACTTTATGTGATATTCACTACAGGATCTGCATTTTCTTCAGGCATTAGTGAAACAGCTGCCAAAATGGTGATGACAATCTCTTTTCAAGCTGTCAGAATAAACTCTCAGTGTGAGCCTTCATCACATTTCTGAGCAACTACTGTGTGCCACTTGCATCATGTCTATGTAAATGAAATGTAAAATAAATAGACTGATCTGGGAAGCTGAGAGGCAGGATATCTGCAAAATGAATTTGTTGTATGGAGAAGAGTGAACCACAAAACCTTGCCCTTGCAAAGAATGTTCCTTGACTATGAGGAACACACACCCTAGAAGAATTTGAATATAATTCCAATGGAGCTCCAGTATCACAGACAAAGTAGAATCTGAGGTTTAAATAGTTCCATGAAATAAGAGCATCCATCTTGATTAGTGGTAATGATTCCAAAATACACATTAAGTACTTTGGAATTTGGTTGAATGAACAGTGGCATTGTAGTCAGTCAATAAAAGTAAGAATGGAAATGGGCCAGAAAAATATATGTGTTGTAAAAAATTTGAGAACATAAGTAATAAATAACTATTAATAATATTTAATAAATTGGCTTTGAGGACATACATTGTATTCTGCTGTGTATTTTTGGTTCTACTGTATGTTATAGGATTGTGGATTTTAGCCCTGGATGGTGACAGCAGCCATGAAATTGAAAGATGCCAGCTTCTTGGAAGGAAAGCGATGACAAACCTAGACAGCATCCTAAAAAGCAGGGATATCACCTTGCCGACAAAGGTCCACATAGTCAAAGCTATGGTTTTTCCTGTAGTGACGTATGGAAGTGAGAGCTGGACCATTAAGAAGGCTAACCACCGAAGAACTGATGTTTTTGAATTGTGGTGCTGGAGGAGGCTCTTGAGAGTCCCCTGGACTGCAAGGAGAACAAACCTATCAATTCTGAAGGAAATCAACCCTGAGTGCTCATTGGAAGGACAGATCCTGAAGTTGAGGCTCCAATACTTTGGCCATCTCATAAGAAGACTCCCTGGAAAAGAGCCTGATGTTGGGAAAGTGTGAAGGCAAGAGGAGAAGGGTATGACAGAGGACGAGATGGCTGGACAGTATCATTGAAGCTACCAACATGAATTTGACGCAACTCAAGAGCCTCGTGGTACAGTGGTTAAAACGCTGTACTGCAGCTAAAACTGTGCTCACGACCTGGGGTTCGAATCCCAGGTAGCCGGCTCAAGGTTGACTCGGCCTTCTATCCTTCCGAGGTCGGTAAAATGAGTACCCAGCTTGCTGGGGGGGCAATGTGTAGCCTGTATAATTAAATTGTAAACCGCCCGGAGAGTGCTTGTAGCACTATGGGGCGGTATATAAGTCTAAAAAAAAAAAAAACCTCCAGGAGGCAGTGGCATGGAGGGCCTGGCGTGCTCTGGTCCATGAGGTCATGAAGAGTCGGACACAACTTAATGACTAAACAACAACAAATCATTTAAAAAGACTTGTAAACTTACCCAGGGTGTTAAGAATTTCTTGGCATGACAGGGTGATCAGTGAAGAAATACTAAAACAAATGAATAAAGAGCATAATATGCAGACAACTGGGACACTTGTGTCATCCAGTGAGAAAGCAGAGGTAGAAAGATAGTTACAACTGATCATTCTGTGTAAAGCAAACGGGAAAGAAGCATGTGCGGGAGAACTTGATGGCTGAAGAACTTAAGGTTCAATGCTGTACAGTGCTGAACAACTTGCTGCTAGTGTGAAGGCAACAGAACCTAATTTCTTAGAAAAGCAAGAGCAAGTAATGCCTTTATCTGGCCACTAAAAAGCTTTTAAAATAGCTAGCTTTCTTTAATTTTTTAAGCATTCCAATAAAGGTATTACCTGTCTTTGCTTTTGCATTGTGTAAGGACCATGTAGCTCTGTTTGTTTTGTTTTGTTTCTAATTTCTTAGGGCAATTTTATCCAAAGTCGATATAGCCACAATAATATCTAGCCTCCAGGAGGCGGAGCAGGGGGAGAAAAAGAGCAGGAGGAGCAGGTAAAGCACATATATTTTGATAGTGATGGAAAAATATTTGCCTAGGCATACATCTTTATAGCATATGGCCTCTGCAGTTAAAAAAAAAGCACCAAATTCTATATGTGTATTGTATGTATGTCAGTACTAGAGCCTGGGAAATTTACATTCTTGAAGTACAACTTCTAGAATTCTTCCGACACACACAACCCCCAGCCATCATGAACGGCCACTTCTGACTGTGAGATTCTGGGCATCTTGTGCAAATAATAATAATAATAATGTAAAAAGTAGCTTTCCTAAGCAGGGATTCATGAGAATTTTCTGAGTCTCTCCCCCCCCCGCTTTTGATAAGGATTTGCAATTTTTCAAATGTCTTCCTAGTTTAGGTTGAAATATATAGAGATTTTAAATATTTGAATGTGGGAGAAAACAACAGAGAGAGAGAGAGAGAGAGAGAGAGAGATTTACTCATTGGCACCCAGAGTTTTGAATTCTTTTGAGTGCGTAGTTTGAAAGTCTGGTTTTTTAACCTTGGCATATTTGGCCTTGTTAGGGTGCAGTTAGGGTTCCACTTGTTTTTCCTGCTTTTACTGAGAATGCTGCTCACCAATAAGATTAGGAATGTGTGCTGGTTTCCCAACTCAGATCTTGCCCAAATAAAGATGTGTGGATCACTGCCTAACCCATCCTATGATTTAGAGAGAATGGGGTTACACAACAGCATAAGAATTATTTATTCTTTTGGTGATGTCTCGGTGTCTTCCATATAAGGTACTCATACACTTTTTAACACAGCAAATGCAAGGTTCGGTGCAAGGGGAGGTGTCACTCTACTCCATGAGTGCCCCTAAACTCTTTGTTCCATTCAATGGTTGCCACATAGACACATGAATAACTCCGATTTGATTAGTGCCTCGGCACACGATCAAATATCCTGCACATTCATAGAATCATGAAGTTGGAAGGAGCCTATAAGGCTATCAAGTCCAGCCCTCTGCTCAATGATGGAATACAAATTAAAGGATATCTTCCAGATCATTGTCTAAATTTCTCTTCAGTGTTTTCAGTGTTGGAGCACTCACCACCTCTTGAGGTAATTGGTTCCATTTCTTATTAAGATCTCTATAGTATGCAAGGAATAGTTGTATGTTTTTCACTTGTCTGCTACCAGTGAAGAATAATTTTTCTTGTCATGGTTTTGAGGATTTTCTCAAAATTTATACATTTCTTTGTTTCTGAATTTTGAAAAAAAGCAGATTTTAAAATGCTGAATGTAAGGCTAAGTGAAATTAATGGATTTCCTTATCCCTGATCATAAGTATCACTCAAAATATTATACGAATGAGGTCTAATGTAATCCTATTCTCATGAAGTAAAGCAGAAATGTTTCTAATCTAATCAGAATAGATATGATGCCATAGAAAATGAGTGCCTTATAAAGCATTATCTCTTTCTTGTTACTGGGACTGGGATCACTCATCACAGATCATGGCCATCATATAGTGAGTTTATCTACTTTGATTGCAAATCATTGGATATTGGTGATGAGGATGAAGAAACTCAAATGATGAGCCCAAGATCAATGTCATGCCTATGTCCCTGGGCCATGTCTCCAGGTTCCCAAATGTATTTATTGTCTTGAATTTAAGAAAACCTATAGAGCTTTATGAGTAAATCTTCATTTTTGTCACTTATTTACAATGTATGGAAGCACTGTTCTGGACTGAATCCAGCATATTATTTTTCTGCTGTTTAATATCCACAGAAGTGTTTTCAGCTAATTAAAGCAGAAAACACTTCAGTTAATATCTGAATGTTCTAGTCTTCACTCTTTAACTTTACAGATGCTTTGTATTATTTGAGCATGGGGATGTTGTGCTTCATTTGATTCAGAAAAGCAGCAATTCTCAAATGTACAGAGATGCAGTACTCAGAATGATTTCCTCCCATTCTAAACTCCCAGTGCTAGCTTCCCTTTAATTTTCCTATTGATTTTAAGAAGAAAAAGAGAGACTCTGGTACACAGAGCTTTTACCAAATGGACTGTAATCATAGCCAGGTCTGTTGTGTCACTGAAAGTTGAATTGGTAGTGGACTAGTTTATTCCCTGGAAGACTTACTTCATAATGTTTTTACGACTGAGTGAAAAAATCTTTCAAATGTAAGGCTTAATAACAAGGTTGGCTCTGTGAGTGATCCACCTGTCTACTGAAGTTTGCTGAGGATGAGGTGCATCCTGTTTTCACTGCCTCCCATCCACATCCCTGCCCTTTCAAGGACTCATTCTCAATAATGTGGCTTAATTAAATTAGTGAGTCTCACATTCCAATGGTCATATGACATCTATGCAAAGAACATTATGAGTAAAATCTATTAGGATGTGAATTCTGTGCAACTCAATAATTCTATAAAAACTCTGTGGAGCACATTATAAACTAATCTCAGTAGTACTACATGAAACTGGCCACAGCAAGCAGTGTTCAGGCAGTGTAGTAATTTCTTGATGCAGATATTCCTGAGGCGCTGCATCCAGCATGGCAAATGATAAGGATATTTGCCCTCCATCTAGTGCACTCCAATCTAGGAGTAGTGTTTAGGATTATACCATTAAGCTCCCTGTCTAATTATTTTTATGAACATACCAGTTCTGTCATCTCCTTGAACTCCTGTTAACACCTCCTGATATTTTAGCTGGATGACTACCAAAGAAAAATTAAAACAAAAAAATGAAGATGAAGAAATCATAAAATATATACAATGCAGAAAGCTAGAGTACATCAGTCATGAAATGAGAAATAAAAAGTGCCAACTGTTGCAGCAGATCACTCAAGGTAAAATGAACAATCAAAGACATAAGGAAGGAGAACCTACTGACTTAAGAACCTTTGAAACTCTTTTGGATGCAACATAGTACTATTGTTTAGAGCGGTTGCTTCCAAATTAAAAATACCCATAACAATGTTCTCCTTTAGCCATTGTGCCTAAAAAGGCACAGGGAGAGTTCTGGTTAATACACCACTTGTCATTTCCAGAGAGAACATCAGCTAATGACCCCATCCCCCTGGAATTTTGTACTGTTAGGTACACTTCATTTGACGAGGCAGTGAATATGGTTAGGAGGTGAGGCATGGGGGCTGAAGTGGCAAAATGTGATATTAAATCAGCATTTAGAATTTTGCCAGTTCGCCCCCTTGACTTCAACTTGTTGGGTGTCCAGTTTCAAGGTTCATTTTACATTGACAGGGCTTTACCTATGGGCTGCTCAGTGTTGTGCGCCGCTTTTGAAAAATTTAGTATATTCATAGAATGGAAGATTAGGCACAGGGTTTGCTGTAACTCTATGGCCCATTACTTTAATGACTTCCTTTCTGTGGGAAAAGAAATTCAGGTAAATGGAAATTTATATTGGATACCTTTCAGGTAGTGGCAAAAGAGCTGGGGCTGCCCCTTGCCAAAGAAAAGACAGAGGGACCTGCCAGTTCCCTCACTTTTCTAGGCATAGAGCTTGACACGACACAGCAAACTTCGAGGCTGCCCCATAATAAATTGGTAGACCTTAGGCTTAGGATAGTGTATTACATAAGAAAAAGGTATCACTTAAGGAGCTACAGGAAATAGTCGGGCACTTGAACTTTGTCTGTAGAGTAGTGGCACCGGGATGTGCATTTCTCCGGCCCTTGTGTAGTCCTATGAAAGGTCTTCACTGACCAATACACAGAAGCAGGATAACACGAGGTATAAGAGAATATCTCTTTGTATGGAGTCAGTTCCTAGAGAAATTCAACGGGATTTCCTTTTGGAGGAACAAAATAGGCTTGAGAGCAGATTTCCAAGTGCATTTGGATGCCGCTGGATCATTAGGATTCAGAATTTATTTCTGAGGTAGATGGTGTTCAGGCATATGGCCAGATGATTGGCACCAGAAAGGCATCACAAGGGACCTGGCCTTTTAAAAAAAATTTCCCAGTAGTGGGTGCATTATGGCTCTGGGCAGAGAAATGGTCAAATGCAGTGGTCCATTTTTTGTGTGACAATGAAGCAGTCATTTGTATCATAAACAACTTTATGTCACGCTCCGAACGGGTCATGATATTGGTCAGGGCCTTTACATTACGGGTGCTGCAGTTTAACATATTGGTGCACGCTCGCCATGTTCTGGGCTTAGACAATAGGACAACTGATGCATTGTCACGCCAACAGATCGAGCAGTTCAGGGAGCTAGACCCTGGAGCCAGGAAGCTGCCAGAAGTTCTTCCTCCAGAAGTCTGGCAAATTGGTGTGCATCCAGATCATTTCCTTTGGCCCTGGCATCAAGGACAAGAAAAGGTTACTCAGCCATAAGTATAGAATTTCAGGACTTTAGGAAGATGGTTGACCTGGTGCCAGTTTGTCTGGCACCAGCTGAGCATTTACAGCAGTTTATAGTATACCTTAACAGAAAAGGGCTGGTGCCAGGCACTATCCAAGGTAATCTGTTGGCCTTGGCATTTCATGCAAAAATAAATGGCTATAGGAATTTTTCAGGGGACTATCGAATAAGGAAAATTTTAGAGGGTTGGTCCAAAGAAAGGGGGAGAGTGCTAGACACTAGGACACCTATATCCCCTTCCTTACTGGAGCACATATGTAAGCAATGGGCACTCCTTTGTAGAAATAAATATGAAAAAAAATATTATTTGAAGCAGCTTCCCTAATTGCCTTTTTCGGCAATTCAGTGAACTGGTAGCTGGGGGTAAAGCAGATAAATCCAGACTACCCCTACAATGACAGGACCTTTAAACTCCTTGAGGGAAAAGTATACATTTTGATTAGGTGATCCAAGGCTGTTCAAACAGGCAAGGGTAAGCAAATTGTTCTTGGGCAATGCAGTATAGAGGGTATATGCCCAGTTAAAGCCACACACGCATATTTAGAACTTAGAAGAGAAGACACAGTATATTTCTTCCAGCACGCTGATAAGTCACCTCTGACTAAATATCAGTTTTGGAAGTTGACAGACTTAGCTTTAAATAGAGTAGGTGTTATGGGCACAAGGTTTGGTATCCATTCATTTAGGATTGGTACAGCTTCCACTACAGCAGCTCTGGGTTATAGCTCAGAGGACATTAAGCAATTAGGCCAGTGGTCATCTTCAGGTTATCAGAGATACATAAGAACCCCTGTAGGCAGGGGCCTGGTCTTGTGTCTTTACAGGTCCTCTAGGGTCTGGAAGACGAAGGCACATTGTGATCATCGGTCACAGCTACATACATTGGGCAGAGCATTATGCTGCCACATCCCCATGGGAGAACGATTTGGGGCTTGGAGCCCATGTGCACATCACCTGAAAAGCGCTGTGTAGCATGCAACAGAACCAGTTGTGTAGGTTGGCGGCATTCGGCCAGTTTCCACCAGACATGTTGGTAGTGCATCTTGGAGGCAATGATTTGCCCAAACTTCCTGGTAAGTCCTTGATCCTGGACATTATTCATGACCTTAAATGGTTGAAAGCCAGGTATCCTACTATGTGGATTGTGTGGTCCATGATCATTCCTCAGTTAGCCTGGCGAGGCACCAGAAATATTTGTGATGTTAACACAGCCCGGCAGGGTGTTAACAGAGAAGTATGCAGAGTTCTCTGCAGCAGCCTTGGATTGGTGATAGGTCACCAAAGGATCCAAATGGATGAGTCCGATTGTTTTTGAAAAGACGGAGTCCACCTTTCTGATTTGGGCTTGGATGTCTTCTTGGAAGACATCAAAGGGGGCCTGCTTGTCGAGCTCGAGCGACTCAGTGGCGAGCATGGGACATAACCTGACTAGTCCCTATGCTGTGGCGGGTAGTGCAGAAAAAAATGGGTATTTTCGGTGTGTCCCACTGTAATTTCAGTTAAGCCAACAGTGCATCTAGCCTCCCAGCACTGTGGATCATGCGATTACAGTGCCTGTTGGTGGAAGATGCTCTGGGCCACTTCCGGACCAACAGTCATCAACTAAAGATGGCTTGAGGTCTGGGGGTGTTTATTAGCAGCCGGCTGGGTTCCTGCTGTCTTTAGGACCTCTAAAACCTGGGGCCGGGGACTTGCCCATTTGTTGTTAAGGGTTATTTCGATAACTCTGCCATGTACCTGTTTCCGCACTACATCAGGCCCCCTCCTTTTGCCAAAGGATGGCAAATTTGAATTGGAATGTAATTCAATAAAGTGTGGCCCGTATTTAACCCATATCTTTGTCTTGCATCATACAACAAACAACAAACATGAATTTTAGGGTACCAGGGAATTAACTTCACTCCCAATGAGAAAATGTAAAGAAATCAAAAGTTTTCATTTTGTTTATCCCCTGGAATAAAACATTGTTTACTTCTGAACTTGGTTGAAAACTAAAAGTTACGCTTTCAGGCTGTAAATTCCAGAAGCCTAAGCCAGTGTACATGCCTGGCTGAGAGTAGAAAAATACTGTATATCATTCCCAAAGGTTGACTTTGTCTTAAAACCAACTACATTAGATAATGGGATGGTAGGACAACCTGATATATGAATGTCACATATGTGACTGTGCATGCATTCTTGGAATATAGTGGGCTATGACTATCTAAATGAAGATAATCACATGTATAGGTATTCTCAAGATTTTTACTGAAAGCTAATGGATTTCAATTTACATCATCCTTCTTTCCACCCAGTCTGTAACGTCCATCCATTCATTTTATTAAAAATACCAACAAAAAAGAAAACAAAATTCTACTTTAATGTTATTCCTTCATTACTTGCATCACTAACATTGGTAGGTAATACAAACAGGCAGTTACAGCAGATAATTGCTCAGCTACATCTATGCCAACTGAATTTCTTTTTTTAGCATTTTATTTTTCATTATGAACTTAATTAACATAAAATATGTGCTGTAGCAAAATGCTAAACAAAATGAAGCAGATGTTCATCCCTTCAGTTCAACAGGCACACAAGTATTAAATATAACTGGAAGGGCATAACTGATGACAGTTCCTACCAGGACAGTCCCATTAGTGCATATTATATATATATTATATATTATACATATTTAAAGAACTGATGCCATAATAATGTAGGATTCAGTGCATCATCATCATCATTATTTTTACAAACACTCTTAAAATCCATGTTACAACTTGTTGGGGGAGTATTCAAGCTCTCATTCATCAACTCTTTGAAAATGCCTGTCTTAAATATTTCCTCTCTCCATGTAAATTCTTCCTCCATCTTCTTTTGACCTATCTATTAGAGTCAATTATACAACATCATTTGATTCCTCCATTCACAACCAACCCACTTTCTTCCTTCTCTTCCTCCTTCTCTAGACTGGGCACCTTAACTCTTCATTTGAGGTTGTGTCTTGTTCTTTCAGCCTGGTCTTCCAATTGATCTTATCTGATTAAGCACATGCGATCCATGGTGGAAGTAAAAGAATTGGCTAATAAACCCTAAATTGGGCTATAGTTTCTCTCTCTCTCTCTCTCTCTCTCTCTCTCTCTCTCTCTCTCTCTCTCTCTATCTATCTATCTATCTATCTATCTATCTATCTATCTATCTATCTCATGTGTGTGTTATGTATTCCTGGGTAGAAATGAGAGCTACTGCTAAAACTACCTAGAATAGCAGTTTTCTTTGTTGCAAAACCATACATATTTAACAGGCACTTCACTCTAAATCTCAGATCCCTTACACATACATTTAAAAACCTTCTTTTAAATTAGCAATATGCTTCAGATTCGGAACTTATTCAGAAAATTGAGCAATGTGATGGTTTATGTCTGTTTCCAAAATGATCTGAAGGGAAGTGAGGAAGCTCAAAGCAGCACTCAAATTGCAACAGGGTTCTCAGAAGTGCTGGATTTTGTGCTGAATCCAAAGCAGCAGCTTTCATTTCAGAGAATCCAGAGGTGACTGACAGCTGGGTTACAGTGCCCAGCTAATGCATGATGTATTCTTGGAAGGGAGGAAGCTGTGCAAGTCAATTGCACAGCTCCCACTGGGGGGAAGGAAGGAAGGAACAAGTGGGAGCCTTGCCTGCACACTGGAGATTGAAAAGTTGTTGATGGCAGTGAGTTTCACCTCTCCATACCCATGCCAGACTAGAGACTGTTATTTTCCCCATCTTCATATTTTCTTTCATTATTCAGAAAAAAATTTTTTAAATATACAGATACAAATCAAAACAGGTGGGCTACAAATTGGTTTGAAGGAAATTGATTGTAAGACAAGAATTGCTGGATAGCTCAGTGGTTTAAGTATCTGGCTGTGGAGCCAGAAGTTAGAAGTTCAGTTCTCCACTGTGCCTCCTTGACAGGGGCTGAACTCAATGATCCATAGGGTTCCTTCCAGCTCCACAGGTCTACAATTATGATGATTATGATGATGATTAAATAATTCATACTATATTGAAGTAGACCGTATTCACACAACATTATTTGAAAATAATTTTTCAGCAGTTTACTTTAATTTGGTTTACCTGGGAATTTGTCATCAACTGCTACAGACAGAAGTAAAAGAACATTGACAATTATGGAATGATGAGCTAGGTTGGACCCAACACTCTTCCAATACTCAAATTGAGTGGATGTCCCCTGGTTCTAGTATTGTGGGAAGGAAAGGGGCTTTCGTCTATCCACTTTATCCATCCCCTGCATATTTTTTTCGTCTCACTCATGTTCCCCCTCAAACCCTTTTCTCTAGACTAAAGAGCCCCAAATGCTGTAGCCTTTCCTCATAAAGGAGTTGCCCCAGTCCAGTAATCATTTTAGTTGCTCTCTTCTGCACCTTTTCTAGTTGCACTATGTCTTTTTTGAGGTGTGGCGACCAGAACTGTGTGCAATACTCCAGGTGTGGCCTTACCATCTTTTTGTACAATGGCATTATAATGTTGGCTGTTTTATTTTCAATCCCTCTTTTAATGATACCTAGCATGGAATTGACCTTCTTCATTGCCGCCGCACTGGATTGACCTTTCATTAAGTTGTCCACCAGCACATCAAGATCTCTTTCCTGATCTGTCACAGATA
This sequence comes from Pogona vitticeps, assembly GCF_051106095.1. Taxonomy (NCBI): domain Eukaryota; kingdom Metazoa; phylum Chordata; class Lepidosauria; order Squamata; family Agamidae; genus Pogona; species Pogona vitticeps. Next base: position 58,338,160 of record NC_135785.1, read on the forward strand.
GTTCAAAATCCATTAGCTGATAAAGTTTTGATTTTTTTGCCCCAATGTGCATTATTTTACATTTCCTTATATTGAAACACATTTGCCATTTTGCCACCCATTCTCTCAGTTTGGAGAGATCCTTCTAGAGCTCTTCACAATCCCTTCTGGTCTTCACCATCTGGAAAAGTTTTGTGCCATCTGCAAACTTACTGTTTGTCCCTGTCTCCAGGTCATTTATGAACAGGTTGAAAAGCACCGGTCCCAGAACAGATCCCTGGAGCACACTGATTTTCACCTCTCTCCATTGCGAAAAATTGTCCAATGACACCAATAAGATTTCCTGTAAAGTATTTTTAAATATATGGGAGAACTGGAGACAGACGTTAGGCCATTTACAGTAAGGTCTACTCACATATAAGAATTTAGATAATTAAATTATAAGAATTTAGGTAACAAAGCTTAATAAATCATTTGATGTTACAATTGAGATTTGAATCCCTATCCACCTTTCCCATAATAAGTGAGTATGTTTCAATTCTACTTTATCCAGATCTACTGGTGCAATGTTTAAAATTGTTATTGACGACTGGAGTCACAAGGTTAAGTTCTTCCACTATTTGTTTTTAAACGAGTTTGTTAACAGTGTTGGCTTCTGTCAGGGAAGGAAATGTTCTGATTTTGTTTCATTTATGAGTGAGAACCAGACCTGGGTTACTGCCCTGATATGGGCATTAGTTATTTATTGAGTTACTCGAAGATTAAGCATGCTTTAGTGACATGCTTAGTCTTCAAGTAACTTTAAGAAACAACAGTATGTGAAAACAAATGATTAGTAAAGCCATCCAAGAACATAGTTTTCACACAGATAGTTGCACCTCGTGTAACTACAAGGGGGTGGTGATAAGTACTGAGCATTTCCCAGAAAAAAATGAGCTGGGAAGTTATAAATTGCAGGGTATATTGGCCAATTTGTCTGTATTCAGTGGTGCAAAAATCAACTACCTTTGATTTTAACTTATCTTTCATCTTTGGGTCCAAAGTGAACATGGCAGCACCTACAGAAAATTTCAATGTGGAAGAGCAGAGGACCATAATCAAGTTCCTGTTTCTCCAAGGGAAAGGTGCAGGACAGATCCATGATGAAATGTCACAAACTATGGGTGACAGTGGCCCTTCATATGCAACAGTTAAACATTGGGTTGTCAATTTTAAAACTGGCCATTTTGGTGTTGAAATTGAGAAACCCAGTGGAAGTCCTGTTTCTATCTCTGTGCCTGCAAATGTGAAAGCCATCCATGACATGATCATGGAGGATGGCCGAATATCAGCCAAAAGTATTGCTATATATATGAGAATATCACGCTTGAGAGTTGGTGCCATTATCCACAATGACTTGGAAATGAGAAAGCTGGCAGCAAAGTGGATCCCCAAAGTTTTGACAACCAAACAAAAGAGGAAATGTGTGAAGTTATTAGTGGCTGTTTTGGAACATTTTGCAAGATATGAGTCAGATTTCCTGGGCAAACTGGTAACTGCTGATGAGACATGGGTCTACTGTTATGATCCTGAAACAAATGAACAGTCTAAGGAATGGAGGCACAGTGGTTCCCTCAGGCCAAAGAAGTTCCGAGTTCAAAGGTCGATGCAGAAGCAAATGGCAACAGGTTTTTTTGGGATAAGAAGGAAGTTCTGCTGGTGGACTACCTCCAACAGGGTTCAACCATCAATGTTTATTGATGAAGTTGAGGCAAAATATCAAGGAAAAATGTTGACGAAAGCTCTCCAAAGGTGTCATCCTGTTGCATGACAACACCTTGTCACACACTGCAAGTGAAACAATGGCAACACTGATGTCCTTAGGCTTTCAGGTGATGCCCCATCCACCCTATTCTTCCAACCCGGCTCCTTCTGACTATTATCTGTTCCCCAAACTCAAAAAAACACCTAAAGGACAATGATTTAGGAGTGTTCTGGAGGCAACTAATGCCGCAAATGAGTGGTTACACCAGCAGTTGGAAGAATTTTATTTGCAGGGACTTAAGAAGCTGCAGGACAGATGTCACAAGTACATTGACTTCCTGGGAGAATATGTAGAATAGTGGAAGGTAAGAACTGAAAAGGTAGACTTTATACCAGGGAAATGTTCCCCTAATGATACTTTCCACAACTTTGTTGAACTGAATCCTGGTCATGTAGTATGTATACCTGAACAAACATCCCAATGTATTTTAACATTACCAATTCATTTTCTCCTGTTTTAATCATTATCGCTGGCTACACCATGGTACCAATATATTTTTTCTCATGTTTTCTGGGGCACTGCAGCCTCTTTAATTTTTTTAACAATATGTTGATATGACGGGTAGGGGTTCCAGTTTGGTAAAATGTCATTAGTTCTGCTGGCACCTCTGGATGAACTTCATTCATTCAATGGACCTGGTCATGTCACTTGCCAGATAGTAAGTGGAGTGATGCAGCACCTACCAATGCCCTGGAAATATCACAACACTATCAGAACAAAATAACAGAAGCTTTCTGGTGAGGGGAAAATAAATGGCATTTATACCAATGGCTGGGTAAATGATTCAATAATGGCTGTGCATCATGTGACTGGAAATTTCTACAACATTCTAAGAAGGTTACAACTAGGAAACATTTGCCCCACCACCCTTTTAGACTTCTACCTGGTTGCAGACATAATGCCTGGACAGATCTTACGTGTACCCACACCTAGTACTAGGTGTGTGAAAAATACTCTTTTAAAAGTCTTCAAAAGTCTTTTTTGTTGTTGTTTAGTTGTGTCTGACTTTTCGTGACCCCATGGACCAGAGCACGCCAGGCCCTCCTGTCTTCCACTGCCTCCCGGAGTTGGGTCAAATTCATGTTGATAGTTTCAATGACACTGTCCAACCATCTCATCCTCGGTCGTCCCCTTCTCCTCTTGCCTTCACACTTTCCCAACATCAGGGTCTTTTCCAGGGAGTCTTCTTTTCTCATCAGATGGCCAAAGTATTGGAGCCTCAGCTTCAGAATCTGTCCTTCCAGTGAGCACTCAGGGTTGATTTCCTTCAGAATGGATAGGTTTGTTCTCCTTGAAGTCAAGGGGACTCTCAAGAGTCTCCTCCAGCACCACAATTCAAAAGCATCAAAAGCATACATCAGTACAGGAAAAACCATAGCTTTGACTATGAGGACCATTGTTGGCAAGGTGATGTCTCTGCTTTTTAAGATGCAGTTTTTTTCACATCTCTCCACACCGATTCTACGATTCTCATACCTATGCCCATCAAGCTTCCTGTAACAGATACTGGTCTTGTTTTCCTCATTTGCCATTTCCACCTTGTTCTTTTGTGCAAGAAGCTGCCAAATTCTACATCACATTGTGGGCAATTTTGTGCAAGGAACATGCTATTTTACACAGGAGGTATAAAAATTCTGTGCAGATTGGTTCTCTTTCGAGGGAAAAAATGGTCACAAAACAGCCAAGAAATTCTGTGAGACTTCATTAAAAGGCTTCATAGAAAAAGCTTTTTCTTTTATTCTTTCCAAAAGCAAGAGGCAGTGAGATTCACTTCCCTAGTTAGAATACTGAGTACCCATATCCAAAGTGTGGAAAAACTCAAAATGTCCTATCCAGCCTGCTGAGGGTGGCTGGGGAAATCTGGGAGTTGTTCTCTAAGACAGTGACTTTTTCCATGCAGCTACATGGGCTATCACTGAGAGACTTTTATGAGATCACTGGTGCCAACTTAAATTGGTCTGTGCTCAGTTCACTGTGCTTGCCTCAGACATGAACATGAACACCCAAACACACAACCCTCAAAAGTGCAATAGTTGCATACCACACAGAAACAAACAAGCTGAATATCTGTCCAGAGACCATAATCAACTCTTCTCTTCTGCTCCCCCTGCTCTTTCTCATGAAATAAAGTAACTTTTTGAAAGCACGCTCAAAAATCCCTCATCCAGATCCAGTTGGCTTATTTACACAAAAGATGAAGAAAGAAATAACGTATAGGGATAAAACAATACTATTTACTTCTGACAGAGACTAATACCTTCACTCATGAGGAAATTGGCAGAACAAAAACTAGACCTACAAATAGGTGAAAATGGACCAAATCAGAGTGTTTGTATGATTTGAAGGCAACCACTGATTGAAGCAAATATTCACTAGTCACTCACAGGTTGAGGTATCCCCTCATGTATCAGTTTGACATTTGCAGGATTAAATTTTCCAAAGAAATAACTCTGCTAGTCTATCTCAACATGACGACAAAAGGAAAGGAGGGGTGAGCTAAAAGCAAAGGGAGGAGGCAAAATAAATAAATAAATAAATTGTTCTTAAAATACAAATACATTTCTTTCACTGTGATCAAAAGCCACTCCTGAAGACAACAGAAAAGTGGCAAATGGCACTGAAATGGATGGCCTTGAGTTTATTATACATTCTAACCTCCAGTTGTTTTTCTTATAGTCTGTCTACCTGAATTTAAATCATTCTTCCAGATGGGCTCCTGTATCATGCATCTGATTAGGGTTATGAAAATTATTCTTGTTTTATTTTATTTTATTTCTGGGTTTTTTTTTTAAAAAAAAGAAATCAGAGGTTTTGTCATGGCAGAGATTCCCTATGGGATGAACATAGACAATGCTAGGATTTCCCTGCTAGCTGCAGGGAAAAATGTAATTTCTTATGCAGAACAGAAAGTTTGGTGCAGGAAGTTCAGTGCTGCCCTATGGGAAAATCCTGATCATAATTCCATGAAATTGTGCACTAGACTTGCCTGGGAGGAAACAGGCACCATTTTGCTGGCCAAAAAATCTTGCCAAAGAAAGGATGATAATATTTTAGGAAACCAAGAACAGTAAATCAGGAAAGTTTACTTCCCACTTTCAATTACCTACAGGGTAAAACTACATGTTACATTAAATATATAGCCTGCAGCTCAGTTCCCTTTCTGGTACTTGTTTTACGCAAATATATGCAAGGGATTCCCAGTCCAGACTGGGATTACAATATATGGAGAGGGGAACTTCAGTCCTCCTCTCCCCTGAAATCTCATCCATATCTACAATTAGGGTCTTTTTCAGCCTCATGAAACCATGGGGTCCAGGTTTTGCAGTGGGTAACCCACCCCTCAGGCTGCAGATCATCTACGCTCTGATTCTTTTGACCTGATTCTCAGAGATGGTTCATATGCTCTTAAATTCAGTCTTAGAGGTTTCCATTTGCAAGAAAAAAACTTGGTAGCAGATGGTAGAAAAGAATATTCTCCACCTGAGACCAAGTACATTTTCTGCCAGCCAGACTAGGCAATGATGAGCAGTCAGACAAATAGATAAATGACCGGCATGGCAACTTGTTGCAATCTCCCATACTTGGCTCATCTTTTTCTTCTTCTCATTCTTCTCCTTCCAGATGTTGAACATTCTCATGGCTACTGTCTCATCCATATGGTGGTGTTGTCCATGGTTACTCCGGGGTTGCTCTGGGTCATTCTGCTTTGTAATTGTTTATTTTGTAGCAGATTTGACTAGACCATCCCAGTATTTGCATCCATATATGGGGAGGGCATTTGTTGCTGGATATATTAGGATGTTCTATGTCCTCCTAGTATCATCTGTTCACACATATCCAGAATTGCTCCCCCAGTTCTCACCCCCAACTCAGACTGCTGCCCCCTTTTGCCTATCTCCTCCTCTCTCTCCCTGCCTACTGTACTTTCTCTCCTCTTCCTTCCTTGTTTTCCTTGCTTGCTATTCTCAAATCTTCACATTTTCACCTCAGTGCTTTATTATTTATTTTTTGAGTTTTAGTTTTTACTTTTGTGCTTTGATGCAAAAGCCATAATATGCAGATGCAGGGGCAACTGGCAATCTCTACACCCTCTTCCAGGCTGCTTCATTTTCCCTCCCTTCCTTGCATTTATTCACCCACCATTCTCAAACGTTTATGTTTTAATTCATTTTTGGTTTTTACTTTTGCACTATAGTGCTCACCACCAAAGCAGATGGCCATTCCCTTTCACCTCTCTTCTTCTATAGTGCAAGAGTGGTAATATTTTTTTTTAAAAAAATTAAAAACAGAATGTAGGAACAGCTGAAAGAAAACTAAACAGGAGCGGCAGTAATTAATTCATGGAGGGATGGAGGCTGACTAGCAGGAAAAAAAGAACCCATTAGGAAATGTCATTGAATGACCTATGCACACAAAATACACAGATCAGCATGCATCAGTCTGCTTTTGAGGTCCACACACAGCAATTTCTGCACTGGAGAATTCAAAGCAAAACAGAACAAAAACACATTTCCACCTAGGGTTGATGTAAAAATCGTAGAAGACAAGGCTTTTTTTTGCCGCGATGAAGGGATCTACCTCCTCAGAGTAATCGGGGATCACTAATGACACCCCAGTTTCATCAGTCACTTAGCAAGAAATGTGGAGTTGGTATTCACATAATATTAGTTTCAGCATTCTGTCATGTGGACACTAAGGTGCAGTACCAGTATTATGAGTGCGAGGAACATCGAACAATCACTCAATATACAGTAGAAGGGCCCATATAACTATTTATAATTTCAGTATGAAGTTAATTTGGTTGAAGTTTTTTAACTCACTGAAAGAAGCAGCTCTCGGTTTAGTTCCAGATTTGAGTCAAGTTTTGGAGATATCTTTCTTGACAGGTGAAAAAGCCTTGGTAACAGTGATACACCCAGAAGACTAGACCTCAGTTGCAAAAGCAGAACCCTGCAGGGGAAGGTAAGGAAGAATATCAAAATGCTACAGTTTTTCATTGACACCCCAAAATTATAGTGGTGTGAAATTCATATCTAAATAACTGTGTCACTTTTGGTCTAAATAACAGTGTCTAAATGTCTAAATAACACTGTCATTTTATGTTTGAAAGAGACATGAGTAAAAACAGCCAAATGACAACATGCATCGACCACATGGAGTGGGAAATATAAATCAGGCTTGGTATTAAGATTTGGGATGCAAGATAAAAAATGTTTTTCAGAATTGCCCTTAGCATCATAGGCCATTTCCTTCCTGACTTTGATCTTCTCGTTAATATACAGTGTTGCTTTCCTTCCTTCCTTCCTTCCTTCCTTCCTTCCTTCCTTCCTTCCTTCCTTCCTTCCTTCCTTCCTTCCTTCCTTCCTTCCTTCTCTTAGCCTCAAATTGTTTTTGAATATCACAAAAATTGATCTGGATTGGATCTAACATTAATATCTTTCTTTCAGTTATTTGTTAAATATTTACCATGCATTTGATATTTCTTTTGATTACTTGCAAAGACAATCCATTTCAATACTAAATAATTGGTTTTTTTCTGTTCTGTTTCTGAATTTGTTACATCAAGATATTAAATAGTTAGTACCAAGCAAATGTTTTATAGACTGTAACAATTCACATCTGATGGCATTTTAGTTTATGTTAGCAATTTAGAGTTGATGCCTGACATATTTAAAGCAAATTTTGGATAACATTTCATGTGGAGCATTTCTAATAGTGGGTTTTGACATTGTGCCACATTTCAAAAATATATGATTTTTTTTCACACCCAGCCTATATTATTTGGATTAGCCTCTAATGACATATGGGACTAGAGAAATACCCTCTAGTTCATTTAAAATGCTACTATTATTTCACTAGCACTAAAAAATATACTGTACAATCTTAAGCATGTTGGTGCTGAAATAATCACAGTGCGACACAATCGAATAACTGTGTGTGAGGCATTATTATTTGTTATAAGAGGTTTAAAATTGTTGGGCATTGCAGAAAAAGCTGTCAAGGCCTTGACTTGTTTAGCAGCAACAGAAAAGGTGATTAATCCCCCTCTTGATTTTATTTGAAATTAATAGATGTGTGTTATTTTGGTAGCTGTTGTGTAATAACCTACCAACAACAACCATCTGAGCAGTTCTGGCTTCGCTCTGGAAGAGAGAATGACTGTAGCCTATTTTTCTCAAATGCTGGCTACCCTGAAAAAGGGACCATTGATCAAGCTGCACCAGTGAGAACCTTTACAATTAGATCACTGTGTGGATGAATGTTGAAGAAGTTATTGTTGCCAGTACATTGTACAGTGGGGTCTTGACTTGAGAACTTAATCCGTATTGGAAGGCGGTTCTCAAGTCAAAAAGTCTGTAAGTCAAGTCTCCATTGACCTACAGTGCATTGAAAACCGATTAATCCCGTAACAGGCCGTTTTTGTTCCATTTTGGTTTTTTTCTGGTCTGTAAGTCAAATCTCAGTCTGCAAGTCAAACCTAAATTTTGTGGCCAGAGAAGTCTGTAACTCAAAAAGTCTGTAAGTCAAGCCGTCTGTAAGTCAAAGGTTCACTGTAACTAGACGCACTGCTAAGTGGTATAGGTTAAAGTGAGTGTATTGTTTCTCATGACTTTTTTAATGCAGAATCCATCGCAAGTTCAACGCATATGATGAGGACAGATAGAATTCCATTACAGATAGATAATGATACTTTATCTAGGAAAGTTTGGCATGAAGTTTAAAGGCCTATAGCTACATAGAAAAGTTGTTACCTACTTGTCTTTCATGTTTGTGATAAATTTTTAACTTTACTATCAAAGCAGATGCACTAATACCTCTAGACCAGTGGTTCTTAACCTTGGGTTACTGAGGAGTTTTGGACTCCAACTCCCAGAAGCCTTCACCACCAGCTGTACTGACTGGGGTTTCTGGGAGTTGCAGTTCAAAAGCATCTGAGTAACAAAGGTTAAGAACCACTGCTCTAGACCACTGGTGAAATGCTGCAGCTGATTCCTCCAAGCAAGATGGTCCCAATATGGATATTTTAGTCTCCAGAACCAATATTCTGGCAATCCTTAAAACCAGAGCTGTTACATGACAGTTCCAGGACAATGATACTAGTCTGTGACAAGCTCTGTATAGGAATCCTGTACTTCATCTAACCAACACCCAATTTATAAATATTTCACTACCACAGGAAGCAGACCCTGTGCCAGACCCAGATACCAAATCTGATCCTATGTCTCTGCTGGACACATTGTTACCGGATACAAGAATATGATCTAAAACATCATGAACTCACGTGCTTGCTCTTTCTCCAGTGTGACCTGTGCTATGTTTTGCCAACAACATCCTTCAGGTTTTCACATAGGCCAAACCCTATGCAAGAAAACACAAATTTAACATTAGATACAATAATATATTATTGTAACCCTTCTGTCTCTTTGTCTCAGACTTCAAAAGGGTCATCCCAGAAGGAAATAATTTCAAGAAAATAATACATCACAGGGTTCAACCCTATGTTCACTGGCTTGAATGGGGACAATGATTTTTAATTTTATATTACATTATTCAGTGCAGATTTGTCTTGACACAATTGTACGTTTTATGACAATAGTCTGGGCCATTGTTTTCACCTGCAAATTTTTAAACTTTATAATTCCTATTCCCACCTGTCCCTCTAATTTTATACTGCACCAGCTATGTCCAGCCAAACTCTTTCTTTTCCTTGCTTAAACAAAATTATTTCTCCACCAAACACATTTAATCTGTTTATCTATGCTTGGATATACTTATCACCCCACAATGTCTTTTCAATCACTTATAACAATCACCATTGTTAAGATCCCTACTTGTTACTTCTCAGTATCTGCAAAGATGCAAAATATCTAGGGATGTGCACAGGACCCTTAACCTGAACAGTGCCTAAATGAAAGGCACACAGGTAGGATCAACTTGCCCTGTGCCCTTTTGATGTATTCTGGTTTTCCATGAAGACTCCTTTATTGAAAATGGGAGAAATGCAAAGAGCAGCCCAGAAGGGAACCACTGGCTGTTTGCAGACCTGGGTGCCCTGTTTTGTTTTTATTTTCTCTTCCCACTCCCCCAATCTGCCAGGAGAAAGCCAAGCAGCTTTCTAAGGTAGCTACAGGAAGGGCGTAAGTGAAATACTTCAAAATGGCAATGATTTCTGATTTCTTCTTAAAAGGGCAATGCAAAAAACCTGTACTGCTGCATACTATTTATTTATTTATTTAATTTATTTAAAATACTTTTACCTCACCTTTCTCCTTGGAAAGGATCCAAGGCAGCTCACAACAATGAATAGAAATATTGAAAGTTTCCTCTATGTGTGTTTTCTGAATAGTGCTTACAGCAAAACAAAAGGTTTGTAAAGTTGCAAAAATCTCTGTTAGCAAATTACCAAAATAATGATGGCTTTGATGCCCATGGATCTAATGGCAATTTGAAGCAATTTGAAACTGATGGGTTTGGTATTTTTCAATACACTTTGCAGCAGGTAGATGTGTTTACAGCATTGCTAGAAACACAACAAATTCTCCATTAGCTAACTCTCCAATTTTCTCAGTTGGCAATTGTCACATCATGTAGGTTAATATACCACCACACAAGTATTTGTTTTCTATAGCAATCCATGAAAATGATATACACATTTAGGACACTGATAATTGTATGTTCTCTCATACTGTGTTCTTCCTCAACCTTAAAAAGTATTAATTGATCTGTCTAAAGAGAGTACATTAATAAATATGTAGCTGATTTAAACTTTTATGTGTTTGTGTGCGTGCAATATAAAGTATGTATTAACAGCTGAAGCTGATCTGCAATGCTTTCTGAGTTATCCAAACATCATCATCATTTTAGAACTGCATAGATGGAAGGGAGGATGTACGACAGGGAATCAAACTCTCAACCTCTTGGCTCCATAGCCAGATACCACTGAGCTATCCACCAGTTCATGCATAGTCAAGATTTTGCTGGAAGCAGAAAAAGGTTTACCTATGCTTGCACAAGAACATATGTATCTACAAAGCAAATTTGTCTATGCTTGCACAAGAACATATGTATCTACAAAGCAAATTTGTAACAGAGAAAGATGTTTCCCCTCTTTGTCTTGTCTTCTTTACATAAACTCAGTGTGACTTTCCCTCCCTTCCAATGCCTGTCTCTCCCAAGTATATGCTAGGAATAGCTTCCCATGCTTATCTTCCTATCCCTTAATAGGTTTCTGTAGTACTTTTCTGTGCTATAAATGGTTTCTGCAGTTTAATCCAAACACCAATCTTCCACACATACCCCAAACCCCAAACTACTATGAAAATGTTGACCTTCTTTGTATCATACAGTGCTCGTGCTGAGCTACAGTTAGATTATCAAAATAGTCAGCATCAACAAATGAGTCAGTAGCAGTAGTAAGGTTAGACTGGTAGGATCTTATTTTAAAATACTGAGATAGGTCCAGGCAGAGCACCATTTCTGTGTTGTTTTCAGAAGATGAGACACTCATTAAAGTGAGGTGAGGTCACATAAGGGAGTTTTTCTCTCTCCATAACCCCCCACGGGCAGGCTCCTGTTAAGACCTCCACATGTTTTGTAGAGAAACACTCAAAATGGGTTTCGAACCTAATCATTTGAACACGCTTAGAAATTTCTGGATGACTAGCAATCCTTGGTAAGGCAGTTTTGCTGGTTTTGTTGAGGCTTCCAAGCACATTCAGTTGAATGTATTTTAAAATATACTTTAATACCTTTTTTTCTCAGAATGTATGAAGGTCTAGAAAGAAGCTCCCTTCCATCTGTGTGCCCTCTCACTTGAGCCATTGTATGTTTAGACAAAGAGCTGAACAGGGGTGAAATGGGGGTGAAAAGCCAATAGAACTATCTAGAGTGAGTTTGTCTAATATATCTTGGTCATCACCTGTTTTCCAGTAAGACGGCTAGTGATTTATTTGTCCTAGAACACAACCTGCCTTGGTACTTCTTCTTCACTTCCTATTTCACCATACTGTAGTAAATTACTCAGGCATCAAAGTATGGGATCTATTTAACAAGTGGACTGAATCAACAGGCAGCGTCTGAATAACATATATTGAAATGAGAACTCTATCTACAAGGCAGAAAAGAGTAAATCGAATAACTTAAAATCTTGATATGGTAATAGGTATAGTTTGGATATCAGTATGTTATTGTCTCCCCTCTTCCTCATTAATTCCAGTTCCCATTTTCCCTTTTGTTACCCCTTATGTTAAAAAAAATTTAAAAAATTAAAAAAAGTCATTGCCAGTACTCTTTTATCAAGGAAATCTAGCTTTTAAATTCAGCCCCTAATTTTCCATTAATTGGTGCAATAGGAAATAAAAGTATATGGAGACACATTATTGATGGGTCCCCTGTACTCCCAAGTTCCTCTTCTTCCTTCCAGAACTTCAGCAAAGCAAAAACCTGAATTTCTTTCTAAATTATGTGCAAGACTTTTTAAAAGCAAGTTGGCTGGATAGTTTAGTGAAATAGGTATCTGGTTGCATAGCTAGAGGTTGTGAGTTTGGTTACCCACTCTGCTTCCCTGAAGAAGCCAGCCTATATAGCATTGTGCAAAGTGCACGATCCCAGGAAGCCTCCATAGGGATTTCATTCATTCATTCATTCATTCTTCATGTGTTGCGCTTACATGTCAGCCTTCTTCCAGGTGATGAGGCTCAAGTCAGTTCATAAATCACTAAAATTCAGCAAAACTAAAATAAGATCCATAGGTAATTATAAAGTTATAAAACATGAAAAATTTAAAGTCATCATCTAAAAAACAGATTAAGAGGAATAAGAAAATTAAACACACACACACACACACACACACTTGAAAAGGATATAATGGCAGCAGATCTAAGGCATTGTGCCATGTTAAAATTAAATACTAAAAATACTAGATCATGCCTGAACAAAAATGTTTTTAATTGTCTTCAAAAGGGGAGGAAAGAGAGAGAGAGCTGAGCCCATAGGAAAGGGCATTATATAATGTGGGGGAAATCACTGAGAAGGCCCTCTTTAGAGTTCCTGTAATGCTTGTAAAGATGACAGAACCAAGAAGAGGGCTTCCTCAAAAGAACTGAAGACCACAATTAGCAACTGAACTAACTGTGTCCTGCAGAGAAACACCCTCTCCTCTGATTAGTCTTTGAGCTTTGCAGAATGAGCATCAATTGCTGCTTTGTAAATATCCACGGAAGAGGTTAATCAGTCCTTTTCCAAAGAGGGGAGCAATTCACTGATCTACAATGTGACAAAAAAGGGCCAAGGAACAGATTGACATCATACAAACTTGGGATAACACCTAAAAGTGAAGTGTTCATGAATAATGGGACTGCCAATATTATTGCATGGTGGACCATCATGTGGCCCACCTCTCCAGTGTCCTGTGCACCAGAATTGACCCACATGGGTCCAGAACTCCACATGCTTTATTGTAAACAAAAATGGCCTCCAAATTAATTGTCATGGTCTTGGGCAGTCTAACTGTTGCAAAAAAGCTGCCAAGTATCTTATGACCATTGGCTCCAATGTAAGCCACATAGTGGTTGTTATGCATTTTTCGGGCTCTTTGGCCGTGTTCTGAAGGTTGTTCTTCCTAACGTTTTGCCAGTCTCTGTGGTCGGCATCTTCAGAGGACAGCACTCTGTGCTCTGGTGTAGTTGGCTTTGGGAGTGCAGTATTTATGGCTGTGAGATAGGCCTTTGTCTTTTCCTGTAGATGGGTGATTAGTGTGTATTGTTGTGGGTGTATTGTTGTGCTAAGGAGAAGAGATTATCTGTTCCTGTGGTTGATGGGTGTCATTAGCTGGTCTTTGTGTGTAGTGATCCCCTGTCCTTGTGGCTGGGTAGAGTTCGTCGACCTTTTGCACACTGTATTTTTGAAAGCTGGGAGCCACGTTTTGTTGAGCTTCACACTTTCCTCTTTTCTGTTGAAGTTTTGCTGGTGCTTGTGGATTTCAATGGCTTCCCTTTGCAGTCTGACGTAATGATTGCTGGTGTTGTCCAGTATTTCAGTATTTTGGAATAGAATTTCATGTCCAGTTTGTTTCAGGGCATGTTCAGCTACTGCAGATTTTTCTGGTTGTTTTAGTCTGCAGTGTCTCTTATGTTCTTTGATTCTGGTGTGGATGCTTCATTTTGTGGTTCCAATATATACCTGGCCACAACTGCAAGGTATCTGGTCCTGTAACTGTGGAGTTACAGGGTTTCAAGTTTCTAGTGTGCTGGTAAGCGCTAGGCCTATGACCTGCAGTGGTGAGGGGCTCCCTTCTGTCCTTTGCTGACCATAACATTTGTTGTATTTTTGTGGTGGACGTGAATACTGTTTGTAGGTTGTGTTTTTTCAAAAGTTTCCCTATGCGGTCCAAGCCACATAGGTTCACCCCAAGGCTGTGAGCATTCCCAGAAGTCGCACATTACCCCAGTGTAAGATTATAGTGTTGAAGACACCATGGAGTGCAATGTTCTCTAAATTATGGACAGTTGCCAAGCCTCCATAAATCTTCCAGGAAGGAGTCCAGAAAAAAATCTCTTCCAGACAGTATATTCTGGGACTATATATGTAGATTACATATATACACATGAAACAATAGTTTTGATTAGTAGAATTTACATGCTTTGTAATTTGTACTATAAATTCACATTTCTGTGACTTTACTGCCTGATTAAGAGTTCATCACTAGATATCTTAAAAAGGCCCCGTGGCTCAGTGCAAGTCAGCTAAGGTCTAGAGAACAAATCTGAATGCAATCATGACATTTTAATGGTTTCTGAAATAAAATGTCACAAATCCATGAGATTTATTAATTTATTTATTTGGATTGCTAGTCCATCCTACCATTGTTGAAACTTTTAAGAGGAAGGAAGAGCTGGACATGTAGCAGAACCAGAGGGGCTGAAAATCTATGCAATACAGTTTTATTGTGCAAACTGCTGTTTTGACCTCCATATCTTTGGTGATGAGGGTTGCTGAAAAAATTCAAAATGACACTTCAATAATACATATGAAAACAGTAAAATTGTGTACTGAATTCAGATTTCATTTCCTTGCAACCTTTTGACCCATCTGTATATTAAGAAGTAGATGCTGGTATGAAGAATGCTTTTTGAGCTACTGGTAAAATCTCTCTCCCCCACCCCCAAGCAAAGATGAGGTTGTATTCTGCCCTTATAACTATGTTTATTGCCTCGAATGATGAAAGTTCAAGGATGGCTGGATGTTAGGATAAAAAACATAAAACCAATCTATTTTAGGGAGAGCGATTGCCAAAGGTAAATAATATTTAAAGCAAATGGAAGAGAGGAAACAGTTTCTACTAAGAAGCCTGAGGGAAAATATATCATTAAAATACAGAACCACAGAATCCCACTGTGTCAGGACATATGGTATCTAAATATCCCTAGCATCTGAATATTATAGACATGATATGCTGTTAATGCTGGAGTCGCTGCCAAGCCGAGGCTTAGGGCAGTGTGACTCACTCTTTGCCCCCCCTACGGATGGCATTGGACCCTACAAGTCTCTCGAGACTTGTTTGAAGAAGGGAAGATACAAGTATCTATATAAGGGGCATTCCCCTGCTAACCGTCCTCTCCTTTTTCTGGCATTGCAAGAGAAAGAGATCTTCACCTGGTTGGCTATTTACACTGTGTCACAAGGAGGACCGATTTCCTGAAGGACGGGAGAGTAGCAATGGCTCCCTCCCACGGTTGTGTTTGCTTTTATTTTTATTGCTAGGGGACGGTTTCTTTTATTATATTAATTTATAATCGTTACAGGGTCCCAAGGGGAAGCGGGATGCAGCGGTGGCACCCAGCACTTCGGCACGAGTGGCTCAATTTGTCTTTTTAAAAAAGAGAAAGTATAAAATAAACATTAGTACGATTATTAAAAGATTAAAAGACATCCGAAGGAATAAGGGCATTGGGGTGAGCGGGTAGGGTTGTGTGGTCACCGTTGGGTTTTTAACTGAGGTAATTTAAGGTTTAGTTTGGCTCACCACTACCCCCCCCCCCGGTTTGTTTCCCGGCTCGGTTTTCTTGGCACAGTCTAGCCAGGCATAACAACTAGGCTCCTGTTAATATTCCACCCTTTTTTCCTTCCTGGCTACCCTCCCTTGATAGTTATTTATCCAGTACGTGGTAAGTTTGGGGGGATTGGTACAGTGACTGTGTTTTAATTAAGTTTGGAATCAAAACATGTTTATATAAAAATTTAACTTAACTTATAATTATTAATTAGATCAGGTAAGATAAATACAGCCGCTCAGAGTGGTATAAATATACCAGTTGGGCGGGATATAAATCAAATAAATAAATAAATAAATAAATAAATAAATAAATAAATAAATAAATAAATAAATATAAATTTATAAACTTTAAATAAAATTGATAGTTAAATAAAGTGGGTACAATAAATTGGTTAAAATAATTCAGTACTTAGTTTAGATTTAATATTCAATCTATTAGTAATTAATCATTAGATAAATTGATAATTTTATTTTATAAGAATTAATTAATTAAGCAAATTGATTGTTGGCTGTTAGCTATAGCAGGATTGATTAACTGATTGGCAGGCAGGAATTAATTGGAGTGGTTGGTAATTAATTAATAATTAAAAGTCACAGAATATAAATAAGGGAATCAATTGCAATAATAATAGAAGATAATAAAAAGGGGGGAACTCTAAGGTAAAACCCCCATCACATTTATTGGTGTGTAATTCTTTCTGCTGGAGGAGGCTCTTGAGAGTCCCCTGGACTGCAAGGAGAACAAACCTATCAATTCTAAAGGAAATCAACCCTGAGTGCTCACTGGAAGGACAGATCCTGAAGCTGAGGCTCCAGTACTTTGGCCATCTCATGAGAAGAGAAGACTCCTTGGAAAAGATCTTGATGTTAGGAAAGTGTGACGGCAAGAGGAGAAGAGGATGACAGAGGACGTGATGGCTGGACAGTGTCTGCGAAGCAATCAACATGAAATTGACACAACTACAGGAGGCAGTGGAAGATAGGAGGGCCTGGCGTGCTCTGGTTCATGGGGTCACAAAGAGTCGGACACGACTAAATGACTAAATGATGATGATGATGAACTCCTTCAGGCACTAGGGGGAGCTAAAACACAAATTAGGTGTACAGTGGTACCTCGACTTATGAACTTAATCCATTTTAGAACAGCATTTGTACGTCGAAAAGTTTGAAAGTCGAATACCATTTTTCATTGAAATGCATGGGAAAGGAATTAATGCATTCCAGCATTTCAAAAAATTACTTTCAGAGGTCTCAAAGGGCTTTCCCCCCAACATCAGAAGAAGCCTTTTTGCCTTTGGAGGTCTCAAAGGGCTTCCTCCGATGTTGGGCAGAAAGCCTTTTGAGACCTCCGAAGGCAAAAAGGTAGGGAGAAAGGGCAGGAAATTTGAATTTCCAGCCCTCTCTCCCTGCCTTTTTGCCTTCAGAGGTCTCAAATGGCTTCCTCCGATGTCAGGGGGAAAGCCCTTTGAGACCTCCTAAGGTGCCGATCACAGTGCCAGGGACCCCAAGGAGGTCTCCCAGGGCTTGCTCGCCACCATGGGAGACCTCCCTGGGGGTCCCTGCCACCGCGATCGGTGCCTTCAGAGGTCTCAAAGGGCTTTCCCCCGACATCAGAGGAAGCCTTTTGAGACCACCTCAGCCCATTCTCAAAGTTGCCCATGGAGTGTTTCTCCATTAGGGATTGTGTCTAAAAAGGCCCAAGATGAGTTTAGATTTATTCACCACTTGTCCTTTCCGGAGGGAGCATCAGTCAATGATGCTATCCCTACAGAGTTGAGTACTGTTAGGTACACTTCCTTTGATGACGGGATGCACATTATTAGGAAATGCAGAGTTTGGGCGGAATTGGCAAAATGTGATATCAAATCAACATTCTGGATTTTGCCAGTGCACCCCTAACCTGTTAGGCTTCCAATTCAAAGAATCATTTTACATTGATAGGGCCTTATTGATGTGTTGTTCAATATCATGCACTGCATTTGAGAAATTCAGCACATTTATTGAATGGAAACTGAGGTGCACAGCGGGCTGTAATTCTACGGCCCATTACCTTGATGGCTACCTTTTCTGTGGCAATAAGAACTCAGGAAAATGTAGACTTACCTAAAGGCAAAGATTGATCCTCATATGGAAGCACACTTCTGGGCACTGAATTATACCCAGTGTTTGGAATTGTGATTAAACTGCCGTATACCTTCAACAACCCCCAGTGTTTGGCTAGGAAAGGACCACGGTGAGTAGTCCTTCAAAACTGGTACGGGCCCTACTGATGTGGACAAACCCATACCTATGTTGCAAGGCAATAAACCAGTATTCAATTGAGATAACACTGGAGGACTAACTTCCCTCCAAGGCCACATCCCTTCCATGTGTGATGTGTGTACTGTGGCTGCAGATTCACCTGTTACCAGCAATGCTGGAATAGCCGCATTGGTGGGAGGCACCTCTGTTGCCTGTTGGCTAGTGTTAGGTAGGGCACAGTTGACCTCCATCTGCCTGCCTGCTAGTACAGCTGATCCTAGACGGTTCTGCTCCTCCTCACCATGCTCCACTTGATTACTAGATGCTGCTGGAGGCTTGTGCCTCATACCCCCTTCCACATCGGTAAGCATGGTTTGTCAACCTCCAGCCAGTGATTCCGCTGAAGACATTCCTGCTGAAGCAGAACACTCTTTTTGTAGAAGAGCAATACGGGACAACATTAAATCACCCAACTGCCTCAACTCAGTCATTCTGCGTGCCTTAGATTCTCTGTGTGACCTCACTGGCATGGCCACATTAGCTGCAGTTCTCCAGGTGGAAGGGGAAAGCATCCCCACCACGGCAGCTCCACACCTGGTGGAGCGATCATTGTTTCAGGATAACATGAAGAAGGAATGCTATGGACAAAGACATTGATATGATCCAGTGGTGTTTGATTTCAGCCTTCTTAACCCATAGATTTATTGATAGCTGAAAAGTGGACACTTCTGGTCTTCTGTGTTGGATAACTCAAATCCTAACTCCCCATAGTGATCTCAAAGCTGCATCCATCCTGTTTCATCATGTAGCCCAAACTCAGATACTGTAATGCAAAACTGAGAACCATCAGCCAGTCTTTGCACTGCCTTTGTTAGAATTCAGTATAAATGGTGGATTAGGTAAAGGAAGCTACTGGAGCCAAATTGGGTAATTTTACCTATTCTTCTTGATGTTCAGTCTTCATTACTGTCAATTTTTCCAGTGTAGCACTCACTGCTAAATCGCTATACCAGGTATCCTCAAAAGCCTTATTCAGGCATTTAGCCTGAAGGGATGTGGTTTGTAAAGGGTGGTATTGATAGGTATCCCCACCCAAGCAGCAGTTTTACAGACCACTGTATGTTTGACATTCCTGCATGGGCACTATAACCATGCTCCGCTAAATATGCTTACAGTATTTCCCAACCAGCAGCTCTTCCTTGTTACAGAGAAAAGCAGGAGTAGCTGTATTTCTAGAAAAATCATTTCAGACTCCATGCTGACTTGGCAGCTTTTTGCTGGGTATATAAATATGCTAGTAAGTAAGTAAAGAAATAATGCATAATTTCATAACAAAGGTATCACTGTATCATCATCATCTCCAAATTGCAGAGCGGTAAGGGATGCTATGGATCATTGATTCCAGCCCCTGCCAAGGAGACGCAATGGCCAATTCAGCTCCCAACATCTGACTCCACAGCCAGAGGCCTCAACCACAGAGCCATCCAGCAGTTCTATTACCTCAGTATGGTTTGTGAGGCTTTGTTTGTGCCACAGAACTATTCCTGCTCTTGATTACCCATTTGTGTTTTTCTGCAGTGACACAGGACCCAGAGGCAGATTCCTTCTTGTTGATCCCACTGTTGCTAACTACAGAGTAATGATTCCCATCCCATCAGATCATTACTGCTTAGATACTTTTATATTCTGGCATGTTGAATAAACATGACCTCTAGCTTATTAATGATGATCATAGCTCATTAATAATCTCATTCAGCCTGGTGCAATGTTAAGCAACTGCTTTGCAAGCTGTGGATCATACTTTGTCTCCCTGTAGTTACATGATAGAAACACATCTGTAAGCTTTTTTAAACAAAATGTTTGAATATGCTCTAATTAAAAAGGGGGCAGCTTATCAAGTTGGGCTAGTGGTGACTGAAGAATTTGTCATTCTGAGCAAGGACTGAATTTTGAGAGGCATCAGTGGTGCTTCCCCCCATCCTTCTGCTTTCTCCTTGTTTAAGAATTGATTTCTGCCCCTGCCACTCCTTTGATGAGTACAGGCCCTTTGTAAAAAGAATTTCTTACAATATTTCACAGATGAAAACAGGGATGTGTGAATTTGCAAGGGCTGTGGTAAAGCAACATGATGGTTTTGTTAAGAGGGTGTGGCCAGGCAGTATAAGGATGTCCAGTGGCATGTTTAAATGCAAAAGTGACTAAGAAGGAAAAATGCAGATGACTTGGAAAATAACTGATGGTGCAGAAGCAAAGTATTTTCAGACACTAAATGGTCATATGCTCCTTCCTAGTGAGATGCAATGTATTACTTCACTTATTTTAAAATATGATAAGTCAACCCTGCTACATTTTGGGGTTGTCTTTTCATTCTAACTTTCATTCCAAAGTCCTGTCTATGATCCTATGTTGAAAGTTGACTTTTAAAATTGCCACAGGGGATGCCTAACTGTACCAGAGCATTGGTGGAAGAAAGGGAAAGAACACTTTACCCCTGTGCCATTTTTCTAAACTAAATAATCTTTCAGAAAAGTTCTTGGTAAAAGAAGTACAAACAAATGAAAAGTAGCTGCCTAAAAGAAGACAGTAGACCAAGCGAGACATTTTGTAAATGAAAGGTGGATGCTGATGTATCATTTGGCTCTGAAAGAGACAGGAAATGGGGGAGAGAGAGATTGTAGCAAACCAGTACTTACAAGAACCTGTTGATGATATTAGATCAGCAGTCCCCAACTGTTTTGGGACTGCAGACCGGTTTGGGGGGTGGGCTCCATGTGTGGGGGGCAGGGGCTCCCCCATACTTGTGCGCATGCACATGAGCATGATATGCCCCCTACATGAGTGTGACATGCCCCCTGCATGAGTGCGACACTCCCCCACAAGTGTAACATGCCCCAGTGTGAGCACAACATGCCCATGCATGAGCATGACATGCCCACTGTGCATCCAGGTCGGGGGGCGGAGATCTATCACCATGGCCCAGTTCCAGCAAGCCCATGGACCAGCACCAGGCCACGGACTGGGGGTTGGGGACCCCTGTATTAGATGACCCAGATGATGGCGAAATCTCAGATCTATATATGTAGCATGGATGTTTTGTTCTTGTTGTTTTGTTTTACTTTGCTGTTTTGTATATATGAATAATAAATAAATAAATAAATAAATAAATAAATAAATAAATAAATAAATAAAAACAGAAGAAGACAATAATCTTCTGTTCCACTTCCTTATACAAAGCCATATTCCTAAAGAACACATGCATCACACAGCAATTGGAGCACATTTCCTTTTCCACTACTGTGTTTCAAGGGACTTAATACCTTTTGGGCATGATATTCACAACTATGGATCCAACTATCTTGGAATCCACCCATTCAGATGAAAGGCAGTCTAGGAATTTTAATAAATAAATAAATACAAAGGGAATTCCATTCTTAAGGCCTGAATAATGGATAGAGACATAGTAGAAATTGTGTGCCCTCCAGGGAGCAGCCATAGAACAATTTCCTCTGCATATTTTCAAAAGGGCTGAAAAGTAACACTGGCAGGGACTGGCATGCAAGACAGTCACTTCAATTATTCTAAGCAGATGAAGATTTTAGTGAGGCATTTGCATGACTTTTGCCTACAGTGGTTTTCTCCTTAAGTTTCTCCTTTAAATCTTTAAACAAGTGTTACAAGCATTGTAACTTGGTTCTCTCTAAAGACTTTCCCCCAAAAGGTCAAGCCAGGGAGATCTGCTGAAAGAATATTACAAGAAGCAAGAAGCAAGAGGATTTAAATTTTTCATATGGAGACAGACAAAAGCAGAACTCCTAAGAGCATGCTTGGACAACAAATGTCAAGTGTCACTAAGTGGAACCAAGTCTGTGATCACTTAAAATAAGAAGAACATGTACAAATGTTGCTTGCTGTGTCTATCCTTAAAATGCCTAACAGCTGACAGGAAGTTGTTGATTGGACCAGCCCAGAAATCTTGAAATGGCGGACTGACAACACAGCAATGCTGTCTCCAATGGGAAAGTAGGTGTTTGAAGTCCGTTGGCAACCCCAACCTCCTGTGGGTTGTTGTGGGAAGGGAAAGGAGAACATACTTGGCAGACTCAGCTTGAAGAAAGCAATTTGTCTACATGGGGTGTGTGGGTGTTTGCACACATGCACACATACATACACACAAACATAGACAAAAGCCAGAAACCTGCTGTAGTTTTACTCCAGCATAAATCTCAGTGGTGAATTGCCACAAGTTAAGAAATCACAGCAGCCATTCACTGTTATGCATGAGTAATAAAAGCAATGGCAAATGCTAACACTGACTCCTTAAGCCGAGGCAACACATCACTGAGATTTAAGGTTATTATTTTAACATCAGCAGGCATTTGGGTCACTATATTTCTGGTGTACTTAACAAGAGTTATTCTAGTTGGGAGAATAAATTCTGTACAAAATACACAACTTGCAGAAAATTGGATTCCCTGCTGTCTTGTTATATGGACTTCAAAAAAGTGGGTGATATAGTTGCACACATTAAGATCTCTCTCTTTTAAACCAGTCAGCCAGTCATTCCACACAACCTCTCTTTCTTATTTCCTTCTCACACCGGTTCATTGGCTTTGTCTCACAAGGCTAGCAACTTCTTGACATGTGTCAAGACAGCTTGTCCTACTGAAAATAATTTGGCAGGTCCTCTTTCCATCCCATTTTCTAGAAGCTTGAGAACACTAGTTTGTTCTAGGTCACTGTGCCCACTTACATAATGAATAGAAACTGGCAGATGGATCAGGAAATGGCATTCATACATGTATGTGAGCATCCAGCCATACCCACAAATAAAGATGGTGATGCCAGGAACTGAAATCCAAAGAGATCCAAAGTGACTCCATTTTAGTCCCTGACAAGCAAATGGTATTTTCGGAATACTAAGCATGATGAACATTGAAATTACAAGCCTGGAGACTGGCCCTGATAATCTTTTAATGATGTGGTGCTGCTGAAAATAACAGGTGAAAGGCTGAGCTCTGAAGCAACCTTAACAAGTGATAAATGAGGAGCAAGTGTTCACTACCAGCTTCCAGACATTCTTTTTTTCCTTCTACACAGGCATCACTTTTCACCATTAGATAATATTTCATAGTGCATCAGAACATTAATAAGAATATATCATTCTCTTGTGGGGAGGATGACAGGGCCAGACGAAAGGCATCAACAGTGAAGGATGCTGGCACCTAGCTATTAAAGATCAAATGTTCTTGAAGTGAATGATGTAACTGTCTCTGGTACATGTAAATAGTTTAAGGGCCACTTTGGAAAGCGGCATATTTCCAAGGGATATTCTCAACTATTTTTTTATACAGCACATTAAAGACCCAATGCAATTCTTCAAAAAACCTCTGGCTTATTAATGTGGGATGCTGCACTTCTGCATCCCTGATTCAAAATGCCATAAAATGGCCTGATTTTGCTCCACAATCTTGTTCCTGTGTTGTCATTAGGAAAGAGGATGCCAAAATTTACATAGCAAAGGATGTTGATGACATCCACACCAGCAACCAAAAGGGTGTACAGGATACCTTCTTGTGGTCACTACCACTTCTTCTAGGCATTTTGATCGCTTTTTGACTCCAAGCAATAGTTACCTAGAAAACCTGTTGAACAACAGCCCTAACAATTGCCTTGTGTTTGGGTGAGAAGCAGTTAGCTGATTTTAAAAAAGGAGTCAGGTTCTGGGATTTTCCCCTGTTTTTGTGAATGGTAGTGAGCAGAAGGTGGCATCCTATAGACCAGTGGTCCTCAACCTTGGGCCTCCAGATGTTCTTGGACTTCCCAGAAATCCTGGCCAGCAGAGGTGGTGGTGAAGGCTTCTGGGAGTTGTAGTCCAAGAACATCTGGAGGCCCAAGGTTGGGGACCGCTGCTATAGACCATCTTGACTGCTGCCTCTGGTGTTGTCAACTTTCAGGCTGTCATTTGCTATGTTGAGTTTGACATATTTTTCCTGCTGGCAAGACAGGCACAATATTGTGCAGCAATAACAGGCCATTACCTGGCATTTTGAATAATGGATAAAGAAGCATTATATACCACATTTATAAAACTGAGGTTTCTTAAAGTGAATTTCCTGACTTTTTAAAATGGTAGTTTAAATATATATATGCTACACACAAATTCCAACAGCAACTTCCCTAAGGAAGAATTACCAAGTGTTAGAAGATTCCAGAAGATGATCACATGATTTGTAATATGGTTGCTGGAGGAGTGCAGAACCAAGAACAGCTGGGATGTGGCTGTAGTCCCTATGTGCCAAAATATTTTGAAGGGCTCTTTTGAACTTAATGAAAGAATGAAGCAAAAGTTTGTTTGTTTGTTTGTTTGTTTGTTTGTTTGTTTGATTGATTGATTGATTGATTTATATCCCGCCCATCTGGTATATTTATACCACTCTGAGTGGCTAAGTTTGTGTGAGGCAACACACAGAACAGACAAATATGCACACTCTTTAACTTATTAGGTTAACCTATGTTGCCAAATTTGCTATGCAGAATGGAAAGCTGTCTTCTATTTTCCAAGCACTTCTTCTAGAAATATATTGCCTGCATGTTTTTCAAAATATGTCCTCTCATCTTTTGAAATAAAAAGAAGTGGGGCTGGAGAGTAGTAAAGACTGTCACTTAAACTCAAAGTCACAATCATGCATCCTGTGTAAAAGATGGTCAGTGAAGAAAGACAGGGGGAAGAAATCAACTTATTTGAAATGTAGTGTTGGAGGTAAGCCTTACAGCTACCACAGACCACCCGAAAAGCAAATAATTGGCTGCCCAGTCAAGTCAAGTCTCAGTTCTCACTAGAGTAAAATGAGTACACTGAGGCTTAACTTGCACATATAATGAGAATACAGACATGAAAAGACATAGAAAAGACAGTGTTACTGGGTAAAGTGGTGTGGGGGGTCAATAGGAAAAGAGGAAGACCTAACATGAGATGGGTTGCTTCAACAAAGGAATCTACAACTGTTTTTAGTGTTGTTTTTGTGTCTCCACTTTTACAACCAGGAACAGAATCACCTTGCAAGCATGATTCTGATAGTCCTGTTTGTTCAGGAAGGTGTTAAAAAGTTAGCTAGGAGTCAGCTACTGGGGTAGCCTGTACCACACGTGCTCAGTCTTATTATACAGTCATTATAAAATGACTGTTTTCCCCATTTTGAAAGGCGTTTTTTGAGGATTAATATTTCAGCCCCTGGAGCCTGGATTCTTTCCAAATAAAAACAGCAAATAGAGCCATCCATTCTATTTCAAAGGAAGTATTTTTTTTCAATTTATGTAACCTATTTTAAATTTGGTGATGTTTAGGTTCACCTACTGCTGAATGGGGTGGTTGCAGCAAAACAGTTTTATTTTTTTTTAAAAAAAAATCAGAACTTGAAACCCATTCACCCAAACTTCCTCACATTTGGCACAGAGTGAAAACATTCTGTCTGCTACATCAAATTTAGTGATGAACTGAAGTCTGGTTTTAAAGGGTTTTTTTTCCAAATGCCTCATTTTTAGAATTTCACTATAGAATAGTGGTTTCCAGCCTTGAGTCCCCAGATATTTTTGGACTATAACTCCCAAAAATCCTGGTTAGCATAGCTAGTGGTGAGTTTTCTGGGAGTTTTAGTCCAAGACCCATTGTTATAAAATGTTGATTTGCTCTTCCAGCACAAGATCATTGCTTAACTTTCATGCAGCAATAATATAGCTTGAATCTCAGGTTCTGACACAGAAGTGTAATGTATATTGTGATCTTCCAATATTTACAGACTCAATTGCAAACAATGCAATAGAAAATATACCATATTGTTGCCCTATTGTTGTGTAATAACGGGATCCCATTATATGTTTAGCTTTAAAGCCCCAAAGACTTCTCCTTGTCCCCTTGGTAAAAAGCACAGCAATATGCACAGGAGTGAGTGCACAGAACTACTAGCTAAATATGTGCCTTCAAAGAAACCCCAAAAACCCTGAGTTAAAAGTGTTGTTGAGTTCTGAAAGTTGCCTTGTAATTGTTTTTGAATTATAAAATGGATGGTTTTAAAAATCTGCATTGTATGTTACCTTAAAGATATCTAACAAAATGATGAGTGTAAGAAATAAGTAGACACTGAGGGTGGGCCATCCACTTCACAAGAGGAAAAGGAACTGTTAACAGATAACATGGACAAAAACCAGGAAACATCTTTTTAAACAGAATGCAAGTGGAAAACTCAGGAAAGGAATGGCCAGTAGGGGGTGCTGTTATGGCAGGAAATGAGGAAGATTTAAAGGGAGGAGAAGCACTGAGGTGTGTGGGAGACGAGTTGCTGGGATGAGGAGGTGAAAGAGTGGGTAGAGATTGTCGAAGAAGATCCCAGGACAAGGGAATCAGTACCATTAAAAACACCTAGGGAGGTGGTTGAAAGAGAACTGAAGGAAAGACAAGTTTGTAAACCTCCACACTGAAGAGAGATGGCTGAAATGGAGGCATGAAAGAGAAAAAGAGAAAAATTTCAAAGAGACGCAAACCACAGGGAGGATGGAAGATGTCTCAGCTCCCCCGGGAGCAGTTGTGGACTAACCCAGTTCACACCAAAAGCCCAGAAAGATACCAGGAAGAAGGTATGGGATACCCAATTTGGGATGGGTGTTTCACCCTTAAGCTCATATGAGCTTGTGAATAACGTCACTACCCCTCTAGTTAGTTGTTACGAGCTAGTTGTTCAATGGAACCTACAGTTTAAGAGAGAAAAATGTGGAAAGACACTTATGGAATGCTAAAAATGACATATTGGACTACAATTTTGTTAATGGAGAAAAAGAACCATTACTTGTAATTGCAAATAATCTTTTAAACCAAAAATTGAGTCCTTGTCTGTTGATGAAAATAAGAATCTAGCCAAATAAATAAATCATAATAATGGTGAGAGCTAGTGTGAACCTCACAATGAGCTACAAATGTTTTCATAAATGATCAGTAAGTAGAACCTCTCTGGGCTGCAGAATCAGTATCCTTTTATTTTGTGGTTGTCAGTATCTTCACACACACACTCTGACTTAAGAATCCCTGACCTATACTAGCGACACTACAAAATATTTCTGTGTCTCGCTTTTTTATCCATTTTTCTTCTTTCTCTGATGATTGGTAGAGAAACACTGCCAAAATCAATAAGGCACAATTTAAAAAGTCTCATTGTACAAGATATGAGAGAACCACAGCTAAATGAAGATTTGATCACTACAGTATCCATTATTTCACAGATGTGTTTTCTTGCTTTGGGTTAATATATTGATCTTGGGCATATTTTAGTCCCTCTTTTAAAAGAAGCAATCACAACACAAGTTTCTACAACTCAAAATCTAATTAGAAACACTTTCTGTTACAGGTGATGCTGTTTCTGATAGTTTTCTCCTCAACCTGACTACTAAAGTGAAAACTGGGAACCAAGGAGAGGAATTTTCACTACTTTTTTTGTGGCAGGTGGGGAAAGGTTATGCTGTAGCTTCCATAAAATAAATCAAATAGAGTTTGCTGAATGCCTAATATTCTCTCTCAGTATTATGAACACTTCATATTGTACAATCAGTTTTCTTCCTTCTTCACAGTTGGTCCAGGTTATATTTTATTTTACTGTTTGACAGAATCCAGATATTCTGTTGTGTATAAAATTTATGCCTGTCAAATTTGTTCAGAAGGTCCCACAGTAAATGTATTGATAAGAGTAAAGAGAGCAAGGGGCTGTGATTATGAATCCACTCTCTCAGCGTCCATGGTATTTTGGGAGATACATATGTATCACTGTATCCCTATTTCTCAGAATTTGTTGCTGTTGTGTTTCGTCAAGTCAGCTCAGACCTATGGCGATCCTATGAATGAGCCATCTCCAGTATGTCCTGCCCAACAGCTCTGTTCAGCTCTTGCAAACTCAAGCCTGTGGCTTCCTTTTACGGAGTCAAGCCATCTCATATTTGGTCCTCCTCTTTGCCTGCTGCCTTCTACCTTTCCCAGCATTATCGTTTTTTTCTCAGAGAACCCTGCCTTCTCATGATGTGCCCAAAGTACGACAGCCTACTGTATAGAACTGGTAAAACCTATTCCTTAAACATCTCAATTACCTTGACAGCTCTATTAGGGTCACTATAAGTTGGTTTAGACTTGATGGTATATAACAACAGCAGCAATTATTTTCACGAGTCCACTCAAGTTGAGACTATCAGTTGGGTTTGGGCCATAGCACTTAACTGCCTTTCTTCTATTTTTCTTGATTCATAATTAACTCATCTGCATTATTTGCAGAGTTTTCCTTCTTTTGAGGACTATTCTATTACACACCAATTAATAGGGATTTTGCAATATCATATTTGCACAGCAACTGTGAATCTGACCAAATGGCTTCTTTTACTAGCATATTTTAATTGGGGCTTACATGCAAAGAAGCCCTTGTGATCCACTGAAATAACAAATTAAGCAAAGATTGCCAGCCAAACCAGGTATCCAATTAGCTAATTATCTTTAAATAATCAAATATATATCCTCTGTCAAGCAGTGCACAATGGGTGTTCTGACATACTAGTGAGCTGTTATCCCTCCATTGGGAAGCATCAAAACCTTTCCTCAGTGGTAATTTAACAAATAATTCAGTCTTTGTATGATAATGCTTAGAGCTGCATCTCTATAAATGGAACCTAAGAATTACTGACTTGCTATTATGGAATGAAATGATTTCCTGATTCCATCCCTGTGTTGTTTCCATAGGTCCCATTGCCTAGTATTCTACTCATCCTGAATTCTGATTAGTCTAGGACAATTTCCAGAAAAATACTCTATTTTTCCTTGTATAAGACTATATTTTGGCTAAAATCTTTAGACTAAAAATTGAGGGTCATCTTATACACGGAAGTAAGCTGAGCAGAGAACAAAAACAAGTGAAGGGGAAAGCAGGGATCAAAGCAATCCTGCAGTGCTTTGATCCCTTTCTCCCTACACTTGCTAAGCTCCACTTAGATTTCTCAATTTTGGATTAGAAAAGTGGGGGTGTCTTAAACATGGGCCATCTTATACATGGAAAAATACGGTAATTCTGTAAATGGAGAATGCTCAGGTCTGTTAGTCCATTTGCATCTTACCTTGTTATACCACCCTCAGCTGCAAATGTTGTGCATTTACAAAACACAGGAAAAGTATGTCCTGATGGAGTTGTACGTTACCATCAACATGCTTTTGATGTTATGTCAGAAACAACATTCCCTAAGCTGCATGGTTGTGCAGCTGTGTAGTGCTGTATTGGTGCTATGCACACTCAGTTAGTTTTGTCACTCATTTGATTCTGGTTGCAACTGAAAATTTGTGTGCAGAGCACAGTTTTTCCACTCAGTGCTGGTGGAAAATTAGACGAATGTTGGTCAAAAATTTATTCAGGTATTCTGTAAATAAAGTGAGCAGGCTAATTTCACCACTATTTCTGACTCCTTCCTGTACATAGAGCTAAATCCAAAGAGGATCTTTATCCCTACAAGTGGAATACCTTTGTGCAATCAGGAACCATGATATTTCAGCTTTCATATCATGTGGAGTGACCCCATAACTAGAAACTTCCCTTTTCTTCAGTTTAGTTCCCTACAAGTGAGAGTTAGGATGAGAGGATGGCTAGCCGGCTACCACTTCTCCCTGGTTAAAATTAATCATTTATTAAACACCCATACAGCCCAAAAAGTATCTAAGGAAAAATTGAAAAAATCAAACATAATACTGTTTAATATAAATAAAAAACTAAAAAGACAGAACAAAAATGCCTAGTAATGCTCATATATGGTATCTTCAAAATAAACGAACTTTTATTGTGTTGAATGTTGTTGTTGTTTAGTCGTTAAGTCATGTCTGACTCTTCATGACCCCACAGACCAGAGCACACCATGCCCTTCACACCACTGTCTCCCGGAGTTGTGTCAAATTCATGTTGGTAGCTTTGATTACACTGTCCAGCCATCTTGTCCTCTGTCGTCCCCTTCTCCTCTTGGCCTCACACTTTCCCCATATCAGGGTCTTTTCCAAGAAGTCTTCTCTTCTCATGAGATGGACAAAATACTGAAGTGTCAGCTTCAGGATCTGTCTTCCAGTGAACACTCAGGGTTGATTTCCTTCAGAATGGATAGGTATATTCTCTTTGCAATCCAGGGAACTCTCAAGAGTCTCCTCCAGCACCACAATTCAAAAGCATCAATTCTTTGGCAGTCAGCCTTCTTTATGGTCCAGCTCTCATTTCCATACAACACTACTGGAAAAACCATAGCTTTGACTATGCAGACCTTTGTTGGCAAGGTGATGTCTCTGCTTTTTAAGATGCTGTCTAGGTTTGTCATAACGTTCCTTCCCAGAAGCAGGTGTCTTTTAATTTCGTGGTTGCTGTCCCCATCTGCAGTGATCATGGAGCCCAGGAAAGTAAAATCTGTCACTGCCTCCATATTTTCCCCTTCTATTTGCCAGGAAGTGATGGGACCAGTTGCCATGATCTTAGTTTTTTTGACGTTGAGCTTCAGACCATTTTTGGAACTCTCCTCTTTCACCCTCATTAAGAGGTTCTTTAATTCCTCCTCAATTTCTGCCATCAGAGTGATATCATCTGCATATCGAGGTTGTTGATATTTCTTCCAGCAATTTTAATTCTCTCTTGGGATTCATCCAGTCCTGCCTTTCTCATGATGTATTCTGCATATAAGTTAAATAAGCAGGGAGACAATATACAGCCTTGTCGTACTCCTTTCCCAATTTTGAACCAATCAGTTGTTCCATATCCAGTTCTAATTCTTGCTTCCTGTCCCACATATAGATTTCTCAGGAGATAGATAAGGTAGTCAGACACTCCAATTTCTTTAAGAAGTTGGTATAGTTTGCTGTGGTCCACACAGTCAAAGGTTTTTGCGTAGTCAATGAAGGAGAAGTAGATGTTTTTCTGGAACTCTCTGGCTTTCTCCATAATCCAGTGCATGTTAGCAATTAGGTCTCTAGTTTTTCTGCCACTTCGAAATCCAGCTTGTACTTCTGGGAGTTCTCAGTCCACATACTGCTGAAGCCTACCTTGTAAGATTTTGAGCATAACCTTGCTAGGGTGTGAAATGAGTGCAATTGTACAGTAGTTGGAGCATTCTTTGGCGCTGCCCTTCTTTGGGATTGGGGTGTAGACTGATCTTTTCCAATCCTCTGGTCACTGCTGAGTTTTCCAAACTTGCTGGCATGTTGAGTGTAGCTCCTTAACAGCATTATCTTTTAGATTTTAAATACTTCAACTGGAATGCCATCACCTCCACTGGCTTTGTTGTTACCCATGCTTTCGAAAGCCCACTTGACTTCACTCTCCAGGATGTCTGGCTCAAGATCAGCAACCACACTATCTGGGGTGTCTGGGACATCCAGATCTTTTGGTATAATTCCTCTGTGTATTCTTGCCACCTCTTCTTGATGTCTTCTGCTTCTTTGAGGTCCCTGCCATTTTTGTCCTTTATCATGTCCATCTTTGTACAAAATGTTCCTTTAATATCTCCAAATTTCTTGAACATATTTCTGGTTTTTCCCTATTATTTTCCTCTATATCTTTGCACTATTCATTTAAGAAGGCTCTCTTGTCTCTCCTTGCTGTTCTTTGGAAGTCACAATACAATTTTCTGCAACTTTCCTTATCTCCCTTGCATTTTATTTCCCTTCTCTTCTGTTATTTGTAAAGCCTTGTTGGACAGCCACTTTGCTTCCTTGCATTTCTTTTTCTTTGGGATGGTTTTTGTTGGTGCCTCCTGTACAATGTTATGAGCCTCCATCCATAGTTCTTCAGGCACTCTGTCCACCAAATCTATTTCCTTAAATCTGTTCTTCACTTCCACTGTGTATTCATAAGGGATTTGGTTTAGATTATACCTGAGTAGCCCAGTGGTTTTACGTACTCTCTTCAGTTTAAGCTTGAGTCTTGCTATAAGAAGCTGATGATCCGAGCCAAAATCAGGTCCAGGTCTTATTTTTGCTGACCGTATAGAGATTCTCCATCTTTGGTTGCAGAGAACATAATCAATCTGTTTTCGGTATTGCTCATCTGGTGATGTCCATTTGTAGAGTCATCTCTTGTGTTGTTGGAAAAGAGTGTTTGTGATGACCCGCTTGTTCTCTTGACAAAACTCTATTAGCCTTTGCCCTGTTTCATTTTGAACTCCAAGGCCAAACTTTCCTGTTGTTCCTTTTATCTCTTGACTCCCTATTTTAGCATTCCAATCCCCTATAATAAAGAGTACATCTTTCTTTGGTGTCAGTTCTAGAAGGTGTTGTAAATCTTCATAGAATTGGTCAATTTCAGCCTCTTCAGCATCAGTGGTTGGTGCATAAACTTGGATGACTGTGATGTTGAAAGGTCTGCCTTGGATTCATATTGAAATCATTCTATCATTTTTATATTGTATCCCAGTACAGTTTTTCCCACTGTTTTGTTGACTATGAGGGCTACTCCATTTCTTCTACGGGATTCTTGCCCACAATAGTAGATATTATAATTGTCTGAATTGAATTTGTCCATTCCTGTCCATTTTATTTCACTGATGCCCAGGATGTCAATGTTTATTCTTGCCATCACCTGTTCGATCACATCCAACTTACCAAGGTTCATAGATCTTACATTCCAGGTTCTAATGCAGTAGTTTTCTTTGTAACTTTAGACTTTCCTTTCACTTCCAGGCATGTCCACAGCTGAGCATCCTTTCGGCTTTGGCCCAACCACTTCATTAGCTCTGGAGCTACTTGTACTTGTCCTCCACTCTTCTTCAGTAGCATGTTGGACTCCTTCCAACCTGAGGGGCTCATCTTCCAGCGTCATATCTTTTAGCCTTTTGTTTCTGTCATGTTCTCAATGTATATTTATTACATTGCACTTATGAAATAAATTCTTTTTTGTAAATAATCCCAGAATAGTGGGTCTGTGTGAGACTGTTCATGTATTCAGTAGTAAAACTATAACACTGTAATTAATCATTTACAAAGCAGAGAATCATCAACACACACACATTATATGTTTAAGATGGTCTTACCAAATAATAAAACAGTTGCTCTCTTATAGGTTTATGTGGAAAATTACAAAATACAAACTGAGGATAAACAGGAGTGCATAACTACTGAAAAAGCAATTGCCCCTGTTTGACCTGACCTACTCGATATAAACTTTCCATATGTGAAATTCTTCTTCCTCATTCTCCTTTCCCCCCCCTTCCCAACCATTTCAGATTCTTTCTTCAGTAAAACTCCATCCATCTGCATACATGAACAGTCTTACACATACCTACCATTCTGGGGATTATTTACAAAATATAATTTATTTGGTAAGTGCAATGCAATAATTGACAATATCAAAAAAATACAAACGTAATCTATTATGAAAATAATTCTTCCAATAAGAGTACTTTCAAATTTGGCATCCGTGCTCAGGAATCAATTCTATCAGGGGATTCTGTTACCTGGTGTGAGTGGTAGAGTTCATGCTGTATTATTTTGACATCAGTAGCAATGGTTCCAGATAAATCTACCTATGTATAACATGATGAATTAATTGAAATACAGACTTCACCTTGCTGTGTTCAAAATATATTGAGAACTTGATTATTTTACATTGCCATTTGAGGTATAGAATCAATCTTAGTCTGCAGTGCTAACAAGGCCTGGACAGTTACTTTCAGTCTTCTGTGCCCTAGTACTGTACTCTGTCCACTACATCACACTTGGTATCCCTATAAGCTACCTACCTTGCAGTATAATTTTGGTTCTCAAATCATGTACCACCACTGGGACATAGAAATAATCTAGATGGAACAAAAAATTATCTTAACAGTTGATAAGAATTCAGAGCCCTTAATTCTCCATGCCCTCCTGCAAGTGTCACACATCACTTCCTACTGATCCTACCAGCCAAAGATTATGCATGTGTGACCATTGAGACTGCAGTAATAACTTTGGATAGTCAATTTTTCTTCTCTTTTCTTACCTGCCAACTTAATGGAATAAAAGTCTGCAAACATACAAATGGCCTTCTCAGAAAAAGTGGGATATTTGTTTCCATTTAGTGGGATTCAGGTTCTTTGAAAGAGTGATCAGTGGAACATGAGATACAAATATAGGAAGTATAGAGTAATGAATTAATTAAAATGTGTGCAATAAATTTTCCTTAGCCCATTTATTGAACACTGCGAAGGTGCATTCTCCAGCTTCTTCCTTTCCATCTCCACTCCCTGTTTGCTTTCTTTTACAATCCATTTTCTCATCCTTCTCACTTGGTCTCCTTGCCACCCCTTATTTTCCTTAATTTGCCAGTTTCTTGACACAGGGAGAGTTGGCTGATTAGTTGCAGCTATGTTAGTTCTGGTGGGAGGTGGAGGATTTCATAAATGCTTGTATCTCTTGTGGCATTATTTTAAAAACCATGAGGAAAGATCCAGGTAGTATTCAGAGGGCCCTGCAAATGTTTTCCCCCAGGTGGACTCCTTTTGGTGGGTTAGGTGTGGAGAGATCACATGCATGCCTAGCTCTGGGTTTCTTGCATGCTCTCCATCCCTTAAGGGGCCAAGCAAGGCCAAGCAATGGCTCATGTCCATGAGGTTGACCCTGAAATTGTGCTATTCGGCAGCATCAGGCATGATGCAGGGGGGCTGATGGGGATCTTTCCTCTATGCTAGTGCCAGGACTATTGCCAGCTGTAGGTAACAAAGTTGTGGTCAAAAATTTTTATACCCAAAGCTAAGTTTTTTGTCTGTGGTTATTTGCATGCCAGTCATGGGCCACCCCTGGGCTCACTGACAAGATAGGTCCAGGCCTTCTTTCACAGATATTTTGCAAAATAGTCAATGAAGACTTAGCAGAAAGCTTGTCAATGGGGGTCAGAATTCTACACAAACCTTTCCTACAGCACAGCAACTGGAGAATGTATATAGGACATGTTCTTGAATTAGAAGTTGGAGCTGTCAGTCACTCAATTATTTTTCTGTCTCTCCCCTAGACCCTCTCCCCATACCCCAACCCTGATCTACTTGTTGCAACAGGAACAAAGCCTAAGAGACAATTTCTCCCCTTTCATTTTTACAAAAGCTGAAGACCACACAAAGCAATTCCTGGGACCCACATTTGGTTCTGTTAGCTTCTGTTGCAAGCAAGCCTGTTTTGACTTTGGAGAGAGGCCTGCTTTGCCTTGGAGAAAGAACTCCAATTCTGCTGAGATTCAGAGGTTAGAATGTGCGATCTGGAAACTTAGCCAAAGTTAAATGTTAAAAATTGGGAAACTACCTTGTTATTAATGTTTAAAATTAAAAATTCATTGAATTATTTAGCATATTGATTAAGATGTAAGTCTGAATAAGTTCATAGCCATCCATATGATGGGCAGTTCAACTAGACCTTCAGTAGTGGGTTGGGTCTTTTTTTCCAGTGAACCCTTAGGAGACTGGCCATGTGAATCATCCTAGTTTTATCATTCATAGAAGCTGCTGGATTATAGTTTTCTTCAAATAATGTTATTTTGGAAGACTGAAGCCAAAATAGACAGACAAACAGACAGACAGTTTTTGTAGCTGTGGCTGCATTGGTCTGTGCAAGCATTTCAACAACAAACATTTAGTTTGCTTTTGTTTTGTTTTGTATTTCTTGTTTAGAGTTGTGATTGTTGGACAGTCATATTGAACTGAGCTGTGGGTGGGTATGCAATAAAAATTTATCACTAGACCTCAAATCCAACTTGGATGTGGTAGGCAGGTTCTGAGCCAGCTTCTAACCAGGCTTACATTTTCACACAAAGCTCTTAATAGTGTTAAAGAAATATAACTATAAATATAACTGTAGGAGTGCTTAATGGATTCTTTTGAGAGCAGTGATACCCAAGTGTGGAGCTACTGGTAATATTAGACTGTAGCTGTCAGAAGCCTTGAGAAATTGGATAGATTCTTGGGTGTGCTGACTAGGGCTTCTATATTTTACAGTCCAGATTAAAGATGGGCATGAGCCACCAAATTGGCAATTCATGCTGGTTTAGCCAATGGCCCAAGAGGTGTTCCATGGCTTGGTGCCCCACCCCCTCTGGTGGTTGTGCACTCAGAGGCACTGTTACAATTGCCCTGCCCTGCCTCCTCCAGATGATGCCTCTGAGTGGGCATCCACCGGAGGAGATAAGGTGCCAAACTGCAGAGCATCTGTTGGGCTGTTGATCAACCACTGAACTGGTGGTTCGTGCCAATCTCTAGTCCGCATTTCATTTATAGGGCCAAGAATGGAATGCGTACTACATATCTAGTTTTGAAAAATAGGTATAGGCCCCCTTCCCTTTGGGTGGCAGGAATGTGGTAGGACATGGATTCTCTAAAGAAGGGAATTAATGAAAATATTTTCAAAATGCTATTTAAAAAAATAGATTTGCTAACCCTTTCCTGGCCTTGATTTAAAAAAAAACACACACAATAAATTTATAATTAGCAGGAAAATTCTAATGTACTATTTATTGTGTTTCAGATCTGTCACAATTACCTATTGGAGGCAGTGAAATAAATCCAACTTTTCTCTCTCTTGTTGATATAGATTTTTCCTACCAGCAGTGGATGAGACTGGATATGTATATAGATTTTGTCCTTGTCTTTCTCATTTCTCCTCCCTCCCACTTTTTTGGGATCATATTCAGGAAACTAAACATTATTTCATAACTAGACATGACAATTTGATGTGGGAATGGAGGAGGCAAACCTTACTCATCCTGTGTGTTTAGTCGTTTAGTCGTGTCCGACTCTTCGTGACCCCATGGACCAGAGCACGCCAGGCCCTCCTGTCTTCTACTGCCTCCCGGAGTTGTGTCAGGTTCATGTTGGTTGCTTCGCAGACACTGTCCAGCCATCTCATCCTCGGTCGTCCCCTTCTCCTCTTGCCATCACACTTTCCCAACATCAGGGTCTTTTCCAAGAAGTCTTTTCTTCTCATTAGATGGCCAAAGTACTGGAGCCTCAGCTTCAGGATCTGTCCTTCCAGTGAGCACTCAGGGTTGATTTCCTTTAGAACTGATAGGTTTGTTCTCCTTGCAGTCCAGGGGATTCTCAAGAGCCTCCTCCAGCACCACAATTCAAAGGCATCAATTCTTCAGCGGTCTGCTTTCTTTATGGTCCAGCTCTCACTTCCATACATCACGACAGGAAAAACCATAGCTTTGACTATTCGGACTTTTGTTGGCAAGGTGATGTCTCTGCTTTTCAAGATGCTGTCCAGATTTGTCATCGCTTTCCTCCCAAGAAGAAGGCGCCTTTTAATTTCAGGGCTGCTGTCTCCATCTGCAGTGATCATGGAGCCCAGGAAGATAAAATTTGACATTGCCTCCATATCTTCCCCTTCTATTTCCCAGGAGGTGATGGGACCAGTGGCCATGATCTTAGTTTTTTTGATGTTGAGTTTCAGACCGTTTTTTGCACTCTCCTCTTTCACTCTCATTACAAGGTTCTTTAATTCCTCCTCACTTTCTGCCATCAGAGTGGTATCATCTGCATATCGGAGGTTGTTGATATTTCTTCCGGCAATCTTAATTCCGGCTTGGGTTTCTTCCAGTCCAGCCTTCCGCATGATGTATTCTGCATCATGCTCATCCTAGGGGGGGAAATCAATCGTTCCCATTTCCTCTTAACATGTAATTTCTTTATTATTTATTGATTTTCTCCCTTTTCTCTCCTAACAATCAACTACATACTGGAAAGTAAGGGTGGATTCGGCCCATGTCCTACTTTTAAGCTTATCCTGTCCCTTGCTTTAAAAAAAAAAAAAACATATCATACAACATTATGAAAACAAATGACACATTAAGACACTTTTTAATTAACCTGATGGTGATTTAAAATAAGGATGATTAGAGTGTCTTTTCAGGACACTGTGTTCAGAATTCCACCAATTCATTTACAATAAATATATAACATTTCATTTTCAGGGCATGCCACTGTATTGATTTAACATTTTAGAACATTAACAACAAAATGTTTCTCTTACACTTCAATCAATTATCAAATTTTTCCAGCTGTAAAGAGTTGCAAGCCAAAAATTATGTATGGCAAGCCAAGTTTAACATTAAATTGGCTAATTTTCTATTTTG
This sequence comes from Pogona vitticeps, assembly GCF_051106095.1. Taxonomy (NCBI): domain Eukaryota; kingdom Metazoa; phylum Chordata; class Lepidosauria; order Squamata; family Agamidae; genus Pogona; species Pogona vitticeps. The sequence goes on from NC_135785.1 coordinate 58,376,369, forward strand.
CTCTGTAAATGGCAAGGAAATTAGGTTGCAGGTTTTCCTTTGAGGTGTTTTAGCTGCAGAGAAGCACCATCTTCTTGTCCTATGCCCTCACCATACCAAAAAGTGATGATACAGCTTTGCCACAGTTGCTATCAGTATTATTGGTATTATTTCATACAGTTATACCCTGCTTAATGTGGCCTACAAACCACTCAAAAGAATGAAACAGGTAAAACCAACTTTGACTTTTTTAAAAAAATCACAGTTAAGTAAACTAACTCTACCTTAAAATATACTAAAATCAAGTAAACGCATTAAGACAATGAAAATTAATAAAGGATGCAACAGATAATTAGAACAGAAGACAGGATTTTCTGATATTTAAAAAAAATATATACTCCTTAAATTATTGGCTAAGTTTGGATCATGGCTAAATTTAATTTGTGTCTGTATAATAATGACTGAATAATTAAGGATTTGCTAACTCTTTGTGACAGTCAAAATCTGAAGTTTGAGGAGGCTTTCCTCCAAGACTAGGGGAAATTGTTGTGAGAACTGTTTCCAAACATTTTCCTGTTTAGGAAAAAACACTGATAATTCCCAGGAAGCCCTGCCTCCCCCCCCCCCCAAAAAAACCCCTCTAATTCTGCTTTTAACTTTCTCTTTATAACAGAGAGGACACAGAAATCTTACCATCATTATTGACATTAATATGTTTTAAAAGTAATCCAGATGTTGGGAGTGGCAATATGCCTTGCTGGAGTTTCTTTCTGAATTGCAAATCATGTTTCACAAAGTACTCAGATCCCTAGAAATATTTATTACAAATGAGGAGAAAAGCTGTCCTTCAAAAATAAAACAAACAAACAAAAACAAACAAAAACAAAACAAAACCCTGCACTAGAATTGTTTGGGTTTGTGTCACCAAACACAAAATCAACCCAACTCAACTTTGTTTTACTTCATGTCTTTGATCTACTATAGTATCTCCTAACCCACCATGGCTGTGAGAAAACAATTTTTCATTAATAAATTGTTCTCGCCATCTCTGGAAGCCTGGTCCAATTAAATATTACCTACTCAACACATTAAAGTTAATGTTGTTGTTGTTGCTGTTGTTTAAAAATTATGGGGGTGCCTCCCCCCTCCCCCTGAATCCAAGGGTTTGGGTCGATTGTTATGTTGTGTACTAGGCTATCTAATCTCTCACCAGCCTTCAAATCTTTTCGTTATTGCAGAAGGTAAAACTGCTTACCTCTTAGTTTTATATAATTTGGAGTTGCTCTGTGACTGATGCTCCCCAGCTTGTTTCATTGTAGATTCTTGTTAGTGCTATTCATCATTACAACAGTGCTTTTATCTTTCAGTGAGAAAAGAACTATCGGATGTCAGCAAAGAATAAATACAATACAGCAAACAACTAAACAACAGCAGAGGAAGACTGGCTAATGATGTCCTTTATACATTCCACATTGTCTTTGATAAGATGTACAAATGGATGTTATTTAAGTGAGTTTTCTTAGGCAGGTGCATAAAATGTCAATATATTTGTAGTTTTCATATAAGTTGCCACATTAGTCTGACTATAACCAGACAAAACAAACAAATAAACAAAAATTAAAACAAGCAAACAAATGTTACAGCCCCTTAAAGACTATTCACATTATATTTCAATGTGAGCTTTTGTAGATACATACACATAATGGCTGAATACATGGATGCATCCAAGAAACTCACATGGAAATATAGCAAATAGTCTCCAAAGTACTACAATGTCTCTCTCTCTCTCTCTCTCTCTCTCTCTCTCTCTCTCTCTCTGTGTGTGTATGTGTGTGCATGCGTGCGTGCGTGCGTGCGTGCGTGCTTTGGTCTGAATACAATATATTTGTGGCATTTTATCCCCTCCATAGAGTTAATAGCTCTTGACATAAAGATATCTACTAAAGATGGGTGCAAACTGCCAAAATGGCATTCATATTGCTTCGTGGCTCATGGACGTCCATGAACCACAAAATTCCAAATTTTCCTGAATGAACAACAGAATCAAATTGCTGGTTCATTTTTAAAAAAGGCTAGCTCTCCACCGCACAGGGCTGCCTCCCACCTCCTTCCCACTTGCTCCTCTTGCCTCCCTACCTGAATCCTCCTCCACCATTTTGAGAAACCACCACTCTGGAGGCTATATATATAAAACAATATATATAGTTAGGTGGCCTGTCAGCCAGTCTGGGGCCATCTGCACATGTCCCTGCTTACCAGCTGAGAGGCAGGGACATGCACAGATGGCCCTTGGACTGCAGTGGAGCTCTTAAGATGGCAAGGGGCAGCCAAGGAAGAGGAGGTAGCGAGGTAGCATGAGGAAAAGGTGGAGGCAAGGGGGGCAGTGGGAAGGGGACAGGAGCAGCCTGGTGGGCCCAACAAGAGGTTCATAAATTGCCCCAAAATTCATTGGTTCAGGAAAGTTCAGGGTCTCCAGTTTGGATGAAACTGAATCAATACAAACCAACAAATTAGTGATTTTTGACAAATACCCTGGTTCATTTTTAGGTTTGTGACCACATCTAATGTCTACTTTAAGAATAGTTCCAAACTCTTATTTTTGTGTGTCAATGGGTTCAAGCTGGACCCTTTCCTCTCCCCCCACAACCCAACAAAATGAGTAGATTTTTATGATCTCTAGCTAAGGATGAGGAAGGAAGAAGCTTCATTAATAATTCAAGGATGAGGCAATTTCCATTTCAATGCATGACAATACATCTGTTCTACTCTTTTTCCTCCTCCCCAATCCTCCTGTTCCACCAGAAAATGTACCCACAGCTGGATCCTTATCAATGGGTGTCTCTTGCTGAAAAGTTCATTGATACATAGCAACTTTCTACAATAACCACTTAATACTAAATTGGGAGCCCACTGAATCTGACCTCAGGCTAGAGCAGTGGTTTCCAACCTTGGATAACACAAGTATTCTTGGACTGCAATTCCCAGAAACCCCAGCCAGCGGAGCTCATGGCAAAGACTTCTTGGAGTTGCAGTCCGAAAACACTTAGGTTCACTCAGCTAGAGCATATTTTTAAAGCCACTGTGGAGGTTAACCAGTGATTCAGGACCCCATTTCCCCCTGCAAAAAAACCCGGCAATGACCCTAGGGATGGTTCTGGCATTGCATATGCTTCAGAGGGAGGTGAGATGAAATTCCAGGATCCAGGTGCATTCACCTCCTCCTAGGGATAGGCAAGGCAAGTAATAAAACATCTAGTCCAACATTTGCTATCCCTCTTTGAGTTTGGTTCAGCACTCACCCTTTTGCTCATAATGTTTTGGAATGACTATTACTTTGGAGTGCAAGATATTCATTAGGGTGCCCCCTAAATCATCTTTACCACCAGCAGTGATAAACAAGGACCTACCATTCCTGGTGGTGATAACCTGGTAACAGTTTTCAACTGTTAGATTGCTCTCCTTCCAAGGCACCCAAAAACTTTCACAGGGCTTCTCAAGGCACCTATGAAGCTGAAATAGGGGGGTAGGCAGTTTTAAATTAATTTAAATTAATTATTTCCAGGATCCTAATCCAGTTTGCATTGGTGGAACTATGTTCTTTTATGGGCCCATTTAAGGAGAAAGGTGGGGTCATTTTTTTAAAAAAAATAATGTTGCCCTTTAATTGTCTTCTGCTTAAAGGTTAAATGTTGCTTAAATTTCACAAGCAATGTTAGAGTATTCTAGAAAGACGTTAAACTGAACATGCATTGCAAGGAGCATGTGAATTCCTCTCCCTCTGTCATAGCTCTTCATGTGTATACAGTTAAGTTTCCTGTCTTCAGTGTTTGCTCTATACACAAAAGGAGTGAGGACAGTAAAGGGTGGGCTGTTGTACTTCTTCCCCCTTATACTTCCTTTAACCACTTTCTAGAATATCAGAAGGAAAAATGTTGTCCTGGAATTTCTTTGGGTGCATGTCACATACAAAATGGAATTCTCTACAACAGTGTTTCTCAACCTTGGGTCCACAGATGTTCTTGGACTACAACTCCCAGAAATCATTTTTAAAATGGGACTTGTAATCCAAGAACATCTGGGAACTCACAGTTGGAAACCATTGCTCTGCGGGAACTCATCGAAATAATCTACTTCTGCCACAAAAGAAGTGGTAACGTTGAGGGAAAATGTTCACAGTTTCCCTTAAGAAGACAACAGCTGTTAAAATTGTGGACCAAATCCATGTTTCTTTTGCATACTAAAGCAATCAAGATCCATTGTGGATCCAGGATATGGAATGAAGAGATAGTTACGTTTTAATCTGTGTTTTGTTGAAGAGTAAAGATTTTTTGTGTCAATCAAACACTCCTTTCTTCAGAAATAATAACCTGTTCCTGACTGAAATTACTTTTTTAAAAATTGAAACAAAATATTATTATTGAGCATTTGACATCTACACAGGAGAGAATGACAACAGCAGGCAAGCAAACAATTAGGAAGCAATATGAACACATAAGACATAAAAGCATCTTATGCAAGATGCTAGCTTCTCTCTCAATAAGTGGTCTAAGACAATATGTGACAACAGCTACTATCTGAACAACATGTATGAGCTGAGATGGATGTTCCCTCCTGTTCAGCAGCATCTATAAATTATTCAATTAATCAAAATGAATTCAGTCAAAACTCAAGGCTATTTGATTGAGGTTTTATGAAACTTGGTGTTGTGCTGATAGATTTCCTTCATTTATAGATTTTGTAGATACTCATTTAAAAAAATACTTCCCCAAGGTACAGGGTTATTGATTATACAAACATAAACTAATTTTCTATGAGAACGTCCTGGCCAATCTGTAATTTTTAATTACATCTTGAGTTTGTTTGCATTTAATCTTTGGGTTTTCTTTAATGTCGTCTAGTTTGGCTGTCTTATTATTTGCATAAATCTTGAAATAAAGATATTAAAATTTAATGAGCCTGACTTGCTTATTTGCAGAGAGTTTACAGTACGTAAAGTAGCTCATTTCACTGTCATCTGAATTACATCAGTATAGAAAGAGATCTAGGACTTTGCATGTTCCTCTTTGAAATCTTGCTGCATAGTATTTCACCATGCTCGTCAGTGTGATATAATAGACATCTGCACAGTCAGATGCAGTCATATCATTCCATTCAGGAGCATAATTTTTTGTTTTATAATGTGCTTTATTAGCATAAGTAACAGCCCCTGACTCACCAAAAGGCTGTATTAATGATCCAGCATGAGGCAGCCACCATTTTAGAGACCCTCAGCTGTCTCCTTCACAGGAAGCAAGACTAGGTGACAGAGGATCTTGCATTGGTGGTCTTCAACCGGATATGGGCACAAATCAGAAAAATTGTGATTCATTTTGATTCATGATTCATTGAAGTCGACAAATCATGAATTTTGAATTTATAATTTTTATGACAAATTGATTTATCAATTTGTTTTTATTTTAAAACCCTATAAAACAGCCCCTCCAAAGCACCTAGAGATAACAAATTCATAGAGAAATTTTCCCTGACTGTCCTCTATAAACCCTGCCGTTTGGTGAAGTTTGCATTTCATACATCCAAGTTATAAATCCACAAATAAGGACCCACAGAAAAGTTTTCTCCAGGCATCTAGAGACACCAGAATCACAGAGAAACTTCCCAGGACTCTCTTCTACAATCCCTCCAAGATTGGTGAAGATTGGGTTTCAGATAGCCAAGTTATGCACCAACAAAGTGGTCCCCCCAAGAAAGTGCACTTTAGCAGCTGGCTTTGGAAAACACAATCTTGGTTGGGGCATTGATTTGTACGAATATAAATTGATGAATTCATGATTTTGGAACAAATTTGGTGATTTGTATTCCATGGCCAGGATCTAATGGCTGTTATGAGTTTTTCGGGCTCTTTGGCCATGTCCTGAAGGTTGTTCTTCCTAACGTTTCGCCAGTCTCTGTGGCCGGCATCTTCAGAGGACAGGGTAAAGTTAGGAAGAACAACCTTCAGAACATGGCCGAAGAGCCCGAAAACCCCACAACAACCAAATTTGGTAATTAATTTTTCATTTTGTGCTCATCCCCCAGCCAATCGGATAGGCTGGGGGAGGTTGCTCCTCAAATTCTCTGGATTGGAGAATTCCAATCTAGCTTGACTTTGGGACATTTAAGAACAGAACACTAGCCGGTGCCAGCTACTTGATGTTTAACCTTCTTCCACTTGCTCTCCCAGTGTTCATTTTGTGTTTTGGCTAACAAGAAAGAGGGGTGGTTTGTGTTCTGTCACAGCTTTGTTGGAGGCATTTGGAAGCATGGAGATTGATCAGGTTAGATGGAGGTAGGATCAGATGAGAGATCCCTAGTAGATTCACCTTAAGTGCATAGAATGGAGAGATTATGGGGCTCAGCTAGGGAAACTGTGACTTCTATATTCTACAAGGGGCCGCACAGTGGTGGACATCCATGTGATTAATCCCATTTCCTGTTGCCTTGATAATAATAACAGTCAGCAAATGGGACAGCTAATGTTAATCCATCCTTCATGCTAACATCACTACTATTGGTAGAAGTAGAACAGGACATAACTGTTATCAATAAAGTTATGTCCTGTTCTACTTTTCAAGCGGGTGTGTTTCTGTAGTTACTTAGCACCTGCACAGGACCACTGCCTGCCAAGTTGGATGACAAGAATATAGTTTTGATGAAAATGCACAGTTTCAAATCAATTGATGGATAAGAAATTGTTATGATGGTAACAAGATTCAGAAATGGCCCCTTATATGAAGTGATCTGGCCACTGAAGTGAACCGCTGATATCCTTCAATGCCTTGAATATCTCTGTTTTCCCCCCATGGATAATCTCTCCACTGCAGCTATTCCATGCATAGTTGGTATGACTAATTTGTTGCCTAGCGGCCATCCATTTGATGAAGCCCATTTTACTTAAGTAGGCTGGATGACAAATCACAAATGATATTTCCCAAACTGAATGCCAACCCGAACCAGCCAGGTAGTAACTACCAGTGATTATGTTACATTGGCTCAGCTTTTGAGAACCCGGTGTTACCTCCATATCACAATGAGGTGATGGAGAAAAATGTTGTGGGGTTCTGTAATAGTCATTAAATGGAAATATATGTGTTGCAATAAATGTACAAATCTGCATATCCATTCTTACTCTGAAAAGCTATTTCAGGCTGCAACTATACCTCCAATTGTGACAGAAAAAAATAATGTTTCTGTTAACCAGTTCCAAAAGAAATGGTTTAGTGAGAGAAGTTTTGCCAAAGTAACATTATTGCTACTATCACGGTCTTAAGCAAATTTCCTCATAAGTAAACCCTACTGAGATTAGTGTGCTTGTTCCGAGTAATGAAACAGAATTGTTTCCTGAAAGGAACAAATGGTCATTAAAATGATTAAGAGCTCAGGAAAGAAACACATAATGGGGATAATATCTAAAGGATTATGGCAACGCTAGGAGAGAGAGAGTATATGCAGTATAACAGAAAAAGCTGGCTGTCACTTTGCAATTTATTTATGGACATCTGGGGAAGGCCTCTGATGAAAATCTAAATTGTCAGGTGGGATTAAAAATATTATAAAAATATTATAAAAATATTATAAAACAGATATGTGATAGACAAGTAAGAGGTGTAGTTTCTCCATTGCCTGAGGCCTGTAGGCGAAGAAGCATTAGCAAAGCTGGGTAAGAAAGTGATTACCTATTAACTGGATGACATCATGAATAATTTGCTACTTGTCTGCAGTATGTTTCTTCACAGCAGACACCCTATGTGCCCTCCAGGTATAATGAAATATACCTCAGTCATTCACAGACAAAATAGCCATCTTAGCTAGGTGTGAAAAGAGTTCTGGTCCAACAATCTAAGGTTGGAAAAAGCTGCTCTGCAGATCTGTGTCCAGGTTACATGAAATGAATATGGACTCAATCTGCAGGAACCCAGTTTTAGGCTGAATAGCAGGAAAAAACTTCTTAACTGTTAGAGCAGAACAACAATGGAACCAAATATATTGAGAGGTGGTAAGTGTTCCAATGCTGGAGGCATTCAAGAGAAAATAGGACAGCCATCAGATCTGCTTTGATTTAGATTACTACATTAACTGTGGGAGGGGGTTGGACTCAATAGGCCCATTCCAACTCAGTGTTTCTATGAAATAAAAACATGCAGTTTGCTCCCATATGTGGGCCAATTAAATATGGAAAAGAAAGTAAAGGTTGTGCTGATTCTTTTTATTTTATTTTATTTTATTGGTAGGAAACTGTGATTTGAATGGGGAGGTTAATTTCTGGGCTACCAGTAGATCCTGAAGTAAATTCAGTTGGTTGTTGAAAAATGTCTGATGCTTCCAAAATACAACTGAATGTTAAACTTTTTTGTGACACTGGTATGCCTCATTTCAACTGCCTCATTCCTTCATAAGGACACAAACATGTTTGTGATAAATGTTGCAGAATGAAATCTTTTTCCATATGAAGCAAAAGCACATCAGATTTGATGAACATATGGTAGATTTTGCCACAGACACTAGAACTGTCCATGAAGAATTTTAAAACTGTCAAACAAACAAACCCATCTTCCACTTTTAATATGTGGAAACAGCAGAAATGTAAGTTCTGCAAATCTTATCATCAAGCAATTTTCAACTATCATGAGAATGGGTGTAGTGATGCAGTCAAATGAGTAACAAGACCATCCTTATTTTCCCATTACATTGTTTTTCTTTCCGAAATTGCCTTCACCACCAGCGTGCCAGCAGCTTGCATTTAAACACATGCTGAAACTGTCCTCCAGTCTTCTATGCTTTCCAGTTCTTGTCAAGAGCTAGAGTCATATTTTATGTGACAGATCATTCAGAAGGACAAGCATGTGCTCTGTACAGCATGCAGATGAGGATCTAAGCAGGCAAACAATTCTGCAGAGTCCCCTGAGGAGATTGTTTTCAGTATCTGTAGCTTGGTTATTAAGAAAAAAATCCGGGTTTAAAAGACTTGGCAAACATGTCATCAAAAGCTACAATTCTTTAGATTTGAAATGTCATTGGGGGCTTTCAAAACCCACTTGTTCTTTCCCCTAATGTGTTGCATTTATCAGTCATATATTCATCTGCAGGAAAATCTGCATTTCCTTTGTGAGGATCCTGTTTTTTTATATAGATACATCCCTTAGTGTCTTAACAGTGAGACTTGAACAAACCAAAACCAACAATACATAACTGCATGTAAGCAAGGGATGTGAATCCCTTTCTTAGAAGTGTCAAACCCAGCTATTATTCTGGAGATCATATTCACAGAACAGATGATATGGCAGTTTAATATTAAGTCACCAATACTAGTCCAGGATTAGTATACAACATGACTAGAGTAGAACACCTCAGCATATTTTCTGACCTTTGTTTTCTATTTGCCTTCTCCAACGCACACCCCATGGTTTTTCAACATCTCATAACTCCTCAATGCCACTGAACATGCTCAGTTCTGATCTTCAGGAGGTTCCCTTTTAAGGTATTATATTTTAACTTTTTTTTTGGATGCTTCATCAAAGGCTAGGGTTCCTCTAAGCTTGTTGATATATTTCTTTTGTTGGTTACTGTTCCCACTTTCACTCCATTGCCACCAGTCAGCTACCTGAGTTGGATGTTACAGGACATAACTGTGATTTTGATTCTGAAGAAAAGTAAAAAAAAAAAAAAGATGGGAGCTATTTATTTTTATTTATTTTATTTATTTGTTCTTTTTATACCCCGCCTATCTGATCATTGTCTGTATATTTATTTTTAACAGTATTTACATCTGCTTCCCTGTGTTAAAGGTATCACTGCAGCTGTTGAAGAGAAGTTAAACTATAAGAACAATGCACTTACTAAGTATGAAGCTGGAATAAAATAATATCAAATACTAGCTGTGACAGATACCTTTATCATCAGCTTAGAACTGCAGAGCTGGAAGGGGTCCTATGGATCATCAAGTCCAGCCCCTGTTAGAGAGGCACAGCAGGGAATCGAACTCCTAACCTCTAACTCCACAGTCAGATACCTAAACCACTGAGCTATGCAGCAGTTACAATGTTTATGAATCCACTCTATTTGGATTTCAGATTAGTTGTATAACAGGAGGTTTATGTAACAATACAAAACAGTGCAGATAAAAACTTTGCCTCAAATAGATAGAAAGGTAGCTGGTTTGACAGCTCAGTGGTTTAGATATCTGGCTATGCAGCCAGATAGCTGTCGAATTCAATCCTCCATTTTGTTTCCTGGGAGAAGAACCAGCCTGTGTAGTCACGGGCAAGCCACAGAGTCCCAAGGCACCCCCAGAAGAAGGGAATGGTCAAGCCTGGAAAACCTTCAAAAAGAATTGACTCGATGGATCATGATTATTATTTGATAGATATGATGCTGTGAGATGTTCATGTCTGCAGGTAGAATTCCATCTCCTGGTCCCCTCCCAGAGAAAAGTACCCCTTTGTCTCTTCACTTCAGTAACTACCATTGAATTTTCAGAGCATAAACTAGAAAAGTGTGTATTCATCTCTGCTATCCTGAGCTGCTTTTGGGATCAAGCTAGCTGTCCTATGTGTCTGCTTGAAGGCTTTTGCATGTTTGTGTATATCGCTGTGTTTATGTTACAGGCCAGCCTGGTGAGGGATCTTTTGTGTCATGTCTAACATGACACAAGACCTGTTCATGCACTATTTAAATGAGTTACCTCAAAACATGAGCAGAGAGCAGGGTCACCTGATGTACAGCATAATGGTGATGCATTTATTTCATTGCTGATGTTCTAGTTATTCCAGTGGTTAAAAACTTGCATTAAAAAAGTGCCTTATTTGGGATGTGTTCTTGGATACACATTTATATTCTAATTAGAAGGTCACACTCTCTTTTTGCAATGGCTTCAAGTGCACTGAGATCCTTACTTGCTAAAAGTAAGCAGAGAAGAAGGAGAAAAACATCACTTTAACCTTTTGTGGGTGCTGCTTTTTGTATTCTGCTGGCAAGCAACTGGTACCAGACATTCTAACTTTAATGACTTCCAGAGGCACCTTTGAGCCTCTTGAGACCATTTCATACTGAGTGTATAAGCTCTCACACTAACCTCTGGCATTCATTAATTGCACAAAGAACATGACAAGTGAAATCTAAGGCATTCTGTCTCCTCACCTCTTATCTTCCAACATTCCCTACATCACATGCTGTCTGTGCAGCAGTTTCACAAACATTTCATAGCATGTGCGTGCATGCACACGTTCGTGCATGCACAAATGTGCACACACACACAAAAACACAGACACACACACTCACAATTACCTGATTAATTTCAAGCCAACAATGACCTTAACAATGGGAGATTGCTCTGCAGCTACTCAGTGACATTTGTTAAGGAGTATTTTCATTTTCTTTCAAGAAATACGAAACATGGAGAAAGGGCTTTTTTCATTTGATTGTTTAATTAAAGCATTATGTAACATCCTTATTTGGATTTTAGAACAAATCGTTGCAGATATATAAAAAAAAGCCTATTTGCAGTTTAAACAGATTTAGGGTGATACTTTTCATTGAAGGAGGTGAATCTTCCAAACTGGATAAGATTTAGATATTAAACCACATAAAAGTAATGAGGAAGGAAGGAAGGAAGGAAGGAAGGAAGGAAGGAAGGAAGGAAGGAAGGAAGGAAGGAAGGAAGGAAGGAAGGAAGGAATTTAAAATGAGACATGACCTTACAAAATTGAGAGAGGAACAGAATTTAGAGAAAGAAAAGATTAGAAGAAAACTGTATCCAAGAAAAGTATCTGAGTGTCACAACAGGAGTTTCTTTTGTTTCCAAAAATATTCAAATACATTTCTGTTGTTTCATGATTAGTCATCAGAACATAAGCCCAGCATTCCTTTGAGCCTCTCTGCAACATTAATGTGCTTTTCGCTCTAATAATGAGCTGTTGCTAATGCCTGCTTCTGGATTGAGTGTGCAACTACATTGAGCATCTGAGTTGTCCTGATTCAAAGCTCCCTTCGGCTTTGAAAGCCTTGTTGATGAACCCAGGGAAATGTTAAACAATCCAGAATAGCTTCATTGCAAATGTCCTCACTGCTTCTAAATATGCTGTGGTTCAATATGAGCCCACAACTCTAGTTTTCTCTTCTTTCATTGTTTTTACCGTCTTCTTGGTCCTCCTCCCTTTTTTCTCACTGTCAGATACTGAGGAGGGTGTAGGCTAGACAGGGCTATGCCAGTGTAGAGGAATATTTATTAAAGCATTTGAAATGCCATTGTGGAGTTTTCATGTCTGCTATAAAAACACACAGAGAGACACAAAGCACAAATGCAATCTCCTTAGTCTGCTCTAATTTTTTCAACAGGTGCTCCAGTGCTAATCTGATATAACAATATGACAGCCCAGAGAAAACTCAGAAATGGTTCTCTACTGTAAACCTCATGGTTATTTTCCTTTTCATAATGAAGTGAAAGCAAGCACCGCAGTAGGCAAATTGGCCTATCAAAAGAACCAGGGTGGCTGGTGCAGCAAGTAATTATGGGAAGTAGTCAGGAGAAAAAAATACAAAAGCTATGCCCTGGCATTGCTTGTTAGCCAAGTGGGCCTTAGAAAGGCATTGCAGTGGCCAGGTAATCTAGTCCTAAAATAGAGAACAGTAACAAAAATCAAATAAATAACTAAACTTAATTAGGGAGGGAAGGAGTGAGCTCCCAGGGGCGGATATTTCCACTATCCCATGATAAAATGGCTCACTGAAGGCATCACCTTCAACTCTAATGCAAGATACATCTCTATTATTGTTCTCTGTTGACACATGCCAAAACCGATACAAATAGATTTGCTTTCAAAAAAGTGGAGCAGAAAAAGTATGAATTAGGAGGAGGAAAAGGTGAGGTTGATTTGCATTTAGCTTTATATCATATAGTCAACAGAAATTATTATGAATTTAGCTGTGGCAATTTCTGCACTGCAGTCACCCTCTGGGTGAGGGTTAGTATATGCAGCTGAGTAAAATACAGAAAGTTTTACTATAGCCTAAAAAGTCTTCTAGAAATTCTTGCTAATTTTATCCATATAATTTTCATTCAAAATTTGGAAATAAGGTGTTACAAGCAGTGGCATTATGTGTGATATCAGGGAGTAGGAAGGGTGTAACAATATTAATTTTGAAAAATAGTGCAATAACCTGGAAAGGGCTCAATTAGAGCTCTTAACTATCACATTCTATTACTTACTTACATCTGTGCAACTGTTACAATGTAAATAACAGTTCTGAATTACTTCCAGTTAAGGTACCAAGACCTGTATTCCTTGCAACCTGTCAACCAACAGATTTGGCATATGACAAAAACTCCTCAGCTAGTTTTGACTGTTCAACTAGTGGCGTTTCACCATTGAAATTCATTTCATTGCACACATGCCAGTGTATGTAAATAATATAGTGTCTGTGTATTGCATTGTGCGCTGTCAAGTCGATTCTGACTTATGACAACTCCTTTCAGGGTTTTCCAGGTAGAAAATACTCAGAAATGGCTTACCATTCCTTTCGTCTGGGAGCACCCTGGGACTGTGCAGCTTGCCTATGACTAAAAACATGGGCTGGTTCTTATTGCAGGAGGCAGAGTGTGGAATTAAACTTCACACACACACACACACACACACACACACAGAGAGAGAGAGAGAGAGAGAGAGAGAGAGAGAGAGAGAGAGAGAGAGAGAGAGAGAGAGAGAGAGAGGAATTGAATTCTGGCTTGGTGTATGTATAGTCTAAGTTTCATTTATTTAATCTGCTAAGAAGCAAAGGTTACCCTGCCTCTGCTTCTAAGTGATGGTTCTTTATCTCACTTCTCAGCTAGTAGCCATCTGTGAAAGCTAGTAAGCAGAGATATAAACATGCTTACATCCCACATCTGCCTACAAGCGGTTAATTGCCTGTATTTACACCAATTACCCATCAGGTGCCAGTGCTTACTATTTTCATATCTCTTGTGTATACATTGGAAAACAAAATGATATAGGCAGTTGTCAGATAATTTTTATTGAATTCAGTGACCTTGCTTGTTGGAGTAGTTCATAATTTTAAAAACACTTGTAGTAAACAATATTTTCCATGCCACAAGTTTCAAAGTACACACACACACACACACACACACACAAACATATGACTCCACAGACACACACACACACACAAACATATTTTCACAAAAAAATCATGGCAGTCCAATCATCTACAACAACTATATATACAATATATATTAAAAGGTACTGCAATAGAAAAAGGCAATGGCTAACGTCTTTCATGAAAAAATTCATGGCAGTCCAATCTATAACAACCACAGATGTTCCCTCTTATGAGGAAAGTTACAGAATGTACTGAGCATCGGAATGAGAGATTCAATCCACCCAGTGTTTGGTTGGATTAGGGCACAATAAGAAGAGGAATCAGAAGTGGAACATGAAGACTGAATAAGTCAATTAAATAGCCCTAGAGGTTCTGTCACAGGCAGACTAGGCAATAGCATACGACCTAAAAGGTTAGATGGTAGCAGGACCTTATCCATATCTGCAGCCATTTGGAAGCCAAGGAAAAGAACTCTCCCATGGGCGACGAATCTACTATAAGGTCTAAGATATGTCAACTGGCCTCTCCAGTCCTCCTTTGGATAATTGGCTTTGACTGTATTTTGTGTAGTTCTGCTCACAACTCCAAGGACTTCACATTTCTGACATAGCTTTGTCATTTGTATCAGAGATTTCCACTGGGTTAATGAGAACAGGCAATGTTATCCTAAACATAGAACTAGGGATGTTCTACTTAAGCAAATATTTCCTGTGCTTTGGGTCAAATTGGGTTGTGGGTTAGTTTTGTGACATCTCCTATGTCAAGCTAGGAAAATCTCATTAATTCCTCTCCAAAGCCTCGAATGTAAATGAAGGACTGGCTTCGGCAGAGTTTACAGGATGTTATCACAGCTGTCTTCCTCCCTTGCAATCTGTTCGGGTGCCAAATGAGGAAAGCACAAGGCAAGTTGGCGGGCTGTCTGAATTATACATTCAAATTGCCTTCTGCTTAAAACCCCCTAAAATCCTAATGGCTTAATTAAGCTGAAAACATGATGTCATGTGTCTCTTTAAGTCATAACCTCATGTCCCCCTTTTAAAAATGAGCAGTCTGTATGACATGTAAAGTAAAGAATAGCTAGAAATATCAGGTTCCCAGGGGGCTGGAAGAACACAAGACAGCATTTCGTGAACAGATAAATACAGTATTCCTCTCCTGCATCTATGCCACCCTATAGTGTTGCTACTGGGCCATACATTGGAAAAACAGGTTTTCGAGAATTTAACAACTCCAACAACTGCTTTCCTAAAACTTTTTCTTAAAAGCATAAAAGCTCCATTGGATTAGGAAGGACAGTGTCGTATATTTCCAGCAGTGGTCTCTTCTAGATGTTTTAACCATCCGTTGTCAACCTAACTCTAGGTCTTACATGGGGAGATTCTCTATATACTATGTTGTGCATTTTCTTTTGAGACTATCTGGTATGTGTTGCTATACACACTAACATTTCTCTACAGCTTTTCCTGTTAAGGCAGGCATACTGGAGAGAAGCACGTTTTAGGAGAGTGTACAGGAGGGGTGGGCAAAGTGTAGTCATGCAGGTGTTTTTGGATTGCAACTCCCAGCATTTCTCACCATTATCTATGCTGGCTACAGCTGATGGAACTTTCTACCTGACAATATTTTGAAAGCTGCATTTTACACATGCCAGATTTAGAACCATCTTCCATAATTCTAGCTTTGTTTTAATCCACTTTATTCACCTATATGTATGACTGTGATACTCAGCTTAACAATATTGAATAGAATTCAATTTTTCAAAAAAAGAAGAATGGATACCAGGAGCGGTTAACTGAAGAAAAAAGGAGTCAAGTACCCCTGCTGTCTCTTTATAAATGACAGTGAGCACAGGAGAATATCCTGTAGACCAGTGGTCCCCAAGCTTGGGCCTCCGATGTTCTTGAACTTCAGCTCCCAGAAGTCCTGGCCAGCAGAGGTGGTGGCAAAGGCTTCTGGGAGTTGTAGTCCAAGAACATCTGGAGGCCCAAGGTTGGGGGCCACTGCTGTACACCATCTTGACTGCTGCCATTGGTCAACATTCAGGATACCATTTGCTATATAAAGCTTGCCACCCTTTTTCCTGCTTACAACTCAGATGTGATGTTCTGCAGCAATATTGGGTCATTTCCTGCTGTTTTGAATCATGGATACAGAAACACAAAATATTTAAAATTCATAAACCAGATTTTTTTTTTGACAAATTAAATTTCCTGGCTTTTTAAAATAGAAGTTTAAGTATGCAAACATTTCCCTCATGTAGAATTTATTTATTTTTATTTATTTATTGGATTTTATCCTGGCCATCCAGACCAAAGGTAAACTCTGGGCCGTTTTTACCCAGAATTACCCAGTGCTAGAGGATTCCAGAAGATGAGCAGATGATCTGTACTAAATTTGCTGGGGGAGTAGCAAAAGCAAGAACAGCTTGGATATGGCTGCAATTCCTCTGTGTCAAAATATTTTGAAGGTATTTTGGACTTCATGAAGTGGTGAAGCTGAGGTGTGAGTAGGTACAACATGTACAATAGAAAAAAAAACCCATACACTTCATTTAATGTCTTTGGTAAACTAATGTTGCCATGCCCACTTCACAGAACGGAGACTAGAAAACTTTGTTCCAGTTTCCAAGCTCTTGATGTACAAATATGTTGTGTTCCTTCATCTTTTGAAATAAAAATAAGCAGGCCAGGGAGTTAGCAAAGACTGTCACTTGAAATCAAAGTCAAAATCATTTATACTATGCAAAAGATGGATAGTGAAGGAATACAGAAGGGATGAAGTCATTTGATATGTGGTGCTGGAGATGAGCCCTACAAATACCTCAGAGCACCCAAAAGGCAAATATGTGGATGCTCAATCAAGTCAAGACTGAACTCTCACTAGTGTAAAGATGAGTTAGTTGAGGCTATCTTACCTTGCACATCTAATAAGAAATCAGAACAACAGAAAAGACAACATTACTGAGAAAAGAGGTGTGAGAGTAATAGGAGAAGAGGAAGATCTAATATGAGATGGGCTGACTCAAGAAAGGAATCCACAACTGTTAGTTTGCAATTAACTGAGAAGGGCTTACTGGAAAAGGCAACATTGCTAGGAAGAGGACAGTAGGAAAAGAGAATGAGTTAGTCTGGTGTCTCATCTGTGAACATTCCACCTTGGGTGACCCTGCTTGCTTGTCCAGGCTCATAATGGAGTCCGGCCTCGTCACATCAATTATCTTAATTTCACTGAGACACTCAAACCCTTTCACCACATTAAAGTGTTCATCCAAGAAGGGAGATCTCTTTGTTAAAATTCAATAAAGACGTTGTTATTTGATACCTGTGTCTCACACCATGTTTCTAGGCATGCATTTGAGAAAATAAGTTAAATCTTTCTGAGGTGCTATCTAGATGTGAAGTATTGTTATAACAGGTCATGTTCATGTTAGTCATTTTGAATAGCATCTGTCAGAATTGTATATTTTTCATCCGATGTGAAACTAAAAGCATGGTTACATTAGTGAAATACTGTAGAATATGTAGGAGTGTAATTTAAATTGATTTAAAGTCACATGGCAGTCACATGGCATATGAATCGCTGTGTATGTTTCCTGGGGTTACTTTTAATCCATTTTTAACAGGAGCTGGCTCTTGCTTAAGTGACTGGCCAGTAAGTGCTTAGCTAACACCACTACCACCAGTGCCACTGCCTCCACAGCAGCCATTGCCTCCCCACACTGGAATAAATAGGCAAGACACAGGTGATGGGATAAACTGGGCCACTTTATTGAATAGGTAATGATAGCAAAAACTATTTCCAACTAGGGTCAGTGGTAGTGTGGATCAGGCTTGAGGCCAAAGGTCACACCGGACCCTCCTCCAACCATATACGGATGAGTCCCATACCTCATAGTCGCACAGTCCCTCAGACAGCACAACACTGGTCGGCACCTAATGCAACCACCCCCCAGGCCCACAAATCCCCTCTCATTGGCAACCTGAGGCCCAAGGAGGGCCCCAGCCTGTCATTTCCTCAGGCCATGTAACCGCATGATCCGTGGGGCCGTGAGGTCAGACTGGCTATCATGTTCCATGTAGTCCCTGGGCCAATTCTTGTTGTTTCCACCATTGAATGGTGCTAGCCTAACTATGCACTATTTCCCTCACCATGCCAAGCAGGCCCTCCTGCAAATCCTTCAAAAACACTTCCGTACCCTGCTCCGACAAGCTCAAAAAACCCAATTCCCTGTCAAATTAATCCACACTTCCATATACGTAGTGCATTCACCCCTTTCAACATTGATTTAAAACATGTGAAACCTGATTTGAATATGAGGTTTATTTTATACCATGTTATAGTTTTATATAGTTATCTCATTGCACACATAGTGGACCTTTTCCCGCCCAGACCAGAATAGTAAGACAGACCCAGGTATATGGGAGAACTAGGGCCACAACTTTATTAACCTTTTTATAACTTAGACCTTCTCTTTTACAAGGAGGCCAACCATAGTGCACAAAACCTGGTCTGTAACCAGTGTCAACTTTGACCATTCTGTTCCAGACCACTCATTGAATTCCTATATTGAAGGCATGCTATCCCACCATATAGCATGCCCCCATGTTTCCACTAGCTGTGTTACCCCAGGTCCAGTCCGTGCTAGCCTCCAAAACCTAAATGCTCAGTGACCTCTGGGGTCCCCAGCTTCCCTCCTCTCAGTTAAAATCTCTGCTACTGCTATATTGAGGAGGGGGTGCCTTATTTGGAACTCAGCTAACCCTTCCCTTTAGCACCATCCACTGGTTCTAACCTATTTACTGGGTATTATAGATTATTGCCAAAGACCGCCCTCGCAGGTAAGAATGGGATGGGTGAAAAACCACTTGTACTCCAAGCCAATCTGAGTATCAGTCAAATATTCCCATCTGGCCCCAAAGTGACCAGCTAATCTCACTCACACATTAAAGGGTGGGTGGGTGGGCCAGCGTTCCAGGATGAAAGAGGAGGGTGAGGAAGACCTGGGCGGCCTTCTTCAAGGCTTGCTTGAGCCCAGCCTCCTCGCCCGATATGATGCAGCCATGCTGCATTGTCTCTGTCCAATTGGGTGGGCAAAGAAGCCCTGTCCTGGCAGCTCCATGCCTTGTAGAGAGGCCCTTGTGTGAGGAGTTTGAGTAACAGAATTCTTCCCAGAAGCTAAAACAAAACCAGTGAAAAATTGGCAAGTTTCAAGTACTCCTGGAAGATTTCCTTATGAGTTGGCCTCTGGTTCTTCACAGTTTAAGTTGATATCATCAGCTGTCCTACCCTAACTCCATTAAGATTTCAATATATAGAGCTAAAGGGCATGAAATTAGCTTGGTTGGCAGTCTATCATTATTTATGAATTCATTATTACCTTTAAAAATAAATTGGAAGCATCACAGAGAATTTGAAAGCTTCTTAAATGAAATATTGACAAGGTACAAGAGTGCTGTATCACTTCAGAACTGGCCTGGAAGTAACAAAAAGGTAAAATGCAAGTCTAAAGCAAGATTATTAATGAAAAATACCAGAGTTGTACATAAATTTTGATATATTTTTTTTGCAAATTCATTTGCTGATGCTGATTTTTGCAAATACATTTCACTCTCATTCAAAATGAAAACAAAATATTCTCAGAGATGGACCACTTTTTTGATGGAGCATCTTGTGCTGAGCTACCATTTTTTAAAAAAACAAGATAAGAAAATTTGAATTTATTATTTCCTTAGTTTTCACTAGTTTCTGCTTTTCTACAAAAGCTGTGCTGAAGTAAATGACAAATACTTTAAAATCTTGAAGTTCAAACTGAGACTTTTCTCAAAATATGAGAAGCATATGGTTGCTTTAGAATCTACTTGAATCTGTTAACCAGGACACTAGTGGGGGATGGGCCTTTCATGATTTAATTAAACACATACTAACCCCCCCCCAAAAAAACCCATAGATGGAGCTCTCTTTCATGTAATTTATTTTCTTTCTTTGACTGCCAAAAAAGAACTTCTAAACATGAATGTGTTTATGAAAAAGTACATAAAAGTCTTGTGTTCTTTTGTGTTTCTTTCTTCCATGTAGTCTTTAGATGCCTTTAGCTTCACTCTTCGTATGTCAAATTGCCTAAGAAAATTTTCATCCAATGGCATCATGAAGGCTTTTGCAAAGACATGGTGGTATGACCATTGAAGGTGGGCTGTCAGCAGCCAATCAGAATGTTGAGTGAGGGAGCAGGAGGTTTTAATCTGTTAAACGTCTATAAACTGTAACACAGTGAGGAGTGTTCTTTGCTTCAGTCTATTCATTCCTTGTGGGAAGGAATTACTGTGTGATAAGTATCTGATGCCCTCCAACATACCTGCCTGCCTGCGCCTCCCTCTTGGATCGTTTCCCTTTTTGCCATTTTTTATTGATTTGAGGAGGATTTTCCCCATTTTTATTCAAATTACTTTTACTGCTGTCTGCTACCTTGATGAGATTATATTTTTAATCTCTCTCTCTCACACACACACCATTTCTTTGTGTCCCCCCCCCCTTTGGGCTGGCTCCTTCTCTTTTCTTTTCTTTTTGTTTTGTTTCTTTTCTTCTTTCTGCCTGCCTGCCCTGGCTGCTGTTGTCTTCTAGACTCAAAAAAGTGGTCGCAGAAACAGAAATCTCCCTCTTGGTTTTTTGGGGAGTCAAGACTTTGTATGGTTGTTGTTGTTGTTGTTGTTGTTGTTGTTGTTGTTGTTGTTGTTGTTGTTGTTGTTGATGATGATGATGATGATGATGATGATGATGATGATGATGATGATGATGATGATGATTCAGCCCACCCGCCCCTATGTGTGTATCTGTGAGCTATGTTTTTTCTTACTTGATTAGATTTTTGAAAAATTCTTATTCACTGCATACTTATTTTGTTACACATGTATATTTTGGTGAATTTAAGAGGATTCCTTTGCTTCTGAGTGAGTACAGACCAGGGTGAGGTGGGAGGTGGACTTTGTTTACTATCCCAGTGTGCCACTGGTCTGTGGGCGTTGTTGGCTGGGCATCCTTTGGGACATTTCTCTCTTGTTCTTTGTGTTATATTTTTGGTAGTTGTTTTGGTGAGTGGATGTCTCTATGCGCCAGTCAATAAGTGCCTGCCTAACTAGCTGCTTCCTTCCTCCCCACCCTCCACCTGCCTTGTGCTGCCCAAGTGCAGACAGACACTGTTTTGCTGTCTGGGTGGCATTGAACTCATACTGTAGTTTTATCTTTTCTAAATTTAGGGTGTTTTTGTTTTCTTTTTGAATGGGTTGGTAGACTAGACTGTTCCTCTGTTGCCTTGCTTTTCGTTTTTTTGGAGCAGTTTTAAAAGGTTCTTTGGGGCTTTTGGAGTGCCAGGAAACCCAGGGGTGGAGACATGAACCTCTTTACTCATTTTTAGTTTTTCAGTAGAAGGAACATGACACTAAAGTTAATTACCATACATTAGTATTGCGACTATGTGAATGCCCTGCAGTATTTGTGACTTTCTGAAATGTCTAATTAAATCTTTGTAGCTTTGCAAATTAATCAACGATGGGCCTGATGGCAGAAGAAATGCCTCTTTTGCATACTAAGTGATTTTCATTGTTTATTTTCTTTTGCAAAGACTGCACTGGATAGCAGAATCCACCCAAAACATCTAGACAGTAATAGTCATGTGGATGAAGTAACCTATATGCCAGTATGACCAGAATTTCCTAATGCAAGGTGTAGAAGTGGGGTGGGTGGAATAAATATGACCAATTCATATGAATATCTTTCCTCAAAATGGCACTTATCAAGGAAGTTGTGCTTGCTGATGTCCATATGGCTGCATCCACAGGGTTAGTTCATACTTAAAGCATATGAACCAGACTAAAGTCACCTAATATTTGTCTTAAGATATGATATCATACTTCTGTATTAATAAATGCAGTCCATTCATTTCTAAGAAGCATTTTAGAAGGTGCTTACTTAGAATCTCCATGGTTTTATGAGATCTGGAAGCACTTTCAGAATTGAGCATGTCCTCTCAAATGGGTTAGTATCAGAATAACATAGAATAAATGGTAAAAAAGAAAGTAGAGCAAGGTAACGTACACCTGCCACATAGGGCTAAAAAGCTTGTGAAATTAAAGGCATTTGACAGGTTTAAAAATGACATCTCAGGGAAAATATTACACAGTTCAGATAACTACATTTCCCCTGTAGCCACCCAGGTACTAAAAATGTCCCTTTGAGAACTGATGCAGAATGTCACACAAACAAGTAACATGATGTGGCACCTTAAAAAACAAAGGGTGGTATCTTCCTTGCCCACTTTTTGTGTGCTACTTTGTGCTGGGCCAAAAGCTAGGCTTTTTCAAAATCACTATCTGCCTGTTTCCATCATGTGGTAACTTCTTGGCCAGCTATGTTGATGGCTTTGGGGACCTTAGGAACAAAGCATAAGGTGTCAAAAATTTGGCCTTCCAAAATGCCATGACCCTAGCATTGATCAGCCCAGCCCGGCATGATCCACCATTGTTGACTAAAGACCAGCTGCAGGAGTCAGGAAGGTGACAATTGGAGAAAAGAAGGTGCTTCTGTCATCAACTTTCTTCCCCCCTCCTTCTTCCTCCTCCTCCCTCTGCCATGAGTGCTGCCACACAGCAGGAAAGAAGGGCTTCTGCTGGCAAGGGTACACCACTTATTGAGTGTTCTGCTCCACAGTTACACTCCACAACTGCGAATAGGATAGTGGCCTCATATATTTATTATGGCATATAAGAACTGCTAGATAGCTCAGTGGTTTAGGTTGAGTTTGATTCGTCACTGTGCCTCCCTGACAGGGGCCGGACTTGATGATCTATTGGGTTTCTTCTGGCTCTGCAGACTAAGATGATTATATGTTTTTGTATATTGTATCCCATTTTATATGATGGGATGTGATAATCCCAGTTCAAAGATTAAGGGATAATATCTCACTCAGTTTTGAAAATGCCATATAATTCTGTTGCACCTTGCTGCTACCAGCCAAGACATCAGTCCTAAGCACCTGCCAGAAAATAATTTCTATTCAGTTAAACAAGATGTGTGTCTCTTGTTCAGGAATGTATCTTCTCGCAATGCTGTTCTTCAAAATTCAGCCATCATATTTACGGTTAAAAAACCAAAAGAAAAAAAAGTGATACAAGAGTTACCTTCACTGGAATAAATAAAAATAAACATTTAAGTATATCAAAATTTTAGGTATTCACTTTAGGATACTATTGTGTGGTTGAAGACCTCTGTGAAGATGGGTGTACTGTTATGTGTGAGTTGACCTTGTGGCATGGGCATTATACACTGTCTCAGACTGGTGTGTTTCTACGCATCACATCCATCTCCCATTTAAAACATTTTCCTACCTCCAGACGCTTTTACATTTATCCTGCTAAGAATTTAGATCACAACAACCAGAACATCCCAATACCAACACCAGCAATATAAAGTTAGAAACCAAATGTGATATTGAACTCAAGCCCTTCTATAATTCTTATCCACCCCCTCTCTCCTTTGCATAAATGATACATGGATGAACCATTTGACATCACGTTTCAAATCTATAAGATGCCTCCACTTTCCTTATAAGCCTCCAAGTGAAAACAATTAGGACTTGATTAAATCTTATCATCAAGTCTCTTACTCCCAATGGAGTCCTTCTTACCCTCCCCTCTATTTCCAATTCTTGGCACTTAAATCTAATCATGAGTTTAGTCAAATATATTGCATGTCAAGAATAATTAATGGAAAGGCTCTGACACCAGGCCTCTGCCATTGACAATCTCATAAAAGAGATGTTAACCCCAGGTTAGCCCTACTCAGAGCTCATTCATATACGCTGAGATATGGGAAGGTTCATAATTAGGTGTGCATGATGTCATCTCCCCAAAGGGTGCTGGGATCATCAGATTATTATGAGAAGGGAGGCTTACAGTAATTCAGACTAAAGCCTTTTAGCCCTGAGAGGATGCTCAAATATTTAATATTAAACAGAGAAATGTTATTCTTATTCTAACTCACCAAAGCACTTAGCTGGGGGGATATCAGGTTGCCATCAATATTCAAAGTAAGTCCACAGTGCACCACTCCTCAGAGTGGGCTGATTTAACTGGG
This sequence comes from Pogona vitticeps, assembly GCF_051106095.1. Classification (NCBI taxonomy): domain Eukaryota; kingdom Metazoa; phylum Chordata; class Lepidosauria; order Squamata; family Agamidae; genus Pogona; species Pogona vitticeps. The sequence goes on from NC_135785.1 coordinate 58,400,600, forward strand.
GATGTATTTGAGATGAACTGTATACTATAGGTAGCCAATGATTCTAAGAGGGAATTCCTTCACTACTAAGAACGTCTCATTGTCACAGCAAGAGAGTTTATACCTCTGGTTGTTGGACAATTAGCTGGCTTTGCTTTGTGAATGGTTCTCAGCCCTAAATATAGGCTGCATTTGTAAGGTAAGACTGCCTGCCCTGCCCCCTTTTCAGTAGCAATTGGAAGCATTTTTATTCCAACAGGCTTTTGGTGTTTAACATCTGATTTTAATATAGCTAGTTGTCCTATGTTTGCTGCCAGCGGATTCTTTTTAATTGCATTTTTTTAAAAAATTATTTTAACTACAACATGAACATACATATAAAATACATAAACCAAAATGCAAATCGACTTGTCCCCACCACCATAGTCAGGACCTCTTGCAATAATCCTCCTCTTCTTCTATCCTCCTCCTCCTCCTCCTCCTTCTTCCTTTATTGTCCTCTTCTCCAGAACTGCATTGATTCTTGATTTGGAGCTTTTCCTTTTCCTCTTGTTAGCACATATTCAAGAAATCTGCTCCATATATCATAGAAATTATTCTTTTTCCTCTCTCCTTTCTTAACCTTTAAGTTACAAGTTAACTTATCATTTATAGCAATGTTCCATATTTCATTATGTCATTCTTCCATTTGAAATTCAGACTTTGATTTCCAATTTCTAGCCATTATTAATCTAGCTGCTGTTAATAAATTGGTAATCAATTCTTTAGTCATCTGATCATATTCCACATTCTCAAATATTGATAACAGAGCTATCTCAAGGTTAAATTCTACATCTTTTTCACATATGTCATTTAGTTATTTAAAGATTATTTCCAAAATATTTTTACTTTTTCGCATTCCTACCACATATGAAAATATGTACCAATTTCCTTCTCACATTTCCAACAGACATTCAGATAACTAGCGTTAATGTTATTCAATTTTGTCAGTGTTAAATACCATCTTAAACTCAATTTGAAAAAAAATTCTTTTATTCTCACTGACATATATCGTAAAACCCTCATTTTCCACACCTTCCTCTACTCTTCATCATTTATTCTTTTTCCTAAGTCTTGTTCCCACACTAACTTTGATCTTTCTTTCTCAGTCTCTTCTTTTAGATCAAGCAAAAATCTATAAATTTTACTCACTGCATCTTAAAGCAACATATAAACAGCAAATTTAAATATATATATAAAAATTTGCTGTTTATATGTTGCTTTAAATTCTTGTTCTTTGGTTAACGATTGGAGTTCCAATGCCAGGAGAAAGGTGGCAGCTAACTAACTAACTAACTAACTAACTAACTAACTAACTAACTAACTAACTAACTAACTAACTAACTAACTAACTAACTAACTAACTAACTAACTAACTAACTAACTAACTAAGATCTGCTCAGTCAGAAAGGTCTGCTTAGTTCCTTTTTCTGGAGCACTAACAGATTACCAGGTCACAATGACAGCCTCTCCATTAATTACAACTTCTCACTCTAAGTCATAAGCACTATTCACACAACTCCAGCCCACAGAGTACGCACACTGGCATTATAGGAGTCAGCTCAGTTGAATAAGATTACATGGGACTGGCCGTAACGTTATTGTTTAAAAATCCTTGTTTTCTAATGGGCCGGTAGTGGGATAAAGAGGGCTGTTCAGGATGGGATTCTTCAGTACTTTCCAAAGATATTAGATATATATCTAATATGTTTTGCTGTATTTTCAGATCAGTATTGGGTAGCTATTGAATTTCAGTGTTTATAATGAGAAATCTGTAGATCTGGTAGATTTAGGCCATGCGGTGATTCAGAGGCACACTGTAACTGTAAATCTTGAATCTTTAATGATTTGATGCAGTGAGGAAAGACTGGGAATATTTGAAACTGACAGGTGACCAGTGTGAGGTTTAAATGTGCTTTTCCACTTGGCACAAAACAGATGCATGTAGGAAGTGGAGACAGAGAAGAAAAAAACTGTCAGTAATTTCTGATTAGCGACAGAACATTCTAGGTCTAGGGATTTAGTTATGCTAATCTCACCATCAATCTTAGTGCAGGCAAGAATGCAAGAATGTTTCTTTCTAAAAAAAACCAACACCAATGACAGCCGTCAAGATGATCTATAGGATACTCTCTTGTGCTGACTACCATTCAGAAGTGACACCATGCAAGGGAAAATCCCGGAAGCCGACCCCTTTTTTCATCAGTTAACCACTTCTCACCCAAACACAAGGCACCTGTCAGGGCTATTTTTCAACAAATGTGAATGGGAGTGCATGCATTCCCACTCCAAACATGACAGACCTGTCCTTTGGAGAAGTCTTGGTATTATTGTGCCATTATTAAGAGTGGAAAGGTTTGCTCACAAGCCATTTAACATATTTAATTCAGTGAAAAACTGTGGAAACTAATGGATATTAAGGGAGAGGAGGAGATGAAAATGCTTCCCCGGATTCATTGTGAGTAGAGATAGTCCCAGAAGGGGAAAAATGTTTAATGCTTCTTTCCTATAATAACTAAAACTGTTTAAAAAGAAGGAAATCTCTGACTGTTACTTTGTGAATGTTCATGCAGTATGATTGCCGTCCTTGAAATCATCTGAGAAAACCATTAGATATCGTCCACCTGCTGACTTTTCCAGCCCTCCCTACACCTCATCAAAAGTGCCAGACATGTTCTTCTGAGAAGTCTTTGCATTGCTGTGGAGTTATTTAGAGTGGACAGAGTTTGCTCACATGCCGTTTAACACATTTAATTCAGTGAAAAGCTGCTGAAACTAATTTTCTTGTTAATACACTGAGTTCCAAGTCAATGGAGAGAGAAAGCGTCTGGCAGTACCCTTGTTGTCAGAGGTCATAGATGGTGTGCTAAGAGGATCTCAGTAAATACTTAATTAAATAATGACTCTGTAAATTTTCCTTTTGGGATATAAGCAATGTATGTGGATTTGAAGTGATTTAACAAAGTCATTCTGGAGTCTGGGAACAGTTGTTCCTTAAGGATGGATTGTGAGTTATTTAAATACAGTTTAAATTGCATGAACCTGAAACTAAATATTGCTTTAAAATTAAATAAAAAGTCTACTTTACATTAAAAACTTGATCAATATATCAAGTTTTAATCATCTGATTAAATCTAGAATCTAAACCAGGGGATGGGTAGTTATGACTCTACAAATCCCATCAGACCTTGGCCAGTGAAGAAGGATACTGTTAGTAGTTATCAGATTACACCCGGAACGTCAAATCTGCTCCTTTCTGCTCTAAACCCAACAGAAATATCAGTTGGCATGCAACAAAATGATTCTAATGAATATGCTTAAACTGCAATCCCAGTGTCATTAGCTGCTGAGTGATAAAAGCTGAGCTAGGAGAGGAAGTAACATTTGGCCTTACTGATTTTTTGGCCCCCAACTGCCACAGTTCCTTATCATTGGCTATCCTGAGGGCTGTACACCAAGACTTCTGGGAGGCTAGAGGATTCTCGCCCATGGACTATGGCAAGCTCCAGAAGCCTTCCACAGAGCTTAGTTGAGAAGACCTACAGCATGTGACAACTGAAGTGGATTTCATCTTGTGAGGAGGACATGGTGGTGAGATAACAGGTGATCTTGATGCATGTAGCTTTGTAGATATCCTTGTCTTTATACTATTGTCCTCTTGATCTTACTTATTACAAACACTGGAATTTTAAAATCTAGAAAATGGCCAGCAGCAAAGGTGGAGGAGACAAGTAATACAGTGACTGATAGCTAGAGTACCTCTTCTGATCTATATTGTCAGCCTAACAAGGAGTTGCTCCACATGGCTAGATCCTAGCGTGTTCCAAGGAGGCTCCAAGCTCATATCCTCCTGTCTGGCTTGCTGTTGCCTAGTTTTAGAAATGACATCAAATGTCTGCTCATAATATTACCTGGCCCAGATTATCAGCTTTTGCTTTCAAAAAGTATCGAGCCCATAAAGAACATGAGATATGAGGCAACATCTTCATGTACTATTTTATCCAACTGTTTTGTGAGAAGAGAGAGTGCTCCATGGTTTTAGTTTTTAGCTAATGAGTGAAAATGTATGTATGTATGTATGTATGTATGTATGTATGTATGTATGTATGTATGTATGTATGTATGTATGTATGTATGTATGTATGCATGCATGTATGCATGCATGCGTGCGTGTGTGTGTGTGTGTGTGTGTGTGTGTGTGTGTATGCATGTATGCACGTATGCATGTATGTAATTTTGTTTCTCCCCTAGTGGAGATTTAAGGTGGAGTACAAAACTATTTAAATTTCACAAATAGTTTAAAACATGTGAATTAAAATTTTAAATTATAATACACACAGATTTGAACAGTCTTCCATCCTTCCAAGATCAGTAAACTGAGCACGTAGTCGTTTAGTCGTGTCCGACTCTTCGTGACCCCATGGACCAGAGCATGCCAGGCCCTCTTGTGTTCCACTGCCTCCCGGAGTTGGGTCAAATTCATGTTGGTAGCTTCGATGACACTGGCCAACCATCTCATCCTCTGTCGTCCCCTTCTCCTTTTGCCCTCACATTTTCCCAACATCAAGGTCTTTTTCAAGGAGTTTTCTCTTCTCATGAGATGGCCAAAGTACTGGAGGCTCAGCTTCAGGATCTGTCCTTCTAGTGAGCACTCAGGGTTGATTTCCTTTAGAACAGATAGGTTTGTTCACTTTGCAGTCCAGGGGACTTTCAAGAGCCTCCTCCAGCAATGTGTAGCCTACATAATTAAATTGTAAACCACCCAGAGAATGCTTTAAAAACTATAAGCACCACATTTTGCTTTGTTTTTTTGCTTTACCCAAGGTTTCAACCTAGTGAAGGTAATACATTTGGATTTGCTGCTATCCACATTTTTTTCCCAAATCTAGTTTCCCTGGAGGATTTCATTGTAGCAGTCCAGACATCAAGCAATTTGCAGAAATCGGTAGGGGCAGAGGTAGAGAGCTGTGTTTGTACAACAGAAGTTGCCTTTGACAATATGCTAATTAGCAATTTCCCACCTCTTTTTTAAAAATTTACTTTTCTGAATTGACCTGGTGTTAGTCCCATGTGGCCTTTTTTAAAAAAGAAAACCTTAAAATGTATGCAGAGAACAGGTGCTTGATTGAGGGAAACTGACATTCCCATGACTATCCCTTTGCCAGAATATCACACTGGGTAGAAATCAGACAAAAGCAATGTCAACCCAATTGGAGCATATTTTATACCACCCCTTCCTGCTGGAAGGAAGGAAGGAAGGAAGGAAGGAAGGAAGGAAGGAAGGAAGGAAGGAAGGAAGGAAGGAAGGAAGGAAGGAAGGAAGGAAGAAAGAAAGAAAGAAAGAGATGATTTCCTACTAAAAAGAGATGATCCCACAACAGGCTTCCCTGCATTGAGTTCACAACTGGTTTTAATTATTTAAATTCATCTGTGTCTAATCCATTGCAAACTGTAGGCTAAATGGCCAAGGTAGTTGCCCTCCATAGTTAGTGGTCATAACTTCACCCTTCGATGATACTCTTCCCTCACTGGGAGGTTTAAATGGAAGCCACCTAACACAAATCAATCTCTCTTGCTCCCATACTTTCTCTGCCCCACATTGTACATGCATTCATGTACATGCCAGATATTGAATAGGGCTCAGGAGTTGGTCTGCTGCCTTAATTCTGACACGCCAGGTAGCAATAATAATAATAATAATAATAATAATAATAATAATAATAATAATAATAATAATAATAATAATAATAATAATAATAATAATAATAATAATAATAATAATAATAATAAACCCCTCCCTAATTTCACACAGGACACCACAGACTAGATGAGAATCGTATTAGAAGTTAGCAGGAAGTGAACCAATACAAATAAGCACTTTGACAAAACTATGTATTGTTGCACCAGCTCCTCCTAGAGGACTATGGTAAACAGCTTCCTGTACATGTCTAAATGGAATGCTGTTTCCTGAATGTAATGAAGCAAATCCTAATGGTCTTAGATATATTTGAAATACTTCAGGAAATTAACAAAAGTAGAGAAGTATGTATACAATGCTTGTAAACAGCTTCAGTGCAATAGTTAATTGGCAGTTCTTTTTATGTCCTGGTTATACAACTAGCTATTTCATGCTCCATAGATAAGAGGATTTTTTTAAACCTATAAATGATAAGTGCACAAAGCTAAGTGATTAAAACCTACTATGCCGGAATGAAGCTTGCTTATTTAAAGAAAGATTAATCTGGGTGGATTAAATCCAGTCACTCGAAAGATATAATCTACAGATTGGAAGAACTATGAGAAAAGTCTAATTATGAGAGAGAAACTGTGATGGAAATAAAATAATTCTGGATGGGCATTGAATCATGGGAAGATGGGCATCCTGTTTGAGGAGGAAATTGCTTCATGAAAGGATGCAACAATTGTGGAAGAAGGCATACAAGATTCCAGCTCGCTTGTGCAAAAACTATATAAAGATTGTTGGTGGTGAGACTGGTGATGAGACTGAGACTCCATACATGCCCATATTTTTGCTTCCATGAACATAAGCAGGTATGAGTTGTATCTTCATCATTGGGGACCGATGAAGAATTCTCCAGGTCCTACAATGAAACCCTGCTGTTTTCCATCTTCTGCACTACAAGGTTACTGACAAAAAGTTTGTATTTGTATATTGTATGCCACAACATTGACCACAGAAAGAGCCACAGAGAGCCAGAAGGTTATTCTTAAAGTCAACTAAAACCTAGTGCAACAGAAATATTTAGGATGAGGAAATCACTCGCTCATGATTTTGTGGCATTCTTCCAGTCCTATTTAGCATCTGTTCACAAGAAAATGTGCGTGGAGGGAATCAATACAAAATATGGTGCATATTTAAGTATGCACCTCCTCTTGTGTACACACCTTTTAACACATTTTTCCTTCCTGATAAAAGCATATTGGTGCACATTTCAAAGATTTTAATTTTGAGTTCTACACAACAAATTTATTATGTATAATTCAAGAAGGAAAAAGAAACCTACTTCTCACAGGCACTTCCTAGTCATGGGAAACCACACAAAAATGCCAATATCTTCCCCTAAATATCTAACATATCATGGATTGGATCAATTTGTTTTTAAAAGTCAGTTAATACAACTTTGTTTTTCATCTGTAATACATGCATACACACAAACTGAATGGAAAAGACAAGCACAACATCTTATTTTACTACATTGATATTAGGGATGGGTGATAATTTGTTAATATTTGGTTAATTTTCATTTTTCAACAACAACTGTTATTGTTAATTTTCATTTTTTTAAAATAACAACTTTCCAAAAGTCTTGCATATTTCAATAATTGGAAAGAAAGAACTGAATTAACATAATGCAATTATGGAGAAAACAGAAATGGCAGATTTGTTCGTCTCTATTTGCTGTTATTTCATAACCCCGTAATAATAGCACCGGGAACAGAAGTCCTGAATGATGTTACATAGCATGGAAATTTAGATGATGTGTACAAAACTTCTGCTTGAATTCTTCCTAAGAGTTAAAATGACTAAGATGAGACTTTCACACTTTGGGTGTATCGTAGGAAACAAGATTCGATGGAAAGGACAATAATGATAACAAAAGTAGAAATCAAGGAGCAGATCAAAAGTGAGATGGATTGACTTTGTAAAGGAAATCACTATCTTTAGTTTGCAAGACCTGAGTAGACACGGGACTTCTGTGTTTCTATGAATGGGTGAAAAATATGGAAGAGGAGCTTCTTTCATGTTTGTAGTTCTTCCCTTGCTTTCCAAGAGAGAGCTTCTAAAACACTAACAAGCTAGGTTAACCTTTGTGTTCTTCCATGCTTCTCTCTTCTGTGTAACCTTATTTTCACCCTGTTATGTACAAGATTGTCCAGAAAATCTAGTACTGTTAGAAGCGCAGTAGTCAGGAGCCAAGCAGAATGTTCACTGGAGATCGGGAATTCCGAATGAGGATGAGGGCTTGGATTAGTCATTCTTGGAAAACTGCATGTTTACTCATTTCTGTTTTCACTGCAGCCTGCATTGGAAGGGCAGAACAGGTTCAACACAACCCAACCACTGATTTGGGCTTCCTTGTTTCTGTTTTCAATGTATGAGAAGGAGGCAAAGTAGGAAAAGAAAGAGGTGGAGATGGGGAGGTTCAGTTCTCCCACGGCAGGAAAAAGACCAGAAAGTAGTGCAGAGATAGAGATCTGAAGTTAAAAAAGGTATGGAACAAGAAGAAAGGAGGAGGGGAGAGGTAAGGGTGATCAGGAGGCAAATATGGTGTAGGCCAGACCTGGGCAAAGTGTGGCCTGAGGGCCACATATGGGCCACGAGCCGCTTCTGTCCGGCCCACCGGTCGTCACTCCAGTCCGGTGTTCAAGCACTTGTTCAAGCCCAAGACAGACTGGATTTCTCTCACTGAACAAGTTGAACATCAAAACCATTTACAGCTTTTTGTCTAAAGTTGATCAGTTGCTTATCTTTAACATACCACAAAAAAAACTCTTTAGTATTTGTGAAGATTAACAAGTTTAAAATAAAAACAATCATAACATCAATGTTTCATTTTATTTTTAAGTAAAATTGGTTCAGCCCCTGAACACAGTTCAGATTTTTCATGTATAGAAATTAATTGCCCACCCCTGGTGTAGGCAATGCCCCAGAGGGAGGCAGTGCTGGTTTAAGGTTTAGTGGGAGGGAATCAAATCCACAGGAAACATGGGGACAGAAGAGGCACTCCTTCAAAAACCCTCCAAAAAGAATCAAACACATAGGTTTTTGTTCTGCACGTTCATCGATCTGAGCAGGGTATTTTGGAGGTCATTAATTCATAGGGTTGCTGCAAGTGGGAAGTGATTCAATAGCACATAGGAACAACTGTGGATTATACTCATTTTTAAAAAAAAAAAAAAAAAAACTAAAACACCTCCAGTTTATCTGGGATATTGATCTTCTATATCCACTGTTCAAAATGGCTTGATATTACTGCACAATATTGTGCCTGCATTGCCAGCAGAAAAAAGACACTATGCTTTACATAGCAAAGGGCAGCCTGAATGTTGACAACACCAGTGGTAGCAGTGAAGATGGTCTAAAGGATATGTTCTTGTGATCATTGCCATTCCCAAAGTGAGACCCAGCACAGGAAAATCCCAGAAGCTGACTCTTTTTTCCATCAGTTAACCACTTCTTACCCAAACACAAAGCAATTGTCATGACTGTTTTTGACAAGTGTGAATGGTAGTGAGCAAAAGAAGGTATCTTGTAGACCATCTTGACTGCTGACATTTGTGTCATCAACATTCAGGCTGTCGTTTGTTATGTCTGCTACATCTGTGTCAAATTTGGTGCTGATCTGAAGTTCAGTTTCAAAATTATAATTCTTTATTAGATGGCCTACATTTTTAGACTTGCCTTACAGAATGCTGATTTGCTCTGCTGCACAATAATATCACTGAACTCTCTTGCAGTGATAATTGCATTAACAAGAACCATTCAGTGAGCAAAATGCGTGGAGTCCCATTTATAGTGTTATTTCACCTCTAGCAGCAATACCTCCATTCTTCTAGACAACAGGTTTAATGATCTGTTGTAGCTCTTGCAGTCTGAAAAGTGATATAAAAATTCTGTACTGTTAGAAGCCTAATAGGTATGAAATTGAAAGGAAGAAAGGAGGATTATATAATTTATTATTCCAAGGTTAGAGATGGGAAACTGTTATATAATTTGCTCAAAATGACAGTGAACAGGCAATGTAAGTATCTCAATTCAAACATCTTGTACAAGTTGGAAGTAAAAATGGTATATCTGTTCTGTAATGGAGATGCTTCTCTGAACTTAAGAGTGTATACATATGACCATACTGAGATCATGCATCATCTTCTGTCTAGTTATACAGAAAACTCAAATAGACTCAAAGAGAAAATCAATAGTTGATGTTTGGCAAAGTCAAATCTAGTGACCTCCTAGAATGAAAAATTAATATTGGTAGGTGATATATTGCACCTCAGTCTCTTATCCACTCGTTAGAGCTGAGGCTTATCTGTGACCTACCAAAGAGAAAAAGATAGAGCTCTGTGGTGAATCTAGATGAACACAGAGTTTGTTCCAGACAAAGACATGATGGCATGCTTCCTCTCCTGCTGCAGTCATACATTCTTGCCTAGCTGAGGCAGTTTTAATTGTACATGGGTGATTTCCATCCTGCACCCACTAGGTAGGCTTGCCTTGAAAATAGGCAAAAAGCTCTCTAACCACATTGTTTTATTATTGTAGAAATGGCAGTATATAGCTCAGCTGAACATTTGTTCTCCCCTCAACATTGCAATTCTTGTCCATTCCAGCCCTGGGATGGGTATTTACACTTCCAAAATCATTCATCATTCTACTTCTGGGAAATGACCTACTCTTTCAAAAGCAACTGAAAAAACTGGAAGCCAAGACAGTTTGCTTATATACTTCTGTTTGTTAGTCAATCTAATAAATATATGCATGTATCCCTATATAGCTATACAGTATATACATATAACTTTCCTACGCCACCTTTCTCCCATACTCAAACAGCTCTCAATCATTAAAGTAAGGTTAAAAGCACAGTAAATTATTCAACTAAGAAACAATTAAACATGATAGTATAAAAACAATCTAAAAACACTTCTAAAAAACCCTTTAAACACTCACTTTAAAAAAAATCCCCTATATCTACAATCATATGAGAGCCCAGTTTAAATGTCCAATGCAGTTTAAAAGCCTGTTTTAAAAGAAATGTCTTTATATTTATTTATTTATTTATCTATCTATCTATCTATCTATCTATCTATCTATCTATCTATCTATCTATCTATCTATCTATCTATCTATCTATCTATTTATTTATTTATTTATTTATTTATTTATTTATTTATTTATTTATTTATTTTATTTTATTTTATTTTATTTTATTTATATGCCGCCCACACTACCCAAGGGTCTCTGGGCGGCTTACAGCATTTAAAATACAATAAAGATATTATCAATTAAAATACAATGAAAATATATATAAAATCGCCATCGGACCCACAGCTAATATTATTTCAGTTATGTTGCTAGAAAGACAAGAGGGAAGCTGCCAGGACAACCTGAGAGCAGCCACACAGAAGACTCACTTTCATCTTCCCACCAAATGTTCCTAAGAGGATTGTGAGAGTAGGGTTGCCAGATGTCAGGCAAACGGAGGACATGTCCTCCTTTTTACCCTAATGTCCTCCGTCAGGCAGGCACAGATAAAATGTCAGGCTTTTGTATATTTTATGTTATAATTTTGGATGGGAGGGGGAGAGGTGGAAGGACCCCCTTCCCCCTGGCTTCCCCCATCCCCACATGCCTGCCCACTTCCGGTATTTTGAAAAAAAGCCTCCATTGAATTTATTTTTATTTTTTAACATGACTGTTTCTTGGTCGGTTCACTAAAAGACATTTATTGGCAGCTGTTGTAATAAAATTGTATTGATTGTAGGTTTAATCTGGAACAATTCAAATGAAACATTCAATGTGTCCTCCTTTGTCCTCCTTTTTGTCTTTCCATGTCCTCCTTTTAGTACCCGTGTATCTGGCAACCCTATGTGAGAGCCAGAGAAGGGCCTCCCCTGGAGATCTTGGGAGCCAAGATCTCATATGAGGAAATATCGTTCATCTGAAGGCCTGCACCCAATCTGGATAGGGCCTTACAAATCATAACAAGCACATTGAATTGGAATGGATCGACAATCAGTGAAGCTGATTCAAGGGAGATTCAAGCTCCTTGTAACCAGGCCTGGTCAACAACATAGCAGCAGCATTTTGAATCAATTAAAGTTTCCAAACCATCTTTGAAGGTAGCCCTACGCAGAGCATGTTACAATTATTCTAATGAGATGCAAGACATTTATCACCCCCTCTGCTCCCCAGTCGCCCCCTTCCTAATGTCCATGTTGCCTTCCTAACTGGTCCTGCCACCTTCTTTGCCTCCTACTCCTTTACCTCCTCTCCCACCACCATCTTTAGAGACAGCAGGTCTGGAAGGGAAGCGAGACCTGCTGTTTCTGAAAATGGCAGCAGTGGAGGAGGAGGAAGAGGATGCAGCAAAACCAGGTAGCGAGGTGACAGAGGCAGTGGGAAGGGGATCCAAAAGCAAAATGAAGATCCAAAGGGAGAGAAAGTTTGGCACTTTGTTTCATTTCAGCAAAATGACTTGCATGAACTAAACCACAAACTGAAACATGAACCAGCCCAGTTCATGGATATATATATATTTTGAGGGGGGAGCGTTTATGATTCGGTTCACGTCTATCACTAATCATTAAGGTTAAGCTACACTTTTTACTGGGAGTTCACAAAGCTTTTTCATATCAAATGTTATTAGGTGGTATTCTATTATTAGCACTGAAGAATACTGATGGTTTCCTTGTTATTTCTGTGCTGCATCCCTGCTCGGCTTACCTAGCCATGGTGGCTTGTTAGGAAACATATCCAGATGATATTTCAGTTCCGCACAGCAGAATGAGAATTTACAGCTGTATTAAGGAGAACAGTGGTATAATCTCTGTCCTTGAAGACCCACTGCTGTTTCAAAAAAGCCTTCCTTGAATCTGCCTGAAATTTATTTAAATAACCATAGGGTTGTTCTTAAACTCGCTGATCCCAAGGTGATATAATAAAATGAGTTATGACTGTGCACCTCCAGGCTCTTCCGGATGGAACATGTTTTCTGTATCTATTCCAATCTGCCTTCTGTCAAACCTGTAGGACTGAAACTATTTTGTTCACCTCTTCTAGAGCTTAGAAAATGACCTTTGAATGGGAAAAAGGTGGAGAGAGAGTTCTGACAATTCTTCTACTTTTAATAGAGCGAAAATTGGCAGAGAGAGAGAAAAAAATGCTTGCAATAATTTCATTTTCCTCACTCTCTACATATGGATGGGCAGAATTTTGTGTGGCTGCATTCTCTTTTGCACCGCCCATACTACTAGGCAGAACAGAAAGGGGAGCGGGAGGAAGTGAGTGTTTGAAAACCAGGGTGTGTCTGGTTTTGGTTGCCCAAAACCAGATAATAGTGGTATTGGTTGCCTTTGTTTCTGACTAGTACACAGAGTTATCCTTCCTCTTGCTCATTCTCTGAATATTATGGCACACTTTTCAGTGCAAAAATTGTATACCAGAATATTTATATTAGGTAATTGTACATACAGACATATCCCATCAGATAATTCCTGATGCCCTTCTCTTTCCTTTTGTATTGTTTCTTCTATTGTGTTTAATGCTCTAGTTCTGTAAAAATAGTTTTTTATTTACACTTATTGTATTATTGTATGTTGTTAGCTGCCTAGAGTGGTCCTGACCCGACCAGATAGGCAGGATATTAAATAAATAAATAAATAAATAAATAAATAAATAAATAAATAAATAAATAAATAAATTTATATTAAGGAATGTTATATACAAAGGAATGTTGTATACAAAGTGTATATTATGTAAAACTGCATACAAAAATAATGTGAAAATGAATATAAATTTTGGTTGTTCTGGGTTTTCCAGGCTCTTTGGCCGTGTTCTTAAGGTTTTTCTTCCTAATGTCTCACCAGTCTCTGTGGCCGGCATCTTCAGAAGACAGGAGTCGTTCTGACACCTGTCCTCTGAAGATGCTGGCCACAGAGACTGGTGAAACATTAGGAAGAAAAACAACCATTTGATCCCAGCCGTGAAAGCCTTTGGGAATACAATATAAATTTTCCTCCATTTTTAAAACAAGTGCATATTGATATGGGAATTGGACAGAATGCACTAGCCTGTAGTGATGAAAATGTGTATATGCATGAATGCTTATTAAGAGAACACAAGAGTGCATATTCCATGGCTTTTTGGTTATTAAATCTGGTTGAGGGTATGTCCAGACAGGGGAACTTGCAGTGGTCTAGTTTACACTTAAAGGGTTCTTATCTTCAGTGCGATCGATTTTATCACTCACTTGAGTGATCCTTCCATTCAAATTGGAGATGTCTTTTCTCCTGTGAGAAGGGTCCACACAGGTCTTTGGATTTCCAATTTCTTGTGAGCAAAGTTTACCTAGTTTATTCACATGTAAATTTATCCAGTTTCTTGGTGAGTAAGGAGACAGCAGCAACAGCAGCCAAGGACAGTGGTGACATGAGGGGAAAATGCTGGAGTGAAGGTTGAGGGCTCAGCTAGGACTGTGCTGCTTTGTGGGAGACAAACAAACTTTCCCAACTTTTCCTGCAGCTGGAGAGAAGAACGAAGAGCTTATGTCCTAAGAGCTGACATAATGTCCCATGCCATTATGTAAATGTGTCACGTTAGGTATGTATGGAAAAGATACGGGTCCCACAGCAACTCTGCCAGATACATTGCACAAATATTGTTTATGCAATTTTCAGGCGCTACTATGGGCATGGTTCCTATAGTAACACCGTGAACCAGGAAAAATGAAGAGCAAATGAGGGGAAAACCTGGAACCTAAACAATAATAATTGTTGGTTGTTGTGGGGTTTGGGGGCTCTTTGGCCGTGTTCTGAAGGTTGTTCTTCCTGATGTTTCGCCAGTCTCTGTGGCCGGCATTTTCAGAGGACTGGAGTAGGAACTCAGTCCATGCTGTGTTGCTGTTTGTTGGATAGTTGAGTATTTATAGCTGTGGGAACAGCTTTTGTCCTTTTCAGGAGATAGGGTAATGATGGCGATCAGGGTGTTTTTGTTGTGGACGTATTGTTGTGATAAGAGGGAGAGATTATCTGTCACTGTGATTGATGGGAGTCTTTAGCTGGTCTTTTTTGTGCAATGATCCCTGGTCCTTGTGGCTGGGTAGAGTTTGTTGACCTTTTGCAGACTGTATTTTGTAGTGCTGGGACCAGGCCTTATTAAGTTTTAGACTTTCCTCTTTTTTGTTGAAGCTCTGCTGATGTGGGTGGGGTTTCTGTAGACCTTGTGTCCCAATAGGTCAGTTTTGCGTATCACCATGACATCTAAGAAAGGGAGTTGGCCCTCTATTTCTTTTTCCATGGTGAATTGTATATCTGGGTGGATGCTGTTAAGATGGTTTAGAAATTCTTCCAATTTTTCTTCACCGTGGTTCCAAATTGTGAAAGTGTCATCCATGTATCGGAACCAGACTGTGGGTGTGAAGGGTGCCGAAGCCAGGGCCTATTTTCAAAATGTTCCATGTAGAAGGTTGCTATAACCGGGCTGAGGGGGCTCCCCATGGCCATTCCATCACCCTATCTCCTGAAAAGGACAAAAGCTGTTCCCACAGCTATAAATACTCAACTATCCAACAAACAGCAACAGAGCATGGACTGAGTTCCTACTCCAGTCCTCTGAAAATGCCGGCCACAGAGACTGGCGAAACATCAGGAAGAACAACCTTCAGAACACGGCCAAAGAGCCTGAAAAACCCACAACAACCATCAGATCCCGGCCATGAAAGCTTTCGATAATACAATAATAATTGTCTTGAAATGGATTATCTTCCACAACAATAGGATAGCTGATCCAACAGCCTCCTAACTCTGAAGCCCTGCAGAAGGGTCAACATGTAATTATCTAACATAGATCATTTGCCATGATCATTAAAGGCAATTATTTCTAATGTTTGATCAAAAACAAACATTATCTACAGCACTTCTTCATCTTGCAGAGAATATAATGCTCTCAGAGTAATTACTGTTCTACAGTTACCCAGCAACTGCCAGCAGCAGGAATATTAACCCACACAGTATTGAATCCTTGGTGATTCAGGCTAGCCCAACTGCTTGGTTGTGTCCCACTGAGAAGCTGGCAACATTTTAAGGCTCGAAGCAGATTATTACAATTGACAGAGGGCTGCCCATGTCAGTGTTTCTATTTTCTTTAGCTGTAGTCCATCATCTGCTATCAACACATCCCATGTTTTATACCAGAAGCAGCCAACATGAAGTCGAACTGGGGAAGTGTACAATGTGATTATAGGAGAAAATAGAATTGGAATTACTATGGCCAAACCTATCATTAATCTGAGTGAGGCAGTTGCCTCAGTTGGCAAGGCAAAGGGAGGTAAATCTGCCACTCAGCACCCTGCCCATGTAGTGCCTTTGCCGTTTTGGAAAACTTACGCTGTTCTGGGCAGGAATTTCATCCAGCTGCAACTGCACCCACCTCAGCCAAATAAGAATGAAAGAGGTTGAACTCTGCAACCTCTTCCAGGCTATGCACCTGCTTGGATAATTTCCATCTTCTTTCTCTTTCTGTCTCCTCTGACTGTCCCTGTAATGGATCCATTGAGCTAGCAGGTGCAGATGGAGCTTTCCAAAGTTGCATTTGGCAGATTGGCTTGTTCAGTCCCATGTGGGAACAGTATGCAGTTCCATGAAAGATACTCCCTGAGGGAAGAGCTTTTAAACAGTTCTATACGCTAAAGCAAAGTACCCATGTTCACTACTGGCAGTAGGACATGGTAGCAGCGGTGGTGCTTCCCCATGCATCCAAGAACCTCTGGCTGAAAAAGAGGTGGTGTTGGTACCGCAGCAGTGGTGAAACTTTCTTTCTTGAAGGATGAGGAGGTGGCTGCAGCAGCTGCATGCCTGCCATCACCACAGATGGGATCAACATCTTTCCTCTTCATACATTTCATTGCCAGGTTGCAAAGGTGGAAAGCAGTTTCTGAATTTTTTCTGGTCATGTCCCATACAGCATATATTTTGAGCACCCTGGGGAGCCCTCTGTCAGGTGTAACAAATAACAGTGAAACATTTATTCAAAAGGAAACAGTTTACTTTTGAATAAATGTTTGAAGAATGTTTCAGAGAAACTTTCACAGGTGACATTGGTCATTTTGTCCATACAATAGGATTTCCTCCTAAATAGCACTGACTCAGCTGAAAGGTATAATTTATTTATTTTCCAGGAGAACGCAGCAAAGATTCATGTTATGATCATTTAATACTGTTTGAATGCTCGTTAGGTTGCATTTGCCTCTATGGAAAACAAAGTAAAAACTTCATCATAATAATCTAAATAAGAGAGACATTTTATACCCCTCCAGGCATCACAAAGTTGCCCCAGGGAATTTGTTTCTTTGTAATTACTGCTGCTGCTGCTGCTGCTGCTACTACTACTACTACTACTACTACTACTACTACTACTACGATGACGACAACGACGACTACTACTACTACTACTACAGCAACAACACACTGCACCTATATTTAACATATACTTAGGCTTTTGGTTAAAACTTGTATCTGTTATATACTACCAGTCAATGTTTTTTATAATTTTGATTGATTGTACCTGGTGTTTTTGAATAAAAAATAGCATCAGATCTGCAAAGAACAGCAATATTAGGAACAGCACATATATTAAATTGATATATTACTAATACATGTTTTGGATTAAAACTTTATCTGTTATATTTGTTGTTGTTTAGTTATTTAGTCATGTCCAACTCTTCTTGACCTCATGGATCAGAGCACGCCAGGCTCTCCTGTCTTCCACTCCCTTCCGGAGTTGTGTCAAATTCATGTTGGTAGCTTCGATGACACTGCCCATCCATCGCGTCCTCTCTCGTCCCCTTCTCCTCTTGCCCTCACACTTTCCCAATATCAGGGTCTTTTCCAGGGAGTCTTCTCTTCTCATGAGATGGTCAAAGTATTGGAGCCTCCGCTTCAGGATCTGTCCTTCCAGTGAGCACTCAGGGTTGATTTCCTTCAAAATGGATAGGTTTGTTCTCCTTGCAGTCCAGGGGACTCTCAAGAGTCTCTTCCAGCACTACAATTCAAAAGCATCAATTCTTCATCCATCAGCCTTCTTTATGGTCCAGCTTTCGCTTCCATACATCACTACAGGAAAAACCATAGCTTTCTATATAGTCTGTATAGTCTATGAAGCAGAAGTAGATGTTTTTCTGGAACTCTCTGGCTTTCTCCATAATCCAGCGCATGTTAGCAATTTGGTCTCTAGTTCCTCTGCCCCTTCAAAATCCAGCTTGTATTTCTGGAAGTTCTCGGTTCACATACTGCTGAAGCCTGCCTTGGAGGATTTTAAGCATAACCTTGCTAGCATGTGAAATGAATGCAAAAGTACGGTAGTTGGAGCTTTCTTTAGCACTGCCCTTCTTTGGGATTGAGATGTAGACTGATCTTTTCCAATCCTCTGGCCACTGTTGAGTTTTCCAGACTTGCTGGCATGTTGAGTGCAGCACCTTAACAGCATCATCTTTTAAGACTTTAACTAGTTCAAATGGAATGCCATCACCTCCACTGGCCTTCTTGTTAGACAAGCTTTCTAAGGCCCACTTGACTTCGCTCTCCAGGATGTCTGGCTCAAGGCCAGCAACCACACTATCTGGGTTGTCCAGGACATCCAAATCTTTCTGGTATAATTCTTCTGTGTATTCTTGCCACCTCTGCTTGATGTTTTCTGCTTCTGTGAGGTCCCTCCGATTTTTGTCCTTTATCATGGCCATCCTTGCACAAAATGTTCCTTTAATATCTCCAATTTTCTTGATCAGATCTCTGGTTTTTCCCTTTCTATTATTTTCCTTTCTTTGCATGTTCATTTAAGAAGGCCCTCTTGTCTCTCCTTGCTATTCGTTGGAAGTCTGCAATCAGTTTTCTGTAACTTTCCCTGTCTCCCTTGCATTTTGTTTCCCTTCTCTTCTCTGCTGTCTGTAAGGCCTCTGTTATATAATGCCAGTCAAATACTGTGTCTTATATTTTTTTAATAATAATACTAATATAAAACACTTGTTATTACTACACCTGGAGGGTTCTAGAGGTGATAAGGTATTTCTTTTTCTTTAGGGGCTGTGGGTCCCCTAAGACACCACCACCCCCATCCAAACTCCAAAATAGAAGTGAGGTGATTGTTTGAGTACTTTCATGTTTTGTTTTTTTCAATTTTCTTGCCTACTCTTTTTTCTTTTTTTTTTTCTTTTTTTTCTTTTTTTTTTTTTTTGAGCCTGGTGAGGTCCATGGCAAGTCCTGGAAGGAAATATTTTGACCTCAGCCCAGCCAGTAAGCTGCTCCAGTCTAAACTATAGAAATAAATTTAGTCAGGATCTAGAAAAAAGTACCCAAGTAACACTGACATTTTGTCCTAAGGAGAAAGAGCTATTAATTAAAAAGAACTAAATAACTCTTCTATTGGGACACATAACATGGGCTGAATGAGTCATTCAGGAAATTGGCCTGTGACATCAATATATAACCTGGTGTGATGATATGCAATAATCCACTCAGCTGGATCATAACTGTTGGTCATTATTGATATAGCAATAATATTTCAACTTCATGAAACATATACTATGGTAAGAGTTCTACCTAAAGTCCTTCTGATCTTTCTTCAGAGAACAGATTATTTCAGTTCTTCTTACCTTTTTTTTAAAATCCAGCCTATCACCACGTCTTTCCCTAGGACTTTTACAGCTGAAGAGCTTCACCTGATCTATACATTATTTTCCTACCTTAAAATGCCCGAATAAAATGCTTTATGAGGCAGCCTATGTAAATCTGCACAATAAAACACACAGGATGTTGAAATGATAATTTTGGACAGATCTAAATTTCAGTACTAAAGGTGTGCCAGGTCTCGCTGGGTGGCACTCTGTATGTTTGCCTTACAGGGCGACTTAAAGGCAGACCTACAGAGCTGTTCACAGAAGCATGTGGTTTGTCATAACTGACATTATCCCAGTAAAAGAGGAATCCCAGAATGAACTCAGACAATCATTGACAAGTATTTTTCAAAACTCTTCTGGATAGCTAACTCTAAGTATTTTCTTTGTCGTGGTAATTCCAGGCAATAACAAAGCTTTTTGAGTTTCTGAAAGCCTTTTATTCCTACATAGCTTCAAGATTCTAAAACATAAAATTACTTCAGCGTTACTGTAACATTCAAACATCTTACAATTGTAAACAAAACTGTAGGTGCATTATTTAAAGTCCATCCTTCCAACTTGTAAAAAGACATAGACATTAAAACTTATGTTACAGGCAAAACTTAAAATTACAAAAGCATCTCTTTTAGGACTAAAGACTCTTTTCAAAGTAAAAGAGAATTATGTGAATGTCTCATATGCAGTCTAGGGCAATAACTATTCTTAAAGTATTAAAGTCATTAAGAATAAAAATATAAAAAGCAAAATGTATTACTTAGCTCTAAGCATATTAAGACACAATTGTACATGCTCACCCATACTACTTTTTTCACTCTAAGTGAAATCCTTTTTTTACTCTCTGGGACCACTTCCTTATCTATCTTTTTGGATAAGATGTCACTCGCAGTTGTTGCTTCTTGCTCTAATTCAAGTGTGAGAAAATATGATTTATTTATTTTCTAAATTTTGTTTATCTAACTTCCCGAGAAGCCGTAGTTAACTCCCCCACTTCTTAGTGACAGTTGTTTACTTTCCCTACTTGATAATGCCCACTTCTGCCTAAACAAGCTGACATCACCCTCACTTGCAAGCAGTTAATTGCCTATATTTATATCAATTACACATTGGATGTCAGTGTTTACTATTTTCATATCCCTTGTGTATACATTGGATAGCAAAATGGAATAGGTAGTTGCCACGGAATTGTTATTGTAGCTGATTGTAATAAACAATGTTTTCATGCCATAAATTTAAAAGTGCTATAATTTTAGAACTTTTAATTTAAGACAATTTCTACACCCCCTATAATTGCTTTAACACTCTTACGCAAATTATCAAACCTTGATAGGTGTACAACGCTGAAAAGATAGAAGAATAAACATAAAAATACCTTTATCGGGTGCCAGAAAGAGTAAGCATGGGGCCCTAGAAGCATTTCTGGAGAAAAAAAAAACTTTAACCGGGATGCCACCCAGAGGAGCAGCTAGGATAGAGCTGGCAGATATCCAGGGCCACATGACATAACACTTCATGATCTCAAAATAGAGATTTCATTTTCTGAGATTTCAGGGTCAAATCCAGGTACCATGGTGTGAATCTTGTGATGGCATGGGATAGGGCAGAGGAATGTTCAGAGAGGAGGCAGTACTCTTCCTGGGCTGGACAACTGTGGAAACAGGCACAAAGCACTCCACTCCCAGCCTTGTTCCAAATTGCACAATGGGATGAAGTACATGCATTCACCAGTTCTCTCTCATATTCCCTTCCTTCACTCCTGACCTTAAGATGTGTCAACCCTATGCAAGTGCAATAACATACCTACTTCATTTGATAGGCCATCAGCCATGTGCTAAAATTTTCCTAGGCTAGCTAGGCATGCACATGATGACAGATGTTCATTTTATTATTTTTTAAAAATGTGATTCTATATCTTTGAAAATCTGATCATTCAGCATTCCCTCCTTAACATAAATATGGTCTTGCATTTTCCAGATCACTCATTAATGGAAATATAATAAGAAAATACATAAACACATCCCAAGTTCCTGTTAGCAGTGAAAAAAATAGTTAAACTAATAATAAAAAGGTTCAGCTGCTGATTAATGAATCTACTCGTTCCCCTAGCAAATAACATGAAAGAATTTACATCTCATTAGAAAAGCAGTTTTGCAAGCAAATATTTAGTTTGGTGAGATTTCCTGGGGCGGGCTGAAACCTTGAAGATAAAAAGTGATGTAAAATAGATGTAGCTTCATTTGCAGTGTTATGCATCATTTGTGTGTCTTTGATAATAATTACTGGGGACAGAATGGGCAACTGCAAATATCAGGGTGCTGGCATTTGTTTTCCTACAAAATATCCATGCATTTCCCTCAAAATACAATCACTGTCCTATCTTTCTCACGCATTCTTTCTCTGTGTACATGCACATACAGTACATGCTTGTATGTGAGTGGCAGAGACAAAGAATGAGGAAATGTGTCTGGTTTAGGAAATAGAAACAGGTGAGATTTATCTGGTTGATCAGTTAAATCAAGGCCAATTTCAGGAAGAGGATTTTTCAGAATAATTGATCAGATTGATTGACCCACTAATGTTGCATACCTTCACTGAATCTCTTGAATCATGAATAGAAAATAAACCAAAATGAAGCAAGTCAATGATAAGATCCAGTCATGAAGAATCCATGTTCATGCCTTAGGTATGCATAGGTTGGTTATGTAATGGTGACTTGATGGGAATGACACACTCTGTACAGAAGATGTATGATGATGGATCTGAATTGAGTCTGAGGCTCAACAGGCCCATGTTGGGCTGCAGTTTCTGGACTGTCCTTGAAATTGATACAGTTTGTATTCTGGAATCTGTACACTGATGAAGATCTATAAAACTGTTCCATCCCCCAAGTACACATTTCCACACAGAACATTGTGCACATTTCAAATCCATGCAAAACAGGGAGGGGACAAGCACTGTGTCCAATTTTAAACATGCACTCAAACATGCACACATTTGAAAAGTAAGTGAAGAATGCACTGGATCATGACCAGTAGAAAACAGTAAACACACACACACACATCCTATGACTATATTGTCACTCAGAAACACTTCCATATAATATTTTGGAAACCAAAACACAGTGATTTCTATACTGTTTGGACCCCCTGCCGTGGTTTGTTTTCAATATGCAAAGCTTTTATTGATTGATTGATTGATTGATTGATTGATTGATTGATTGATTGATTGATTGATTGATTGATTGATTGATTGATTGATTGATTGATTGATTGATTGATTTGATTTATATCCCGCTCATCTGGTAAATCTATACCACTCTAATTAGTTTTTAATGGAGCTAAGGGGAAAAAAATACAACACACAACCTATGTAAATTAGGAAGAAACATAGTGAGGAGGAGCAAGGCAGACAGAAGTGTGCCAGTACAACATTGTTTCTAAAGGTTAGGCAACAAATGTATATTCCTTTTTCAAAATGTCAATTTACTCTGAAATACTTTGAAGCAAAAATAACATTTAAAGTTAATGGAAAAATTCTGAAACAACGTAATTGCTACCATAATAGCCAGAGATTTCATTTTTCAAATGGATCTCCAGCATTAATAGAATTCCTGTGTGTCTCTGTGTGTAACTGTGGGTGGGTGGGTGCATGCACGGAGAAAATAAACTTTACCTGACAATCTGCTGAACTGTATTGTATTTAGTAGTAAAACATAAAGCGAGTACTCAAATATTTATATTTCTTCCTTCCTCAGTAATCATTGCATACAAGAATTACAGTACAATCTTATGGTCCAGTTACTTCAGCGAGAGCCTTGGGTCCTAGGCCCTGGAACTGGCAGGTCTACGAGGCATTTATCCAGGACTACAAGCTGGGCAAGAAGCTTAGGCAAAGGGGAAATGTTCTATCCTTTTTTTCCTTCATGCCCAACAAGTGGAAAACACTACCAACATGTGGAAAGCACTGAGTCTGAAGCAGAGATCTTGTGCCATCCATGGACACTCTCCACAGAAATCAAGACACTGATTTTCCAGATTCCCAACTTATGCGGAGAGCTAACACAGATGGTGAAAGCTTTCCCTCTCTGATTCATTGGCCTCCATGTATAGCAAGGAAACTGAAATGACAATAGTGGGGCTAGCTCTCCTCGAAAGCTTTCTATCCAGTTTGTGACATCTGGATCAGAATTATATATCTAGGAGCTAAAAATGGACTATGCTGGAATGGAATGGGTCTTAGCTTCCTGAAATTCTCATCATTCTCACATCTGTACAGAAACCTCACTAATGGCATAACATTACAGTAGGGTCAACCAAACTGTTTCTGATTTCTGAAAGATTTGAAAGGCAGTGTAATGTAGAGCAACTGATTGGTTCAAAATTGGGAAAGGAGTACGACAAGGCTCTATATTGTCCCCTGGCTTATTTAACTTATATGCAGAATACATCATGCGGAAGGCTGGACTGGAGGAATCCCAAGCGGGAATTAAGATTGCCGGAAGAAATATCAACAACCTCTGATATGCAGATGATACCACTCTGATGGTAGAAAGTGAGGAGGAATTAAAGAACCTTGTAATGAGGGTGAAAGAGGAGAGTGCAAGAAACGGCCTGGAACTCAACGTAAAAAAAAACTAAGATCATTGCCACTGGTCCCATCACCTCCTGGGAAATTGAAGGGGAAGATATGGAGGCAGTGACAGATTTTAGCTTCTTGGGCTCCATGATCACTGCAGATGGAGACAGCAGCCACAAAATTAAAAGACACCTGCTTCTTGGGAGGAAAGCGATGACAAACCTCGACAGCATCTTAAAAAGCAGAGACATCACCTTGCCAACAAAAGTCCAAATAGTCAAAGCTATGGTTTTTCCTGTTGTGATGTATGGATGTGAGAGCTGGACCATAAAGAAAGCAGACCGTCGAAGAATTGATGCTTTTGAATTGTGGTGCTGGAGGAGGCTCTTGAGAGTCCCCTGGACTGCAAGGAGAACAAACCTATCAATTCTAAAGGAAATCAACCCTGAGTGCTCACTGGAAGGACAGATCCTGAAGCTGAGGCTCCAGTACTTTGTTGTTGTTGTTATTATTATTATTATTATTATTATTATTATTATTATTATTATTATTATTATTATTATTATTATTATTATTATTATTATTATTATTATTATTATTATTATTATTATTATTATTATTATTATTATTATTATTATTATTATTATTATTATTATTATTATTAATAATAATAATAATAATAATAATAATAATAATAATAATAATAATAATAATAATAATAATAATAATAATAATAATAATAATTTATTTACTTATTTACTTATTTACTTATTTACTTATTTACTTATTTACTTATTTATTTATTTGATTTATATCCCGCCTATCTGGACTATAAGACCACTCTTTGGCCATCTCATGAGAAGAGAAGACTCCTTGGAAAAGACCTTGATGTTCGGAAAGTGTGACGGCAAGAGGAGAAGGGGACGACAGAGGATGAGATGGTTGGACAGTGTCTGCGAAGCAACCAACATGAAATTGACACAACTGCGGGAAGCTGTGGAAGACAGGAGGGCCTGGCATGCTCTGGTCCATGGGGTCACGAAGAGTCGGATACGACTAAACGACTAAACGAACGTAATGTAGAGCACATGGGTCACAGCATAAATAATGGCAGCATGAAGAGTTCTATCTGCACATCTTTCTTTTGATTAACACCATTTCCCCTCTCTTCCAGACTCAGAGCAACACTATCTAATAGTGTGAACTCATTCACAGAAGACCTCCGCAGGAATGTGTGCAAAGGAGTTAGAACTGGGAAGGTGTTCTCCACACATATACAAATCAGGGCTAAGCCATGAGGCA
The DNA here is from genome assembly GCF_051106095.1 of Pogona vitticeps. Classification (NCBI taxonomy): domain Eukaryota; kingdom Metazoa; phylum Chordata; class Lepidosauria; order Squamata; family Agamidae; genus Pogona; species Pogona vitticeps. Next base: position 58,425,901 of record NC_135785.1, read on the forward strand.
TGTAGTATGGTCTACTTTCAACCACATACACGTAACCTCTGAGGAAAAGGACAGTATGTGCATTGTATACTCACAGTTTAAAATCCCCCATGTTGATAGCTGCTAAGGACAACAATGGGGCTGCATGCAAAAAGAAGGGAGAAGGCTAAATAGGATAACAAGGTCTGCTAAGATCAAAAAGCAGAAGGTAAAGTGATTCAATCACAAAGACAATGGCTGGCTATTTGTAAATGGGATAAGGGGCCAGGCAGAATCAAAAGCACCACATAGAAGCCTTATCTAGTCCTGATTCATATTTCCCACAGTAGTTATGTGGTGTGGCATGGCTCTCCTATGTTTGTATGCCATATGTGGTCATTAATATGAGCAACATATTCACAGCACCTTCATATTTATTAGTAATTCTCCTTTTCCACACAAAGGCAAACTAAAAAATGTAAGAATCTGTGCTAGCGTAATTATAAACATGACTGAAACATCTCTGCTATAATGATTTGCCACAAGAAATTGCTTTAATGTGATAATATTTCAACTGGCCACATCTGTAACTTACAAGGTGTCAATAGTATTACCATCTATGCAATGAACTCATCATCTAAACCAGTGTTACCTAACCTGGAGGTCGTGATCCCCAAGGGGTCACAAAGTGTTTTCTGCGAGGGCAGTCATGGGTTATATTCCTTGTTAAATAATTTCTTCCTTGACTTTTCAAAGTGGGATATTAAACTTAGTGTACATGAGGAACAAGCCCTTTGGGGAGAAAGAAGCTTCTACTTTCTCAGAAGTTATGACCTTACCCCATTAAAAATGCTTTTTTATACAAATGTGGTGATGGTGGGGTCACAGGTTAATTGGCTATTGTAAAAGCAGGTCAGACTCAAAAAAAAAAAAGGTTGGGAACCACTGATCTAGAAAAAAATAGTTCAAAATCTGGGATTCCCTGTATCTTCCATGAGAAGAAGAAAGCATTAGCATATGAACATGGGAACTTTGTCACTGATTATATTTGAAAGGAAACAGATCAAAACTACAACAGTAATGGGAAACTTTGAGAAGGAATTCTGTACCAGTCAAAATCAAGAGTTTCTGCAGTGCTGTGGTATTGCCTAAAGAGAAATTTGAAGCAGATGGGAACTCCTCAGGCAAAGCATGTAGGAAGAAGTGAGACATAGTAATGAGATTAGCACAACTTCTAGAGGGAGTTTCACTGATCTTTAAAATGTCATTTTGAATATTTCTGGGACAGGAACTATTAAATTGTGTGTTTGGGGGGTCAAAACATGGGAAAGAAGAACACTCCAAGGCATCTAAAATGTTTGGAAGGGTCACAGGACACTGAGAAATGTTAGGAAAGAGAGAAGTAGCATATTGAAATATTAGAGGAAGAACACTAGAAAAGAAGACCTTGGATCTTTAAAAAAAAATCTGAATCCATCTGGATGGCTTTGAAAAAAATAAAAATAAAACACAGTGACCTGTACTACAGACAGCCATTGCCTGGCTAGAAGACCTTCTGTCCTGCCTGTGCCATTTAGTCTATGATTGGACCTTGCTGTTTGTGTTTCCCCTTTGGGAGGAATGGTTTAGTTTTCAGAAAACTAGAAACACACAAATACTAGCACAGATCTGGCCAAGGTTGTGGAAGAAGAGGAGGATCCCAGGACAAAACTTTTCAAAAAATGGTAAAAATCAAAGACAGATATCTTGTGAGAACATGGAAGCAAAACTTCAAGTGAAATTCACCAGTGAGACTTCCTGTCCAATGTTCCAATGAGGTAAACACATCTAATTCAGTTCGATTTCCCCTTCTCCCATTTTTTGTTCTGTCCCAGCAGCCTTCAAACTTTTTAGAGGCAAAAGATGTTAACTATTAATCGGGTGTTTAGTTCCATCAACCATTTTCTAAAGTTATATTGTACTTCGCAAGCTTTAGGTTACCCTAAAAAATACAGATGCCTCCTTTTCTGTGTAGTGATTATTTAGCTACATGAAGGATCCACTCTTGGGGCCAAATTTTAAGAGATGCCAGCTTCTCAGTTAGAAGTGGAGTTTCCTTGAAAGGTAAAGCCTAAGCTGAGCAGATTCAGGTCATTTATGGGGAAAGAACACACAACAACCACAATCTTTTTTTCTTTTTTCTTTAGGAAGGAAGGAAGGAAGGAAGGAAGGAAGGAAGGAAGGAAGGAAGGAAGGAAGGAAGGAAGGAAGGAAGGAAGGAAGGAAAGGAAAAAAGAAAACTATCAACACACCTATAACAACTGCTATGCAACCTATGGCATTCACCACCCAAGAAATTAACGATCTGCAATTACCAGCCCTCAGACATAACTACCAGCAAACAGGGAAGAAGGGAGGGAAAGGTCAGCAAGCCATCAAATGATAAGAGCATTTCTGCTTTCCTTTTTTTTTTTTTTTTTTTTTTAATGCCAGCGAGGCGGACCAGACTGAGACCTTCTCCAATCAGGTCCTGCTCCCAGGCATTCTTCCTCACTCCAGGCCAGCAAATGAGAGGCCAGCCTCAGCATGATCCCAGCAGCCAGACTGTCAGCATCCCTAGCATTTGCAGGAATATGTTGCCAGGGATCAAGCTACACATCTTTCATACAGCCCAGACTGCCGTTCTGGCCACAAATGAATGCCCAGGTGAGCCTGAGTCCCCATATTTAATTATCCTGGCACCAATTTATGAATCTCTAAAAGTTGCAAGTCAGCTTGTTTTTATTTGGTGGTAGGAGGTAAAGAGGGGCTTCATTTGCAGTTTGATTGCACAGACATGGCAGAGTTGGAGAAATGTGTCCCTGGCAGGGATAATCTTTTGTCCCCTTCTAATTGTGCAGATGGTGACTTGCATTGTTTGTCTCCCAGAGGATAAACGTGGTCCTCTGACAGAGATATATCCTGCCAGGTTTGGGGTTTTTGGCTTTATCCAGTGCACTATATTCAGAATAAAATCAGCCAACAACCCTTTCCATAGCATACTATAACTTCCCAAGTCTTAGATCACCTGCTGAACTTAGATGTGATTGACAGATCAATCTGAATGGTTTCTAACAGGAAATGTCAGATGTTTCTTTTGCATTTAACTAAACTTGAAGTTCACACTTTAATATGATAGCACATAATTCAGTGAGAGGCCTGTACAAATTTCATTACTCAAGCTGTAGCTCTCATTCATGAAAAAATAATAATCTTGCAATGTTTGTAGAACATTAATAGCTCTGTAGATTTGAGATTATTTGCAGTACCATCTGCAAACTCATTACCAGCACCAGGCCCTTGAAGACTGCCGCTATGACCCTTTCTCATCCATGCATCCAATTTCTATCCAAATAATTTAAAAATGTATGAATAGGCCTTAAAAGCTGTACGCTTGCTAGGATTTCCATTATTGATTTATTTCATAGTTAAAAACTGAGAAAAGAAATGGAAGGGGAGCATAAAAATGTGAGGGTAAAAACACCCTTGTTAAATAATACAATAGAAGAAAAGGAATACCCAAAACTAAATTCTGTGCATGCTATATGACTTTTCTCCACACTTTCTAGGATCACACCAGTCCTTTCCTTACGTTTGCACATTTGATTTTTTTGTTATACTAAACCTAAGCTGACTTGCCCTTTGCCCTCTGTAATAATAAAAAATGTTTTATTACAGTCATTTGTGAGACTCAAGGCGAGAATGTAAAGGCTCTCACCTGAGTGTCGTCCTCCCTCAAAAGAGAACAGGAGGCAGACAAACCCGCCTACACCACCCATCAAGACTAAACAGCGGGGAGTTGACACCTGGGAGCTGGAGCGGGAACTTTTGAAAATGATAGTGGCCACACAAACGGGTAGTGAATTGGTGGGAAGAGAGGAAAGGGGGAGGTCCGCCGTAGAGATGGGAATGGGAGATATAAAAGGACATGTTGACTCAACACTGTGGGGTTGGGAGATGATATGGGTAGAGGAGTCATGGACCGGTAAATGGGAAACAATGTGGGTTCCTCGGGAGAAGAAGGGGTCTGCCGCAACATGCTTCCTACTGGGGAGAGTCTGAGGCCCAGGAGTAGCGCAGACATCTCAGGGAGGACAAAGAAGTGATGTCCAGAGAAGAGAGAGAATGCCGGGCATGGCATTTAGAAGAAGCCCGGAAGAGGGGGCCCTCTACGAGGAGGGGACGGAGGTACCAAACGATGAGACGACCCAGCTTCTAAACCCGGAGGTAGAGACTCATGATTTTGAGGATGATGACCCATTTTTGAAGGGGCCTTGGGATGAGTTGGTTAATAAACCCTTTGTTAAAGACATTTGGATGCCCTTGTCGGACCCGTTGGCAATGAGAGAGAAGACTGAAGCTAAGGTTGCACAACAAGATTTATTGTTAAATGTTCCAATAAAGACTGGTTATGATTTCACAGCAGACATGTCTCCAGAGTCTCAGTTGGACACCGGGGAGGTAAAAGGGTTGTTATACTTCCCTTCCAGGACTGTTGACAGAAGTGCATTGAAGCAGGCCAGAGTAAGGGCTTTGCATTGTTTAGGTGTTAAGGGTAAGTAGAGATATTTAGCCAGTTTGGGTGGAAGCAATCCGTTACCAAGTATAAGCCTATTTATGATGATACCAAGGTCCTGCTGCCTTTCTGTCTCAATAATATGCTGCCTAAGATTACTCTTGGCCTTAACATATCCCATTTGTTGGATACATTCTACTGAATAGCTATATCTGTTGATTTTATTGTATTTTGCTCTCTTCCAAGATGACTGATAGTTATCCTGTAATACCAGTGGAGTCAGTCCAATTGGTTGAAAGGTTAGTTTTAGCCAAAAGTTAAAAATAGTCAGCCAAGCTCTGGCTTCAACCTTCAGTCCTAAGGGCTGCATTGGATACCCCTCTTGGAACTTGTAAGATAGCCCTCATGAATTTAGATTGAACTACTTCTAACTGGATAAATGAAGAATAGGGGCCCAATTGTGCACCATACAAGAGCTGACTAAGGGTTTTGGCCTGGAACAATCTTAGTGTGACCAGTACATACATGTCCTTGAGTAGAAGAATTTTAATTTTATTTTCTTTCTTCAGCCGGTTATGGATTAATGGGTTTTCAATGAATTCCTATGGGAAATGGATCCTCGACCTACGGACTTTTTGACCTGCGGCCACTGTTCCAATACGGATTAAGTCTGTAGGTCAAGGGTCACTGTATAAGAGAAGGGCTTTATGTCTATTCGGTAGTTTGGGGGGATGGAACTTTGTCTGGCTGAGCACCCTTACCATTGAGTTGATGTAAAAACTAAATAACAATGGAGCTAATATAACCCTTCTTTCACACCATTATAGGTAGGAACTTTATCAGACAAGTGTACTTCCTTGTTGCATCTAATTCTGAGGATTGTATTTTCATTCAGCTTATACATAAGCAGCAGAAGGCATTGATCTATTGTGGAAAACTCTAACTTACTCCAGAGCCTGTCTTATGAAATTAAATCAAAAGCCAATCTAAGATCGATAAAGTCAGCAAATAAGCCCCCCTGGGTTTTCTTAGAGTACTTATCTATTAGGTGCCTTAAAATAAGGGCACGTTTCAGTGTAGATCTACCAGATCTAAATCCAACTTGTTCATCTGACAAAACACTTGCAGAGTCTATCTAGTCCAGTGGTTCTTAACCTTGGGTTACTCAGGTGTTTTTGGACTGCAGCTCCCAGAAGCCTTCACCACCAGCTGTGGTTACCTGAGTAACCCAAGGTTAAGAACCACTGATCTAGTCCATCAGTTTCCAAGATAAATTTATTTATTTATTTATTTATTTATTTATTTATTTATTTATTTTATTTATATCCCGCCTATCTGGTCAAACAAGGACCACTCTAGGTGGCTAACAAACTTAAAATAGTACAATAAAAATGTAAATAACAGTTCAAAGTCATAAAACACTACAATACAGTGCGGGAACACAAAACAAAACAGTAAGGGAGAAAGAAAGAGGTCATGAATTATGTGATGGGAAGGCCTGCTGGAACATCCAAGTTTTTAATAGCTTCTTAAAGGTACCCAGCGAGGGAGCCCCGCGAATCTCAGGAGGTAAATTGTTCCAGAGGTGAGGAGCCACCACCAAAAAGGCCCGATTTCTTGTCTTTTCCTTCCGGGCCTCCCTCGGTGTGAGGCTCCTCAGCCTCACCTCCTGGCTCGCACGAGTGACACGGGTAGATCTTGGTGGGAGTAGGCGTTCCGCCAAGTATCGAGGCCCTAAACCATTTAGGGCTTTATAGGTAAGCATCAACACTTTGAAGTCGATGCGGAATCAGATGGGCAGCCAATGCAATGCGGCCAGAGTGGGTGAAATATGTTGGTATTTTTTCACACCACTAAGTAATCTGGCCGCCGCATTCTGCACCACCTGTAATTTCCGCAGCAGTCTCAAAGGTAGAAGTGAAAAGGTTTGCCAGAATTGGGGCCCACCATTCACAGTTGTTCTGGAGGAATATCATCACTTGTTTCAATTGGTTCACAAGGTCATCTATTTCAGACATTGATACAGGGTGCCCTTCTGGTAGATTCATATATAAACAACTCACATGAAATGAGGGATTTTCTCTTTTGGCATAATGCTCATGGAAGTGGGCTTCTCACACTCAAGCATTAATATAACAGTCCATCCTAACTGAAAGATTATTAGTAGTTAATGTTATAGATTCCCAAAATGATTTCATATTTTTCCCCCTGGCTGCTTTGATGAGTTTTCCCCATTCTATCTGTTGAGCTCTACTTTTTTTCCCCTTTAATTAATTTCTTACAACCTTTCTTAAATTTCAGCAGTTCCTCCACTTCCTTTGATGATGGATTTTTATTTTTATTTTGTTTAAATTTTGAAATTACCAGGGTGGTTTTTTTTGTGTTGTTTTTTTTTTTCATCAATACACTCTTTATCAAACCAGTTATAGGACCTGTGCTTGATAGTATGGGTTTTTGTTGACTTGGTTCTACCAGCTAAACCTACTAGTTTATTTATTAGTGTTTCATACAGCACAATTATGTTGCTACTTTGGCCCGCTTTGAGAAAGGTGGAATGGATCTCAGAGAACTGATTATTATTGAGTTGATTAGTAAAATAAATTGAGGCTTTTCTTGACCATTTGATCCTGGAATTGGTCAGTATAATCTCAGGATTCATAGGCAAGGCCTTCTCAAAATGAATATTGCCTTCTGTATGTTTTGATCAATTTATATTTTGGTACAGTGACTCAAAGAAATGACAATAGGAACTGGCTCCTTACAGTCTTTCTAGATTTGTTTGCTCTATTTAAATTCATCTGCTTTAAGCACCCTTTGTTGTCTTTCCACATACAGTATGTGTTAATCGCTGCTTCTCCTGCCTACAATACCATTCTATTCTTTCTTTGCCTCATTTATTTCCTCTCTTTAAAACACCAATCATGGTCTGCTTGTGTCACAGGACCATTTTCAACTGTGGGAAAAGCTGTTACTTTATCATGTTGGCCTCTTGCCATACCAGCCCATGGTGACTGCCTGCACCTGATGACATGCACTGAATTTAGCTTTTGGCACACCTTTACTTTTACATAACATTAAAAAAAAAACACAGAAAGGATACTGTGGGAGCTTAAAGACTCATACAGTTATTACCCCCAAGACTTCATTATATTATGACTTTGACAACACCAGTCTCAGATTTTGGATAATGTTAGAGAATTCATTTAATGAAGAATCAGAAGTAAAAGCTATCTAGATGTAATTGGAAAAGTTCCCAGAGCTGGCTTTCATGTTACAAGTCTAGTTAGGCAGCCATTTTGAGGAGACTTATGAGCCATTTGACTCTCTTTAGATCAGTGGTTCCCAACTTTGGGTCCCCAGATATTCTTGGACTAAACTCCCAGAAGGCTTTACTACTGCCTGTGCTGGCCAGAATTTCTGTAGTCCACTAATATCTGGGGACCCAAGGTTGGGAACTACTGTCCTAGATAAACAAGGCAAAAAGCAAGAAGTGAGTCCAGAGGAGGAAGGATGGACACTTTAGATACTAATCTACATATAGATTGTTGAAAATACAGGAGTGTAAAATAATCAAAGTTGTTAGCTATTTCCTCAGTAGTACATTTGCTTCAGGTGCTTGTGTCCTAGTTCCAACTAAGGGGAGCCTCATATATTAGGAGTGAAGAACTGGCAAGACCTTTGCAATCAAAGGGTGGGACACACACCCATCTCAGATTTGGTGACTTCTGTTACCTCAGATCTCCTTCTATTAAATCCTGGAGAGGATTACAGATAATTCAGAGTAACAAAGCACTCATGGCAATCGGTTTTATATGGGATGTCTGCAAATGTGGGAAACATTCTTTTTATAATCCAGATTCTTGAGAGATCAAAGTTTGTCTTCAGAGTTTAACAGAGTAATGGGAGAATGGAGGAGTACTGAGTTTGGCAGTATATTGTCATCCATTCCAATATCACATTTTAGTATTGTTGGATTGGTAGGCTCATAAAACATGGAGCAAGAAAAATTCATTAGGACAGTAGCTGTTGCTGTACTTGCCAATCTGAAAATAAGAGCCACAGCACATGGACTGTTCAAATGGCTGGATATAAAATCCTCCTTACAGCTTTCTGTCATGCATTTTTGGGATGTATAGAAGCATATGTCTACGTATTTTTCCCAGCCGAGCAATATGGGAATGATGCCCTGGGTCCTGGAACATCATCCCACCACTGCTCAGGTATGAGTAACTTCCACTTGCTGTAATCTTCACTTGCTTGAAAAGCAATTTTCTAAGCTCTGGTTGGAGGCAGCTTCAGGGAGACCTGCCAAAGGACTCACATTTTTGAACTCTGATGTTATGAAACTTTCTCATTAACCTAAGACCAGAATACTGGAAGAGAGAAATAAAGGTAAAAAAAAATGTGCATTCTGTAATAAGGTGCACTATGTACGAAAGGCTAACAACAGTTGATTTTCAAGCTTGCTGTATACATTATGTGGAGCTGAAGAGGAGAGTCTGCACTGCAAACTGAATATTGGGAAAAGGGGAGAAGAATGGTTTGGACTTACACAAAATCTGTGTGTTTTTACTTGTAGCAGATTAGATTGCCTTACCTGTAAATTATGGAAATCACAATGAAGATAAGACATCATAGTATCATAGTAAAACAAAACAAAACAAAACAAAAAGTGCTTTATTAGAAACCTGCTATTGAGATAGCTCTGCATACTTTACTCGATACATATCAATGACAAATGGGTCCTGCTGATAATACCCACAAGTTCATTCTTATCTCTATTGAGATTAGCATATCTCATCAATACTTATGTCTCTGTAGATGTATGCTATCATTAATAACTGTCAGGGGGAGAATTAAATTAGACTGTCCTGCAATTCTTCTTCCCCTCATCATGAGAATATGCTTTGTAAGTCTTTAGCTGAGTCTGCATCATCAAACATCTTTCCGTTCTCCTCTTGGCACACAGGAATCTCATTACATATGACTGCTTCTCTCATGGAGTGGGGAGTGAAACATGTCTGCTTCAGATAAAGATTAGTTTGTTTATCAAAATCCTTATTATCATTGGTCATTCTATACTGTGTTCAAGGGCTCGGAATGAATGAATTAGAAAGCACTAGATTTTTTTTAAAAAAAGAGCAATGAAGTATAAGCATAGTATAGTTGTTAGCTAAGGAGGAATACTTTGTTTTATATTACAAATAAAAGGCATTTAGCATTCAGATTTGATTTCATCTGATTTTGCATTCCATCTCTTGCCCAAAACTGAGTTTCAAGATAGCTTGCAGTATATTTATTTTTAAAAAATACAATTTAAAATAGTACATTAACAATATCAAAACACAATGACAGTATTTTTCCATGTATAAAACAACACTTTTTCCTTAAATAATTAGACAAAGAAATTGAGGGTTTTTTTATACACGGAAGGCAGCCGCTTTTCCCTGCCTTTTGCGAAGCCACAGGGCTTAGCAAAAAGGAAGGGAAGGCTCCCTTTGGGTAAAGCAGCCATGAAAGGGCTGCACAGTTGCAGCACTTTGATCCGGAAGGCCTTTCATGGCTGCTTTATCCACTTCTTAATTTTTGCCTCAGCATTACCTGTCATTCATCAGTCTTCAGCATCTTCCTCAAGGCCTCCCAAATGTTATATTCTATGTTAGACAACATTTTGTCTTTACGGCAGATGATGCTTATAATACAACTCCTCCCCTATACACCCTGTAGCAAAAATACAAGCAAGAGCAGCATTTCCTCCCTGAGAGTAAAACAGTAAAGATCATGCAACACCACAAGTTGCTATCCAAATTCCCAGTCATTTTTCCTCATGAAAGTACTTCTATTTTCCTGTCCCATTCTTTAGAAGTTAGTTAGCTTATACCTTTTCAGCTTGCCATTATGTTGCAGGGTGGATAGCAGTGCTGTTTTTGTTTGTTTGTTTGTTTGTTTGTTTGTTTGTTTCCTTTATATTACATATCTATTTGCTGGGCTGCAGCTTTCCTGGTTGCCCACCTTTCTAGACTGGAAGAATCTTGTGGGAGTTGTTACCTCATGAATTTTTTTTCTGAATGTATATTGGTATTTGGGAAGCTTCTGATATTCCAGGTGGCATAGATATAATTGTAGGTTGAAATATAGTATATTTCTATATGTCCTCGACCACATAGTAAGTAACATAATCTAATCTATAAGAATTTCTCCAGACTGTCCCTTCCCCTCTAATTCTTTTTGAAGGGAATTTGTTTTCTACAAATTAAAAGAAAATGGCTGAAATTCTGATGGAAGAAATTTTCAGCACAGCAGTAGTGGACACTATGATATCACACTGTCTGATCCATGATAAAGTTGCCACTTACAGGAAAATAATTCTGAAATTGGAAACTGGGAAAGGAAACAATGATAAAAGCATAGTAGACACAAAACATCCTATGTATACATATACAGACAGATACCCAAGACAATGCAAATGGATCCCATCATGCAAAGAATCACATTCAAAACTGAAGGTGGAAATGAGGAAATAACAGTCCAGATGATGGATGACTTCAGTAATAAAAGTCAAATCCATGTTCAATTAAGATTTGAAGAGTCTGGAGAATGTTCGAAAGATGGTTGTTATAGGTTTTTTGGGCTGTTTGGCCATGTCTGAAGATTGTTCTTCCTAATGTTTCACCACATGACCATCTTCAGAGGACAGGAGTCAGAACTCTGGTACAGTTTTGTGGGATAGTTGAGTATTTATAGCTGTAGGATCAGCTTTTGCCCTTTTCAGGAGATTGGGTGATTATGGTGATCAGGGTGGTTTTGTTGTGAGTGTATTGTTGTGATAAGGGGGGAGAGATTATCTGTTACTGTGACTGATGGGTGTCGTTAGCTGGTCTTTTGTGTGCGGTGATCACTGGACCTTGTGCTTGGGTAGAGTTTGTCGACCTTTTGGAGGCTGTATTTTTCAGTGCTGGGAGGCAGGCTTTGTTGCGTTTTAGACTTTCTTCTTTTTTTGTTGAAGCTCTGCTGGTGTTTGTTGTTTTCAATGGCTTCCCTGTGCAGTCTACATAATAATTGCTGGTGTTATCCAGTACTTCTGTGTTTTGAAATAAAATTTCATGTCCAGTTTGTTTCAGGGCATTTTCAGCTATTGCTGATTTTTCTGGTTGTTTTAGTCTGCAGTATCTCTCATGTTCTTTGATTCTGGTGTGGATGCTGCGTTTTGTGGTTCCAATATATACTTGTATACAACTGCAAGGTATCCAATATACTCCTGTAGTGGTGAGGGGGTCCCTTTTGTCCTTTGCTGACCGTAATGTTTGTTGTATTTTTGTGGTGGGCTTGAATACTGTTTGTAGGTTGTGTTTTTTCAAAAGCTTCCCCATTCAGTCTGTGACCCCTTTGATGTACGGCAGAAATACTTTATTTGTAGATGGCTGTTTTTCCTCTTCAGTTTGGTGTTGTTTTCTTGGTTTGATGGCTCTTGTGATTCCATTCTTGGAATAGCCCTTTGCCTGTAGGGCCCAATTCAGATGGTTGAGTTTGGTGCTGAGAAATTGAGCTTTACAGTTGCAATTTGCACTGTCTACCAGTGTTTTGATTATACGTACCTCTTTTTTGTCGTGGGTGGTGGTTGAGTTTTGTGTAGGTACCAGTCTGTTTGGGTGGGTTTTCTGTAGACCTTGTGTCCCAATAGGAGGTCAGTTTTGTGTATGACAATGATATCTAAGAAAGGCAGTTGGCCCTCTATTTCTTTTTCCATGGTGAATTGTATATTTTGGTGGATGCTATTGAGATGGTTCAGAAATTCTTCAAGTTTTTCTTCACCATGGGTCCAAATTGCAACAGTGTCATCCATGTATCAGAACCAGACTGTGGGTGCGAAGGGTGCCAAAGCCAGGGCCTGCTTTTTGAAATGTTCCATGTAGAAGTTTGCTATAACTGGGCTGAGGGGGTTCCCCATGGCCACCCCATCTGTCTGTTCATAGAACTCATTATTCCACTGAAAGTAGCTGGTCATTAGGCAGTGTTGGAAAAGGGCCTTTATGGCTTCTGGAAAGATCTGCTGAATGAATGTCAGAGTGTCCTTTATCAGTACCTTGGTGAATAAGGATACGACATCAAAGCTGATCAGTTTGTCCCTGGGATTGAGTTTTAGGGTGCTGATCTTCTTTATGAAATGTCCTGAGTCTCTGTTGCAGGATGAGGTTTGTCCAATGTGGTTCTGTAGGAGGGTGGCTAGGTATTTTGCTAATTCATATGTAGGAGAGCTGATGGCACTTACAATGGGCCCGTGTGGGATTGAGTCTTTGTGGATTTTGGGGAGTCTGTATAGTCTTGTTGAGAGAGCTTCTGTCTTGCAGATGTTGAAGGACATTGGGATGCAGAGAGGAACTCCTGATCAGCATGTTTGTTTGTTTTGTGATTTTGTTGGTTGGGTCCCATTTCAGTTTTCTGTAGGTGGTGGGGTCTAGAGGTTCCCTGATGTTACCCTTCTGTTCTTCTGTTTGCTTGATTACTGTGGTGTTGCCTTTGTCTCCTGGCAAAATGATGATGTCAGGGTCTGAGTTTAGGGACTTTATAGCATTTCTCTCCTTTCCTGTTATGTTGCTGTTTGGGATTTTTGCTTTTCATAGGATCCTTGTCACTTCACCTCTTATTTCTTCTGCTTTTTCTTCTGGAACAGGATATAATGCTGATTCCACATTGGCAATGATGTCTTCCACTGGAGTTTTACTGGGTGTGACTGCAAAGTTTCCTCCTTTGGCTAAGATTGAGGTTTCTTCCGGGGAGAGTTGGTGTTCAAATAGGTTGATGATGATGCGCGAAGTGTCTAGTGTAGGTTTCATTTGATTTTTTTCGCATTTGTTGAATTTTTGTTTTTGTCTGGCTGTGTGGTTCACCATTTCTTTTTCCATCTTTCTGTAGGAGAAGGTATTGATCTTGTCCCAATCATGACTTCTCATTTTTTGGCTGATATTGATGTGAAGGAATAGTAGTTTTTTGTCTTTGGAGTCCATTTTTTTGCGGGTTGTGTGGATTCTTTCCCATAGGAGGGCATGTTCCAGGCAGTCATAGATGCAGCTAGCCTGTGGGGAAATGAAGAAGGCTGAAGAAGGCTGGTATGTTTTTTGTGTCTCTGCAGCATATTAGAAATGTTAAGGAACATAGTAGGTGTGCTCTTTTGCTTCATAGTGTTTCCAGTCTCCGTTTCCTGTCTGCCGTTTCCTCCCCATAGAAGCACTCAATGTATTCTTGAAGGCTTTCACAGCCAGGATCTGATGGTTGTTTTAGGTTTTTCGGGCTGTTTGGCTGTATGCTTCCTAACGTTTCACCACTCTCTGTGGCCAGCATCTTCAGAAGACAGGAGTCAGAACTCTGTGCTGTGGTCCAATTTTGTGGGATAGTTCTCAATCCCCCCAAAAATGAGGTGAATTTCAGAACATTGCATGACATAAAACCAGAATGTATTTGAATTTGTTACTCCAGAAAATAGTTTCTGACTTCAGGGCAGAAAGACTGTAGTTCAAACAACGAAGGTTAATATTTAAATCACCACAACTAAAAGATCTGTTACTGATACCAGAAAATGCCCAGTGAAAGCAGAGATAATGCTTTTAGGATGACTGGATTGCCTTGTTAGATTAGATAATGAACCTATTTCTCCTCTTTCCCCTAATCAGATTCTGGTTCAGCTCAACCAGCTTCAGACATTTCAGTGCATTAAGTAATATTTTCACCTGGGCCCCTGGATCATTCATTACCTTACTTGTTATCAAAACATAGCAGTTGTTTTCCCCTGTCTTGGCTGCTATCCATTATTAATGCCATTCAATCAATTCCATTTTAAAAATCCATTTTCATGACAGGACTATGGTTTTAGTCTCATCGTTCAGAAAAAAAAAAACTACATTAACATTCTTAGAGTTTGGGGAGGAAGATGTAACAACAGCCGCAATCAGGTTATAAAAGTTTTCCATCATTAAATTTGCTTACATTGGATATGCATATACACAGATGTGCCATAAAATTAATTGCATTCCTTGGCTACCAGAACAGCAATTAAAAAAAAAGCTTGCAGAGGATTTTGTTTTTTCTCTACAGAGAGATACAAGTGAACAAAATTCCACCAGATAGTGATCAAGTTCAGAATCTGCATGGCTGACATTGTCACTATCATTGGAGTACATATTGGCATTGTGTGAATGGGGTCCACTGAGCAATATGTTGTATTGAGGATCACGGATGCTCAAGATTTGAGTTGTGCACTTCTGCTTCCTTTCCTCACTTCTGTTTTTTCTTTCCCTCACTAGCAGTCAAAATTGGGTTTCGACAGACGCTTGGGTAACATGGCATTGTTTTGGATTTCTTCTTTTTACAGTAGTCTTTTTAGTTTTTGAGGGGAAGTTGTATAGGAGGAGAGATTGTGTAAATGTCAGGATTCCTTAAACTGTGTGTGTGTGTGTTGCTATTTTGAGTTACATGTACAGTGGTGGCTCGCTTAGCGATTGCTTCATTTAACGATGAAATCGCTTAGTGATGACTTTTTCGGAGCCATCTTGCGCTCCGTTTAACGATGGTTCCTATGGGCAATTTTCACATAGTGATCTTTAGGACCATGCTTCGCATAGCAATGACAGTTTGGGTCCCCCTGTTTTGTTTAACGATGGTTTTGACAGCCTCATGTTGGCTGTTTTTTAAATGTTTAAAAATGTTTAGAATGCTTGAAATCATAAGTGCACTTAATAAACCCTTTGTTAAACTAATTTGACTTTGTTCCGACTCTTTTTAAATTTGTTGTAATTTTTTCCCCCATTGAGATGCATTGAATAGGTTTCAATGCATTTCAATTGGGGAACCATGTTTCGCTTAGCGATGTTTCCTATGGCGATTTTCGCTTAAGGATTGCAATGGATTATCCAGTTTTCAATTCATTTCTATGGGAAACCGTGTTTCGCTTAGCGATGAAATCGCTTAACAGCGATTCTTTGGGAACCAATTATCATCGTTAAGCGAGGCACCACTGTACTCAGAAATAGAAAAAACAAATGAAGGTCTTGGAAGCCAGTTGAATACTTATTCCAGTTTAAGACCATCAATGTAAATGTAAATGGCAGCAAGTTACAGAGCCAGTGTGCTAGAGCCAGCAAGTTACAGAGCCAGCTATTTTGTGGCAAGTTGAGCAACTGGTATAAAACAACAAATGCTTATGCTGCCCTTGCAGCTCTGATTTATGCTGACAATGGTATACAATTAAGTGCACCTTTAGATGTACCTAGCAGATCTGGCCAGCAAGAACTGATGTGGATGTGCCATCTTAACTTGAAGTTAAAGCAATGGAAAGTTAGCTTTGAAGACATGCTCTAGCTCAAGTTTTGTTTCATATCCAAACAATTTTTGACCGTTTAATTCTTACGCAAGTTAAAAAGATGTTATTGTACTTGAGGCTTCTGCATACAATACAGTGGTTGGTTTGATCTGGGGGAAGGTCAAAGGGGGCAACTGAAGTAGTTGGATTTTTGGACTAGAAACAGTGGACTACATTATAAAGCAGCTAAAAGCAACTTTTGCTCTAAGTGTAGACTTCCAAACTAATATACGTAAGTGTATAGCAGTGTACTACATGAAAGTTGTGTATTGTGCTTGTTAAATTCTTCATGCTGTTTTGGTTGTCTTGACCCCAGGCAATATTTCAATGAAAAATTAAGCAGCCTTGTGAGAATCCTCTCCTTTTGCCAAGGTCAAGATAAAGGGCTTTGCTTTGGTGTTTATAAACATTCACAGTTAGTACAGAATGACTGGTCAGTTGTTGAAAAAGAGATAAACAACCTATACAAATATTTCCCCTACAAATGTCCATGAACCAAATCAGAAGTCTTCCTGATTTGTTTTACTTTATGGCTTTGTTATTCTTTTGCTTAGTTTATTACTAGGGCAGAACACTGGTGCTACCATTAGGCTTGGAGGCCAATTTTGTGCATTGGGGTGGATCCCAATTTGGTCCTGAGTCATTAGGGCCCCATCTGACTTGTTATCTTCTCACTGACTTTGCATTGGAACAATCAAAATGATTTCTGCACTGATCTGCAAGAAAGTTGGACACCTGACAAACCTTAAAAAGGGGAGTAAACCAGCAACATTTCAGATAGTCAATTTCAATAGTTTCTGTACTAGGCACCTTTCAAGGTGGCTTTAAAAAAGAACCATGACATACAGTGATTAAAATACAGGTACATGCACTTGAGTGCTCAGTCTTGCCCATTCATTCCTCCAGCCTGCATAGGATTGCTGTTTCTCAGATAAGGAAGAGGAGGGTGATGGCGGCAGTACCACTCCTCAGATAACTAAGTGAACAGTACTTAGCTTTGGTTGTCTTTCAGCTTAAGCTTTATGGGGAAGGGTGCCCAAAATAAAATTTAAAAATCCTAACCACCTTCCTACTTCTCCTTCTCCACTTCCTGGTGAGTTTTGTGTGTAGCTGTGATAAAGTTCATTTTCTGCCGAGTGTGACCCCTGTGTTGGCATGGGAAGGAGAGTTGGAGGCTGTTCAGTAGTTCTAACACAACTGGATTTATTACTAAACAAATTCAACTCAACCGGTTCAAAAGGGTCCATCAAACTCAACTCAGGCAAAAGGTGATAACTTCTCACCTTAACATCCGGCGTTTTGATGTCACTTCTCACTGAGGGGCTGGTCCAAACCACTCCCAATTGGTCATGGGCCTCAGTGGGGTGCTCCTCATGGCACAAACTGTCCCACAACATGGGTGTCTCACCCAATCCCCCTCGCATTGTGGCTGGAGTAAAGAGGGACAGATCACCCTCCTCCCCCCACGCTGGTTGCGAGGAGAAACCACCACCATCCATTCTAATGGCTCCAAATCTTCTCTCTCGCGCAAGTCCTTCGGGTCAGGCAGTAAACCTCCCCCAATCTGGAGGTTTGGGAAGTCCTTCAGGAGTTTGTTGTAACTCTCATGTCCAAAGCCTAGCTCCGTCTGCGCCGTCTGATCCCTCCTCTCAGGTTGCTCACCCATTACAATTCTAAAATTCCGTGTGCCCTTTTCCTCCTTTATATCCTCCCCCCATATAATTAAATCTAGCTCCTTCCCCTTCTCATCAGCCAGACACACCTCCAGTGGCCCTTTCCATTCCTCCTTCACTTGGTCTATCTCCACCAATATCCCCTCTACACAGCCGTGACTTTCCTCTGTTCTTTGCTCTGTGGAGGACGGCACACTGGCTCTCTCTCCTTCACAGTAGCACATGGCAGTGGCAGTGCTTCTCACCTCAGGAGGTTGGACAGCTTCTCACAGTACAGCCTACAAATACTATGGATGACTGGTGATGAATTCTTACCTCAATTTGTACATTACAGTTGCCAGTGAGCAAACCTTATCTCTCTACTTGCCTCACATTCTCTTCATATAATCCTTCCCCAAAGTTCGAACTTTTCACTTAATCTAATATATTAGAAATGCCAAATCAGTCCAAATTGCCTGGCAACATAATGTTTCTCTCTGGAACTGTATCTGACCATTCCACTTTGATCTGGACTTTATATAAATCAGCCTGAATCAAGCTGATTCAGTTTGGGAATTGGGATGCAAGCAAAACTAGCACACAGTCCTATTTATTTATTTTGCAGGGGAAAAACATTCTCACAAATGCAAGAAATAATTTGGAAGGACAATAAAATCTCAGGTAGTCTTCATAGGAGGAAAATGCTCCTATCCTCATCTTTGCCTATAAGAATGAGATAAAAGCAAAAGCAAAGTGTGCTGCTTACATACTCCTCGTAGCACTTAAAACTTTCACTTTGCAATTTAAATTTTGTTGACTTGGGCTTGAATGATGGATGGCTGAGTCAACCTTGAGCTGGCTACCTGAGCCTGTCTGGATTGAACTCAGATCATCATCAGTACTGACTGTTAAGCTCTTGGCTGTAGTACTGCATTTTAACAATTGTATCATAAAGCTCTTTACAAGTGAGCCTCATGCCCCTAGATGTGTACTATTCTCTTAATCGTTAATCTTTCACAGCCATCATGACTACTGACCATACACAGCCTTCTTTTTTTGTGAAACTAACTTCCTTCCTTCCTTCAGACTGAGTGTTTATAAGTCCTTGATCTCCATGCACCAGAATTTTAAAGCAAGATAAAATGCAAAATTGTGGGGTGTTTTTTTTACCCTATTAGAATATTGGTGTTATATAAGTGGATCTAGCACTATTATTAAGGTTGTGACTCCAGTTTCATATGTACTCCTCATGTTTCATGAAGGCACTGAGAATTTCAACCACACTACACCTCACAGAGCAAACCTAAGGACAAATAGGGTGTACATCTTTTGCTTCTTAGCAATGTGGTTCACCCACACACAAAACCAAATACACATGTCCCTTAGTGGCAAAATGCACCGCATCTGTTGGGACAATTTTTGGCCCAGTTTTTTTAATCTCTTAAATTACAAAAAAGCTTGTACATGGCAGGCTGTGGAAGCTCAGAAACATTGGTTACAACTCTTTAGGAGAAATTGTTGCAGATTGCCTTGCATTGTAAGCCTTTTTGTGTATGGATTCTACAACAAAAAATGTCTCTAGAGGACTAAAATGTCCCGTCTTTTGCACTTAAGGGTTACACTGGAATAGATTCAATTTTTGGTTTTCAATACCCCTTTTGCATCATTAGAAAAGAACTCTAAATTCATGTTCTTTTCCTTCCAGCTTTCCTTGATGAACCAGCTTAGGTTTGTAGAATGAGAACTACCAGTAATATAAATGTCACACCTTTTCTTCAAAGTGCCATCCACCATCCTAATCACCTTTATAGGCATGAAATTATTTGCTAATGTTAAATAGATTTCCCCAAGTGTATCCTAAGTCCATTTGTTCTTGTCCTGTCCTTGCTGACTCAAAATGAGTAAGTAGTCCCTCTCCTCTTTATAATTTTCATTTATGTTCCTGTAGACAGGTATAGTTGCTATTCTCCAAATTCAATATGCCTACTCATCTTTATCTCTCTCTGCAGACTCCTTTTCCCTAAGCCTCTATCATTTTTAGCTGCTGTCTCCTCAACTTTATCCAATTTGTTTCTTTCACTTAAAAAAAAGTGGTGCTTTCTCTACAAATGGTGTATTTTCATGAAGGCTGAATTATAAGCAATCTGATATATTAAAATTATTTACAATGATAAAAAATACGTTGACACTCTTTGATACCTTTAATCCGTCTAAGCCAAAAAAATGATCGAGTTCCACCTTCAAGAATTTAGTGCAAGATCGGATCAAAAAGAAGACTTGGAATCCATTGCTGGAGTGAAATTGTTCCTACTGAAACACTGCCTCCTGATTAGGCCTCTGACACCAACTGGATCTTGAGTAGCAAGAGAGGTGTCTGGTTTTATTAAGGGTGAAGCTGTCAGTCTCCTTTGGCATAAGCTCAGTGTCTTCCTCAAGGCATTGATCATTTTGATTCTATTTCTATTTCAAATTGTGTTACATCCTTTTTATTTTAACATTTTAAGCCCCAACAATGCCAAATATAAATTTAGTGGGGTTTAAAATGCTAAAATCAAAATGATTTTTTTCTCCCTCCCTTTAGAACTCATGAGGTCATTGTTCTGATCAATGGTCAACCTTGATACACACAAGTACCAAACGTAATGCCGAGA
Organism: Pogona vitticeps; assembly: GCF_051106095.1. Lineage (NCBI taxonomy): Eukaryota > Metazoa > Chordata > Lepidosauria > Squamata > Agamidae > Pogona > Pogona vitticeps. The sequence goes on from NC_135785.1 coordinate 58,446,049, forward strand.
TACCTGAAGTGTTTAACCTGCTCGATCTTTCTTCCCTCAAAAATCCACTTGTGCCATTTCCCTGATTTTGCGAATACCACAATTTTAGAGTTGTAAGTTATTTATGACTAAAAACTTGAGGCATTTGTACATTAGACGTTTTAAACCAAGTTTGGTACGAGATACGATAACTGCATTGTCTGTGTACAAAACTAAAAGGACCTGCATAGAGCCGATTTTAGGAGGGTGGCTCTTAGTTTCCAATAGGAAAGGGGCTACATCATGCAAAAACAAGTTGAGCAGGGAAGGGGCTAATAAACAGCCCTCTGTTGTTGGCTATCCAGTCAGTTAAGATCTCTGAATTTGAGCACTTGATTTGGCAAGAAGTTGTAGAATACAGTCTCTTAATAATGGTGCTGTGGGCTAAACCACAGAAGGCTGTGCTGCAGGGTCAGAAGACCAAGCAGTCGTAAGATCGAATCCACGTAACGGAGTGAGCTCCCATCACTTGTCCCAACTCCCGCCAACCTAGCGGTTCGAAAGCATGCAAATGCAAGTAGATAAATAGGGACCACCTCGGTGGGAAGGTAACAACGCTCCGTGTCTAAGTCGAACTGGCTATGTGACCACGGAAGATTGTCTTTGGACAAACACTGGCTCTATGGCTTGGAAACGGGGATGAGCACCGCCTCCTAGAGTCGAACACAACTGGACAAAAATCGTCAAGGGGAACCTTTACCTTTAATAAGAAATATCAGCCTTCTATCAATTGAGAGGTTGGCTAGTTTGTTCCACAATTTTTCTCAGTCAACTGAATCAAAAGCTCTCCTTACATCTAAAAAGGCTACATATAGGTTAGATTTGGCCTGCTTTATATATTTATTTATTAGATGGGCTAAGGTGAAGCAGTGATCAAGGGTGGATTTCCCTTTCCTAAATCCTACTTGTTCTGGTCCAATTATTGCCATCTGTTCTTCCCAGATTACCATCTTATTTAAAAGATGTTTAGCATAAAGTTTTCCTGTGATAGATAAAAGACTGATTGGTCTATAATTACGAGGGTTTAGGGGGTCACATGATTTGTAGATTGGAACTACTATTGCATTGGTCCAGGCTTCTGGTAATAGGCCCGTTTTTGTCTACCATGGTAAAAAGGGCAGCCAATGGTGCCGTCCACCAATCCATATCAAATGTTAATAGCTCTGAAGATATTATATCAGATCCTGGTGATTTGTCCAGTTTTAACTGAGAAATTAGTTCCTTTATCTCTGTAGGAGTGACCAGAGGCCTCTCTGGGACTTCCCAAGGAGGACTTCACCCTTGACACTGGTGGAGTAGTATTTATTATAAAACAAGGTTGAGAAATCTCTGGACCAAATATTTGGTTTAATATTAGCTGGATCTGAGAAATTGTTTTCAGATGTGTTATTCACTATGCCCCAAAATAGTCTGGATCTTCTAAGGGATATTGCGGTAAGTAGTTGCTTCCATTGATTATGTATAAAAGCTTGTCTTTTTTCCTTACACAATATCCATTATCTGATTCTTTAGTTTGTAGAATTTGTGTGGTATGTATGCTAGCTCCTGTTCCTTATATTGTCTAAAAATCCTCCTTGGGAGAACTTTTCGGTCTCTACACTCATGATCAAACCAATCCCATTTGGGAGGATTTGGCCTGATGTGTTCTTGGGTTGGATTGTGACTTCATGTTTCCAATAGGAGTACTATCAGTCCTTCATAGGAGCCAATTACATTACTAGGATTGTTTGACGTCGTAATGGAGAATATGAGATCTACTAGTGTTTTAGATGTTTAAAGGTGGGCAAACTTTTGTTGTTACATTCCATCTTAACTTTCGGAATACCTCTAAGCTGTTATTCAGTCTTACCAGTGATATTCTACTATCCCTTTCCAGATTCAGCATAAGTTGCAATGGGAAGCGATCACTACAGATATAATCCCCAGACACCATAATGTAATCTATGATACCCGCGCCTCTGGCAGAGGCAAAGGTGAATTCTCCAGAGTTGGGATATTCTGTTAGACCATTTAGCCACATGCAATTATGTCGAACATAAAATCTAGCCATATTAAGCCCTGCTGCATTTATGATTTTATCCTTGGAGCACCGTTTGTAATTAAATGATACAGCATTGGATCATCTGGATCTATTTCTGTTGTCCTAGCAAATATTTCTGCACCACTGGCTACTCTGGCATTGAAGTCTCCTCCAATGATAAAATCCGCGTTGGGAGATTGGCCCTCTAACTCATCAAGAAAATTGGACTTAGCCTTAAGTTTATGTGCAGGTAAGGCTAAAGATTCATTACATCATCCAGTCAGAGTTGTTTTGAAACCTTGACAGGCAAGTTTGAGTTCGAAGGCATTCTCTGTCACTTCTTCTTCCTTCCCATAGTAACTTTGTTCCAGCTCCAACACTAACCACCACAGTCTGAGATAAAAAGGATTCAGCTCAAAAAAGATCAGTTAAAAAGTCCAAGAAATCCACTCAGCTTCGCACCAGCTTCAAGCACAGTTAAAACAAAATAAAATCTAGCAGATGTGAAGTAAGATAATACCAATAAAAGGGGAAAGAGGGGAGAATCAGAACATCTGTCACTAGCTAGCTGCCATCTTGAATTTTAAATACTTTTAATCTCAAATATTGAAAGTTATTATTATGTAATGAATTTGTCATAGCTCTGTTATTGAGCACTTTGAGTCTGATGACCATTAATAAACTTATCTATGGTCTATCTATGGACAGACTGATGTCCCAAGACTCAAGGGACCTGGGTTTAAATCCCTACCCAACCATAGACGCTCACTGTGGGTGGAAATGGCAAAACCACTCCTTAAATATCTCACTTACCTTGAAAGCCTTATTAGGGTCATTGTAAGTCAGTTCTGACTTGACAGCACATAACAACAACATATGAATCATGCTTCAGTAAGCTAAGTGCCTTCATGCACTTAGCATTGCCCGTCCTTGCCTTGTTACAAGGTATTTGTCTAACCTGTCAAGTGATTGGACTGTTCCAGTGAATTCATGTTCCAAGAATCAAAAATAAATCTAACTTGAAAGCATACCTTTTTCCCAACTGGGGCAATTCCTCTCTGCATTGCAAAATATCTGTATCCTCAAATTAGGCTTTTCTCTTCCAGTTGTTTAAGATCTTCCAAAAGGTGAATAATAGCTGTTTTTCCACCTTACATGGAGAAGAAGTCCTAATCTCAGTGTCATGTTCAGCTACAGTGATCGCTGTTACTATAGTTCATAAACATAAGAATAATGTTACAGGGGGATTGAAGCATGTAAGATGAATAGCCCTTGCCAAGACACACAGATTACCTAGTCCCTGTTGGATGGCAAATTCAGCAATCACACACAGAAAGATCTTCAAAGCTATAAATCAATGGAAGCAACATTTCACTAAGGAAAGTGAGAGCTTTGCCTTCCAGCCCTAAGAAAATAATAGAAGCTGTCCTTTCACTTTGCTCTCTGGTTTATGAAACATTGGATGGTGTAAATAATAGATTAATGGCATTATAAACCTGAACAAAAAAGTGGAATAGTTATGGCAGTGGGCAGTGAGTCACTTAAATGTTGCTTATTATGGAGTTCAGAAATGGGCATATTGGTAATATCAAAGGGCAATCAGTGAGAAGAATTAAAGCTGTTAATAAATAGAAGAGGTTTTTTTTTAAAAAAAAGTTGAATCCCACATTGTTTCATATTGTGATGTCTGATTTTATTCTTTGGTAGCATTTAAGTTCAGTTATTTTCAGTGTCAAGACTTATTCTTCATCATTCCTTTCAAAGCAGTGCAATTATCAAAACCACTAAAGTAGGAACTGCTAGTGAGTCACTTGTGAGTCAGTTGTGCTGCCTGTTTTTATAAATATTCTATGGGTTATAATATATATTACATTTTCCAGGCTTTTTAAGAAAGATACTGTACATATTAAATTGATCATGTATATTCTGAAGAAAAAAAAGTTGCAAAGCCTACTAAGAAACATATTTTTAATCTGGATCAAGACCCAATGCCAATTTCCTGCAGAACATTGTTTCCTTTCCATATGCCCCCTGAAGTTCTTGATTTTTTTTCTTTTTCAGTATAAAAGTGGCCAGTTTCCTTGTGAATATCTTGGTTGAAATCCTATTCCAGATGGCAAACAGCATGGCATTCAGTTGCTTCAAGCTGGCAATTAATGAATTACTGTTGGATTCTTAGGAGTGCATACCTGCGGGCTTGGCACACATGCAAGAATCCTGGGTGTGTGTGTTAATTGCAAGCTAGAAGCAGATGAATGTTACACCATTTGCCTTCTGTGTAGTAAAGCAACAGGATTTCATCCAGTCATCCATACTTTGGCCTTGCAGTGTTCAGAAAGGGTTACTTGGTGCAGATATGTGTATGCTACTGGTAAAGTATGAACTGTTTTGAAGAGGAAGCTTGGATGGTCTTCATATCTGAACACTGCAGAAAAAGCATGAAAATGCAGCCCGCCTACACATCACCACTTAGTGTTATGGAAAAGTTCAAAAATTTCAAATATGCATGTTACTCCACTGTTATGCATCCCAGTGGTCCAAGCGGTGAGAATTGCAGAGGTAAAAACAGAGCTTAGATAAGGTATTTTCAAGACTACCACTCTCCGAATCACCCACCCAACATTGCTCTCATAGTCAGAAAAGTAACATTTAAAAGCACAGGGTAAAAGTGTAAAGGACAGGTAGATTTTGAGACTTCAGGTAGGGACAACATGAGTGCCCTATCCCTTTGACATCATACTAGTCCTTGTATGTTCAGATAGATGCAGAATAGAGACAGAAGAAAGGCAAGACAGGTTCAAATAGCTGTATGTATCTCCCCTCACCAAGATCCAAGACTTTAAAAGTCTACTATTATTTTCTCTTCCTTATCTGGCAATGGCAATCTTTGGTAAAACCAGGAAAAGGAGACAGCTAAAGAAGAGCATGGGGTCTGGTCAGGCAGAGCGGCATCAGTCACTCTTCAGTGTTTAATCTTCATACTTTTGTCTTCATAATCCTTTGTTCCATGACTCCTTTCACCCAAATGCACCCATGAAATGCTTGAAAGGACAAAACAATGCTCAAACTCCTTTCCCTAAACCTTTCAGAAAGTCTGGATCTTGATTCCTTTTGGGGTACGTCAGAAATGTTGGCAGAGGACACAACGATCAGTAGCTTTCTCTTCAGAAAGCCCAGTGGGAAAAGTATGTTAAGTTCAGAATGGGTGAAAACTGTCCAATAAATAATATTTCCATTAGAGCAATCGGTGCTGGAAGGGAGGCAAAGAGAAATGGTTTACTGTAGAATCACCCATATATCCTCTAGGATAATTACATCTGATATTAAACCTGGAGCTCTTGCAGCATTATTTTCCTGCTCTGCAACCCATGATCAATACTTCTTGCAGGCTAAGCAACTAGTTCGTGAGCTCTGAAAGGCTTCTTTTACATCTTTATGCTGCTATGTGATGTTCTGTACTCTGTATCCTTTCTTAACTGGCCCTCATTCATTTAAAACTGTTCCACTAACCAGGCACTTTTGCCAATAGCTAGGGGGAAGCATAAGAAGGAAACTCCAATGAACTGTGCACTCCTGGGAAGGTAAAAATCCTAAGATTTCCCACTGTAGCAACCCCTAATGGTTTTGTCTGTGAAAGATGTTCCTGTTGATGTCTGTTCCAAAGGCAGTATTGGATAAATTGGATAAAATGATAGTATTGCATAAATCATATTCTTTGCAGCAAATTTGGTTGCAGAGACTGATGGATTTGTGCACAGAAGTGGATGTCAGGAATGTGAGATGGGCAGTCAGGCCCTATCCTAGACACATGACCCTTTCAGGGGGGTGAGTGGGAGACAGACTGGGGTATGTCCTTCTCAGGAGGGCTGCTACAATCCCTCACAACATATAAAATTGGTTGCTCTCGTGATCTTGTGTCCAAGGTTATAGCCATAAGTGGGTGCCAATCCATCGCTGCTCAATCCAACTCATATTTGGGCTTCCTTCCTCAGCACAATCAAGTGCATGCATTCATTTCTACCAGAACAACCCATAGTTCATGATCTACACAGGCAAAGCCCTTGCTGTAGTCTATAAAGCATAGACTGATCTTCTTCTGAAATTCCCTAGTGTACTCCAATAGTCAGTGGATATTTGCAATATGACTTTGAGCACCTCTTCCTTTTTGGAATCCAGCTTGAACATCAAGCATTTCTCCTTCCATATAAGATCAAGGCCTTTGTTACATATTGTTTCATGGAGGCATACTGCCTCCAACTCTGAATGACTAATAGCCATTTACACCTTTCTTCTCCATGAATTTACCCAATCTCCTTTTAAGCTGGTGGCCACCTTGAGTTAGTGAATGCTAGAAAGAAGCTCCGTTTATCTTTCCCAAATCTTAACCACCACTATTCCAAATGGCATCAACTATAGTTGAGCATATGGAAAGGACCAATCATGGGTTGAGGAACAGAATCATGATGCTGAAAACGTCCACATCAGTGCTACTAGTACAAAGAAGATCCTTGCATTGGGATTCATTTCATGTGACTGGGAACAATGTTTTATAGGCGTTTAGATAATATGTGGAGCAGTCTTATGGATGTTTCTTTATCCTATTTATTTATACATCAAATACTTTGAAATCCAGGTGCAATCCTAATTGAGTGTTAGGCATATAACAGAATCAAATATGGAGAACTGACATGAAAGCTAAGTGAGCAGCAGAAAGTCATCAATATTAGAGATGCGCATGAATTAAAAAATGAATTACAAAATGCATCCAAAATTGCTAATTTGTCCATTTGTATTCATCTGAATTGATGGCCCCCTATGAATACAAATCAATGAATTTTTAATGATTTTTCATTCATCAATTTCTTGGGTTATAAAATGCCCCCCAGCACCTAGAGACACCAAAATTTCAGAGAAACTTCCCCTGACTTGCCTCTACAATCATTCCAAGATTAGTGAAGATTAGATTTCAGACATCCAATTTATACATCCACAAAGAGGGATCCCCAGGAAAATTCTTCTCAGGCACCTAGAGACACCGAAATCACAGAGAAACTTTCCATGACTCTCCTCTATAGTCCCTCCACATTTGGTGAAGATTGGGTTTCCTCCAAACCAGCTGCTAGAAGGCACTTTCCTGGGGGACCAACTTCATGGGATGTCCAACTGAGATGTCCAAAACCCAATCTTCACCAAAATTGGGGGGATTGTAGAGGAGAGTCATGGGAAGCTTGGGAGTCTCTAGGTGCTTGAGAGCCCATTTTATAGGGTTTTAAAGGCAAAATGATTCAACAATTTGTCAAGTCATCAGAAAAATATCTACAAATTTGTTATTTGTGTTTCATTGACCTTGATGAGTCATGAATCAAAATGAATTGCCATTTTTTCCCAATTTGTGCCTATCTCTAATAGCTACCCATCTCTCTTTTTTCCCATCCATTTTCTCACATCTTACCAGCATTTGTGGGCTTTATTACTTGACTATGTTCTTCTAAAGTCAAGGAGCATAGTTCCTTTATGGACACAAGTAAGGTTCTTCAAAGGAAAAAATTACAGATATTCCCTTATTCCCCTAAAGACATGCCATTTTGCTACCTGAGTGTCGAGATTTATAGATAGCTCATGTTATCCCTAAAATGGAAAGAACTACCATAATAAAAGAACATGGAGCCAGAGCCCACATAGTATGGAAGGGACTGTGTGGAATGCTGTGGAGGCAATTGTGCAGGGCTGTCAATTTTGGCTAATTTCCACCAGATTTATTGGTCATACATCTGGGTGGCAATGACCTGGCCAGGCACTGTGGAAAAGCCTTGATCTTGGACATTTTGCGCAACCTGAGATGGTTGAAGGCCATGTACCCAGCCGTGCATATTGTATGGTCAACAATAGCCCCTCAGTTGGTATGGAGAGATGCCAGGAATTTTTTTCTCTATTTACACAGCATGCAGGAGTGTTAACTGGTTGGTTTGCAGAGGGTCTGCACCAGCCTTGGATCAGTGATTGGTCACCAAAGGATCTGTTTGGATAGGCCTGAGTTTTTTCCATCTGTCCTATTTGGGTTTGGATGTCTTCACTGAAGACATCAAGGGGAGCCTGCTTTCTGAGCTTCATAGGCTTGATGGCGGGCATGGGACTTAGCATGCCTAGTCCCTATGCTGTGGCAGGTAGTGCGGATATAACAGGTTTTTCTGATGAGTCCCAGTCTAAATTCAGGTAAGCTATAGCCCATCTGACCCCCAGTGCTGCAGATCATGCAATTACAGCATTGGGGGGGGGGGAGAGATGCGCTGGGCCACAACCAGACCAACAGTCAAGCTGGCTTGAGGTCCGCGGGTGGTCAAATTGCAGCCGGCCGGGTTTTCAGTCATTTAAGACCACGAAAACCTGGGGCCAGGGACTTGCCCATTTGTTGCTTAGGGGGTCCTTTGAGACGTAACCTGATTCTGCACTACGGCAGGCCCCCCTTTGCCAAAGGATGGCAACATTGATTATGATTAATAAAGTTGGCCCATGTTTCAATCCATAATCTTTGTCTCACATCTTTATTCTGGGGTTGGGAGGGCAAAGCATTATGAGCTAAATATTATTGTGATACAAAAGGACCAAAATGTGGTATCTTTTTGTATGGGTGTGTTTGTTTAATATTGTGGTTGATTCTGAAATAAGAAAATATTGAGGCATCTTATTAAGAGCTAACTGGAAAAAAATGCATGTTTTAAAAGTTGTAAAATACGTGATGATTTGAAACTGAAAATGCCATTTTGAGATGGCAGATTGGGGTGGGGTATGGAGTTAACTCTTCTTCTCCTTAGCCATGGTTCTCTAAAGCTCTAAATATAAGAGGTTAAGTATATTTTACAAAAGAACTAGAATTATGTTGTGTATATTACAGAATTAAGCTCTATAGTGAGGGAATCCAGTGAGTATATGTTTTCTCTTGCTGAGGTTCATTGAAGGGTGTTTTTTTTGTTAACATCAGGTTTCCTGCTGAGGCTTCCCACCTTTCACTTTCAAACTACTCTGTTTCCAAACTGACTCCTCCCCTGTGCTTTCCTCTGAATTGGAAATACTAACACAAATGCAAAGGGAAAATCCAATCACAAGAGAATGAAGGGACATGTCAGTTACTTGCTCTGATTGATCACATACCCACTGCTACCTGTCTGTGCTTCCGGAGGGGGTGCCAAATGTTCAAAAAAGAAGAGAAACACTCATTCCTGATTTCTTTGTGAGATAAAAAACCAAAAAAAAAAAAAACCAAAACAAAACTCCTGCTTCCTCTGTTGCTTCCTTTTTAATTGCTGTTGTGTTGAGAAAAGGTGTGCCTCATTAAAGTGATCAAACAGTTAGCAATATGTTCTTTCACTATATGTGAACCAGAAGTGTGGTTAAAAAAACCCTTTCTGGTTTCCCCAATGAGATTCATGGGGTTTTAAGCAAGTGGGAACATGTCTGAAGTGTCAATGAATATGTCAAGTGAATGTATAATATGTATAATTATGTGGTACCGAACGGAGATGTCAGATGTTCAAATTCAGCTACATTGAGTAAACAATTGAGGGTGAAATGTACAGCAAAAGCCATTTAAATCAACAGCTTTTGCTGGGTTTTTACATATAAGAGTAGGCTAAATAATGCATCAGAAGTACTGATGTGTACTGCTTGCAAAAATAAATAGTTTAGCTTAATTATTTTTTCACTCTCATTTTTCCTTCTTAATTATTGCTTGTGAGTGACATGCTAATCTGTTACTCCTAGTCTGCCAATTCACATAGTTAGTTCACATCATGATTATGACCTCTCTCTCTCTCTCTCTCTCTCTCTCTCTCTCTCACACACACACACACACACACACACACACACACACACACACACACACACACACACACACACACATTCTCCTAAATTATTGATAGTTGCCTATTATTGTTAGGATGTGACTATACTGCAAAGCTGAATTGCATTATGTTTGTAATTGCAATCAGTGCTCAAACATGGGCTGCAGATTGATTTGGGAGTTCAGCATTCATGATGGCTGCATTGTGACTTGCAAGTTGCATTCCAGGCAACAGGCCCCCTTATTTCTTTCCTTTCTCTGTTCCCAACTCTGCTGATCCTTTTACGGCTTGCTATGAAACCACTTTTTTACTTAAAGTTCCAGACTCTTAGATTTCTCAAAAACTTTCCTATAGAAAAATAATATGGAAAACTACTTCACAGTACCGTCAAAAGTTTGAACAGTAATTTTACAAAATACATCATAATTCACACATCAGAATGATTCCATAACAGAGATCACCACCTTCCTCTCCCCATTCATTCCCTTCCCCATCCCTGCTTGGCCATGGAAGCTCACTGGGAATAGAATTGGTAAAACCATTCCTTAAATATCTCACTTATCTTGAAAGCCCTATTAGGGTTGCTGTAAGTCAATTCTGACTTGATGACACATAATACAACATGTGTCTCTAGTCTAACCCCTCCTACAGAGCAGATGGACCATCAACAGAATCCCTTTTCACCTTATCTGTGCCTCTGGATGCTCAATAGTGATGGCTTTTCTTGTTACCTTTCCCCCAGAATGCTTACCCTGCTTTGATCTCATATGCCTAGTCTATATGTCTATTGTCCAAGCTGATTATTCCAGCATCCCCCTAAGTGTTGACTCTTTCATGTATAAGGAAACAGTGCAAAATATGTGAAAAAAGTGCCTTCTGCCTTAATCAATCCAGATTAAAAGAGAGAGAAAATCCTACTTAACCCAATGTAACCCTAACTTTACACTATATTCATAGTGTAGGAGTGAGAGATGGGCTGTGCCAGTGGAGAGGCATGAGTAGCCAGGCATATAAAGCCTTCATCTCTCTCTTCTGCACTAACAGGAATTATTTGGGCACTTGCCTTCAGCCACTGTCTCTGGGTACAACAACTTAGCCCTCCAAGAGACCAATACAAAATGCCATCCCATCTCCTACTTGTGTGAAAACTGAACATGCAGGGAAATGAATTGTGGTGACTTCCAGTAGTCATATGGACTTAAAATGAAAGAAGCACATTATGTGGTTTTCCAGGAGCTGCCTGCTATTTGGATTCATAAGATAAAACCATTCTTTTAAACCATTGATTTGCCAATTAAAACATTCATTTTGCTCTAAGCTGTCGCAGAATTAAAATTTAGCAAAACTAGTTGTATGAGTGGTTTAGCAAGAAAGCAGATGAATCCAAAGGTTTTCTGCATGGCAGTTCCTTTTTTTAAAAAAATGGTACACATTCATTAGGGGTGTGTTCAAATAGACAAAAAATCTTGCAGTTCAGTATGCTGTGTGATAATTAGTTTAATGAATGCCTGAAGGAGCCATGTGAAGCCAATTACAAGCACTTCCTCTCCCAATGAAAAGAGAAGCCATTTTTAATTACAACTTGTACATGGAGTTGTGACATGGGTTTGTGATACAGAAGGGATGAATCATATTTCAACAGATTTTCAGCATTTCTGTACCAGTAGAAATTGTACCAAGCTCCACTGAATGTGGTGTTTGTCACACAAACTGGTGCCTCTGATCATAAAAAGTTTTCTGTCCCTTCCATGTGCCCCGAGATCACCCAAGGAGGTTACAGTACTACTGTTTCCATCATCTGAAACATAGTGGATGACAGTGGCCTTTGAGAGCTTTTTCAGTGATAAGTTCCCACTGGTGAACTCTCTTCCCTTGGGTCTTTGGGACAGAAAGAACCTTCCTTTTTGAGAAAGCATTTCTGAGTTCAAGAGGTTGCAAGTTTAAACAACTTTGAAAAGGGAATTAGGCAAATTCATTGCAGACAAGACTTTCTGTGGCTCCTACTTCCATTTCTGAAGGTTTAAAAAAATAGACTGCTGCTGACAATATCTTCGTAAGTGATATACACTTGATCTGAAATAAAATGTTACAGGTGTTTCACAGATGGGCCCATATGCATGAAAATCACAGCAATAAAAGCTCTCTTATCTGGGGATATAACTATATTTTATGGGAAACCTGAAGTGAATTCACAGTGACTTCAGTTGCTACACATGACACAAGCCCCGGTGCAGTTTTAAAATTATGCTAATGCATACTTCTTAGAACTGCACAAGAACGTCCACCATTAGCTGGGCAGCACTGCGAGGCTTCCCAGCTACTGCCAGAGCTATGGATGGGATAAAGTCTACACCTGCTGAACCTGAAACAAAATGAAGCTGAACAGTGTTGCTGCCAGGCCAGCACTAGGAGGTTTCACAGCTGCCTTGGAACTGGCTGGCGGACAATGTTGTTCTTGCTGAGGACGGGCAGTTCCAGGAGCTCCATTTTTACCATATGTCAAGCGAGTGAGCTACTGCCCCAATCCCAGCACTATCAGTAGTGGCAGGAAGTCTTCCAGCACTGGCTGGCCTGGAGGCTGGTGGTTGTTCCATTTCCTGTTTTCATGTGAGGAATCTCATTAAATAGGATGTGTTAAACAGGTGGATTCACACAAAAACATACTGCAGGTCACCTGAAATTTATAGTTCATCCCTGGAAGGAAAGACCTGTAACAATTCACTGTGACACCTCTTTAGGTGCAGAAATGGCTGAGCCTCTCCTCCTTCACTGTACAACTCACTGCTTCATAAGATGTCTTGTTCGCTACCATTTTTGTCAGACCTGTACCAGTGTTACTTATAAACTAAATCCAAATCCATATGTTATTCCCAAATGAAGTACAGTTGTGCCTCGACTTACGGCCTGAATCCATTCCGGAATGATGGCCGTAACTTGAAATGGTCATAAATCAAAGCACCATTTCCCATAGGAATGCATTGGAACGTGATTAATCCATTCTAGTTGGGGAAAAAAATTGCTAAAAAAACCCAACAACCCCAAAACAAAACACTGCAAGCGCCATCAGAATGTGTCGGGGCAGGGGAAAAAATCACCAAAACCCCCCAAAAATGCATCAGAACATGCTGGGGCTGAAAAAAAATATCACAAAATGACAACAACAACACAGCAAGCCCCATCGGAAGGCACTGGGGCAAAATAAGCAAACTAACAAGCAAACTAACAAAAAACACCAAACACACCTGTCGCGTACTCCCAGTGACCCCTGTGTATTTTGCCTCTCACACAAGCTCACCTTTGGACACGACTTGTTCTTTACCCCTTTTTCGCTGCCACCAGAGGATATTATCCTCATTATATCAATTATGAGTCTCACACTCTTGCTGCCGAATAAAACAAGGTTTATTTAAGGATAAATCAGTGAATAACAGAAGGAAAATCATGGATGTTCTATTATCATTCATTCATTAAACATGAATTTGATTACTTATAAGTTTGCTTGTACTCATTTACTTTAATCAAGATCTTAATATTTTCTGACTGTCAGTGTACTTCTAATTCCTTTTAACTCTTTAATATTCTCTAACTAACCAACTGTCCAATATCTAGTTTAAACACTTCACAGTCTTTTCTCTAACTGTCTAAACACTTCACCATCTTTTCCCTAAATCTCTCTGTGTTACACTCTAACTGCCTCTCTGGCACTCCCAGTTCTCTTGACTCCGCCCCTCCTGTCCTGTTATAGGCTCCTGCACTGGAAGTCTAACATGACTGACAGGAATCACTTGTGGGCTGTCTGCCACAAGACCAAAAAAACATCGCAACACAGAAACATAACCCCACCCTACAAAAACCTGTAAATGTACTTACTTAGAAGCAGAAAGCAGCACCAGGCAGTCCAAAGCCTCCTCCGACACACACACTCTAACCGTTGGGGTGAAAGAACTACAAAGAAGCAGCCTCTTCATCAACCAACAGTTAGTACATTTGAATTCCCTGCCTTTTTCCCCACCTTTTTTCCTGTCGTAACTCGAAGCTCCAGCCGCAAGTCGAAGCTGGTCGTAACTCAAAATGGTCGTAAGTTGGAACAGTCATGAGTCGAGGGACCACTTTCATGAATGTTAAAGCAATACTTATATAAGATCATTGACTTTACTCTCGTTTGGATTAACATTTTGAGATATCTTTCATTCTCCCTCTGTCTCTTGAAATAGTTATGATATATTCTCTTATGCAGCACTTAAACATGTGAAATATCCCCTTTCAAATATGATGGAATAAGGATATTGATCATTTATCTGGAAGTTTGTTTTGTTTTGTTGTGAAGTTCTAATGCTAAATTTTTAAAGAAGCAACCCTATTCTGTGCAAACATATAAGGAAAAAAGGCATTTAAAAAAGAGAGGAAATGTGGCAGCTGAAAGACTAACTGCTATATTTTAATGTGCACATTTGTGATCACATAAAAATACATCAGTTAGTTTTTAAGGTGCCACAACATTCCTTCCTTCCTTCCTTTCTTGTCTGATATCTAATCCTAATGATGATGACTGTGGTATGAACTTAGAGAAGGCAGGTCAATAACACAGCTTGAATAAGACAGCCATAACATTTCGTGAAGCATTTTGTGATGTAGTGGCTGAATGTATGACTACCCACAAGTTGAAGGCAACAAATCCATGGAAATAAGAGAGTTATTATTAAAACCAATGCCTCTTTCCTCGGTGCATAAACACTGTAGCATTTAAGCACCAGTGGGATACTATTATTCTGTGACAACATTCTATCCTGTTGACAAGTACTCCTTCTTAGCTCTTTCCTAAAATGTCATCTATTCAGCCTCCAAATGTGGAATATCTCCCCTATAAGATGGAGATAGTGATATGTGTGCAGCTTCGTGTCATCATGCCTTGTCAAGCAGGGTGACAAGATGTGACATATAACACAGCACAAATCTTTAACTACACTTGTTCAGCACACATGGAAACGATTTTCTCCGAGTTCAGGGAGTCTGCTCTTCTGGAACACAAACAACTGGGTGGTATTTAGCTGGAATGTGTTATGGCAACCATTTCCCTTTGTAGGCATGCTTCTGTTCTGCCAGAGGGCACCCTGCTGTCTGTTGAGTACAGCTGGTTCAGGCATAAACTGGTGCGTTTATCCAATGACACAGGAGCACAGCATGAGTTACTCTGGGTCACAGTCTGAGAGTGGAGTATCATTGTAAAATACATGGAGAAGCAACAGAAGTGGGTGAGATCAGAGCTTTTCCAGGGAAAAAGAAGAAGTTTTGTTGAGAAATTAAGAGTGCTGCAATCTACTAGTGAATTTTGAATGCTCTCCTTGGGACACGAAGGAACGAGGGATGGCGAGGGATGCAAAGTGCTGCTGCCCAGGGAAGTTGCAAAATGGCTTGCAATCAAGAAGGAGAATAGCTGTGAAAATTGGGGAGGGGGGGTGAATTGACAGTAGATGGAGGCTGAGGAAACAGTGGCCATTGCTTTTTCTGCTTGAAGTGGAAAGAATGCAACATCAGGCCTTCTGGCAGCCATAAGATCTTTTTTTTAATTTTACAGGTCCCTCCAGACACCCTTGCCTCCCCCACCTGCAAAACATTTTTCATGGGCAAAGAAGCATGGAGCAGATATTTTATTTGCTGCCACAGATTTTGTCTGTTGTTATCCTTGTTCTTGTTGTCATCCTTTGGGTTTTGCATATATTTGCACAGATTAACAGGGCTACCTTTTCTAAATCTCTTCTAAAAGTTCAACCTCTCTTTAAATTCTGAGTTGTTTTTTTTAAATGAGTGTACGGGGGAAGAGAAGATTTGTTCATAGTTTGTATACTCAGGCATGAGCCATTTCAAGAGGAGAGTGAAACATTAATGTGTTTTTATCTGCTAATGATGGCACTAACTACAATGTCTGATTTGGTGATGAGTTTATCTCTGAAAGACCTCTATCATGGGAGGTTTCTGCAGTGACTGGAAGGGGTTATCTAAGGACAGTGCTCCTTTTCAGAAGCAGACCACACTCTGCCCTTGGAGGGAGAGACTAAAAAAAATAGTATGGCCCCAAAGAAACCTTCTTAGGGTCCATGATATTGCAGAATGAGGAGCTTTTTTTAAAAAAATCATTTTTAAAAAAATAAGCAAAGAAAGCTTTAGCATTTCCTCTTGGGGAGAATTGCTTTTGCAGAAAGCATTTCCTCTAATCAGCATGATTTTTCCTTACTCAGTACACACACATGCACACACCACTGCTTTTATTCCATGTTGCTATTGCTCCTCTGTGACCCACTTGCCCGATTTAGAAATCAATTCATAATTTCCAGATCATTGATCCGCTCTGAATTTCGTCCTTCCTTGCACACAACATCCATAGCCCTCTTAACCTTACATTTGTCTATACTGAATTTCATAAAGTACTTAACTCTTGATATACTTTTGAGGTTTCCAAATCATTCAGAATATGATGATACTGAAGGTGAAATTCATGGGGATGTTTTCAGGCTAGTATTACTTGTTTTGGAGAACCAAGCATTCAAACAAATAGTGGGGAATGCAAAAGAATTGCACAGAGTACTAGAAATTATAGAAGAGTTTTAATATGTGACTTGTAAAAGCTGTTGAAGAAGAACCAGGAGGTTAAAAAGATGGTGTTGAGTACTAGTTAGTGTTTTAGACTAAAACTTGGAAAACTCAGGATTGAATTCCCCTATGACATGAAGAGTGTCAAGTGAATCTTGGGCCAGACATCCCTTTTTTAGCATTCTTGTCAGGACTGTTGTGAACAGAAATATAATTGTCAGCATTTTCCACCCTCACCTAGTTTAAAAGCATAAAATGGGGAAAGGGTATACTCATTTACATGGTGAATAGGAAAGATACAAATGTATTTAAAATATATCAGATGTTCCTGACTTACTGGACAAATTCCTGTAGTCTAGCATTGTAAATTGCAGTAGAGTAGGTTCAATGAATTAGTGGAAGATTGCTCAATGACTCAATGAGGATTTGGTGAGTCAGCTTCTCTATAATTTCCATTCATTCAAATGGGCCTACTCCAGTTGCAACTTACTTTAGTGCAGCCAAATGCAGTTGGAGTAGGCCCATTTGAATCAATTGACCTTACACAGAAGTTGATACAGCAAATCCCCATTGATTCAGTGGACTGACTCTATTGTGATTCAGTATGTTAAGCAACAGGACTTTTACTACTGAGTCATAAATTTAAAGCAGAAAAATGTATTGCCACAAAGCGTATTGCCATCCTTACAATACTTTTATAGTTAGGTGATTACTCCCCCTTTACTGTTCCCCACTTATACAAACATCCATTGTACTATCCTGCTGGTGTTCATGTAAGGATTGAGGAACTTGCTGTGGCAAACTGCAGCTAATTGATAAGATATTGGGACATATCTAGTTTTCACCGTTAGATAAGTAACCACACACATCACTGACATGTGCCCCAGATACCTCTCCAATTTGCTGCAATAACCATATGTGAACACCAATAAAATATTGAGAAATAGGTTTAGTCTCATTGGGGCTACAGATTGGATTCAAGTTGGAAAACTAAAATGGCAAGAAAGAAAGAACGAAAGAAAGAACAAGTGAGCGAACAAAGGAACGAACAAAATTTTGTGGCACCTTAAAGACTAATAGATCTGTTTCAGTTTGACGCTTTTGAGAAAGCTCCCATCGAAACAAATTGGGTAGTCTTTCAGTCATCACAACATTCTGTGCTTGCTTCCACCTCTCTTTCTTTTTCCTTTGGTCAACATCCTGAAGGAGACAAACACAGTTACCACTTGGGAAAATCCTCAAGACAGACTTGGGGTCTTCAGTCAGAATAAATCATGCGGAGCATTGTGGCATGTGCTAGGGAACTCTATGACAAGCTGCTGGCAACAATACATAGAAGTGGGTTCCATGCATTGAAAAATAAGAACTTATTTTAATTTTATTTTGGTCTTCTATGAATGAACCAATTAGCAAACATGCCATCATGCCCATTAAAATTTAATAGTGCAGTCGTGGCTGCATAAAGTAGCTTTGACAGCCTAATTTGGCCCAGTTCATTTCAGCCTTAAGGAAAGCTGGAGCCCCATTACTAGGACTCCGAACAGTAAGATATTTACATCTCACAGCCCCGTATAAGCATCTCGGCTCACTTTGTCTTGCATCTC
This sequence comes from Pogona vitticeps, assembly GCF_051106095.1. Taxonomy (NCBI): domain Eukaryota; kingdom Metazoa; phylum Chordata; class Lepidosauria; order Squamata; family Agamidae; genus Pogona; species Pogona vitticeps. Next base: position 58,464,117 of record NC_135785.1, read on the forward strand.
TGGTCAACAATATGATCCCCATTTCTTCAAGTGAATAGCGCCAGCTACACCAGTTCAGTGACCTTTCCTAATAAGCCCATTTGTACGACTCTGCTGAGCTCTTCTTCTCATTCCCATCCATGGCCGCTTGCAGCATCCCTGGATGCCTCTTTGTGAAAACACTGCAAAGAAATGCTTCCTTCTGTGGTGAGTACATTCTGCCTTAGTGAATCCTTGCCCACTACGAATCCCTCCAGCCCAACTGTGAGAAGGATAAAGACTGAGAAAACGATGTGTGCATCATTAAATATTAGTTTAGAGGTACAATAAAGCCTTCCAAGAGCTTTACTTGTTCAAGTGGAGATTTGGAAGCGGATGCCTCCCTCTAGGCTATGTCTTGTGTTGCCAACAAAGGCAACAAAGCAACAGGAAATTAAGGGATGTAATTAAGATTAAGTGGTTCTTTCGGTTGCAGAACTGAGTGGATAAGGATAAAGTATGAAAAATGAGCCAGTGAGTTTGTGTTTTAAATGGATAGAAGATGATATTCCCATGCTAAATATCCACTCTCAGCCATATGGATATGAATATGCAGATGATTTTTCTCTTCCCACCCCCAACATGTATATAATGAAGGCATGGCTTGATTGCATTTTCTGCACTGGGTTTATTTCCCAAAATGCCTGAGGACAGGGAATTCCAGGTATGACCGAGAGATCTTCCCTGTCACCTCAATAGTTAGCGATAGAGAGTGTGGATAGACTGAGATCCTTCTCACAGCTCACAGAACATATATCTGTAAGGATGCATGGCTGCATCCTGGCAGATATATGTGGAGCGAGCAAGAAAGTCCTACATGCTTCATCCAGAAGGACACAGATAAATAGAACTAGTGCTATAGTTTCAGATGTTTTTGCTGAACTGGAGTTCTCACTTATTAATCCATGCCTATTTTCATCACAGGAAAATCCTACCACACTTAGTTAATAGGAAATATTTACAGGTAACTCTGCAATGGATTCCAGAGTGATGGCAAACATGTTTGTCAACCTGAACTCAACAGAGACAAATGCTGTATGAGGCCACATAATTCAAAACATATTAGACAATGATAATCCATTGCAGGTCTTGCCCTATCACACAACATTTGGTACTACCAGGTTGCAGAAAACTAAACAAAGACAGGAAATGTTGCCTGAAGGGTACTTCAAGACACGATGAAGTGTCAACTAAAGCAAAAGGTATTCCATGTGGGGTCCACTTTAAGCAGCAAACTGGAAAGAAACAACAAAATCATCTAGTACGTTTGAATAACTGCCAGAGTGTACTCCTATTGTTGACTGTGATTACAATGCCCGGGATGTATATGACTTTATTTTCTTCTGCCAAAGACCTACAGACTGGGGGGAAAAGTTACAAGAAAAGGGTGGCAGCAGTTGGCAAGGCTAGCTGGATCAGTGCACCCTCTGAAGTCAGTAGCCTACATTAGGAGCATCCAACCATTCACCTTGTACTTCAACATTGTGACAGGAGGTGCTTTGTTGCTGCTGTCGTCATATTGTACATAAGGGTGGAACACATCCCCATCACTCACATCATAGTGGTAGTCAGCAGTATTCCATAGTGAACCTCTTTGCCAACGGGAATGAAATAGGAAGGGTAGCAACGGCAAGGGGCAGATCAGAAACCATTCATTAAAGTCACTAGTATTCATTGACTCTGACATATGGGAACACCATGCTTTGTTCCTTGTCATTTCTGAGTCACTCAGTGAAATTTACTCATAATATCTCTTTCCCACTCCACCCCATAAGTATAGAATAGCAATGTGTTTTATTTCTAAAGGAGGCTTCAATTTTAAGCAAGGGCAGGTAAGGGTATGGGGGCTTTCAACTCAAGTAAGTGCCAAATTAAAGGTACAGTGTGCAGTCTACAAAGATTGGATCCTTATTATCCAATGGTAACCTGCCCCAATTTCAGTTGTAAGCAAATGTGCATAAAAACTGGATTTCAAGCACTCAGGTTCAAACAATACAGTTGTACTGAATAACTTTCTATCAAGCACAATCTCCTTCCCTCTCCCCAAAATAAGGTACTTTAACTTAGAAATAAGAATAGGAAAGCATGTATAGGTGTAGTGTTTACATGTATTTTGTTATCTGCTTCTTTATTTCATTGGCTTGTAGCATTTTGATTTGTATTCAGCATACTATATGAAATATTTGGACCAAAAGCTAGCAGAACGAGGGGCTGCATCTTAGGTGGAAAACAGTAGGTGCTACTTCAAGACAAATGATAAATCACCCTAATTATGTTCTTGGAACTGTTTGGTTTGATATTTTGTGGAGTGCAGCAGACAGCTGTTGATAAGGCATGAGATGGATCTCTCTGTTTGCATTTCTGAAGCACCACTTGTAATAGAATTAGGAGGATTAATGTAAACAGTTCCACATTTCTTAAGTATGCCAAATATGAAAGCTACAAAACTATAGAATTGCTGTAATAAATACTGTAGATTTTTAATCTTTGCATCCTGCAACCATTAGTAATGGAAATGCTTCCTTTTGCTAAATTAAGCATTTGCTTGGTACTTTTGTGTTGAGTACTTGAAAATAACGCATCTCTTCACCTATAAGTTCTCTCCTAGCCCACAAGTTTGGTGCATGGGTGCTGATGGAGGATGCCACCTGCCTATACAATAATATGTCACTGACTCTGGGCATTGTGGTTTAGTTTCTCCCATACTGCAGAATGCATCCCATAGAATCAGCCATGTTGAAGATCTGCTTGAAATTTCCAATTCTATGTATTTGCCCTATGCACGTACTTGTGTGTACACAGACACGTTCATGCACACACACACAGGGTAGTAAGGGGCACAAGAACAAAACATTTGTGAGGAACAGTTAAGTGAAGAGTAGCTGTCCCCTTATTTCTCTTTCCCCTAGGCTACCTGTTTATGTGGTCTACCTGAGAAATTGTTTCATCAAGAGTATGCAGCACAATGGCATCCTTCAGTCTCGAGAGACTATGGTAACGTGCTCTGTACGGAGGTCTTGGAACAGTGTCTAGTGTGGCTGAGAAGGCCAATTCGAGAGTGACAATCTCTTCCACATTGAAGACAAATACAACCTGTCCCCTGTCCAGCTCCCTGCTTTTGCTTGTTTCGGGACTGCCTCTTTGCCTCAGCCTGCTGAACAAGTGTTTCTTCAAATTGGGAGAGGCCATGCTGCACCGCCTGCCTCCAGGCTGAACAGTCAGATGCCAAAATTTCCCATCTGTTGAGGTCCATTCCTAAGGCCTTCAGATCTCACTTGCAGATATCTTTGTATCGTAGCTGTGGTCTCCCTCTGGGGTGCTTTCCCTGCACTAATTTGCCACACAGGAGTTTTTTTGGAATATGACCATCAGCCATTCTCACAACATGCCCAAGCCAATGTAGACATCGCTGTTTCAGTAATGTACACATGCTAAAAACTCCAGCTCATTCAAAGACCACTCTATTAAAGGCTTAACATAAGATAGGTTCTGTGCAGGTATGAACAGCCATGCTGCTTATACATCTGTTAAGGCATTATATACTCATGTATACTCACAACATGTAGAGGGGAACACTTTATCCCTTTTCTGGCCCTTGCATTCTTAACATCTTGTATGTGTGGATGATGTATCTGAAGAGGAACTGCTCCACAATATGTGAAGGCTGTTTGCATGAGTTGGACACAGATTTCAAGGAACTTGATTCCTTTAGAGATATTCCAGGGAAAGCAAAGCACTTTCTCTTCAGATTTTCCATTCTCCATGTTTAAGAATGTGACAGAAATAATGATGTAATGGGGAAAGGACCTAAGTGCTCCACCATACATATTGTGTGTCTACATTAATAGATAATGCCTGAATAGAACTTTCATACTCATGGTGTTTGGAATTTCAACTCCACATGCTCAGACTTTCCTTTTACATTACATCACAAGAAACCATGAAGCATCTTGTGAAGAGAAGGGTTTTTATAATTCAGCAGAATGTTATGCAGTGGGCTGTGGACACATTTTATATTACACCAAATGATTCCAAACTTTGGCCCCCTAGCCTGGAATAAATATGTGAGACAGAAATATGGATTAAACACGGGCCAACACTTTATTGAATATAATCATTGTTGCCAATCCTTTGGCAAAGGGCGGTCCTGCCATGGTGCGGATTCAGTTTTCAAAACGTAGGAATAAACGGACCCTTCTAACCAACCAATGTGAGAGTCCTTGGCCCAAGTACTCCCAGCCATTCAGAGAGTGAGAAACTCTGCCGGCCCAAATTTGACCAACCCGGACCTTGAGCCACTCTCTCCTTGCTGACTGTTAGTCTGGGTGTGGCCCCAGCACATCTCCCCCCCCCCCACAGCACTGTAATCACACAATCGGCATTGCTGGGAGTTCAGATGAGTTATAATTACCTGCTATTGCTATGGGACACCCCGAAATATCTGTTTCATCTGCACTAGCCACCACAGCATAGGGAATAGCCATGCTAAGTCCCATGCCCGCCATCAAGCTGATCCAGCTCCAAAAGCAGCCCCCCCCCCCTTGATGTCTTCAAGGAAGACATCCAAACCTCATTCGGAAAGATGTACACCATCTGACTGAAAAAACTCTGGCCTTTCTAAGCGGATCCTCTGGTGACCAATCACTGATCCTAGGCCTCTGCAAAGAGCGCTGCAGACTTCCCAATTAACACTGCATTGGGTAGTGTTTAAGGGTAAAAAATTTCTTGCATCCCTCCATGATAGCCAAGGGATGATTGTCAACCAACCCTTATGCATGTCAGGATATGTGACCCTCAACCAAGTGAGGTCACAAATCACATCGATGATCACGGCCTTTCCAGTGTGCCACGTCAAATCATTGCCACCCAGGTGTATCACCAACACCTCTGGTGGGTGGTGCCCAAAGGCAGCTGCATGACAAAGTTGACTCCACAGCATGCCGCAGCACCCTCTCCATTCAATATGGGCCTGCGCATCAAGGCCCAGGTTGTTCCCCCATGGGGATGTGGCAGCGTATCATGCAGCCCAAAAAACATAGCTGTGGCCCATGATCATAATGTGTCTCCTCCTGGCCACCACCCTGTTACCTGCAAGATACAAACAAAATAGGCCCCTGCCTAGATGTTAGGAAGTGCTCTATAGTTAAGAGGACAAAGCCCATCATCCTAATTGTTTGATGTCCTTTTGGTGGTAACCATGGGCTGCCGCCATGGACACCGCACCAATTCGAAAGGAGTGCGCAACAAATCTAAAACCTTGAAATTCTTCTTTTTGAAGGGCCAAGTCTGTTAACTTCCAGAACTCATCAAAGGGGATCCGTCCCTATGAACAAAAAGGTAACCTGGGTTCGTACCCCTAAATTTCAAATATGCTACCATAGCCTTGACAGGGCAGATTAATTTGATGTGAAAGCATGCCAATTTAATACTCAATCCTCTACCCCATTGATTGGCCTTGGATCGATGTATGTGGAGCTGCACCATCTCATCCTCCACCTCAACATCATGAAATTGTAGTGCTACTTTAGTTTTGTCCCCCTTTCCTGAAGCAACTGCTTCACTAATCCTAAGGGCACCATTCACTCCTAATCCTAATCAGCCCATTCACTCGCCCAGAGACAAAAGAAATGCAGATTTAATGTCAGATTTTGCCAATTCTGCCCCTAATCTGCACCGGCGGACCATGCTAATCACCTCATCAAATGAGGTATAGTAGATGATGAGGAATGACATTGCTAACCGAGCCCCCTTCAGGGTAAGACAGGTGCTGTATCAATCTAAACTTGCCGGGTGCCTTCTTTGGCACAATTCCTAAGGGTGATACCCTCAGTGTATCCAAAGGGGGTGTCGTAAATGGTCCCAACACTTTCCCCTCTCACACCTCCTTAGCTATCTTTCACTACACTTTCCACACTGTGTACAGATTTGAGGTTTCCAGCAAAAAATGCCTTCCGCTCCCCAGCTGCTGGTATCCTAAAACCTTCTTTAAAACCTGATAACAAATAATTAGCGTCATCATGCCTGGGATATTCCCGCATAATACTACAATCTTAATTGGGCTGGGCCCCTTTGCCAAGGTTGCTGCCTTCACTATAAGGCTTCTTCCCACCTCCAGGGCCTTTTGCCTGCCTCAACGCACCAGTCCTGAAACATGTGGCACTAGTGTGCTGTCCTCCACATACTGTGCATTCATGTTGAAACCTACACTGCTTCTTAGAGTTATACTCCCAGGAGAGCAGGCGGGGTTGAACCACCTGCCGCGTGCTAACACAGGGAGTCATGTTTACATCTGATTTCCTAATTAAATGCCCGCTATTGGTTCTATCACCCAAATTGGACCTGGCCAGCGTCATTGGCTGTAACCAAAGGCTCGTCCCACTGTAAATTGGGGTGGATGCACTTTTCATACAAAACACCTTGTCACAAGAAAGCCATGCCTGTCCCGCCAAGTTCACGTAAGCCCTGTGAATAAGGTCTAGATATTTGAATAGAGACAATGCCCACCAAGGCTGCACCCTTACTACCACACCTGCGTAGATCAAGAAACCGGGTAGCCAATTGGACCACATTCTGTCCAGCCTCTTGCACCTATGCCCCTCCTTGCCCTTCTTATCTTCCTTATCTAAATCCTTCTTTTCTACATCTCTATTCAGTAACTCAAACAAATCAACGTACTCTTATTTTCAAATCTCCTTGGTTGCTGGTGTCAAGTGGTTGCCCAGGTGCATCGCACAATCCCCAAATGGCAAGATTTGTAGAGGCACAGTATTGTAGCCCATGTCTGGAACTGAAGGGCATGGCCAGATCCCCATGCCAGCAGTCAGAGTTACCCAGGCGCCTGTGAATTACCTCCTGGATAGGGCTGCAAATCAAATTGGCCACTACCAGGCCAAGGTCATGCTGGCAGTGTTGATGTCAAGCCGGACATAGAGGTTAAGCTGCTACCTGCCCAAAGCCATGCTGGAAATGGTATAGTCGTGTCAAATGTATGTGTTTGCCCCATGCTCAGCCCAGGCTATATAGGGAAATGTGATAAAGTGTCACGCATAGAAGGGCACACACCTGACAAAGGCAAGGTGACCGGCTCATCCCTGCCATGTGAGTCATCCCAGCAAGCTTCCCCTGATGTCTCCTGCCTGCCTGGGGCTGGCATAGCAGACACCACTGAAATCAGTATAGACCTGTCATCCTCTGTGTTCCTGCGTGTTGCCTGCCCCAATGTCCCTTCAGGTTCAATTCCCGTTGTGCTGTCAAGCTGCTGCTCAGCTTCGAAAACAGCAAATCTGGTCCTTAGGTTGTCAGCCAGAGCCCTAAGCTTAGCTCTACGGTGACCCTTGGATTCCCTAGCCAACTGATGCAACTGCACCTCAGCTGACTGAAGGGTTGTCTTAGCCAACCTGGTGGCTTCAAGAGCTGCAGTCTTATTCTGTAGCTGCTGCCAATTAGGCCAAGACTCCTCATCTGAAGAGGACTGGGGTGGCGAGACCTGCAGATATATAGGAAGAGAAATTTAATATTAATATTAATGTACTGGTGTAGGACTCCAAGGGAGATGCACGTTACAAATGCCAAGCCTGAGGTCACTTTTTTTATTCCAATTATAATTCTTAATATTATTGTTATTGCTTTACTTTATATTCTTTTTTCTTTTTTTCTTTTCTTTTTTAAATTAAGTACCGTTACAAGTACAAGCCTCTAAGACCCTCGATCATGGAACTCAAACCTAGGGGAAGCGAAGGCGGAGTAGGAGGAAAAAAGGCACGCTGCTCTCCAAAAGTCTAGCGGCTAAACGCGCTCCCTCCTACTCCTCACCTGGAGCTGATAAAATACCAAATTAAATTATTATACTGGTTGATCAACCCTATTCCCACATATATTTATTTTATTTTATTTTATTTTATTTTATTTTAAACAAGACGCTTGTCCGACTTCAGGAATGCCGCTTGTGATTCATTTGCGCAAGAGGATGAAGAACTACAAAATTGTTCTCTTTAGCCCTTGAGAGAGTGACATATTCTTCTGCTCTGCACAAGAGAAGCAAACAAGTATGGTGAGTGTGTTTGCAAATTAAGTAAAACTGGGCAGATGATATAAACGGCATATGTGATGCTTCAAGCATGCAAATTTTACAAAGGAGTTGCAGTTTTATTGCATAGACATCTAAGTTTAGAAGCATTAAGAGATGTTGTTTGTATCTTTTTAAAGGAACCTTGTGGAGCAGTGGTTAAACTGCTGTACTGCAGCCAACACTGTGCTCACAACCTAGGGTTCAATCATAGATAGCCGGCTCAAGATTGATTCAGCTTTCTATACTTCTGAGGCTGGTAAAAAGGGGTACCCAGCTTGCTGGGAGTGGGCAATGTGTAGTCTCCATAATTAAATTGTAAACCACCAGAGACTGCTTTAAGTTCTATGGGGAAGTATATAAGCAGCATGCTTTACTCCATATTTTTAAATAATCAGACAATTTATTTATTTTATTTATTTATTTTACAATATTTTTAGCCGCACCATTGCCAGTGGCTTGTTCTGTATTTAGGGCGTATGTGTGTGTATTTCTCTTCTAAAAGAAGGGGATGACAGCTTTGCACAGAGACTGGGAATTATAGAGAGATTTACAAGGAAAAAATAGCACTCCTGTGTCTTTTGCCTGCTGTGAGAATTCTCATATCAACTAGAAGATCTTTTTTGAAGCGCCATACTTAGTCAGGATATCTTAAATCAAACAGAACAAAATGTTATTTAGAGTATATTCTTTACATCTCTAAATACTAGTGCTGAGTCCTGCATACCAACTTCCAATAAATATTTACTCCATATTTTGCTATTTTCTTTATGCAAGCCCTAAGTGAGGGCTGTTTCATTATCCAGGAAAGGGCACAGTATTGCATGGATTCCAACAAAAGAAACAAAGGAGTGTGTGTTGTGTGTGTGTACAGATTAAACAAAATTGTGCAGATGATATAAATGACATGAATGATACCTAAAGACAAAGAACACAAATTGTGCAAAAGAGTTGTAGCTTTTTTGCATGGACACACAAGGTGAGAGGCATTGGATATATTGTTTGCATCTTTTAAAACAGGCATCCAATTGTTCTGTTTTCTGACATTTCATATGGAGAATGACTGTGAAGAAAAGCTTGATGTAACTGTGGAGAATTCATTGCAATTCGATCATCAATATTCAGTTTTCAATATCATATGGAAAAAAGACCCTCCATTCATACAGGAAATTCTCCTCTTCACTAAATTGCCCGTTACATGAGGAAAGTAGAAACATGAGGGGAATGGGATTAACAGTGAGATTAACATGTACCCCCTGATCACATATTTTGGCTACACAGAAAACAAACATCTACATAGGGCTTTAGCAACAACCAGAAGTAACCAGATGTTACCTATGTTACACTTACGTTATGATAATCTTGAACTTTGATCTTACTTACTGTGAGCTCCATGATACAGTGGCTATACTGCAGTACTGCAATTAAGTTTCTCCTCACTACCTGAGCTCAATCCTGACAGGTTCAGGTAGCAAGCGTAAGGTTGATTCAGCCTTCCATCCTTCCCAGATTGGTAAAATGAGTACCCAGCTCACTAGGGTACAAAGTGCTGCTTGCATAATTTTGTTGTAAACCACCCAGAAAGTGATCTAGCACTATGCGGCAGTACATAATTCAAAACAACAACAACAACAACAATACGTGGCATAGTGGGGGGGAAGAGAACTCTTACTTGCTTTGTAGTGTACATTCTTGTATATAGCAATAAACTGATTTTTACATTGTTACTTGCAATTCAGCTATCAAAGAAGGGATGATGGCATGATTCGGTACAATGATTCAAACATTTCAGAATCCTCCACAACCAGAAACAAAGGAACATTGTGAACTGTTTCCAGCTTTCAAAGAGCTTGCATTTTCTTGACTAGATTGCTGGATGTCTACTGGATACATAATATGTAGCTATAACATTTCATTTATTTTACCAGAAGGTCATATTATTGTTTGCATCATGGCAGGGTATGACAAGGTGTTGTTCCTGGTCTATATCAATCTTTTATAGAAAGTTACTGTCCACTCTGCCAAACAAAACAGAACTGAAAAAAAAGCAACAGACTCAGCCCGGATCGAATACAATTTCAAGCAATAATATGACCTTCAACAGACTGATCCAAAAAAGAGAAAATTGTGTAAGCAAATGTAGCAAGCAAATCACTGTTTTACAGTTTACAATCTCTTCCCCACAGTACATCTCAGTACTTAAAGACAATTTCGCTGCTGGATTTATTGATACCATGCAACTGTTGAAGACAGAGTAACCACCAGACAAAGTAACAATAACATTTACTTATGCATTTACTTACTGTATGAGTGATGAAAGTCCCTGTTCCAAGGGCATCTGAAATGCAAGGACTGTGAAGTGAATTTCAGGGTTGACAGGGTATATACTCCAGCTTGACCATAATAGTAGGTTACACCTAGTGAGGCCAGCCACAAACTTGCACACCAGTTGTCATCAGTTTAAGTTTTCATTTTAGGGACACATAAGGGAAGCATGTGGGATGACATTAGTTTCCTCCTGTACTGGCAATGAATAGATCAGAAGATCTGACTTCTCAGACAGAGAAACCAAGCTGAGTAATGGGGTCATTGGGATCTTGGTGTGGCCATCTGCAAACCTCCACATCACAGGAAGACACAAAAAGAGCAACTATTTGATGTACAGTATCTTGGAAATACAGTACCTTGGCAAGAGGAGAAGGGGACGACAGAGGACGAGATGGATGGACTGTGTCATGAAGCTACCAACATGAATTTGACCCAACTCTGGGAGGCAGTGGAAGACAGGAGGGCCTGGCATGCTCTAGTCCACTAAAAGTCGGACACGTCTAAATGACTCAACAACAACAACAACAACCTTGGAAATGTGTTTGACCACCCATCTGCTAACACACAATCTAGGTGTGAGGACAGTACAATGCTTTGGATCAGATAATGAATAAAGTAAGGTAATACAGCACCAAACTCCTCAACTTTATGGTCATCAGTGTCCTAGATGATGGATAAAATTGAGGAGAAACAACACACTTTGCAGAATAGATGAATGCCAAAGACACCCTTGTCTTCCATCAGGACAAGATTCTGTCTGGATAATTTGGAAGTCACTTCAAGACTTTGAAGTGAAGTAGGAAGATCAAAAATAATCAAGTAAAATGCCGCTGCTTGGATACAGGACAGATTTTCTGTGAATGTGGAGATAATTTCACCGACAAATTTGACAAACATGTTTTCTGTGACTGTGGAGAAATTCAGTCAATGCAGCCCTCATGTGCATGAAAATTATGCCTCACCGCATGTTAGAAAAAGAGAGGAGATTTGGTAAATGGTGGAGATAGCACTACTGAAGTAGCCCACTTGTCAAAAATAGTATAATCATTTTAAATTTGTTTGAACTTTATCTATTTTTTATCTATGCCCATAACTTTAAATCATGCAATGCTTTGATATAAAGAAAGAAAGGACAGCAATCAGCACCAGTGGAAGATGCCACTGCTCTTCTTTAGCTGTCCATTAGGAGCAGCTGTTCTAGAAAACTGACCCAGCTGTTCCACCCAGTTGAATGTAAGCATTCAGTTTCATAAACACAAACATTCCTTAATTCAAAAAATATTATAAGTGCTGGCTTTTCCTCTCCTCTCTCAGTATTCCTTATTCTCTGCATGCTATGTCTTAAAATTCAAACCATAAGCCTAAGGGTAGGGACTTTTTGTCAACTCACCTGGGAGCCTTTCTGCCTAAAGGGTGGGGTATAAAATCAGAGCAAACAAAGCAATTACAAATCAGTAAATATTTCAAATAAATATCTCTGCTCTTTGTGTCACTTCTACATGTTTTCATGCATAAGCCAATCTTATTGGACTTATTAGACTTATGCTATCTGTCTGTCTACCTGTTTTCATCAGCCCCAGCCAGTGTGCTTAAGGAATTATAAACATTGTACTCCAAACTGTATGGAGAGCTACCAGGCTATCTATACAGTGTATGCAAATACGTCTGTTAAATATTTATGACATGGAAGTTGCAGGCTTCTTATACACCAGGACAGGGTAGGGAGGAGGGATGCTCATTCCTGCTTCAGTCATGCGCTATCACAGTATGGAAGTATTTCAATGGAGAAAATGTTCTGACTGCATACTATAAGTATTCTATACAGAACATTTTTTTAACAGGTACTCTTCATTAAGATCAAGCAAATGCAAGGATTAAACCCATCTGCAAATAATAAATACAAGCCGCCAACATTGTTATAGCTATTACCCCACTTCGGGACAAAAGGTCGCAGGAAATGGACTGGACTGGGAATATTTGTCTTTCATTTTACATCTCTTGAATGAAGATCCTAGCATTGACAAGAATGTAGCCAAACAAAAGGAGAGTGAAAGAGAATAATTGGAGTGTCTGCCACTTACCTTGAGCTGTCCTTGGAGGTAGTGGTGGGCTACACTCTGAGCCAATTAAAAGCCAGACTCTTGTTCTCATCACTTTTGAATCAATAATAAGTTTGACAAGCTCTTCATTTTTAAATATAACTCCTCCTTGGCCTAATCCAGTGAATAATATTTATGAGTTCAGGCATCTTTTGCTAAAGATGTTGATGTTGCTAACAAATGTACCCTACACAGTTGCCTTTCCTTTGGTCAAAGATAACAGTGACCCTCAAAATGAACCTGCCTTTGCATTGTAATTTGACCTTGGAGGATGCAGTGTTCCTGCTTTTATTCTTAAATAAAAAGTCTTTTCATTTCTGTCCTTTAAAAAATACATAACAGAATTACACTTTATATATTTTCTCTTTAAACTAACCAGATTATTTCTGAATCTTGATTGTAGGCACAATTTCTGTTTCTTACACAATTATTCATGAATTTCTGCCTTTTTTTATTATGTGCAGTATTGAGATCATCATATATTAACATGATCATTTGTTAAAGGTAGAGAAAAAAGGCATCTATTTCTACAGGCATCTACAGTGGTGCCCCACATAGCGACGTTAATCCATTCCAGGATTAACAGCGCTATCCAGATTCTTCGCTATGTGGTGGTGGGGGAACCCATAGGAACACATTAAACTCCATTTAATGCATTCCTATTGGGGAAAAACTCACCTGTAAGCGAAGAATCCCCCATCCGGGCAGCCATTTTCCCCCAGCTGGGCAGTGGTGGCTTCCGAGCACCCGCGGTGGACGCTTCCCCGGAGGTTGCTCTGAAGCAGGCTTCAGAGCAACCTCCGGGGAAGCGTCCACCACGGGCACTCCAACCTTCTCCCCCCAGCTAGGAGCAACTGCCGGGGAAGCCTCCACCACGCTCGCTCGGAAGCGCCCACCGGTCAGCTGGGGGGAAATGGGGCCTATGGGGAAAAAATCGCAAAGTGATTTTTCCCCATAGGAAACATTGCAATGCGATTGCTTTTGTGATCGCAAAATCCACATCACTATGCGGATTTGTTGTTAAACGGGGCACTCGTTATACAAGGCACCACTGTATTTCTACTCACTGGTTGGGTAGCTCAGTGAGTTAAGCATCTGACAGTGGAGCCAGAGGTTGGGAGTTCGGTTTCCCATAAGAAGTCTCTGGAAGGCAGCCTCCATTGGAACTCACCCTCCCCAAAACCTTTGTTTGCTGCAGGGAATCCTCAGGACTCATACACACCAGAAAGGTGCTTTCTTCCTCTTTTACAGAAATGGTGAGGGAATAGTAAGGAAGTATGAGGGCTGCTGTACCTCCTGCTAGTTTGAGAGCTTTTGCTCCCATAATTTGTCTGGTGGTGATGGTGGTGGCGTCTCACCAAATTATGGCAGTTCAAATTATTTCATTGCAAAAATCCCATCCCTTTCCCCCACTGTGCATCCCAGAACTAGCCTGTGTAACTTTGGGCAAGTTGCACATTCTTGCCTTCTTTGTTATTTATAACCAAAAAATTCAAGTGGAAGTATTAAGAAGTATGAAGGGAGCAACTGATCCATGGTAAGTGACACAGCATGTATGTGAGGGGGAACAACTTCTCAAGCACTGCACAGCTATTACAATTATAATGATTGGCAGGCAAAATTTAATGTTCCCAGTGACACACTACTCTCAGCTCATTACCTTCTTATCGTTAAATGTTAAACAAATATTTGATTGTGATAAATCAACATGCTGAGAACTACATAACTATGTATTGTGAGATATTTTTAAAGAGATCCAACATAGCTAATACTGATGAATGTGTTTGACTGCTGTTTTAGCAGCTGCAATTTACTTCATTTTTAAAGAGACTGCACATGACTGTTTCTGTATTAATGGTGTGCAGCTTTGCTGACTTAACAAGATTATTAAAAACTGTTCTCTTCCCTTAAAGTTGACACATAAGAAACATATGCAAACGTATTCATCTATAGTAAATGTTTGCTGAATGAGTTACTGTAGCTGTCTTTTAGAAACACATCCAGCATATGGGGAATATAATCTATTTTAAATGTTTGCTTCCTTGGACTTCTGTCCATTTTGTGCTTATTACATTGATAGTTAGATTCAGCTTCTTTTAAGAAAAGGAGTTGTGGGCATTAAATGACATCACATGATAAAGCAAAACTGACTCTGTTTGTCCGTACTGTTTTATTTCCTGTGCTTCTGATGTTTTTGTGCAACTTCCTGTGCTTCTGATGCTGATGCACAGCTAGAATGAAAGAATAATAGAAGGTCTGGTGCTGTTTAAAGAAAGAATGGGCCAGGTAAGCAGCCATGAAAGAGGACAGTTAAAGAATGCAGTGGGTCAAGGTGTGGGTGCATGAACAGTTATAACCCTCCCAGACCTTATGCCCCTTTATCATATTACTTGTGCTAAAAAGGGTAGCAGTGGCAACTCATTTCGTATTGTGGCAACACTATACCACAGTGGCAACACTCACTATACCACAGCATATATCTCCATCCATATGATGGAATGGATATAAATACAGTGGTGCCTTGCATTACGATTGCTTCATTTAACAACGAAATCACATTACGATGAACTTTTTGCGATCGCAAAATGATGTTTCCTATGGGGGAATTTCACTTTGCGATGATCGGTTCCCTGCTTCGGGAACTGATTCTTCGCAAAATGACGATTTTCCAACAGCTGATCAACGGTTTCAAAATGGCTGCCGGGTAAATAAAATGGCTCCCCGCTGTGTTTAGGGACGGATTAATCGCAAGACAGGCAGCGAAAATGGCCGCCCTATGGAGGATCTTCGCTGGACGGTGAGTTTTAAGCCCATTGGAATGCATTAAACAGGTTTTAATACGTTTCTATGGGCTTTGTAATTTTGCTTTACATTGTTTTCATTCTACAGTGATTTTGCTGGAACGAATTAACATCATAATGCGAGGCACCACTGTACTTTAAGACAAGAAAGGGGGCTGGGACATACAGGAAGCCAAAATATGGATGTGCAAAGTTTAGGAATCAGTGCACTAACAGAGAAAACAAAAACACCTACATCTATTAGACTCCCATATGTTCAACTGTGATCAAGAACACTTTTTAAAAAAATCTTCAGCATATATTTGACATTTGTTGTTTTTGCTATCATAACAACAATATGGCTACTGCCTGGTAGTGTTTCATAAAGAATAATTTATCTCATAAGTACTTTCTCCCCCTTTGGCTCCTGCAGGAAGACATTTCTTTCTGTGGTTGCAAGTTACACTGTGTCCCCTCCTCTTCAGGAAAAAGTCTGATGGGCATCTTTGATGTCATGATCCCATCATGCTGTGAGAGATTTGCATGCAACAAGAGTTTTCCATGTAAAGTCAGCAGCAGCATGCACATGCAGAGGTGTCATGTGCTAGCACAGCATGATATGACATAGTATGATATAATCATCCACATCTTGCTTCTGTTCGAGGGTTTGGTCCTTGATCACTTCTGGATAAGCAGAACATCAGTGTCATTGTTTAGATTTCAGTTTTCTAGGGAAATAACAGGAAATTCTTAATCTAGTTGTTAACAATTACAACTATTACTGTTAGAACTAAACAGCTCTTTATTATAATCTATTATGATGTATACCTACTCCTTCAAGTATCATACTAGAGAGTATTTCGGTAGTTGTATGGGTTAATCAATTATGGCTTCTAAACAGAAACTACTTGTTCTCTCTGTCAATAAAAAGGGACTTACATAATGAAAATAAGGTAGACAAGTTGTGTTGTCTGAAGATTATGCCCACAAAGATTATGTACACATACAAAGAGAGAAGAGGCAAAGGAGAGAGAAAAAGAAAGAGACAGACTATGGGAATAGCAGCAAACATTGCTCTGTATGATTATGGAATGTTGCATTGCATAGCCCTACATGCCTTATTCTTTTCATCAAGCAGCAAACTCATCAACCCATCTTGAAGTAGGCAGAGAACAACAAAAAGTACAGTATATTTCACTTTTTAACAACTTTGACAAGAAGCAACTAATAAATAATGTTATGTGCTGTCAAGTTGGAAATGATTTATAGTGATCCTAAGAAAGCTTTCAAGGTAAGCAAGATATTTAAGGAGTTGTTTAACCAGTTCCACTCTCCCAGTAATCTTCCATGAATCCTAGCTCACTGTACTACCCTGTGTATTCAATAAATAAACGGTGATAAATCACTGCATTCCTATATAGACTAATGGTAAAGTTTTCACAATAGCTAACAAATAAAGCCCAAAACCGTAACATATATAAATATAATAAGGCATACATTAAATTTGAGAACAAATTGATACAGCCACAAAATAAATCCATTGTTAAAAACCAACATTGTGTGTGCACAAGAGGGTATCCTGCAGGTCATCCTAACTGCTGACATGGGTGTAGTCATCATTTAGGCTAGTCTTTTCTATGTAATATTTGCAATATTTTTTCCTGCCAGCTACATGGGCACGATGTTGTGCAGCAATATTGGGCTATTTCATGGCGTTTTGAATCATGGATACAAAATATCCCGCATGCATTAACTAGAGGTTTGTTGAAGAACTGAATTGTCATTAGAGCCAAAAATGACTGTTGCGCACCCCCAGTGTCCCTAGTTTGTTTCCCTCAAACCCAGGTCCACCTTTGGACACCGCTTGCTTATTACTTCTTTCACCAACTGCCACCAATGGATCTTGATCCACTATTTACCATAGATGTTGCAGAGACACATGTATTCAAATATAATTATTATTTTGCTGTTAAATCAAATAAGTATTATTCACAGATGTTTTATTACGTTGCACTCATTGTTGCAAGTTTCTTTATGGGCATCACTTTTCATATTAATAACTGTTAATCACTGGAATACTAATAGATGACTGTCTATTTATTATACTTCTATCTTTTAACTGTTCTTTAATCCATAAACCAGCTATACCACATCAGCTTTCCCTTCTCTCTCCTAAAACTCTCAAAACCTCCTCTCTCATTCACTCTCAGTCTCCCAACTGCCTCTAATTGCCCTTCTGACTCCACCCTCCTGTCCTCTCATAGGCTCATTTTCTAGAGCTCCACATGATGGACAGGTGGGATATGGCCATTTCACCACAGTGACCTTTATAGCTAATAGCAGTTCTTGTAACCTTAGGCTGATATACCTGTTATGACCCTGTGTGGGCAGGGATTTCTTTCCTAAATGTATAGATATTCTATATGGTTAAATTGATTACTACAATGCACTCAATGTTGAACTACCTTTGTTTGGCTTTCATAATAATCTGGATACTTCAGCTAATTCAAACAAGGCAGCAAGATTATTAATTAGAACTAGACAAACCTGTTATGCCTGCCCTTTGCCAATTGTCCTGACTTCCTTTCTTTTTCTAGTCATATAGGTGATTCTTGATCTGATTGGTGGTGGTGGTGATAGCTCACTGTGACTACTTGTGGTCAGTCCTCTCCCAATTTAGGGTGTGAACAAACTCAATTCAAAGAGCTAATATTAAACCTGACATCCCTACATGACTTAGGACTAGGCTACTTGAAGACATGTCTTCTTTTGTACATCCCATGGTGACTTTCTAAGATCCCTCCATAGGGATTCCACCCAAAAACAGATGGTGTGGATGGTTATTAGAGAGAGCAGACATATTCTCTGAGGGTGCCATTAAAGTCTGCTCTGCCTCTCTCACTATTTTCTTTTCTTCTTTTCTTCTTTTGATGTTGTAAAGCCAGTACCAAGCACTGCCTGCTGGCCTTCATGCACAGGACAATTAGGAAGACCAGCCATATATAATGTCATGGAACCAGTGCTGGAATATCTTCTGGGATGGGAGAGAGGTGGCACACATAACTCTCCAGCCATGAGTGTCTTAAGTTGGCTTTACCCAGGAAAAGAACTCTCCTGCATTTGGCAGCCTTCTCCGATTCTCACCATGCCAGGTTGTATTCTTTTTTCTTTTAATAATTTGTCTATAAAATTTCTAAATGTACTTGATGGAATTTTCATCTGATAAAACAAAGAAGTGGAATCTGAATTGAAAATATTTGCCTGGAGTGTTTTTCACCTTGTTCTCTCCTAACACACCAAAATGTATGTGATCATGTTAGCGATCTTAAGTCCCCCATTGGGAGAAAGGCAGCCTAGAAACCAAAACAAAAAAATAAAGTAAAAGTGTCTATTTCTGGGTGGTTTCCACTTGAATTTGTTCTAGTCACTCCAACCCATGATCAAAGTTGTGCACATTTTAACATGATTAGTGCCCAGTGGCATTGTGAGTGCCCTTTGCTGCAAACCTTGGATACTTTTATGCTGGCATTGTATTTTATGCTAGCAAGCAGGGTCTGTGCATTGGGGAATGGTGACTTTAAAGAAAAACTAATAATATGATACATTTTATTACTTAATCCCTTTTTGTCACAATTCACATTTATTACACAAGTTTCATTTAACTGCAAATAAAAGCTGGCAAGCAACTGTTCTGCTGCTGGCATTTTAACCAGTGCACTGGAAACACATGGCTCCAAAAGGCTTGGCAGTTTCAAAGTCTTTATATCCAATGGGGAATTGTTTTGCTTCTCCCCCCCCCCCCCACAACAAAAATGAATGGGATTCCTAACTAGTTCCATGAATGCAACAAAGTAGTGTGACCTGAAAGATAAACCACACTCTCTTTCCTACAGAAAACTATGTTTCTGTTTCTGATTCTAAAAAGCTGGGTGCTGAGACTTCATCTGGAAAATATTCTACATGCTACCGTTGTTTTAAAATTGTATGGTAGCTAATGTCTTTTTTTTTGTATCCTGCATAATGTACTCTTTATTTAAAACAGAAGAGCTTGTACGACCTTGGCTGCAGGTTGATGGCATTTTCTCCTGTTATGATGAAGTATGGTGTCTAGAAAAGGTAATCAGGGACAAGTGGGTGTGAATGGGGCTTCAGAGCTAGGGATATGCACTGTCTTTCCATAAATAACAAACCAAACTAGGGATATTTGACTACAGGGCAAATTGCTACTGGTCCTGTACAGTGCTGAGTGCCAGGTCCAGAGAGCCTTCATGTTCAATCCAATATTTGTGGGATTAAACAGTTTTTAGCCAAAGATGTTCCATGATTTATACTGAGAAAAAGGAAACTGAAAAGAATGAGCTGCTCGTGCAGAAGAAAAAGGCAAGTTATTATTGAACTATTCCAATAAAGTCCAAGATCTCCCAGGTACACTACAACCACATCAAGGTAGCAGATTGAAGCCACTGTACAGTGTATATATTTAATCTTTTGCCACTGCTCTGCCAGTCATTGTGCAAAGTTACAGGGTGCTGTGAAAGTCTTTCATCATTGGTGCAGGATTTATGTTCTAGCATATGTCTTTTTATCTACCTTGGTTAGTTTACAGAAGAGTTTACCACTAGAGATTTGTATATGTGTATGACTGTGGATGTAGGGATGTGGTGGTGCTGTGGGTTAAACCACAGAAGCCTCTGGGTTGCAAAGTTAAAAGATCAGCATTTTGAATCTATGCATCGGAGTGAGCTCCCGTCGCTTGTCCCAGCTCCTACCAACCTAGCAGTTCAAAAGCATGTAAAAACGCGAGAAGATAAATAGGTACCACCATGATGGGAAGGTAATGGCATTCCATGTCTAGCCGCACTGGCCACATGACCATTTGTCCATTTGTCTATGGACAAATGCTGGCTCCACGGCCTGGAAACAGGGATGAGCACCACCCCCTAGAGTCGGACACGACTGAACTAATTGTCAAGGGGAACCCTTACCTATGACTGTGGATGAATATGTGTGTGTGTGTATGGGCCTTGAATGGCTATGTCATTTTCCCTACCACCACCACTAAATAAGAAGACATAAGAGATGGATTCAAACTTAAGCCACAAGTTTATTGACTATTCAACAAAGAGCTATGCCTTGGGGCGGGGCTTGCTTAAAAGCCCTTTGCCTTGTTGCAGTGCTGATGTAGGCTGCAATGTGTTGTGTCATGCAGCAGTTTCATCATCCCGCCACTGGAAGAGGGGAATGCTCCCCCTCCCTCCCATCTGTGAAACTGAAGGAAACTGCCTTTTTCTCCCTGGTATTTCTGCCTTTTCCTTCCTTCTGATGGTGCTGATTCCACTGCTTGTTGGCTTTTGTGCAATTACTAAAAGGATATCTATGGGCAGAAGTAAAATGTCTCTGTCAATCATGTCCTCAGCGTTGATGGTGCTGTGTAGCCCCAGCATCAATCCCAGGTCATAACTATTTGCATTTCCTTCATTCATATTAATAGGTGTTGGGGATTATTCTCCAAAACTAAGATCTGGAAATGCACAAATACTGTTACAGACCTGGACAAGGATCAAGTCAGTGTGGGACCAAAAAGACATAGGGCAAGCCAGACACATAACTGTGCCATTCATTCTGCAAGGGTATATCCTTATATGGTTCCAAATAAACTGTTGGACAACATTTGGAGTAAATTCTGCCCGATTATCTTTTTCTATGAGAGAGGATAAAAAAAGGGGGAACATTTCATATATTTTCTCAGGAAAAAAGGGAGGGCTGAGAAAGTTTGGGGGAGTACAATCTTCCAACTATTCAAGGAATAAAGCAAAGTTTTCAATTGATTATGATGGTCAAACTGGGAAATATGAAATTATATCTTGAGTTCTCAATTCAAAATACACAGAATGTGCATGTGTGTCTGATTTACTGCAGGCACTGCTAGCTCTGTGAAAGCCAATGTTGACTTTCTCTAGCATTTGGTTTATTTATCTCTTCAATGGTCCATTAAGTTTACTGTGAGGGATTGTGTTCATGGTGATATCAAAATTAACTGAATATAACTAACTATTCTTGTTCACATTTGTGTGCTTCTAATTTTTTTGTTAGAAAAATACTGCAGGAAAGCTGAGGGATGTATGCAATAGTTCTGAGCTCACAACAAATGTTAAACTTTCCAATTTCAGTTTTTCACAATCCTAAATATATACGGAGAAGTGATCCATTGGCTTAAATCTTGTTGAATCAGCTGCACTAAGCAACAGCCACTGAGATATAGATAATAGAGATGGACACATTGTGTTAGTATCTCAGGGATACAAAAATGACCTATGGCACCACAGGTGATAAAGCCCACCTCCTCCCCCAGAACCAGCTGCCCCACTAACTGGGCTCTGCGCAGCACTGCAGTCCTCCTTTGGCTGCTTAGCTCCAACAGGAGCCTAGCTCTTCCCTGCCCCCATGCTCAGTAGTCACCTGGTGAGTGGGCTAGCCAGTTCTGGGGGGGAATTGGGTCTCCGCGGCACCTGTGGTGCCATCGTTCATATTTATATCTCTGAGATATGAATACAAAGTGCCCATCTCTAGATAACCTTTATTTAGAAGAAGCCATAGCACCTTTAGAAAAAGAGCCATGACTTAGTGAGAGGCAGATCTTTTATATGTAGATGGTTCTGGTTCTATTACTGATTCCTCCAGGCAGGATTTGTCTGAGAGCCTGGGGAACTGGCACCAACCAGAGTAGACACTAGACCAATGGTTTGAGTCAGTATTTAGGATGCCAAAAATCTCATCAATGTCTTAAATATGGTCAAAACAGGATGTCTAAACATGGTAGGACAGTCTACCAATCACCATGGGATTTCTTACTTCCAGTGTGAGACTAAGATAACAAGTACTTTGGGGCCAACACAGAGATCTAGCAAAAAAAGGGCAGACTAATTGACCACAAAGGTGCAAAGTAGAAATCTAACACTTCTGCTTTTAAACAATCCATACGATAACCTGAGACTCATTATCAATTTTGTTAGAGTTTGTCATGTCCATGAGAGAGTCTCAAATGTGCAAATTTCCCTTGAGATCAAGAATTCCCAGCCTCCTCCCCAGTTTTGCTGTTTTTCAGGCAGGGACAAAGCAGGTTACAAGTTACATCCCTGCTCACTATAAGGTAGCTTTCTATAGTCCTGTACCTTTATACAGTGGTGCCCCACTTGATGACGTTAATCCGTTCCAGCGAAATCGCTATTAAGCCAAATTGTTGTCAAGCGAATGTTAAAAACCCATTGAAACACATTGAAAACCCTTCAATGCGTTCCAATGCGCTAAATACCCCATCGTAAAGTGAAGATCGTCCATAGTTCGGCCATTTTCTGGTGCCTGTATAGCAAGGAATCCATCCTAAAGCACAGCGGGGAGCCATTTTGCACAGTGCGCGGCCATTTTAGAGCTGCCGATCAGCTGTTTGAAAATCGTCGTCTAGTGAAGCAGGGAACCGATCATCGTGAAGTTAATTTTTCCTATTAGAACATTGTTTGGCAATTGCAAAAACCTCATCATCAAGTGGTTCCGTCATTTAACGAGGTGATCATTAAGCGAGGCACCACTGTATATGCAAAGTGGGTGAACTGCATTGAATTCTAATAGGTTAGAATTACAGAAGACTGAACTGGAGGATTGGTAACAATAAGAAAATTAATGCTTCATCAAGTCAATTCTGACCTTTTCTAAACTTTTAAAAGGTTTTCTAGGTATAGAGTACTTTGAAATGCTTTACCATTCCTTTCTTCTGGGGGACTGTGTAATCCCCACAAGGCTACACAGGCTGGATCTTCTCCCAGAAAAAGTAGTGGGGAATCAAACTCCCAACCTCTGGCTCTGCAGCCAGGTACTTAGGGCACTTCAAGACATGAGTAGTCTGGTTCATACTTAAAAGATTCTCACCTTTAATGCAATCTATTTTATCTCTTACTTGAGTGCTACTTCTGTTCACATCGATCAACATTTTTAATCCCTTGAGAAGAGTCCAGACAGGTCTTGGGATCACCCCAATCCATTCCCCTTTCAATGAATGGCACTCCCCTTCCTGCCCCCGGCTCCACCTTTTATGGGATCATTCAGCGGGCCACAACAACCTTTCCCCCACCTTTTGTTTTTGTTGTTCTTAAATAAAGTACATGGCGTAGCAAATCAGCAATGCATGGTGCACATAATATTGTCAGTATACTATATGTCATTTATCTAGACTAGCGCTGCATCAGTTAGAAAATGTATTTTAAAATTAAAATGGTAGAGTTGATGAAAATAGAGGACGGGGTTTTCTGCCATACCTTTCAATGTCACAACCCACCAAATACGTCACAGAGTTGTCACCTCAGGTAATACCACCCACAGATCTGTTTTGGTAAGAACTAACCATCCACACAGGCTACAGAATGGGGTAATTAGAGTGTTCCAAATCATGCCCTCTGTGGTGCCAAAAAGAAACAGAGAAGCTCTGAAAGGAAGTAGGATGGATCACTCTAAATCAAAACACATGTGGACATATAAACCCAAGAGCAATCCAAATAGCAAGCTATTCTGTGCAGACTTGCCCTCACTTAAGCTATCCAGCCATCTAAGGAAGTGAAAGGGAATCAGGAAAGAATCTGATTCGCTTTCCTTATGAGATCCTTTCAGCAACAGATGGGTCTCCCATATTATCTCCAGAAAGGCAAGTTTGCCATGGAATTGGGCTCCAAGGGCTCATGCCATTGAGTGCATGATCTTGGGAACCTAGTGCCTTACACATCAACAATTTTCCAAAAGTTAAGTACAAAACTACTTTCAGCACCAGAAGTGAGGAAGATTGAAATGCAGTGAGATGGTACATCCAGGAAAAGTCCACAAACCGTATGTGGCAGTTTCATCTGCTGTTTCATTAAGAAATATTCCTCATGAACTCGTGGCTATAGTTAGCACATTGCTTTCAATTTCACGGTATATTCTTATTCTTTCTCTCTGGGCCTCCCTCAGCCTTAGGCCTCTCAACCACCCGTGATGACTAGAATAAGTGATTTGGGTAGATCTAGGTGGGAGGAGGAGCTCTGCTAGATGTCAAGGCCTCAAAGCGTTTAGGGATTTATATGCCATCATTAACACTTTGAAATCAATGTGGAAATGAATGGGCAGCCAGGGCAGGGCAGCCAGAGTGGCAGAAATATGCTGATATTTTCTCACCCCGGTGAGAAGTCTGGCTGCTGTGTTCTGTACCATTTGAAGCTTCCACATCATTCTCAAAGGTAGCCCCACGTAGAGAGCATTACAGTAGTCTAATCTTGAGACTACAAGCACATGGACCAGAGTGGTGAGTGCCCCAACATCAAGATAGGGACGCAGCTGAGCAATCCACCTAAGATGGAAATAGGCAGAGCAGACCACTGACGCCACCTGGGTTTCCATGGTAAGCACCAGATCCAGATGGACTCCCAACCTGTGAACCTCACTCTTTGTGGTGAGAGTCACTGCCCCAAAAGAGAGGGAGTTTCTCAAACCACGAATGAGAGGGCCACCCACTTTCAGGACCTTCATCATGTATGGGTTCAACCTCAGTCCATTCTCCTGCATCTATTGCAGAATGGCCTCCAGGCAGCGCTGAAGGGACAAAATGGCATCCCCTGTTGTTGAAAAAAGGAGGTGTAAAGCTGCATGTCATCAACATATTGATGACATAAAGCCCCACATCCCCTGATGGTCTCACCCAGTGGCCTCATGTAGCTATGAAGCAGAATTGGGGAGATAATTGAACTCTGTGGAACCCCACAATTGAGACTCCATGGGGCTAATACACACTCCCCAAGCTGTACTCTCTGAGGATGGTCCTCCAAAAAGTATTGCAGCCAAGCAAGCACCAAACCACCAATTCCCAACTCATAGAGCCTCCCCAGGAGGATACCATGGTTAACAGTATCAAAAGTGGCTGAGATATCGAGGAGGACCAATAGAGACATTTTGCCCCGTCATTCTCCCTCAACAGGTTGTTAAACAGGGCAACGAATCCCGTTTCCATGCCATGGCATGCCTGAAGCCCAACTGGAATGTATCCAGGACACTGTTTTTGTCCAAAAAGGTCTGCAGCTGGTCAACCACCATCCTCTCTACCACTTTGCTAAGCAAGGAAACATTGGTGATGGGGTCTATAATTGCCAATGTCATCTGCCGCCAAAATTGGTTTCTTCTTAATGGGACTAATGAGTGTCTCCTTGAGGACCTTGAGACATCCATTAATTATTGTAGTAGCCAATTACGTTGTCACAGGCCTGGCTGCTTTGATTAGCCAGGCTGGGCAAGGGTCAAGAGAGGTGGTGGTGGCATGACAGCAATCAAGTACATCTGACATTACAGGCAGAAAATGATTACATCTCATTGGGCAAGGCAGAGCGCTGGATGTTTCTGCTCAATCTACTATTTTCAAATAGGGGATAAGATCCCGGCAGATGGCCTCCACTTTAGACTTTAAAAATGCTGCAAATTGGTCAGGTGAGATGGTAGTGGGAGGCCAATCACTGTGACCAACTTCGGATAGATTGCGGACTATATGCAAAAGTTCCATCTGCTGATTAAAAGTGAGCTCGACTGGCAGCCCTCACCAAGGTAAGGTAATTATTACTCACTATCCTGACAGCTTTCCGATGATATTCTGTCAGGTTCCATCTCCAAATGCACTCTACCCCTCTCCTGTTCTGCTTCATAGCTTGCAGCTGCTAGTTAAACCAGGGCTCTGGACTAGCTCTGCATCTGAGAGGTTGTTTAGGAGTGATTGTGTCAACAGCCCTGGTGGCGGTGGCAAGCCAACCATCAACCAGAGCCTCAAGAGGAGCACCAGACAGATCAGCTGGAATCCCTCTCATGGAATCCTGGAATACTATCAGATCCAGTAACCTTCGAGGGCAGACCATTAAAATAGGTCCTTGCTCCCTACGTGGATAGAGAGCAACTGAAAGGTTGCATTTGATTAGGTGGTGATCTGACTATGACAAGGGGACTGACACAAGATCAGTTACCATCAGACCACACTCAGTCCACACGGTGGAGAACACCAGGTCTAACGTGTGACCACCCCCATGGGTGAGGCTGTTGACATATTGGGACATGTCCAATGAAGACATAGTTTCCAGGAACTCAATAGCCAGACCAGAAATCTCCACCTCTGCATGGATGTTGAAATCACCCAAGACCAGAAGCCTCAGGGATTCCAACAGTGATGCAGAGACGAAGTCCGCCAGGTCCCATAAGGAAATAGCTGGGTTGCAGAGAGCGCAGTAACCCAGCAAGATCCCAATACCATCTCTGGCCCCAATCGACACGTAGAGGGCCTCAAGACCCAGCATCGCCACCACTGAGCACCTTACGACCTTTAGAGTGTTTCTATAAACAATGGCTACTCTCCAGTCTACCCTGGTGTTGGACTGCATAACCAGGAGGAGAGGCAAGGGTCAAGGGAACACCCCCTTTCCTGCCCATTCAAGTTTTGGTCATGCATTCTAGATCTGCATCCTTCTCCAGAATAAGGTCTTTAATGATTTGGGACTTGTTGGATACAGATCTGACATTCAACAACATCAGATTTATAGTGAAGGGATGGCGGATCTGGCTACCTCAAGTCTGATGGGTGGTTGCAGTGGCAGAACAGTGAACAGCCTTCAAACATCTGTTCTTCTGAACTGAGTAGGCAGTGTGTCATCACCACATCTCCCTCCACCAAAAATCACTCGGATATTCAGAGAACCCCCAATTGGGAGGGGGCATAAGCCTTCCATTCCATGTCAAACAAAAGGAAAGAAAAGAAAGAAAAAAGACCAGAAAAATTAACAAATAAAAGTTAACAATAACAGAGTTCCTACTCCAGTCCTCTGAAGAAGCCGGACACAGAGACTGGCGAAATGTCAGGAAGAACAACCTTCAGAACATGGCCAAAGAGCCCGAAAAGCCCACAACAACCATCAAATTCTGGCTGTGAAAGCCTTCAAGAATACATCTAACAATAATAATAATAAAAATTAACAATATTAATCAAAACCACAGCATAAAAGTACACATTTAAATTAAACAATAATCAAATTATGGGACTTAAAAGTTAAAACTTTAAGAAAAGAGGGGATAAATAGGTATCTGGTGCCAAGTCAAAACCAAGTTATAAATAGCAACCCTAAGAGGGCTTTCAAAGTAAGTGAGATATTGAAAGTGTGGTTTTACCTATTGCACACACACACGCACACACACACACACACACACACACACACACACACACACACACACAGAGAGAGAGAGAGAGAGAGAGAGAGAGAGAGAGAGAGAGCTGAGCCTGGATTTGAACCCAGGCCTCCTGAGCCCTTGTCTATCATTCCATCCACTTTACCACACTGAATATCAATGTTTTTTTTCTCCCTAACTACAAATCTATTGTAATATTCAATATAAAATTTTAAGCTTCACTATGTAATATATTCTATATCTTGGTTCGACCCAAAAAATAGTAGCAGTCATTGAAGCAGATTAATATCTTCAACAACATCTCTTTTTTTGTTTCCTTCTGATCAATAATTTTACGTCAGAGATAACTACTAACTACACAGAAAAAAAGCCTTGTGGCACATGAAAGACTAAAGTTTTATTTGATGCAAATTTTAATGAACTACTATCCCCTTCTTCAGATGCATCAAAATGCAGCTTCAGTAGACAGACATGGAAAGATACAAACATGCCAGGGCGAGATGAATGTGAACTGTAATGGAAATGCAAAGCATTGTAATGGCCTTGTTAGTGATCATTAAGGGCTATACACTCCTTTTTCCTCTGATTTGAACTCTGGACCAACATTGGTCCATACTCTTCCTTCATACCATGATTAGGAAAAGACATTTATCCACCTTAAAAATGTTGAATCTGCTTATTTATGTCTACATGTACTTGTCACCCACAAGTAACCTTTTCATGAATTTTAATGAATACCATTATGATCTGTAACTCTCACACCCAAGGACATATAATGCCAGACTTCGTAAATGTCTGTTATATTTCACATAACAATGACAAACCTAGACAGCACCTTAAAAAGCAGAGACATCACCTTGCCAACAAAGGTCCACATAATCAAAGCTATGGTTTTTCCAGTAGAGATGTATGGAAGTGAGGGCTAGACCATAAAGAAGACTGACCGCTGAAGAATTGACACTTTTGAATTGTGGTGCTGGAGGAGACTCTTGAGAGTCCCCTGGACTGCAAAGAGAACAAACCTATCCATTTTGCAGGAAATCAACTCTGAGTGTTTACTGGAAGGACAGATCCTGAAGCTGAGGCTCCAATTCTTTGGCCATCTCGTGAGAAGAGAATGCTCCCTGGAAAAGACCCTGATGTTGGGAAAGTGTGAAGGGAAGAGGAGAAGGGGACAACAGAGGACAAGATGGTTGGACAGTGTCATTGAAACTACCAACATGAATTTGACCCAACTCCGGGAGGCAGTGAAAGACAGGAGGGCCTGGCATGCTCTGGTCCATGGGGTCACGAAGAGTCGGACACGACTAAACAACTAAACAACAACAACCATATTTCACATTCCTCTTCTCCCCCATGTTTGCATTCATATCTGCATATTAATACACTGGAAGTGGGCTATAGACCACAAAAATGTGAGCCAAATAAATCTTGTTAGTTTTTAAAGTGCTGCAAGATAACTGTTTTAATTTTTCCTGCCACAGACTAAAGAATAAAACAACTAATCCATAGAACTTTCTAACTGTACAGTAATCTTTGTCAAAGCAATCTGATACACACTTTGATCATAAATTTCTCCTGATGCTTAATATGAGTGTCAGACAATCATGATGAAAATGTTAAATGTAAAAAATAGTAGCACTGTTAACATACAATGATAAAGAATTGTTATTTCAACAACTGTTAATTACAGTAACTACCCTACCATGAGATGGATTGATATTACCCTAAAATTACACCTCTCTGGTTCTTTCTGTGCAACACTTGATTGAATTCCACAATGGTTTAATTTTAAAAAAATTAGAAAGAAGGGGCTATACAAATGAATTGTCAGCATTTTCTCCTCATCCATTTACTTAATACCAATTCTAAATGGTTGCAATAGTTGTAGGGCACTCAGAGAAAAGAGTATGAAGAGAAAAGTTCCCTCTCTTCCTTGCATATATTTTACTTTACAGAATACTCATTGTTTAAAATACTCGTGTTAAGGCCAACTCATACATGCAAAGAGATTCTTATCAGTTCTGAAAGACGTATCCCATACAGTGGTCATTGAGAGGGTGCAGAAAACCTCTAGCCTGCTCTGTACCAAGCAAAGGCCATAAAGAGAAGGGCCAACCTACCTTTTACCTTTAGGAGACATCAGAATGAACACATCCCAGCTTTCATTATCTATGTATTTCCATATGTCCATTATAAAAAGTACAGTGGTGCCTTGCTAGATAGTTACCCCGCATGACAGTTTTATCGCTAGACACTGACTTTTTGCAATCACTATAGCGATTCGCAAAATAGTGATTCCTATAGGGGAATTTCTCTGGACAATGTTTGGTCCCTGCTTCGCAAACCGATTTTCGCTAGACAACAATTTTGACAACTCCCTCCGCACTCACAAAAGGGGTGTTTTTGTGATCTAAGCTTCACAAGACAGCTATTTAAACAGCTGATCGGCGGTTCGCAAAGTGGCTTTCCTATGGCCGATCTTCGCTAGACAATGACGATTCTTCCCCATTGGAATGCATTAAACAGGTTTCAATGCATTCCAATGGGGAAATGCTTTTCGCTAGACAATGATTTCGCTAAACAGCGATTTCAGTGGAATGGATTATCATCGTCTAGCGGGGCACCACTGTATTCTACAAGCAGAGCTGGAGGATCCAAACAGCTGTGACCTGGAGCTTGCCCAGTGCTTTTTTGTGTAGCCTTCCCACTGAGATCCCACACAATGATCATTCTTCTATAGTCTTTCACACACAACAATATGGTAACATTTTGGTAAAGTTTAATAAACTAAGAGAATATCAGAAGAGAATAGGATGCAACAGGACTACTAAAAACTGCAGCAGTCTTTCCCTTTGCCCCATAGCTCTGTGAAATGACTGGCTGAGCAGCTGAGCTCTCTCTATATATACATGTACTCATGATGATCTCAGTTGGAACCCTCTCTCTTCCTTTAGTAGTTGGTATGCCAACAAGAGATCTTTGGTTTTACTGGAAGATTCAGCTCTTACTTTCCTTCTGCTTCAGTTCCAACAACTCAATTTACTGTATTGCTTTCAGTGTCCCCTTTCCTCAATTCAAATTGCTAACCAACTTTTAACTGCAAATGCAGACTGCAATATGAAAGATCCATTATAGTCTTCCAGGAATAATGGTGGCACTGTGGGCTAAACCGCAGAAGCCTGTGCTGCAAGGTCAGAAGACCAAGCAGTCGTAAGATCGAATCCACGTGATGGAGTGAGCGCCCGTCACTTGTCCAAGCTCCCGCCAACCTAGCGGTTCGAAAGTATGCAAATGCAAGTAGATAAATAGGGACCACTTCGGTGGGAAGGTAACAGCGTTCCGTGTCTAAGTCGCACTGGCCATGTGACCATGGAAAGATTGTCTTCGGATAAAACGCTGGCTCTGTGGCTTGGAAACGGGGATGAGCACCGCCCCCTAGAGTCGGACACGACTGGACAAAAATTGTCAAGGGGAACCTTTACCTTTACCTTTATTGCTCCATCCAGTAGGAACCTCAGCAATGTACAAGTGTTCCATTCAGTTCATTTAACACACTGATCCCAAGATAGTGCAGACCCCTAGTAGTGATGTAAGCTAGTGACTCTTTCATGGCTATGTTTCAACACTGACAGTTGACATTACAGTAGAACTATATCAGCTTCAGTCATAGAAATTGCAAAGAACATAGGCTAGTACAGTGCATTCTTTCAGACAGTATGAACATAGGAATGTTTTATAGCAATCATATTGGTTGTGTACAGTCATAAATTGTCCTCCATTTAGTTGGGGAGACAGAAGGTTGTCAGTAACAGAATTCCTAAAATTTTGTTTTCTTTTGAGCAAGGAAAGTTCTATATCCTGCTCACTAGAATGGCATTTGTCCTTGATTATTTTCATTTCATCATTAATGATGCAAACATATTTAAACAGCATCTCAGTTTGACAGATGGATATATTTATCTTTCTCCTTTATCACCTGATACATTTAACTGCCAAAGATGATTCCAGTATAATATTGGGACACAAACATGATTAACTCCATTAATGTAAATCCAGAGCAGAGAAACTCATCTCATCATACACTACTTGTGAAACTGGCAACAACTTAATACCAATTGTCATGCTTTAGTAATACTGTCTATTGTCTTGCAAAATGTGTTACAATAATTATGATTTCCCTATGTTCTTGCTATATTGCACAGCTAAAGTCCTCTTAATTTTTTAATGCCGTCTCTAAAATTTGTACAGTCTTAAATCCATTGTCTTTTGTCTGCATGGTGGTCCAATAATCTTCACTTTACTCTAATTATCGTATTTTACCTCCCATCTTGGCTTGCCTAACATAATATTTTCTCTTTGTTGACAAGGTCTCCTAGTACTGATAATTTGTAATGTTTTTGTAATCCTATGTATGTAGTCACTAAGAGGAAAAAGAGAATAGTCTCAGAAATAAGTATCAGCAAGATTTTGATTGTTCTCATTGTGATTTATTCCTTGAATCTGTATTGCTATTAATTTTAAATTCTGTGTCCAAAGGTTTTTTTTTTTAAAGTTAAAAATAAGAGGAATTTTCCACTTACAGAAGCTATGAATACTATCCTATATTTCTGGACCACTACTTTGCTTTTTTTTTTCCTAAGGAGGTGACAAAACTGATTTCACCATACAATACTATAAACTCTACTAAGAAGTAATTCCATTGAATTCATTGGGATTTGTTCCCAGGTGAGGATAGCACAATGCTGGAGCTGCTACTTAGCCAAGGCTTCAGCAGCACGGCTCTCTTTTGCCTCCCCCCCATGGATAACACGAGACCTTAAGGTCTCACAAGAACAGTTGGGCAAGAGGGGGGAATGACAGGTTATTTAAAGGGTCCACCCTCTTCCTTTTCTGGCTGTGGTGAAGAAGAGAGCTCTGCTGTGCGGTGGCAAATTTGACTGCATCATGAAGCATTTGGCTTTCAGTATCCAGGAAGAGGGTAGGGTAGCATCAGCTCCCTTCCTAGGGTTCTTTACTCTTACATTATTTATTATTGCCAATTGACTTTGAGTTTAATTCATTTTAATTAACTGGGAAGATGAAGGGGGCATTAGTGGTGGCATCTCCTGTGCCAATTGCACTCAGGCGCGAGCAGGCAAGAGTTTAAAAGAAGAAGAAGGAGAGAAACAACATAGATTGTAGTGAGGCAGAGGTGCTACCTGATCCATAGGGGTCCCAGGACTGACTTCGGGTGTGGATGCACCTTACCACAGAGGTGTGGCTACGGCCTGCTGCTAGGTGCAAGCGGTTTTGCTCAGCTCCTAGGCCACAAGCATTTAATTCAAAATTTTTAACACCCCCCCCCAGTTTCTTCCTTAACAGCTGGACTTGTGTTCTAGCCTCAGGAGGGTTGTTTGGTACTGAGGCCAGTACATTACTGGTTTTACGAAGAGCAGGCTTGCATTGTTTTTAACAACAACAACAACAACAACAACAACAACAACAACAGTAGTAGTAGTAGTAGTAATAGTAATAGTAATAATAAAAGGAAAAATAATTGAATTGAAATAAAATAAAATAAAATAGATTATCAAAAAAGAATATTAACAAATAATACTGTTACTAATATTAAATAAAATAAAATAACATAAATTAAATACATTAAGTTAATTAAATAAATGTAATATTATTATAATAAGTTAATTATAATACCATAATAAATTAATTTGATATTGATATTAATCAATTAATTTATATCCAATATTAGGTAAGTTGAATAAATCAGATTAAAAACTGGTAAATAAACTATTTATAATAATTTAATTGGTGTGTACCCACATAAGAATAATTAATTAATAAGTGGGTCAGTAATTAATTAAGGGGCTATAATTGAGGAATGTATATTATTGTGATTGGATATTAGTTGAAATAGGAAATTTATTAACATTGATGTGGATTGACCTGCTGATTTTCACCACATAGTCTGTCTTGGCAGTCTTACAGAGGAGCATAGCTGTGAACATCAGCTGGTTCACCTCCATTGTTGTGCATAGATAAGAATCACTATCTGGCATGGCACCTGTACTGCTGAGACGATACTGAGCTCATATTCGCCTTTAGTACTAGATTTGTAATGGCATCTCGGAAGAAGGGCCAGGACAACAAGAAGGGGAAATAGCCTGCAAAGAAAAGGCCAGTTCCCCAAGTATCTCCTTCCCAGTCCTCTTCTGACGAGGAATCCTGGCCCATTTGGCAGCAATTGCAGGAAAAGATTTCTGCATTGGAAGCTGAGTGGCTGGCAAGACAAATTCCACAGCCATGTGAGGTACAGCCATGAAGGTCACCCAGGGATGCCAAGAGCCACCATAGGGCTAAACTGAAAGCAATTGCTGATGATCCAATGGCTCAATTTGCTATTCTCTAGGCAGAACAGCAACCTGATGTGACACCTAGATGTGATGCAGATGGAGCTTCTTTGACCCCTTGGCCTCGGCGTGCTGACAAGGGTAGCAGGTCATCAACCCCTGCGACCTCTGAACCAGCAACCATGAGACAGGAAGGTCAAGATGAGGCAGATGAGGTCTGCCTTGACATGAGCTATGCGCGACATGAAGCAAGCATGGTGACCACTTCCTCAGGTGAGTCGGTCCTTGCACTGGGCACTTATTCAGCGATCCCTGCTTGGCCTTGGGCTGATGGTGGAAAATTTAACTCCACAGTATACACACCATATGACACCATAGGCCTCTCAACACCACATGGCCGTGCTCCAGTCCGCATTTTGCTGGATGGGGCACAATATACCCTCAGTTTACGTTACCAGCCCAGTTTAACACTTCAGCTGGTGCAGGGGTTTGGCCTTATCCATTGGTTCCTGATACAGATTGTAACACTGTGCCTTTGTGTGCATTGCCATACAGTGACTACTCAATGCCCTTGGGTGATCATCTCACCCTGGCAACGCAAGAAAATATATGAAAGGATCAATATGTGGATGTATTTGAATTACTGAACAGAGATATAGAGAAGAAGGCTCTTGATAAGGAGGACAATAAAGAGAAAATAGGCTCCGCCTATTTTCATCTATGGTGGATTGCCCAGCTGCAACCCTATCTTGGTAGGGGGCCCTCAGTACTCTAGTTCATGTGCTTGTAATCTCGAGATTAGACCATTGTAACACACTTTACATGGGGCTACCTTTGAGGTTGATGTGGAAACTTCAGATGGTCCAGAATGTGGCAGCCAGGCTTCTTAGTGGGGTGAGAAAACATCAACAATCTCCCCCACTCTGGCTGCTCTGCACTGGTTGCCCGTCCATTTCCATGTTGACTTCAAAGTGCTAATGATTACCTATAAAGCCCTAAACAGTTTGGGACCTCAATATCTGGAAGATCGTCTTCTCCCACCCAGATCTACCCAAATCACCTGACATAGCCAGCAGGGAAGGCTGA
This sequence comes from Pogona vitticeps, assembly GCF_051106095.1. NCBI lineage: Eukaryota > Metazoa > Chordata > Lepidosauria > Squamata > Agamidae > Pogona > Pogona vitticeps. The sequence goes on from NC_135785.1 coordinate 58,499,071, forward strand.
GGGGTCTGACACCGAGGGAGGCCAAGAAGGAAAAAACAAGAAACCGGACCTTCTCAACGGTGGCCCCTCAGCTGTGGAACACCCTCCCTACCGAACTTCGGCTGGCACCTTCGCTGGGTGTTTTCAAAAGCCAGTTGAAAACTTGGCTATTCAAGCAGGCCTTCCCTTCAGTCAATTAAGTGATTCTTATTTCTTTTGATTCAAATTAATTGTTAAAATTGTAATTCTATGATTTTATATTTTATATTTTATATTGTTCTGTTTTTATCTATGTAAAACTGTGTATATTTTAAATTGTTTTTATCTTGTATATTGTGAGCTGCCCAGAGTAGACTATGTCTAGATGGGCGGCATATAAATGCAATCAATCAATCAATAAGAGAAGGAGAGGTGTAGGTGGAAGAAATCTGATAGGACGTGGGCTAATTGGCTGCACGGTTTCTGATTTATGCTGGGGAGATAGTCGAGGCTCAACCATGGAGAGCTTAATCTCTCTTTCAATACCTGGATTTAATTTATAGGGCTTATGTGGACTTTGCTGGGCAGGTGTGGTTTCATTATGGTGAATTGTTCCATATGTGGAGTGCAATTCACCCAAATATTCATTGGGATGAGCCCCTGCTGGGTCTGTGGCTTCAGCATACGACCCCTGCAAGACCCAGTTTTGGAGACAGGTTCGATAGCAGACATTTGAATAGGAAACTTGCTCTAGACAGAACCTCCCACGTTGGATTTGGGCAGGCGGTTCAACACCACCTACTCTGTTGGGAGTACAACTCCAAGGGCACTTGTACCAATGAAACTATGCTGATTCAGGCACAAATGTTCTGCATGCAGAGGTCAGCACCCAAGTACATCATGCTTTATGTGTGGGGCTCAATGCCAGAACAAGGGCACAGGAGGGGGTAAGAAGGGTGGTGGCTTTTGGCCAGTCTCCACTAGAGAAGGGGACGACATAGGATAAGATGGTTGGACAGTATCATCGAAGCGACCAACATGAATTTAACCCAACTCCGGGAGGCAGTGGAAGACAGGCAGGCCTGGCGTGCTCTGGTCCATGGGGTCACGAAGAGTCAGACACGACTAAATGATTAAACAACAACAACACATTGGTGGCAATGATTTGGCCAAGCTTTCTGGTAAGGCATTGATCCTGGACGTCATACGTGACCTGAAATAGTTGAAGGCCCGGTACTCAGACATACGTATTGTGTGGTCCACAATCATCCCTTGATTGTCATGGAGGGATGCCAGGTTTTTCCTCTGCATTAACACGGCATGCAGGGGTGTTAACTGTGAGGTCTGCAGAGCGGTCTGCAGTGGCTTTGGATTGGTGACTGAAATCTGACTGGATAGGCCTGAGCTTTTTCAGAACGATGGAGTCCATCTGTCCGGTTTGGGTTTGGATTTCTTCTTGGAAGACATCAAGGGGGGACCTGCTTGTTGAGCTTGATAGGCTCAATGGAGGGCATGGGATTTAGCCAGGATAGTCCCTATGCTGTGGTGGGTAGCACGGATAAAACATTTTTTTCTGATGAGTTCTGTTGCAAACTCAGGTAAGCTAACAGCCCATTGGACCTCCCAGCGCTGCAGATCATGCAATTACAGTGCTTGGGGGGAAAGATGCACTAGGCCACAACCAGAACAATGGTCAACAAGTAAAGATGGCTCGAGGTCTGGGGTGGTCCAATTGCGGCCAGCCGGGTTCTTGCTGTCTTTAAGACCACGAGAACCTAGGCTGGAGACTCACCCATTTGTTGATTAAGAGGTACTTTGAGACCTCTGAGATTTACCTATTTCTGCACTGCAGCAGCCCCCCCCCCTTTTGCCAAAGTATGGCAACACTGAATTATGATCAACAATGTGTGGCCTGTGTTTTAACCCACAATATTTGGGAAGGGCAATGGGGCCTCTGTAAAACCATGTTAGGCAAGACTCTTGTATCTTCAAATAAGAGCACTTCCATTTCTTGATCCATACTTTATACCTGAATGTTCTGAGAGTACCTAACAATGCCATGGTAGTATTGGACTGCTGTTGACAATTTTATCAAATAAGATCTGGATAATATATGGATTGGAAGAAAGCCAGCTTAGACTACAACACCTTGGGAAGATGATACACAGGCGGCAGGTTGTGATGGAGAAATGCCTTCTTCACAGAGGAGCTGTAAGTACCCTTGTATTATTTAGCCTTAGCCAGGATTCAAGTTCACAGTAAAGAAAGTCTAGATCAAGGGTGGGAAACCTGTAAAACACCTCTTTTTTTTGCCCATCAACTCCAGCCAGTGTGGCAAATGGTCATAGGCAATGAGGGTTGAAATCTAGTAATATTTGAAGGGTGCAAACAAATATTTCCGAACTTCACATTATTGAATGTTTTGATCATACATTATGGAATAGATGATTCCTTGCACAGGGTCCCATCAGTGTAAATGCATAAATGCATAAAGGAAAGCAAAAGAAACGTCAGAGCACCAGAGCTGCTATCAAAACCCCCAGGGGACCAGCTGTTGACAAGTACCTGCTAAGCCCTCTCTCTCATCCATATGCACATACATTTCTGAAGAAGAGTAGTCACCTGAATGGACATCTTTTGCTTGTCTACACTTCTGTTATAAAAGCATATGAGTCATTCAATGATCCTCTGTCCAGAGGCAACAGCAAGCAGCACATTTTTTCCTTTTTGTCTTTTTCATTGTTGTCTAGATTATGTTGTTGTCTAGAGTGTGAGCTCATGTTTGTTTTTCATATAACAAACATAGATAACTAATGGTACAATGGAGAAAACTCATATTTTAAGGAAAATATAAAATTAACTACCTTGTAGAAAGCAACAAACCTCTAGGAGAGACATTCCTGCTGGTCTGTACACTCTACAAATTAGCAAGAACTATGGGAAATCAGGCTTCTTACTGATTTGTAGGAATAGTTTTGCCACATATGTTTTTGTGTAAATGGCAACTGAGAGGGCAAAAGCTAGAAGCTCCCTCTCTAAGCATGGTATACCTGTGTAAGCAACTGCTAAATACTTCTATCTCTGCCTTGCTTAATGCTAGAGTTTTTGCAATGAGGGATATAATCCCCATACCTCCATGGCCAATATTTTTATGATTTGCTCAACACATGTTTCTTGGTCATTATATTCAAGTTCAGTTCTCAACAGATTTTCAGAGCTTAATACCTAAGTTTGACCCACTATCTGATTCATCATCTTTTCTTCTTTATTAGAATTTTATGATGGTTCCACACAAGACAGCCTGGTGATATAAGCCAACAGAAAACCTTGACATTCAAAACCTGGGCATGTTTTCTCACAAGTATCACTCCATTCAATGGTGCTTTGTCTTAAGAAAGATGTGCACAGAATTGTGGAGAAAACCCATTGCCAAGGCATTCAAGAGCTTTTTAGGCTGAGATGAAAAATGCAGACAGCAAAATATATTCATATTGACATTTGAAATGATGTTGTCTAGAATCAGAAATATTGCTCTGGTTATTCAAACAGATATAAATTGGCTGAACCCATGAGAAAGACTGAATGTGTGGACATTTTGTATGCACTTCACAGTATTCTAGCTTTCAGTGGATGGGGGAAAATGAGATTTCCCTGATAGCTACACTTTGATTTATATTAAATGATGGAAAAATGTATTATATAAAGGAGGGTGGACAGGGGATATGTCTGGATCTTATCATTAAGTTATGGGAGACCTGAGATAGATTAGCAAGAGTTCACCCTCCTGGTATTTTTAACATTAGGAGTAACAAATGACTCAACAACAAAATGTGTTGAATGACTGTGAGCTCTACTGAAATCAGATCCTTTAGAGAAATATTTCGGCTTTGAATCCTTCAGTTCTAATGTATATCTTTAGCACCTGTTTCTGCTTGGCAGATCTGGGAATTGAAAACAAAGTAGATTCCGCAAATGAGAGATAAGTGTTTTTCATGTCATTAAGGGGCAACCTATTCTGAACTCTAATAATACTAGTTCAGTTTTGATAGGACAGTCAAATGACAATCATCGGATGCTGACCTCAGAATTAGTGGTAGAGTCCAAGGCTAATTTTGAGTGCAGAATCCCTTCTAATAGTAGCCTCCCCCTCTTTTTTTATTTACTTTCCACAGTATGACAGTATTGAATCAAGAGCTGTAGTAGTTTCTTAAATATCCTAATCTTGCACTTTGTAGTCTCCATACATTTGAGCTTATTTCTACAATGTCTCTGCTTCCAATCCACCCTCTTTTCAGAACCCAGCGAATGAAAGGCGACCTCTTGTTCACTCCCTGTACATGGAGTGCTGTTATTCTATTCTGAGAGAAAGAGAGAGCTGCAAGCACACTTACGAAGAGGACAGTATACATGATTGATGAGCAGAAGGCGAGAGCTTATTGAGGTGAGGTCATGAGAGTCCCAGCAATTTTATCACAAACCAGTAAGCCTCATTTGACAATACACCTAGGACTATGAACTCAGGCAGTCTAGGTTTCAAGCAGGGCTCATGTACAGTTCGGGAAGAATAAACTTGTAATATATTCCAGTACAGCACTTATATAGGGAGGTGAAGATAAAAAATAGTCTGAAATGCATCCCTGTGTGTTGCTTGGTTACCGTGCCTGAAAATCCTTGACGGACAAGAACATTAAAACATAAGTGTTCTTTGGACAGCTCCTCAATGGCATAGTATCAGTCTAGCTCCACTGTACTTTATAGCACAAGGTAAATCATCACATGTGTATTCACATTACACTGGGATAGCATCTGCATGTGTGTGGCTAGCAATGAGCAGTAATCACAGCCTGGTGGGCATGAAAGATGAATACAAGGAGACTGATGGCCACAAACCGCACCAGTCCTACCATAAGTGAAGCAATTGTCTCAAGTGCCAGAGTACTAGAAACAGCAACAGAGCTTCCTCTGTCACTCACTGCGTACTACACATGTACCTTCTCATCATGGCCCTTTCTGAGGTGGCTATTTATAATGGTTAGGTCCAAAGTTAGGTGCGAGGAATGGGTATTATGACATTGGCTGTCTGGAGACCACAAAAGGGCTATTATTATAGCCTGAGAAAACTATGATCTGACAAATAGGACAATCATTAGTGCCTGACAAAACTGATAGACCGATCATAACACAAAAGGGCAAAACGCTCTTTGATGGCTCTAGGTGTGGAATGAGTGTTTAGAATATCCTACCAAGAAGAAGGAAAAATGTATAGCTGGGTACAGATGGTTTCTCAAAATTCTCCACAGCAAAATTTTGTTTCTTCCACAATTCCCTAGTTCACTGCCATTCCTAGGGCCTCCCCGGGGAGCATGGGAGTCTTACATTTTCTCTAGCATAGAATAATGCATCACCTTCCCTGTAAGCTCTGTAATAGGTATCAGAAATGGTGGTGATACTGGAGCAGAATCAAACTAGATTTTAGTATAACCCTTAGAAGAGAAAACACAGGCCTCAGAGAAACTAGGCCCAGGAACATTCACACATAGCTCAGGCAAATAGAGGAACATTCACCCATCGTATGGCATGTCATTGTAACACTTTTGTTTGGCCCATCCTCCTTTTGATTTGGCAGATGGTACTGGAATGCAGGCAGGAGGAAACCAGCAATGACAGGCCAAAACATTCACACCAGGGAGCTGGAGAGTGAGGGCCATATATCAGGACTCAGGAAGGCTACACATAAACATATCAAAAAATAGGACTCTTTCTGCAGACATTCAGGGCATAGGCCAAGGACACATGGGCACACAATCTGCATATCTCTAGGGAACCAATAGATCAGGGTAGTTGGCATCACCACCCAATGAGGGACTGGATCCAAACTTGGGGTACAAATGACCAATAGAATTGTAGCATTTTATGTATTTGTATCATTTGTATCATTATAAAACATAAGTACACTGTATTTTCGGGATCTTCTCTGCTTTTAAGAGAAGTCCCAGCTGACCTTTTCTTTGCTGCTATTCAAATAAAACTGGGCATTTGGTTTAGCTGTTGTGTCTATGCCTGTTTCCTTGACAGAGAATCTTAGAACCCAGGTTTGGCCAGTAACATCTGTACCGGATCCAACCCTATGAAAAATGTGTGCTATACCAGTGCTATGCCGCAGTCTGTCCTCCAGTTTCCTCAAAGTTTCCCTCCTTGGGATGATTCAGTTTTCTGGATTGTCCTTTAGAATATCTTTTAGTGATTATTTTTGATCTTACGATAACATTGTTAAGTGACTGTGTGTTTGTTTTTGTTTCCTGTTACACGTCGCTTCATTGCTTCCCTTGTTGTCCATCCTTCCAGTTCTCAAAAAGTGAAAGAGGTTTTTGTCATTATTATTGTCCTTCCCTGGGCATTAATTGAAATATGAGAAGCTGGGGAGACAGCTGGCTATTGCAAAGATGGTTGTCCAGTAAAAAACAGGAAATTGACTTGCATCCTCAGCCAAAATATAGGTAAGGTTAGCACTTGTGGCCCTATACTGGGAAAAAAGATGGAGAATAAATAAATAAATAAATAAATAAATAAATAAATAAATAAATAAATAAATAAATAAATAAAATCCTTCACCTCACCCATGAGAATTTTTTATGAAATTTGTACTCAAATAAAACTCTGCTGGAAATAAATTTATTTGCTATCAGATTGAAACAGAATAGTTGAAATATTCAAGGGAGAATTCATGGTTCAACATGACAGGATTGCACATTGTCTGCATGGTGCATTTCATAGCTAAACTTAGCAAGCCAGCAAGGACATACAGTAGCATAACACAACATGACAGAAAGGAGATGGTTTTGGAAAGATGGTGTTGGCATCACTTCAGTATATCTGGTTTCTAGACTACCCAAGTTTAAAATACAGTGATGCTTTGACTTACAAACTTAATCCGTATTGGAATGGTGTTTGTAAGTCAAAATGTTCATAATTCGAAGCACCATTTCCCATAGGAATGCACTGAAAACCGATTAATCTGTTTCGGCCAAAGAAAAAAAAATCACCAAAATTTTTAAAAGAATACAGCAAGTCCGGTCAGAAGGTGCTCCATTGATGAAGAAAAAAAAACTCCAAAAACAAATACTAAAGTCGTCTCCATTGCTGATGTTTAAGAAGAAGAAGAAAACTCCATGAACAAAAAGTAAAGCCACCTCCGTTGCTGAGGTTTAAGAAGAAAAAACTCCAAAAATAAACAGCAAAGCCACCAACAACACAGCACAGAAACATATGTGCCCCAGCCAAAACCCACCCAGAACAGTTTTTAAAAAGGAACAAAAAGTAAAGCCACCTCCGTTGCTGAGGTTTAAGAAGAAAAAACTCCAAAAATAAACAGCAAAGCCACCAACAACACAGCACAGAAACATATGTGCCCCAGCCAAAACCCACCCAGAACAGTTTTTAAAAAGGAGAAAACAGCAGCTTACTTCCCTGTAGACACAGACGTGCGTGATCACTCCAAAGCAGAAGGAGGCTCTCCCAAGCCTCTGACAACAATGACACTTTCTAACTGCCAAAAGTGAAAGAGCTACAGTACAAAGCAGCCTCGTTGCACCTACATTTAGAAATCTGAATTGCCCACCTTTCTGTTTCTGTTTGTAAGTGGAAGATCAGTTCTCAAGTCAAAGCAAAATGTTGCAACCAGAGCTGTTTGTAAGTCCAAATGTTCATAAGTAGGGACGTTTGTAAGTCGAGGCACCACTGTACTTTATAAAACCTCAAGACAGCATCAGCAGCTGGTTCCATTTTGATAGTCCCAGGACTTTAGTATTCTGGCAAGGGTCACTGCTGATGTCTCCCCTGCTCCCTATTTTTTTCCCCTGACCTAGTTCTTCAAACAATGGTAGACAAAAGAATTTCAGTTTCCTCAACTATTCCTGACATACACTTGTACTAGAGCTGTTATTCCCAAAATGCTGGCTCCAGGTGGTCATGAACTGCAGTTTCTGGAAGCCCAGCCCAAATCTTTGACTAGTTTATCAAGGGCTTCTAAGAGTTCCAGTCCCAAAACATCTGGGCTCCATAATTGGGAACCACTTAACTAGAATATTTTTAAGAAATTAACATGGTGGCTAGGTGCCTTTTCTAAGTGCTGTTTGTGTGCATTCCTTGTAGACAGGTAGACATCCTAGAGCCAGATGCCTGGCAGAGAACTCTCTCAAAGGCAGTGCCAATATTCTTAAGGTGTCTCATCCCTCATTGCACTATTTGAGGTGAAGATTGAGTTTCCCCAAGCCAGCTGCTAAAGGGCCCTTTCCTGGGGGATCCATTTTGTCAATGTATAACTTGATTGTCTGAAACCCAGGCTTCACCCAACTTGGGGGGGGGGCTTGTAGAGGAGAGATAGTAGAAGCTTCTGTGTGATTTTGGTTTCTCTAGGTGTTTGGGGGTGACTTTCCTCGGGGCCTCTACTTGTAGGTGTGTAACTTGAACATCTGAAACCATAACTTCACCAAACTCACAGGACTTGTAGAGAAGATTCAATGGAATCTTCCCTGGAAATTGGATGCCTCTAGGTGCTTGAGGGAGGCATTCATAGGGTTTTAAAATAAAAAAAATAAATTGATGAATTGATTCATCAATGTGTCAGAAATTTGTAATTCATGATTTGTCGACCTTGATGAATCATGAATCAAAACGAATCACCATTTTTCTGATTTGTGCCCATCTCTAGTTAAAAGAAGTCATAATAGTACATGCAGAATCAGAATGTCAGAACTATATATTTTTAACAGCTGGAAAAGGCTATTAGTGTCCTTTTGTGTTTGACTGCTTCTTGGGTATGTCTGGTTGGACACTGTGGAAAACTGAAACCTGGACTAATTCCACCCTGTAATCAAGGCAGGGCTTTCCTTTTGTTTTCAGACATCCATTAGACTTGGCAATGGTGAAAGAAGGATGCAGATTACTAGCTAGCTACTTACCACTCTAGTGATACAATCAAAATGACCACAAACAGCGGGATTTACATGCACCTATGAGTCACAATGGATTTTTAAGAGCTGTAATCTGACTTCTTTAACCACTTGTAGTAACAGAAATGTAGTAACAGTTAGTAGTATTCATTTACCCTAGGACAGAAAGTTAATATTGTGTAATAACATGGAACTAACATGACAAAAAATGCTACAGAAAGGCTACCTAAGCTGGATACATATGGGATATTTTCATATGCACTCCAGTTCTTGAGTGGTAATGGGATAACCACCGAACAGTTTGCCTGTTTACAAATGAATGATTTTGCTCAAAAATATGAATGGCAGCAATCTCTTCCCAGTTGTTTGTCAACAAAGTACATCCTAGCAGAGTTTATAATTATTTGGGTGGCAGCCAGTTGAGGAAGAAATAGCAATTCATAAACAGTATTTAGAGTGGGCTATAAAAGCTTTTTAATGTGTTACTCCACAGTTAATTTACACTGTCTGCAATGCAAAGTGTGTGTTGTAAAAGTTACTTTCTCAAATGGACTTCATAAGAGGAGTGAGCTAATTCAAGAAGCTTTTAAGCCTGGCCTTAATGTTAAACATGAAGATTGAAATCAGTTATGCATGGGTGATGCACGGTGTTCTTTCTCTCACAGTAGAAACTGTTTGCCACCCTAATGGAGCTGAGCGAGCCTTGTGTCACAAAATTACTAAAAAATCCTGTGGAAATTTGAGCAATATCCCAAAGCATTTCTGGCCGCTGTTCTCTTTTCCCATTAGTTCTTTCTTCTGACTTGTTTGAGTTTCTTTGAATGATGTTGTGAGTTGGGGCTTCTTCTTGTTGCTCAAAGAGCCTCTTAGTACTTTGGCTCTGCTTTTATCCTGAACTACGCAATGCAATGCTATACAATACTGTATCATACTATGTTGTGCTATGCTATTGCAGTATGGCCCTCCAGATGTTGCTGACCTGCAACTTCCATTTTTTTTAAATCAATGTTGAATAGTTTTGTTAGGACTGATGGGAACTGTCTATCTACCTAGTCTATCTCCCCTTTTCTTCTTTTTCTTTTCTCTCCTTCTTCTTCCTCTTTTTCCCCCCTCTTTCTTTCTTCCTTTCCCATCTGGATTTTATCTTAGTTTATCTTTTATATTATATGTAAACTGCCCAGAGTAGACCCATTCTAGATGGGCAATAAATAAATAAATAAATAAATAAATAAATAAATAAATAAATAAATAAATAAATAAATAAATAAATAAATAAATAAATAAATAAATAAATAAATTGGGGGTTGCAATCCTCAAAAACTTCTAATATAGCAGTCTCTAAGTTTTACAGAGTACTCACTGCTATTTCCTTTCAGTGTCTTTCCTATCAAACATTTTTCTGGCAGATGCGGCATGTAAAACAATGTAAAACAATTGATTGTTTGCCTTCCCCTTCTTCACAATCAGCAGAACATTCAAAAAATTACTAGGCGTGTGCAGCCTTCTGTGAACTGTTGGAAGAGTTCAGTAGGATTACTCATATAAATAAAGGTTGCTTCCAAGTTGGTGGCATGGGGAGCCCTCAACATTTTTCTCAGATGGGAAGTAAAATTTAGAAGTACAGAGCATATTTTTAATACACAAGATCCCTTGTTCAAGGGCTATGTCATTAACAGACATGTGATTTAGGCAATGTGAATATGGTATGGTATCCCACATGGCAGTTTGTTCTGGATTCATTAGTATGTTGGAGTTGCTGGCTGTCAGTAGTCCAATGGTAGACCTATTTCTCCTCTCAATCTCTAGAGGTAACTAATACCATCCAAACAAAATGGCAGTACTGGAAGGGACATTCTATGGGGAAAATGCTCCAGAGAATTCCTGACAAAGTGCTGGTCATTTTTTAAATTTTACACATCTTTAAATAAGCCTTTTCTCAGCTTGAAACAATTTCAAAAGTAATATGGTCTATCTTCAACCTGTCACTACACAACCAAGTTACAAAATAACCAATGCATCTATTTCCTAGAGATAACCACAGAAGTTCCTCTACCCCTCTGTCAACATCTCTGGTTATAACAGTGGAATGTAATGAGGCCCTAGAAAATTATTGTGACTCTATGGAATGCTCACTTACTGAAGTATCTTCAAAATCAGTTGATGGTTGAGGATAGTTTTTTATCAAGATTACAGAAATCCTCTGTAGATCACCATCATTTTGAGATCCATTGTACATCAGCATGTTGCTATTTGGTGCACTGATCTATTCAGCAAAAATGAGAAATGACAACTTTTCACAGATGTCTGATCAACTATTAGACAGCTCTGAGGGTGATTTAACTGGCTGAGTTTTTCAGTAGAGGGCAAAATGTCTTCTGTGACCTTTTTAGGAAGAATGATGATGAGAAAAGTAATATAGTATGGCAGATAGTGCCCAGAAGAGATACAGGGTGAGTCAACAAGCGCCTTTAAACCAAGGCAAGCTTGTGGCATAATACAATTAGAGGCTAGCTGATAAGGAAAAAAGACAGAAAAGAAAATGAGGAACTAAATTTAGGACAAAGTTGAGGATTTTAAAACTGTCTCTTGATAAAATATTAACATGTGCCTTACAACATCTTGTCTGCCTGTTTACAAGCACTAATATTTAGGTGCTGCATTGGCTTCACAATGCCTGGAAGGGAAATGAAGAAAATCTGCATTTATGGAGCAATTAACATCAGTGTTCCTTTTTAAATTTTTCTTGGTTAGAGACTAGAGAATACATCGTAGTTTTTCCCTTCCAAGAAATTGCATCTTCATCCAGAATAATAGCAATAAAAAGAAAGTTACTATTTTTATATGACTTTGTTATTACTGTTAGGATATGTGGAACTAATATGGGAAATTTTGTGATAATGAAAATCAATGTGTACTATATGGAAAATAGTAATAGAAAATGTGCAATAGTTTCTATTCAGGAGGAAAAAACAAAGCCTTGCAACACGATACAAAAAAAAAGAATGGAAAGGCAATGCTGGTGCGATTTCAGAAAACCCTGATGAAATTGAAAAAACCTACTGTAGGAAATAAAGGAAAATATGATGAAGATTAGAAAAGCTGAAAGGTCAAGAAGAAAGGTCAATGTAGGGATATACATTGGTACAAATGAGGAGACCATGGATCTATGTATGCTTTAGTGGAGCCAGTAAAAAGCAGTTCATGCTCATGTAGGTTAGAGTGCCTCTACAAAATACTGAGGTTTGCTCCATCATTTGAGTATGTGTGTGAAGGTGGGATGGATTACTGACTCTCTTATGTAAGATTTGATTGGATAGGTCAAAGTAGTGCTAAGATATTCATGCTTCTCTCCCCACACTATTTTCTACTTTCTTTCTATTGAATACACAGCTCACTGGAGGGGGGGGGGATGTGTAGCTCACATAATTAAATTGTAAACCACCCAGAGAGTGCCTCAAGTGCCAAGGGCCAGTATATAAGTAGCATGCTTTATTTCAATGCTTGCTGTTGTCCTTTATTTGCAAATTACTCTCTTTTTTCTTGCTATGGGGTCCTGTGTAGGTTCCATAGCAGGCAAGTGCAAAATATAGCACACTGATTTTGATTAGGTAGTGAGTGGCCACACTAAGCACACTGACAGAATATGTTCAATATCCCAAAGTCACATTTCCCTAAGTCTGTTTCTGAGGAAGGAAGGAAGGAAGGAAGGAAGGAAGGAAGGAAGGAAGGAAGGAAGGAAGGAAGGAAGGAAGGAAGGAAGGAAGGAAGGAAGGAAGGAAGGAAGGAAGGAAGGAAGGAAGGGGTTTTGTCAATAAACAGAAGGTCTAACTCATTCCCTAATCTTATGGCACGTTATTCTGCCCTCATCCTTGGTCACACCCCTTCATTTCCTACATTTGTCCATGTTTTTGTCTCCCAATCTGGAAACATACAAATACATATAATTATCTGTAGAAACACAAGAACAAATTGGTTGTGGGCATCTCCAAATCAGCTTGGCGTGGGTTCTCACCTCCTAGAATATAATACCTAATAAAATAAAGAGAAGATGGAAATAATACTGAAGAACTCTAGAGAAGAGCTGTAAGGGTGACAGATCACTTCAAAGAGGAATCCTGCGATAAACCAGAAAGCATTTCTTTCGCTGTTTGCTGTTAAAAAAATAGGAGAAATAAATTACCTTGAGTAGCTGGGATAACAATAGAATTTTCTTAAACTACAGAGGCTAAATCCATCAGAATCCTAATAAAACTTGTTTAAAAGTATGGAAAATAATTCAAAGGCCAATGAACTGAAAATATTCAACATATATTTCAATCTCAAAGCAATAAGAGATCAAAGGCTACAAAAATCATGACTACAGAAGAATTATTACATTCTTAAAGTTATTTATTATTAAATATTCTCTGTAACCTGGCTCAATCATCAATCCAAATGGAGACTGCAGCTAGGAAATGAGAAGTACACCAGAATTTGGAAGGGTAATTATGAAGGAGTTAGAAAATATCTTTAATTATATGAATGCATTGATGGAACCATGGTCAAAATCTATCCTTCCTTCCTTCCTTCCTTCCTTCCTTCCTTCCTTCCTTCCTTCCTTCCTTCCTTCCTTCCTTCCTTCCTTCCTTCCTTCCTTCCTTCCTTCCTTCCTTCCTTCAGTTTTTAATTATTATATACATTTAATTGTTTTCTAACCTTGTAATTTATTATGTTCCTAGTGTGGCTTGTTTTAACATTGTGACATGCCTTGGGTCTGCTTCCTGGGAGAAAGACCGTCTACAAATGAAATGAAATTAATATTATGTATAAACATGAATAAGGCTAACAAGAAAAGGATTTATTTGAAATGTAGTGTTGAACAAGAGTGGATTCCAATGACAGCCAGAAAGACAAATGAATGAGTTTGTACAAAGGACAATGAGACTACCACCCCGAGGAAGCCTAGAGGCAAGAAATGAAGGCTTAAAAGGGCGCTGAGAAGGGGACTTTGGCCTTCTCAAAGTGTATCTGCAGGAATGTGTTTGTGGCCTGGAAATCCCAGAATTCTGCCTGGGAAATTATTTAAGAATAATTCAAATGATTTCTTCAAAAAAAAAAAAAAAAAGGGGGGGGGAGAAAAAGGAAAAGAATGGCACACTCTTACTGATAGCAGATAACAACTATAACAGTGTCAATTGCTCCGAATATCACTTGTGTTGGTATAGACCTATCTATGATTTGTTTTTCTTTGTCAGCCATCAAGGTACATCAAGGTGGGCAAAATGCAGATGTTGTTGACTTAAAACCCCATCATTTTTTCCTCACTAGATATGGTGGCTAGAATGAGGAGAGTCCTGGCCAACATACCTGAAAGGCTGTACTTGGGCCATCTCTTTCCTGTGAATGGAGCCAACCTTAGTTGTGCTTAGAATATACTGCTTGAATCTAGTGAGTCACGGTTTACATCTTTCTGGCTTCATTGGATCTGCTCTGCGTATGACTAAGTTTAAATCCAACCCATTGTGACCACAGTGACTGCAGAATCTGAGAGAGAAATTTATGGGCAATTTAAGCTCTAGGGCATTTTTAAATAATTTTTTACAAGTGTGCACTTTCTCATTCTTTCTAGTCTAGCAGAGAAGACTTTCTGTTCCATTGCATATTCATCATGGTATTTCCATCTAGGTGAAATTGATCAAATGTTTAAAAGAGAGGAAAAGAGAATACAGCTTTACATTTACACAATGTGTTACCTTATAAAAATCTGTACTAACTTGCCCACCCACTAATAAATGCATGAAAGTACAAAAAAGGAGGGGGAGAACTTTCCTTAATAATTAAGCCCGCTCTAGGCATATACTTAATTCCCTTCTCATATCATGAAAGGAACACCAATGAAAAAGGAATACCAACAACAATGCGGGAGTTCAGGCAGACTAGTTTTGACTGACTTTTCACAGATCAGGAGGCATTGACTTTATAGTCATAACAAGTTACATTAACAGCTCTAATGGCATAACACTTGTATTCTTAGAAATCCAAAATATATTATAGTGAATGGACTCAACACTGCCCAATGTACTCACTGCAAGAAATAACTGTCTAAAAAAATAATGACATAATGTCATGGCCTGTGCCAGATGGTAAAGAAAAGAAATTAATTTTCCCAAAATGCTGTAATGAAATTGAAACTTCTGAAAATGAAGAAGAGGAAGAATAGCACTATTGTAGTAAGCAAGTAAACTGCATTTTCAGGTTACAAGTCTTGTCAATGTGCATGAGGTGACAGAAAAGAAGCACTGAGGTTCCTCTCAGTAGTGAGATGCTGTACAGACACATAGAGAAATGTGTCCCATGTTAAAGCAAGTAGAAGTAGTTAAAGCAAACAAATAACCTTTATTAAGAAGGTTGCCTTCAGGGTGGATTTATTACCACTTTTTTCCTTTAAAGGAAGCTGGGTTGTAAACGGTAAAAATTGTTGTGGAATGTACCTAATTTCTCTGAAATCATATACCTCTGAAAGTCAGTGGTTCTCAGTCTGAACTTTTGTTATTGATTGAGCATCCACGGGGTGTCACAAAAGCAAGGCCTAGGTGTCCACCTGGGTACACAATTATTATTTTAAAAATGCCTTGGAAAACTGTTTCCTCCAGGCAGAGAGCAGCATGTCCGATAATGGCATATCCCTAGATTCCTTAACACAGAAAAATATCTGTCTGTCTAATATTTAAAGTGTTTGGTTTTTCTTAACCCTGCCCTTCATCCAAATAGCTCAGGGTGTTACACTTTCTTTCCCCATTCCCATTCCACAAACAATCCTATGAAGTAGATTAGACCCCCCCCCTCTTTTTTGCCACAGCCATAAGCACAATATGAAAGAACTCTAGGGCAAATCAGGATCATATAAATCACATAACAAACCTTATAAGGTGATATGTAAAGAATTATTTCCAGTCTGTGGCACCCTTCAAATGTGCCAGAGGCCCCTGGGGAGCCATATTCATCCCCTTTGAGAATGGCTAGTTTAGATTAAGGTAACTAATCAACTTTATACCTGAGAAGATATAAACCTGTGCAGGAACTGGTCACAATTCTAGGACTGTGCATATCACAAATCAGGAACAAGACTGAAGCAACCCCATGTGCTCACCAGTAGTTTTCTTCAGGCAGTAGAGAAGAGTCCTCTTGAAGAACTTAGCATCTGGACAGTTCCATACTGAGACAGGAACTCCCTGACAAAGCTGGGTCTCAATAAAAGGCACTCAATGCAGTAGTAACAACAAGATTAGAAAATATCTCCACCCCCACCCCAGTGCCATCTCTGAATTTGCTAGGGAACTTGTGTTTCTACTAATTTTGACCTTCATCTTTACTATTTGAAAGGACCCACTTGCTGGAAAGCAGAACTACAAAGTGTTCATGATGATGGTCATGAGAATGATGGTGTCTGATGGCACAAGAGGGCAACATTAATCATAGCATTGTTCAGTTTAGGAGATACAGTACATGACTGGCTGCATGATATACAGCTGTCTCCTCCAAAACTTTGATGCAACTGCCTGGCATCTGTTACATCTGCCTCAGTTTACATAAAGATTTTCTTATAATTTCTCACAAAAGAAAAATAGTGCCCCACCTGGTGCAAGCAGAATAAAGAAGGAAATGAGAGCTGATGCCCAAGATAGAGAAGAAAGAGGTATGTGAATACTTGCTACTTTAAATGAATTTAAGTCTCCAGGGCCAGAAGACCTCCTTCCAAGGGGATTAAAGGAGTTGTTAAGAGAACTAATACAGTGATGCCTCAACTTACAAACATCCCTGCTTACGAACATTTCAACTTACGAACATCTCCGGTCGCAACATTTTGCTTTGACTTGCAAATGGAGCTTCAGTTACGAACAAAAAAACAAAGGCAGGGGGAAAAGGCGGGCAATTCAGATTTCTAATTGTAGGTGGTGACAAGGCTGCTTTGTACTGTAGCTCTTTCACTTTTGGCAGTTAGAGAGAGTGTCGTTGTTGTCGGAGGCTTGGGGCTGCCTCCTTCTGCTTCGGAGTGAGCGTATGTATGTGTGTGTCTCTGCAGGGAGGTAAGCTGCTGTTTTCTCCTTTTAAAAAACTGTTCTGGGTGGGTTTTGGCTGGGGCGGGTATGTTTCTGTGCTGCATTGTTGATGGCTTTGCTGTTTGTTTTGAAGTTTTTCTTCTTCTTAAACCTCAGCAATGGAGGTGGCTTTAGTGTTTGTTTCTGGAGGTTTCTTCTTCTTCTTAAACCTCAGCAATGGAGCACCTTCTGACCGGGCTTGCTGTGTTCTTTTTATTTATTTATTTTTTTGGTGATTTTTTTCTTCAGCTGAAACAGATTAATTGGTTTTCAATGCATTCCTATGGGAAATTGTGCTTCGACTTACAAACATTTTGACTTAATGGACACCATTCCAATACAGATTAAGTTCGTAAGTCAAGGCACCACTGTATGATGTTTGCTGTGATCCTCACCTCCCAGTGACGTATGGATCTTAAGCTACCCTATTAGGTTTGCACCAGCCCACTTTCAATTTGTGAATAGTGTGAAATAAATAAGGAAGAGAGCCACTTCAGAATACTGGCAAATGATACACTGTCTGTAGAGGGACCAAGGAAGTGGGGAAGAATTAAGGTAATGGTATGCTCTGTATGAGGAGAATTTTTGTTTGCTTCTTTCTTAAAAGTCCAGTTGAGAACCAGTCACTCCGAACAATGAAAGCCAGTCTACAATGGAATCAATTGCCTTTGAGTATGGTGGACTCTCCTTCACTTGAGATTTTTAAGCAGAGGTTGGCTGGCCACCTGTCTGGGATGCTTTAAGATGTGGTTGTCATGCATTGGCAGGTGTCTGTACTCAATGATCTTTGGGATCCCTTCCAGCTCAACCATTCTGATTCTATAATAATGATAGAGTCAGACCTTGCTTCATGACTAAATCCTGTTTTCTTCAGATGACGCTTGTATGTCAGATTCACTTCTCCTCTACCACAGAACCTACAAGTAAGATCTTTATATTAAGAAACATTTATTTCAAGAAAATATTTGATTTAGCTTCTCTATGGTTTTGTGTGAGACTCTTTACCTGACTAATGTAATCCATCCTAAGTGTTCACCTGCTGAGTTTAAAAGAGATCAGGAAATGGATTTGGGTAAGACCAAATATTTTGTGGTGTTAAATATAGAATTAATTCTGTAAGGATGGGAAAAGTCAAATGTAAAATCAGCACCACTCATGTTTTTACATGAAAACAGTCAAAAAGGAAATAAAATAGTTCATAATGTTCAAGCAACATGATAAGGCTGTAGTCCCAAACACGCTTACCAGAGAGTGACCTCCATTGAACGTAGTGGGACTTATTTCTTAGGGCTGAATGTTAAATTGTTGTCTAAAGTCAACATCAGCAGCAGATTCATAATTCCATGTGTATCGTTGCATTAAGATGATTTAGGAATTACTGCATGTACCTGGACCTTTACATGAAATATTTTCTTGACTACATTTATATCTCCTGCAGTTTCCAGCTCACAAAACAGAACATCATCCATATGTATGAAGTATAATTCATATCAATTCATAATTATCTGGTGCAAAATTCATTTCATTCACTGTTCAAGTAAAGTAAAATATTCAAAGGGAAAATGAAATGACGATCATGAAAATAAAATCCTAGTAATCACAAAGCACACAGTTTGTTGAATAAACAATTCTCAGT
Organism: Pogona vitticeps; assembly: GCF_051106095.1. Classification (NCBI taxonomy): domain Eukaryota; kingdom Metazoa; phylum Chordata; class Lepidosauria; order Squamata; family Agamidae; genus Pogona; species Pogona vitticeps. The sequence goes on from NC_135785.1 coordinate 58,517,694, forward strand.
TTCTTTCCCAAGTATCACTTCTAGAAATCCTTCCCCCAATATTATTTTAATTAGTAGCTGCACAATAATTATTGTGACTGAAAATATGCCTTGCTCAGTATTCCACTTGACCTCGACCCTAGAGATGGCTGCTGTCCTCCAAAATCTGGGCTGTTATGATTAACACCTAAATTTCTGATTAAACAAAAATATAAGTCAATAATGCATCCACCGAACAAATCCCTCCCCATTGTGCCCCTAAGCCATAAATACCCTAATATGTTATTAAGATTATGAAAGGCATGGTGTGGTGGGTTATAACAGGGAGGACAACTTTAGTGAGAATCTAAATAAGCCTATATGATCTAAATCAGTCAAAGCAAATGCAGCAGTTGAGATCAATGTAATAAGCAACAAGCCTAAAGACAGAAATCAGATTCAACAACACCAAGTGTCTGCAGTGGAGTTAGGTATACCCTTATGACATGCTTCTTTTCAATCTGTAAATTGTGACTCAATTCTTTCTGAAGTGGTAGGCTAGAGAGGTAAACAAGAAAGTGACATGCACATTGCCACTGCCACGTTTCTGTTAATGGGTACAATTGTGAATTTAAAATATGCAAACCTTACAACTGCTACCTTCTTGCATTTACTGTTAAAAGTAGAAGCATTTAATAGGTTGTTTGTGTCTTTCTGAACAATCAGACTGCCCTTTCATGCTTGTTGTTTTTGTCTAATGATAGATTAAAAAAAAAAAAGCCGCTACAGATATTTTGTGCAAATAAAATTCTATGAGAGGGAAAGTGATTTTTCCCCTTTGTCTCAAATTAACATTGGAGTTTCTTAGGCATAAGACTCCTCAAGTGTCTATCTTGTTATGTTTACCACAATGTGTTGACTGTTGACTTGTTGCATCCAGTAGTGAAAGTTATAGCACTGTATGTTTTGTCTCTTTGCAATGAGTCAGACTATCATATTGTGTTTGTTGTGTGTGTTTAGAAGACATTCGTTTTGTATACAAGCCAGGAAAGTCTAATATTCTCATATTTAAGAGCGCTTTTCAAATTATGGTTTTCACAAGCTGCAAAAACCACAGTGAAAAAAAAAAGTCTTTTGGTTTCATTTGGGAGCCGTGATCCTCTCAAGAGCCTTAGAGAATCCCAGGAAGAAATCACAGTGTGATGAGAATTCTAATTTCAAATAGAATCTTGTTGACACTGAGATTTATTCAGTATTCTCATGTCCCTGCCCTCCTCCCAATGTGAAGAATTTGATTCTGATATCTGTAAGTCTGATGATTCTTGATAGTAGGTCAAAGAGCTAGAATTATTTTAGAATTATTTTACTATTCTCAGGATCCAGGTAGATTTATAGTAATAAGGGCATTCAATCCTTCAATTTGAATGACTGCTTCAAGTTTAAGTTCTGATTTCCTGTGGAGATGTCTGGATTTGTCATTAATGAGGAGATGATGAGCTATTTGGTTTGCTGAACTATGAGTACAACATTTTGTTGGATCCCTGTTAAGCCTCTTTAATAATCCCCAAGCCTTTTGACTGTTTCTTGACATGCTTATTTCTTCCATGAGTCTAATCCAATTGTCTCTTCCAGCTTCTGGAGGTAATTGATTCTGGATCTTCAGGGCATGAAACTTTTCACTGCCTCAATGAATTGGCCATAGAACTCTGGAGCTGGACAAATATTCAATATCATTCCATCCAATCTTGTACTAAACCTCTGCCTCTGTATAAAAATAATTATATAACAGAGTGAATATATATTACTAAAATACACTCATTCTTTTTTTTTAAAAAAAAACTTTATCTTGAAGATCTCCAAAAATAGCCTTTTAAGGCTTGAGGTAATCTTTGCCCTTGATGTTTCACTCTGTCTTCTAACAACTCAAATATGTGCTTTGTGTGTCAGTTTAAAGATTGCAGGACAGAAATGTGTTTCTTTTCCAGCTGTCCCCCAAAAAGCACTTTGGTAAATGAAATGAATGTCTGTAAGGAATCCCTTCCCAATAAAGCAAAGTAGTATAATTGTACGGCAACTAATTGTAGATTATTAACTTCCCTTTCAAGTTATGAGCTGGAGGCAAGCTTGAAGCAGTCACTAGACACAGTCACAGTCAACCCAACAAAGATGATTGTTTTCAGCCTTAATCAACGGTTCTTAATTGAGGAATATAAATATTTTTGTTGCTGTAGTTGCAGCCCTAGTGTGCCTGGGACCAATGACAAAAAAGTAAAGAGCAAAATAAGCTGCCACTTCAAGCTGCTAATCACTGATTTCTTTTTCCACCTGGTTCCCAGAAGGGACATGGGAAGGTTTATAAATGCTGCCTTGTTATTATTAATTAACTGCTGTTGTTTCCTAATTAATTGGAAGCTGCTTCATAAGCTACAGATTTTCAACATGGGATCTTTAATGGCTAAGTTATCCAGGATTTCTGGCAATGACTGTTGTTAAAAATGAACTTGAAGAAGGAAAAGACAAAAGGGAAGTTCATAGGTTTGACAATTTCAGTGGAAATCATCTTTTCTTTTTCATGATGTCAGCCTGTGTAGAAACGACACACACAGGCAATTGATGTTTTGCAGAAATCTTACTATGATTCATGTCTTGGCTTACCTCTTCCAATAATCATTGTTTGACTAGAAGTTTGTCTCTTCTCCTAGGTGTCTTGTTCTATAACTAAATTTTCTGCAACTATATTTTTTTATTTTGACCAAACTCTGGGAGGCAGTGGAAGACAGGAGGGCCTGGCGTGTTGTGGTCCATGGGGTCAGGAAGAGTCGGACATGACTTAACGACTAAACAACAACAAAATATGTTTTGATTCATTATGAAATGTTGGATAGCTCGGTGGTTTAGACATCTTGTTGTGGAGCCAAGGTTAGGAGTTTTATTCCTCATTATGCCTCCTTGACAGAGGCTGGACTTGATGATCCATAGGGTCCCTTCCACCTTTGAAGTTCTAAGATCATTATTACAGTGGAGACTCATGGTTGGCTCCACGTATGTACTTTTCGACCTACGGACTTCTCCGGCCGCAAAGTTTCACTTCGACTTGTGGCCGGAGAATCAACCTGCGGACCAGAAGGGGGAAGCGGGGAAAGCACCAAATTCAAATTTGGAGCTTTCCCCGCCTCCCCTTTCCAGTCCGTAGGTCGTGCCTCTGGATGACTTCCAAGGCTGCTCCACCACCATGAGAGGCATCTCAGAGGTCCCCTGTCGCCGCAGCTGCTGGGAGCTGCGCCGTGCTGGGCAATCCCAGCCCTGCTCGCCCTCCTGGACAAAAGAAACTCCAGTCTCTTATTCAATTCTGCTTTCTATTTTTCATGAGCTCATGATATTGCACAGACTGTTAATGACACAGTGGTTCAAATCCTATCTCAGAAACTACTCAATGTAAGGCTGATGATGCCATCAGTTGCAGCAATTTTTCAGAACTTAAAAAAATTCTGATTCTCCCCCCAAAGTTCTGAAGTTCCCTTTCATTGTTGCAAAGGTGTTGAGGGCCATGAGATGCGGGTGGAAGTCTTTAATTACCAAAAATCACTGATGCCAGTAACGTCATCCTGGCAACATCAAAATTCAATAATTAAAGACTTCCCTCATATCGTGGCCCACAATGGCTTCCCAGAAATGAAAGTGATTTCCATGAGAGCCTTGGGACCTTCTAAGGTGCAGAGCTGGAAATCTTTTATTTCCAAGAGATTGTCATAGCTGATGTCGTCAGCCTTATACTGAATATCCTACAAAACAGGATTTTAACTAAGCAATACTCCAGCACTTGTACTTTTAAGGCTAAGAAATATACTGTATACTGCCTCAAATCCTGGATAATTGTTGTCTTTCAGAGTCAATTATATCGAACTAAATGAATAGTTTAATTACGTATTAGAGACGGGCATGAATTAAAAAATGAATCACTGCATTAAAAAAATTCTAATTTGTCAATTTGTATTCATATAAATCAATGCCACTGATGAATATGAATCAACAACATTTTAATGATTTTTGATTTGTCAATTCGTTTGGCTATAAAATGACCCCTCAGGCACCTAGAACACAAAAATTGCAGGGAAGTTTCCCTTGACTTTCCTCTACAATTCTTCCAAATTTGGTGAAGATTGGATTTCCCCAGGCCAGCTGGTAAAGGGCACTTTGTGGTTGCATAACTTGGATGTCTGAAACCCAATCTTCACCAATCAAAACGAATCACCATTTTTCTCATTTATGCCCATCTCTATTGGGTATCTGTGTGTTCCTGTAGCTATATTATTGACAATGATCTCATTTGGTGATACAGTCATCTTTAAAATCATCTGCATTAATTACTTAAATAGAGAAGGCCTGTATTATGAACTGCAAATAAAGAACTGGAACCCACCTGTATCCTCTTGTTGGTGAGACTAGGGGAAATATGCATTCTTCCTTGCCTGTGTCGAACACCAAACAGTAGACATGAATCTCGTTTCAGGAGAAGAGTAAATTTACTAACATCAGTAAGAACAATCCAAAAATATTAAGCAAACAAACAAACAAACAAATGGTTACCCATATAGAAAACAGAGATATTTTTGGCCTTTGTTGGTTTTACACAGTGCAGAGTTTTAGACTGTCTCATAGAAGTGAATTATTGAGATTCACTTTTACAATTATTATTCATTTGGTAATGTATTTGTGATTATTGATTTGATTTATACATAAGGAAACTATTGAATTAATAACCATTTAAAACATCATTCAGAAAAGAACTGGTCAGGATATCATGGCCCATAAAGAAGAATTTACTCTTTGTACATGAACCAGAGTGCATGAATCAGAGTCTTCTATTAGACATCCATTTTTAGAACAGGCGTGAAGCCACAAGGTTAGCACATGTAGATGATGCAATCCTTGAAATGTGTATTGGGTATGATGTAATGCAGGGGTCATGGAACTTTTTTACCTTTTACCCCGCAAAAAATTTATATACGCCGACATTACCCCATTGATTCAAAAGGAAGGAAATCATACATTATTTGAATTAAAAATATTATTGAATCTACACAGGCTGTGTACCGAACTAGCAGGATGCACCAAATTTGATAAAGATGTGCACTATTTTTGCTGGAACACATTGCACTCCAGCCATGGTGTGGTATAGGGAGTAGTAAGGTGTCCAATGTGCCTAGCAAGTTGCATTCAATTTTTGCTAGCTTGCAGAGGATCATTAGTGGCTGCCAGAGTGGTGCTAGCAATGACATGCTTTCTAGAGACAGCCAACGCAGAATTGGGGTGTGTGTGTGTTTCCCTACCACTTTAATCATTCTATGTGTGGTGTGCAAAAAGGAACAAACCAGGCTAAAGGTCATGTCACCCACCCTGGTGCCACAGCCCAATATCAAAGGACCAGTGTGCTTTTTTTATCATCATCAATGGAAAACTCAGCAGTGGTCAGAAGATTGGAAAAGCTCAGTCTACATCCCAGTCCCAAAGAAGGGCAGTGCCAAAGAATGCTCTAAATACCATACAATTGCACTCATTTCACACACTAGCAAGGTTATGCTCAAAATCCTCTAAGGCAGGCTTCAGCAGTACATGGACCGAGAACTCCCACAAGTACAAGCTGGATTTTGAAGGGGCAGAGGAACTAGAGACCAAATTGCTAACATGCGCTGGATTATGGAGAAAGCCAGAGAGTTCCAGAAAAACATCTACTTCTGCTTCATTGACTATGCAAAAGCATGGCAGAAAGTGAGGAGGAATTAAAGAACCTCTTCATGAGGGTGAAAGAGGAGAGTGCAAAAAATGGTCTGAAACTCAACATCAAAAAAAGGAAGAGCATGGCCAGTGGTCCCATTACCTCCTGGCAAATAGAAGGGGAAGAGATGGAGGCAGTGACAGATTTTACTTTCTTGGGCTCCATGATCACTGCAGAGGGTGACAGGACCCATGAGATTCAAAGATGCCTGCCTCTTGGGACGAAAGCGATGATAAACCTAGACAGCACCTTAAAAAGCCACCCTCCCGCCCTTAATTCAGTTTCCCTTTTGCTTGACTGCCTGTTCATTTTCAGTTCTGAGTACTCTCTCTCTCTCTCTCTCTCTCTCTCTCTCTCTCTCTCTCTCTCTCTCTCTCTCACACACACACACACACACACACACACACACCTCCATTTTGTACATTTAAATAAGCTTGACGAAGTCCTAGGTCTCTCGCACCTTTCTTTCTTCCCTCCTTCCCTTGCTTGCTCCTTTCCCTCCTGCTGCTTCTTTGCAGTCACTTCCGGAGGAAGCAGTCATTCAGAAGCCCTGGATTGGCTGATTGCCCAGGGCTAATCCCCAGCTGCATCCAATTAGGCTTATCTCTCCGATCTCTCTAACAGAACGGAGCATTTAGGAGCTCCCTGCTGCAACGAAGGAAGTAACAGAGCCAGATGGTTTACAATTAAAGCTTTGGCTCCAGAGGGTGGGGGTGGATGGGAGGGAGGGGGGTAGCAGCCTGCTCATTACCCCCAGGATTTTCACTTTTACCCCAAATGGGGTAATTTACCCCTGTTCCCCGACCCATGATGTAATGTCTAGGAGATGACAACATGTGATGTGCCCAGTGATTGGTTGTTTCACACTATATAAGAGCTGCACACTGTAGTGGAATATGGAACTTTGTATGGAGAGTTGCTGCATGAAGTGCTGTCCATTCATTTTACAGAGAAGTGTATTATTTAGTCTATTGTACATAACTCTGCTGTACATATCGCCTTGTCTCAAACCTTGTCTATACAACCCAAAATTCCTGACAGAACTTCCAATAACTGATCTTTACATGGTAACGCTGAAGAACATGCAGTCCTCTTTATACTGTGGGACTACAACTCCCATGACCCATCACAATTTGCTAAGATGACCACCAACATCTGGAGAGACCCTCATATCCTACCTCTGATGTATGAATGTCAGTGGCATGGCCTAAAAACTGCTCACTGTGCTTGACCTAAGACAACAGATCCTCTGCAATAGGATGTGTGCAGCATTTTTCTTGTCTTCCCTTCCTGCCTCTAGTACAGATGAATCCAAGCTACTGTGTTATTATGGTATGTCTTGCTATTTTATGCTAAGCTTTTCCTCAACTTCCAATGGGTCACAAAAACAATGAACTTTCAAAAAATGAATCTGTACTCTCTCACATTGGTATGATTTTACATATATTCATGTAGGCAATCAAAACCTTCAGTAACCACTGAACATACTTCTAGTTGTAGCAAAGCATTTGAGAAATTTCAGCTCATGATGGCAGAGTGAATTAAAATAAACATCAAACAAACTTCGGTCAGGCTTGCTGTAAACTTACCTGAATCATCATTGTGACTTTCTCCCATTTTCTTCTGCACTTTGTATCACTATTGCTTCATTTTTTCAATCCGTATTTTCTTTGTACACATTTTAATGGTTGTTCTCTCCATGCTTGGATATTGGTCTTTTTTAAAAATGAGTGCACAATTGGGGATCAACATACATATGATATATTCTTCATTATTCTTTTTCTCTTGACACACAGGTACAAGGATTATTCATATCGCCCACAAAACATACTAAATATTCACCCAATTCCATTTTGTAGTATTCTTCTTTTAAGGATGTCAATGTATTGTTATTAAATTGGGCAGCCATTATGTTTATTCCTGGCTAGCAATATATCAGACCTGAATGCCTTTATAATGCCTAACAAAAGAACTTTCAAAGAACTTAAAGGAACCTGAATAAACTTGGAGATTCTAAGCTCAAAGAGGAAACACACATAACCCTTAATTAGGTTCGGAGGAAACATAGCAGCAAAACAGAAGAATGAGTGGGAAGGCACAGAATCATAGTAAAGAAAAAGAAAATATATATTTATTTAGAGAAACCCTTGTTTATTCAGGGAAACCCCTTTTGCTAAAGTGAAAAGGGTATAAGATCACCATTGTAGCAACAATAATAAGAATGAATGGTGTTTCCTGTTTTTACATTACTTATATAATTTTTTTTAACCAGGGAGGTATGGAGGTATGGATCTCTCCAACAGTGAGGTGTGTGAGAAGTTGATCTAGCTGCAGAGACAACCTTCACAATTCCTTGTATGGAGAAGACAAGAGCATGGGCAAGAAATACAGAAGCAGGAACTGTGAGACACTTTTATCTCTTCTTTTCCTATGCTTTAAAAAGTCAGAAAAGTCGGCCAGGACTGCAGTCTTGCAGGAGTGGTAGAGCTGATTGTTGGAACAGGTCACTTTGATCCAAAGGTAATCAGGTCATTTTAGGAGCTATGCTTCTTATAATCACAGTTTTTTTCACACAAACCTCAGAAGTTAAGTATCTTGGGAGAGGGCCAGTGAAACTGAAATGAAGATAAGATGAGCTGAACTGTAATTAGAAAATGCTAAGAACATAACATCTGCTAAGAACAGATCCTGAAGCTGAGGCTCCAATATTTTGGCCATCTCATGAGAAGAGAAGACTCCCTGGAAAAGCCCCTGATGTTTAGAAAGTGTGAAGGCAAGAGGAGAAGGGGATGACAGAGGACAAGATGGATGGAAAGTGTCATCGAAGCTACCAACATGATTTTCACCAAACTCCGGGAGTCAGTGGAAGACAGGAGGGCCTGGCATGCTCTGTTCCATGGGGTCACAAAGAGTCGGACATGACTTAATGACTAAACAACAACAAGAACATAAGGGAACCTGTAAGAAAGATCAAACACATTATTACACCAATATTCCTTTCCCCGCCCAATGAAGAACCAGATTTCTATGGAAGTAATCAGAGAATGGGATATTAGTGTAACACAGTTTGCTCATCATTAGAGATCTTGCAAGTTTAAGCCTTTTATCTCAACATTATTTGGGGAGCACTTTTATTGTGTTGTGTTCCTATTCATCATTTATATTAGAAACTATAGGATTGTCAGAGAAAATGGCACATAATTCTTGAGTTGATACCATGACCTAGAAAACACAGTGTGCTTCTGGAAAGCGGTCTCTCCCAACCTGGCATATTCCATGTGCATACAACTTCCCATAATCTAATGGAAGATGGCAGAATGTATAGCTCAGCATAAAGGACAGTGCCAGGTTTGAGAACCCTGACCTAAATCACGATATGTAACAACATGTGCAGAGATCCTCTCTGAGTTTTTTGTTCCCCTTGTCTCTACCCCTGGCAACACATAGATTGTTTCTTGCCCTCCAAAAACCATGGATTGCATAAAGCTTGAAAAAATCCTGTCAAAATGTTCTAATGTGCCTAAAACAAACCTTAAAAATAACTGTTAAGAAGACTAACTACAATTAAAAAGACTGTTGAAAATAACTAGAATTGGCTCAGTGTATACACTCACAATATATACTTGCAATACTACTTTTGAAATAGAATTATGTCATACCTTCCTTGCAAGAGAAGACAAGAGATGAAAATAAAAGAGAAGAGAAATATATAAAAAAAATTATCTCCAGTTAACAGCATTATTTAAAGTCCTTGCTTCCAATCTCTGTTAATAGCCATTGATACCTGTATAATTCAATGAATTTGCCTGAGATAATGGGAGGATCCAAAACAAGATTTACTGTTGGTTAGATCAGTGGTTCTTAACCTTTGTTACTTGGATGCTTTTGAACTGCAACTCCCAGAAACCCCAGTCAGGACAGCTGGTGGTGAAGGCTTCTGGGAGTTGCAGTCCAAAACTCCTGAGTAACCCAAGGTTAAGAACCAGTGGGTTAGATCACTAGTTAAAAATTCCATTAGCCAAAAATTGTTGGGACCATGATAGAGTGCAGACAAAAAAGCAGTGATAATAAGCACGTATAAGCGAGAAGCAGGCAGCATCAATTGTAACTGACTTGTCATTGTGGATCTCTAATTCCATCCAGTTTGATCTTTGTAGGAAAACCTCTCCTTCAGTAGTGTGGCCATCAGGCCTCCCTCTGTGGTACATACAGGAAGAATGTGTGTTTCATTTTCAAACCAAGTACTTATTTATTAGTCTTGCTGAGGACATTCCAGACCACTGCTTGCCCAGAAGTGCAGAGTCTCAGAGCTGACAGCTGTTTCACCAAGGTTTGGAAGCCTGCCCTTAGCTGAGCCATTTGGAACTCATCATCTGTATACGTCCCCTTGGTCCTGTATATTTGCCCATCTGCTGGAATGGCACAATTCCCACTCAAGAGGTACAAATGCCACAATAACAGTGACACAGGCACCATACAAAGAATAGTTAGGTGGATTAAAATATCATTATGTTACTCCTAGAACACACGGAATAGCCCCAGCTTGTAAAGTTATTTGCTCTCAGATCATCATCAACAACAATCTTTTGTAACTTGTTTGTCTAGTTCTTGCATCACTACAGAACCTGTTTCCCAATGAACCCCACAACAAAGTTTCCAATAAATTAAATACTTCTATGTTACAACCTTATTCTGACTCCACCCACCCACCCTTTACATGAGTGTATATGAAAAGCAGCACACTAGTTGTCTTTTGTTTACTGCCAGATGTTCCTTCTGTTCCAGGTAGCAACAAAATGAGAAACTTACAGGGTTCCTAGTGGGCCACCACATATGAAAATACTTCTGTAGGAGATTATGGAGAGATACTTTCAGTCAGTCCAATCAGTAATGAGCTACAAATGGTTCGATGGTCTTCTAGTTCCCTAGAGATCATTGGTGGATTTTTAATTTTCCAGGCCTTATGTTGTTGCTTGAACTTGTGCGAAGCTCACTGCCAGCCAATGGGTGTGGCCCTTGCTGGAAAGAGCTGGAGAGGAGTGTCCAAGCTTTAAAACTACACACAGGTTAAACTCCTTCTCCAGTGTTACTCAGCTTGAAACTTGCCTCTGCACCTTGAAATCTGGAAAATCAGAGTTCTTGGGGATTCTAAACATAACCCTGAGATATGGCAACCCTAGATATTGCCAAATTGTGCCCACGTCTCCCAGAATACATATGGCCAAATTATGGTAATACTTCCCTTCTCTACAGTGCCCCCATCAATGTGGATATGAAGATAAATAACCTTTTCTAACAGTACAGTTCAGTTCTTTTACCGATATAGTCTTGGTTCAAAGCATACTATTTTTACCTCACAAAACATATGCATTATTGAGAAACAAATGAACATTAAATAACTGCCTATGGTGATTTGTGCTAAGGGAAGTAAATAAAGAAAAAAAATGTTACAATGATAGTAACATTAGCTGCCACAAACAAAATCAGTCAATAAAAGCACTTCGGAAAGTTAGGAAGGCAAATGGATGACTAGGTCTTTCCTTAGCTTCAATATTCCCTTGTATAAAATATTGGAGCTTAAGCTCATTTGGCTTTCTCCTTGGCAATGTATATATTCTTCTGTTTTATCAGCAGCCTCCCTCTTATTCCTGGTAAATTCATTTATTTGCTGTAAACCACAGTTCATTGCCAGTTCTTTCTAGCACATAAGCAACTCTATAGTATGTGGTGTTTTCTTTTTTCTATACTAAAGTTCTGGTTTCAGAAACCATTGATTCCATATAAATCTTTAAGCACACATAGCTTAACAGTGCTGCCCTGTGGGAGTAAAGACATATTAGGTGAAGAGAACAAATCCTTCCATCCTGACTGGTCAAAGCCAGTTGTTGGATACCACTGAAATTCTCTACAGGGATGAATTTATCCTGGTAAGGAGAAGGTGGTGGTGCTGCGGGTTAAACCGCAGAAGCCTGTGCTGCAGGGTCAGAAGACCAGCAGTCGTAAGATTAAATCCACATGACAGAGTGAGCTCCGGTCGCTTGTCCCAGCTCCCGCCAACCTAGCGGTTCGAAAGCATGCAAATGCAAGTAGATAAATAGGGACCACCTCGGTGGGAAGGTAACAGCGTTCCGTGTCTAAGTCGCACTGGCCATGTGACCACGGGAGTTTGTTTCCGGACAAAACACTGGCTCTATGGCTTGGAAACAGGGATGAGCACCGCCCCCTAGAGTCGAACACGACTGGACAAAAATTGTCAAGGGGAACCTTTACCTTTACCTAAGGAGAAGGAAAGAGAACACAGTAGGACAGCAAATCTAACAATGGTCATTTTTGCTGTATCAGATTAAACAGTAATGATAATCCTCTAGAAAATAAGGTAATGAATTCCCTCTTGAGGACTGAAACTCATCATTCATCTCACTTCTTGGTTCAGAGATTGCTTCCACTTAGTCCCACTAGAAGAAGACTCAAGAGTGTGTTTTATTTATAAACAAAGAATTGCATACATGTAGGAGAAAACTCCTACATGAGGAACTCGAGACCAAATTGCTAACATGCGCTGGTTTATGGAGAAAGCCAGAGAGTTCCAGAAAAACATCTACTTCTGCTTCATTGACTATGCAAAAGCCTTTGACTGTGTGGACCACAGCAAACTATAGCAAGTCCTTAAAGAAATGGGAGTGCCGGACCACCTTATCTATCTCCTGAGAAACCAATACGTGGGACAGGAAGCAACAGTTAGAACTGGATATGGAAACACTGATTGGTTCAAAATTGGGAAAGGAGTACAACAAAGCTGTATATTGTCCCCCGGCAAAGGAGAAACTGCACCTCGCCACCACTTAGCATGAAGTCACTGCTGCCCATTGACTGCGACTCCGGCTCTGCAGGAGAGCGAGCAAGCAGGGTGGAACACAGTATAGCGCAGGAAGCCTGGGCAAAAGGCTATATTTGGGGAGGGGGGAAAAGGTGTTTCCTGGCTGTCCTCCAGAGGGTGCACTGGCCCAGAGGGTGCCTGCTGATTCGGGCACTGGGGCTCAAAAGGGTCAAAATTGGGGGGGGGGCGTGTTATACATGGTGGCATCTTATAAATGGAAAAATATGGTAACTCAAACAGATAAAAAAGGAACTGCTAGGCTGAACAGAACCAATTAAACCAATCTGAAAAGCCCAGGCAATATACAATAACATGGTTCATAAAAAGTTGGTAATGTGGATACCAACTGAAATTTGTTAGCACGAGTACCCTATGTTGTCAGCCATATGTCATGTCTATTCCTGCCAACTTAGGGTAACATTTGCACATCTGATGTTGTCCCTCTAATCTATGAAAGCTTTCAGGCACCACAAGACTCTTTGTATCTATTGTGCTGGTTTTGTATCTATTTTCATATCTACGGCTATAGTTACATGAAACGATTACCATTAATCTTTCTCATTCTGCAACCACCAGAGCCAAAGCATGAATAAAAAACGTTGGGCATTTCCTGAATATCTTGTCACTTTTCATTGACTATGCAACTTATTTTTATTACCATGTGGTAATCTGAATAATTTTGGCCGGAATTACAATTAGAATTGCAATCATAATCTTGATCTGCCCTTTCACCTCCTGATTATTGAACTATTTTCTTCTGCCTCTTGGTTTTTATTATTTCTTTCCTTTGCTAGGGATTTCTCAAACAAGCTGCTGCATTATATTTATTTCTTTTATCACATATAATAAAAAGCTATGAATGTTAATTATTTTTATGGTGGAAAGGTGAAGTACAGCACTTCATATGAATAAATAAAATAAAATAAACACTGAATAGTATTAGTTATGGTTTTACCATGCTATTTTTGCAGTTCCCATTAAAACAATATTAACAAAAAGGAATTCTGAATTTCATAACTACTCCCCAGAGGACCTGCTTCAGAGGAAAATAGCTATTAATATATAAAATCTTCCTTCAATTGGATTTTTTAACCACCTTAATTTTATCTGAAATCATTTGACTGCTTGTGCATATAGATCATACTATGCTATGAACATGGAGAGCTCAACTAATATACGCACACCTCCCCCTACCCTTTACAATAACATCCAACATTTGAGATAGAGGTAGGAACATGCTATAATTCAGGTCCTCCAGTCTCTCCCAGTGAATATATTTCCTTTCCTTTCTTTACGTTCTCACCTATCTGATTTCACACTACTATCATTTCATGTTGCATGCATATATGACTGTTTATTTAGTTGTGAACTGATTGATTGGGAAATAAGTGCTTTTCTCATTGGCAATGTAAATAACAAAACTTTATTAGTGATGTACATGACACGTTTTACAGTGCTAATTTTCTGAACGGCTCTGTCTAATTCATTTGGCTTCTCTGAGAGGCTATAAACAATGGGGTTTTGTAGGGAAGTCTCTAATTTGATAGCTTTAAATAGAAAATAAAGGCAACAATTTAGAAGCATCTACAGAGTGCCACCTTGTGGAGAAGAATAGAATCAACATGAAAAAAGAAAGTCCATCTGCTCTGAGTAATGTTTGTTTTTAACATGTGTCCTCCTGTCTGAATATGAAAAAAAAAAGTTGTGCTCTTTGTCTATTACAATTGGCCATCTATTTGAGAATAGCTATGACCAGCTTGCACACACTGATGCCATGGAAAGAGTGACAGAGTTGTGTGAAAAAACTCAATGCTTAACTCAACTACATATACATAGTTTTACCTATCAGATAGACCAGCAGTGGGCATTTCATGTGTTCATAGATGGCAATTCCCATTATCTATTGCTATTGTCTAGTCTGGCAGGGCTGGTGGAAGTTTAGATACAGTACTGGACTTACGTATTTTTGGACTACAAGTCCCTGAACCTGTTAGGAATTGTCCTACCCAGAATTCTGGGAACTGCTCTCTAAATCAATCAATCAATCAATCAATCAATCAATCAATCAATCAATCAATCAATCAATCAATCAATCAATCAATCAATCAATCAATCAATCAATCAATCAATCAATCAATCAATCTTTGCAGGAGTTTTCAATCAGGAAAAAGTGTTTTTAAGAATTTTCAATCAGCTCCATTTGGCAGGTCTCTAAGAGCCATGATGTTGCTGTGAAGATGGGAGACATTGCTGGAGACACTAAGCTCCAGAAGAACTGCAAAGTATTATGGGACTGGTAGTGTTTTGAGATGCATGCTGTATGTATCTTGATGGCCAGGGTGACTATAAATCTCATAATGCCTTGAAGTTACTCTGGAGCTTAGTCCCTGCCAGCAACATCCCTGCCAATTGGAACTGATTGAAAACTCCTGTAAGCACTTGGGCCTGATTAAGACCTCTGGTACTACATTTTTTTGGCAATAGTTCATAGAATTCTGGCTGGGGGTAATTCTAGAAAATTATGTGACCTGTAGTCAAAACAATAGGAAAGCCCATGCCTGATGGCAGTTGTCTGCCCTTGAAACAAATGTAGAGGTGGACCAGAATAAAGATTAGAATTTACAATGGACATTGAAAGACGCATTAGCAACAACAGAACAAACTGTCAGTTTGGAATTAGCAACATATTATAGCAACGGAGGAGTATCTGTGATACCTGTTTTAAAATATGGGCTTAAATATGATGATATGCTATGTCTATTCATTAATCAAAGGGGATTTTCTATGCTTTTCCAAAATTCTTTAGCCTTCTTCATCCCCCAAATAACTGCTCTGCATATTTCCCAGCTATCTGGAGAAATCTTAGAGGATATACAGTCATGTGAAACAGAACGTATGCCCTCTTTGAATTCTATGGTTTTCAGCATGAGGTCATAATAAAAATCATCTGGTCCTTAGCAGGTATGAAAATTTGTTAGATACAATTTCAGATGAACAACAACGCATGCCATATGACGCCATCTCATGATTTATTTAACAAAAATAAAGCCAAAATGGAGAAGCCAAGTGTGAAAAGCTAAGTACATCCTTACTGCTTCCACTGGAATTAAGAGGCTAAATGGCAGTCAGGTGTTATTAACCAAATGCTTTTGAGTAATTGAACATCTGCAAGTGTGACCACCTCTAGAAAAGCCGAAGTTTTAGTAATTTGCTGTCTGGAGAATTCAGATGTGTGTTAACACATGCCAAGGAAGAAACACATCAGCAATGATCACAGAGAAGTAATTGTTGCTGCCCATCACTCTTGGAAGGGTTATAAGGCCATTTCCAAATAATTTAAAGTCCATCATTCTACAGTGAGGAAGCTTATTCACAAGCAGAAAACATTCAATTGCCAATCTTCCCAGGAGGGAAGATCAGACCGTGCAATGCCAGAGAAATTGCAAAAACCCAAATTACATCTCAGACTCTACAGGCATGTTAAATGTTAAAGTTCATGATACAATTAGAAAAAGACTGAACAAGTATGGTTTGTTTGGAAGGGTTGCCAAGAGTACCTCTTCTCTCTAAAAAGAATATAGCAGGACAGCTTAGATTTGCCAGGTTACATCTGGACAAGCCACAAGATTTCTGGAATGGACAGACAAGACGAAAGTGGAGATGTCGCACAGCACCACATTTGGCAAAGACCAAACACAGCATATCAGCACATACACATCATACTGACTGTCAAGCACAGTGGTGGAGGGGTGATGATTTGGGCATGTTTTACAGCCACAGGACCTGGGCATCTTGTAGTCATTGAGTCAACCATGAACTCTTTTGTATACCAAAGCAGATATGAGGCCATCTGTCCAACAGCTAAATTTTAGCCAAAATTGAATATGTCATGTGTTATTAATCTGAACTTGTATTTATCTACGTTTCAGATTTGCTGAGGACCAGATGATTTTTATTATGTCCTTATATGAAAGACCATTGAATTCAAAGAGGATGTACTTTCTTTTGCACATGATTGCACAAAGGGTTGAAGGGTGGGAGAGAATGTTTTCAGCCCAGTCGTAGCACTGCTGGATTCAGATCACAATCTGGCTGAGTGCACACATTTGTTTTATTTCCCTTTCAGTAGGCTGAGCTTGGATCCGGGTTGAGTGTGCGCTTTTGGAATCATCTTAGGTTTGAATGAGACAAGGCTCTTGACCTGTGCTTAGAAATGGCCCTCCCTCACACAGGGAAAGAAGCTTTATTCACCTCTTTATCTTGCAAATTAGTTTATCTTCTTTTGCAATTGGTCATTAGAAGATAAACTGGGGCTTAATTTCCAAGTCTGATTGCTCAAAAGCAAAGGTCAGAAAAATAATAGCAGAGAGCATGCAATCCACTTAGCATTTAATTTCACTGTAAAGGAATGTAAATAAATTCATGTATAAGCTTTTAAAGTGGTGCAGGGAATATACTGTACCAATTGAATGTTACATGAAAAAGCTCTGGGATAAAGAAAAGAATCCTGAAAAATACTTTCATATAAAAATAATATTAATTATTTTTATTTTTATTCTTTTTATTCTATTTATTCTATTCTTTTTATTCTATTCATTTTGGTTTGTTGATTTTTTAAATTTAGTTATGATGTGTTTTTCTGTTCTGTTTCATTCCGTTCTTCTCCTCTCTTTCCTGTAGTTTGTGTGCTGCTTTGTGGGGGCTTGTGGAAAAGGCCACATAGACATATAAATATTATATAATACAATGCTGGACATTGAAGACAACGGCAGCAATAATATGTATCTGTCTCCACAGAAATAATACATTGAGTTGAACAGTGCTTGCTCCCATGCAAATATGAAGAAGTGGCTGATATCAGTAGCCTTGACACATAGGGTGTTAGGTGGGAGATCAGGGATGCATGAAATCATAGATGTACAAACAGAGAGGTGCATAAAACATGCACACATACACAAACCTATTCCTGTCTAAAGTGATGCTTTAGATGGGGAATGAGTTTAACCTTGCTCCCACCTCAGTGATGCATGGGCACATTGCTGGAATGGATGGATGCTGCCTCCTTGCTTTGTCCCAATGCCGCATACCTGAGAACAGGGATGGAGGTGAAACTAAAACTCTCCCAAAGCAACATTTCTCAGAATCTTTGAGCTCCTCCTACTCCCAGCAATTGCACACACACTAAGATGCCTTTTCATGTGTGCTATTCCCAAGCACTCTAGATTCATTTGGAAAATAAGATTCCCAGGATGAGTCACTGGCTGTCATCCTACTGCTCAGTGTAGGAAGTTACAGATAAAGTCCATTTGAATCAATAGAACTTGTGAAGTACCCTTACCATATAAAATGGCCTACTCTAGTATGACTTACTACACTAAGCAACAAGCTTTCAGCCTTCATTGAACAACATCTTTCTTCCACCAGTGTATGATACAATCTTTGTCCATCTGTAAGAGCCCAAATCTGATAGGAAGCAAAGTATGTTGGGACAAATCTCTTTGTTGTATTAGATGGCAGGAATAGGTATAATTCAGCAGCACCACAGGGGCATCCTTTTGGGCACAGAAAATAAGTACCAGTTTTTTTGCCTGGGATATTGTAGTGGCACTTTCAAGACCTTTGTTAACTCAAGAGGTTGGGTTTGGTTAGGTTAGGTTTTCTTTATCTTGTGCCTTGCAGGTCTGGCCTGAATGTTTCTTTCTCTTAATGTATCATTTTTCTGTTATTTCTTTGATGTGACATAAACCACATAAATCAAACATACAAATAAAATCCCTTCCTTTTCTAGCTGAAGAAAAATGCTGAATGCAGAATCATCATGTGGCATATGGATGGATATCTGCCTGGTCCAATGCATTGGTCAGGAAGTGGCTTCTAATGGGAACTGAGCCTGTGGTTTCTGATTCATGTTTTCAAGCCTGCTGACTGCTTACTACCCTGTTTGTCCAAAAATAAGACCTAACCTGAAAATAAGCCCTAGTATGATTTTTCAGGATGCTCGTAATATAAGCCCTACCCCAAAAATAAGCCCTAGTTAAGTGAAACCCCACCCTCCACCATTGTGCAGCAGCCAGAAAAAGATGGCATGACTGTATTTGAATAAATGTAGATTGTTGTACATTAAAAAAATAAAACATCCCCTGAAAATAAACCCTGCTGGGTTTTTTAGAGCAAAAATTAATATAAGACCCTGTCTTATTTTTGGGGAAACAAGATAGTGGTTAGGTTGCTAATGAGCTATGCATCCATAAGCCCATTTCATTTGGAAACAATTTGCATGTCATTTAGTTTACTTTTTAAAGAACATCATGCATTGTCTCCTGTGTTTATATGTCAGAGAAGGAAAATTAGTCACATCAAAATTAAATAATGAATCATATAATTATCCCTTTAAATTCATTTTTAAAATGAAGTCTGTAGACACAGAGAGAGAGAGAGTTTGGAAGAACAGAAAGTACACTTGCTTAGAAAACAACACGGATGCATGCAGAGGTATTGTCTCTTCTTTCTGCTTAAATGATACACTTTAATAGTGATCCATATGGGGTGTGTGCTTGTTATTTCCAGAGTACTAAAGGGATCTGTCATTTTGCTGTGCATAGGCAATCACACTGTGTTGTGGTGGCATGTCCTGACTCACATATGGGTCATTGTAAATATTATAGAAACAACTAAGGTCAGGAGACAGAGATGGGTGTGTCTGATAAAACTGCTACTAAGATGGCAATAAAACAAATAATAATAAAAAAATTCAAATAAAAAGCAAACAATAAAAGGAAGGAAACATGGAACTGGACTGGAAAACAAAAGCGAATGTCAATTGAGTACTGGTTTTATAAGATAATCCAGTCAGTTGATATCCAAGGGGGTAATTTTTTATGAATAAAAGGAAATGCTTCTTATTGTACCCCCTCCATTTTCTGTTCTATGAGACTTCTGCGTGTGGATTTTGCTATTTTAAATGTTTTTTTTAATCTCAAAGCTATGTTGGAACAAAGCAATGCAGAACTAAGGGCTTAGCTAGACAGCTAACTTGGAGCAAGCTGATGCTGGATAAATAGGGTTGCTTAAGGTCAGATAGAAGTCTTTACATCCACATGGCGTACATACCTCAAGTGATCCTATTTGGTCTGCTTCCCTTCAGAAAATAAAAGAAACAAAAAGAAAAGAAAAGAAACAAAAAGAGAAGAGAAAAAGGGGCCCTCCTGTCTCCTCCTACATGTGTGAGGAAGTTTTCAATTAAAAAAAAGGAAGTTTTTCTGTTGAGGATCAGAGGAAGGAAGTTTTCAATTTTCCAAAATCTCAATATCATTAAATGGCTAAACAGTCTGTCTAAGTCACTAATGATTTTAGGAAATTGATACCAGCTGGCAGTGAAAGCAAAGCTATTTTAGTTCAATCCCAATGATCACATATGCTGGAAATGATCCTACTTGCACCTAAAAAACAGTCTGCCCTGACAGAGTCCCAGAATGGAGTGGGAATACTCTGGAGATGGGCTGATTCACTGTAGCAATGACATCATCTGATTGCCAGCAAAAGGAGCAAACCAATGGGCTAAATGTGGTTATTCCCAAAGTTCTCATTCACATATTAGTCTGAGAGGTGTGGATCAGGTCATATGGTCATTCACAAGGACTATATTCACAATGAAAGGAAGATGACAGAAATCAAGTTACTTAAGCAGATATGCTCTACCTATCTTTGGCATTAGGTCCAGCTATCTTTTTTTTTTTGGGGTCCCTGGCCAAGATGCATCTTAGTTTGAAATGTCCACTGTCACTTTGCTATGCTATGTTTATTTGGCAAAGTATCCCTGTTAGTGAGATCCTAAGTGATGCTGCAAATCCTAGTGATGCTGCAAATTCAAATTATGTGAATCATGCATGCTCGAACTGAATTTTATAATGTCAGTAGCATCACTGTTTTATATTTCACAAGAATGGGTGTACATTATAAATCATAATCTACAAAGGCCACATGAAGAGAAATCTCATTTAGTTGTAACCAATATACAGTATAATGTTATCCTTGAGGTTTGGCACAGTCTTTCATGCTTTGACTCCAGAGGATTGATATGTGTAAGTATATGCAGAACTGCTTTCACATTTAAAAATACTATCATACAGTGGCATCTGTGGATGCTCATTCATAAAAACATTCCAGATTTTGTCTCTACATTTTCTGAGATGCCTATAATGCCTATATCCATATCATCTAACTTTTGTGACTTTATGGAAAACAAGGTTTCAGGAACAGTCCGGATATTTTTGTTACAATTTCTAAAACCATTTTTTTTCTGAGAGAGATGACTGTGCACAATGAAGGAGGCAAAGAAAAAAGAGTTATACAAGGGCTCACTTTAGCTGAAATGTGATAGCACCAACAGCTAAAATAATGTGAATGGGACATTATAGGATGATAAAGATAGCTTGTGAATCTGCTGCAATGTGGAAAATACATTTCTGCTGAGATAGATGTGACAGTCTCAAGATGTTTCAGGATCTCATAGTCATTCTGTACTGAGGCAGACATTAGAGACTGAGACAAACCATCACAATGGCAATTCATTGTGATTTGTGGTTTGTCAAGCTTGATGAACCACAAACTACAAATTTCTCGAGGCTTTTCTGACAAACCACGAATCGGCTGTCTAAAAAAAAGCTGAGCGCCCTCACTTACCTTTCTTCCCACTGTCCCCCCTTCTCCTCCCTATCATGTTCTGTCCCCATTGCTGGAGCAGAAGCTAGACTGCCGGAATGGAAACCAAAGTGTTGGTAGGCTAGCCTGCTCTTTATGCCTCTGCACACACAGACCATCTGTTCAGTGTGTGTAGAGGCAAAGAGAGCAGGCTAGCCAGCCAGAATGGTTCCAGCAGGCTACTGTAGCTTGCTCTCTCTGACTCTGTGCATGCCAATTAGCCATTCAGCACACACAGAATCAGAGAGAACAGACTAGCCAGCTGGAATGATGTTTTCCATTCTGGCAGGCTAGCTTATGTTCTGATACTGGTGGCACAGCAGTGGCGGCAGCAGTGGCAGGACAAGGTAGGGAGGCGACAAGGGAAGTGGGAGGGGAGGTAGAGCAGCCTTAGGTATCAGATGGCAAAGCACAATGGGAAACTCGCTGTTGTGTAACCCTAACCAACCAGAATGAATAGAGGTGACTGCAGCAGCAGTGGTGTGTACTAAAACATTAGTGTATGTTATGCACAGGTGTCCCCTCCATTTCTTTCTAAATATAGTAATATTTCTGGGTTTGTTATTTTGTTCTATGCCCTACTAGCTGCTAATAAAAAATGTTTTGAACTGTTTAAGATGGAAACTCACTGACTAGCTTTGAACCAGTCATTCTGTCTTTGACCAACCCAATTCATAGGGATGTTGCGGGAACAAAGCAAATATGGTGGAAAAGGTTCATGGGGGCCCAAGTCCTTCTGATCGAGGCCGCGACCTCAGATCAGCCACGGAAACCTGCTGAATTTAAGCATATTAGTCAGTGGAGGAAAAGAAACTAACCAGGATTCCCTCAGTAACGGCGAGTGAACAGGGAAGAGCCCAATGCCGAATCCCCGTCCCGCAGCAGGGCACGGGAAATGTGGTGTACAGAAGACCCCCTCCCTGGCGCCGCTCTCATGGGGGAAAGGGCTCATGTGTACTTCACTGAACTCCTTGGTGGAAAGATGGGATACAATGATAGCAAACAAATAGGCCAATGTTGCATTGTACTTCCCCTGAGCAGGAAGTCCTGTCAGCATAGTAATGTGGGACTATATTGCTTGGGCTGGTGTTGGTTTTGTGTAAACGGGAGATGCATTTTTAAAAATGAGTGAGGAATCAATGTTTGCACAAACAACACAGTCCTGTGTTACTACATAGGTGGGACTTCCTGTGCAGCAGAAGCTCAAGAGGATAATGTCCATAATCTTCAAATGTATTAGGGTACGGATCCTAGAAGACAGATACTATCAATGAATTTGATAAGATTCTAGAGGTTGTGTATTTCAAACCATTGTCGTTCTTACCCTCAGAAGTTGTTTATATAAACAACCCATTAGCCAGTGAAGGCTCCAGTCTTGGATTGTCGTGTACAATATATTACACTCAGGACATACAATACACATGCAACTTGAAATAGTTAGAAATACTAATGGCAGATGTGACCTAGATGAATGGGAATACCACATCTTAGGAAGTTTGAAAATAGGTGTGGTTTTGAGAGGATTTTAAAAAGGTTCCAGGATACTTTTCTGTTAATATTGGATAGCTACATAGTGGTTGTGGTTAGAGAATGACATGAACTACTGATAGGGCAGTTTGTTCCAGTTTGTTTTGTGGCAAAACAGGTGTTCAGTGTCTCCCAGTCCTACCTCCTCCGATCAGTGCCCACTCAGAGGCAGCATCCAGAGGAAGTAGGGCAAGGAAGCCAGGACATTTTAAAAATGCATATAGCAGGAGAAAATGCAGACTGATGTAACTTTTTATTTCAATGGAACATCATACTATATTCAAAGCTGGACTGGAAATGGGCTGATTTGTCCACCCTTTTAGCAAGGTAGCTTGGGACTTAGAAAGCGAATGTTCACCTATAGTAGTAACTACACTTACAAGGAAGCAAGTCTCACTGAAAAATTATTTTCTGAATTAAGTTTCATTTTATTCACCCTCATTCAGTTCATTGCAGACATCAGATATTACTGCTGAAACAGCCTCCTCAGAATTAAATGACAAGGAGAGATAGAGTTGGGTGTCAAAACTCCAGACGACCTCTCCCAGCAGTTTCAAGTAGATGTTAAAAAGCATGGGGGACAAAGCAGAACTCTGAGGGACACTATAGGCCAATGGGTAGGGCATTGAGCAGGAGTCCCCCAGCACTACCTTCCAAGTTCTCCCTTCCAGGAAGGACCAGAGCCATTGTAAAACATTGCCTCCAAGTCCCATCCCAGAGACACAGGCCAGAAGGACGCTGATGTTGATGTTATTGAAAGCCACTGAGATGCCCAGCAGAACCAATGGGGGCGCACTCTCCTGTCTGGCATAGGGCATCCACCAAGTCAACCAACTCTCGACATTGGGCTGTTAGATTTTGCCTGCAATCCAAAATTTTCAGGAAAGTTTCTAAACTCTAAGAAATGTTATGTATCATTCTGGGCCACAACCTGTTAGCTGAAATCCTGTTTCTTAACATAGTACTGTAGTCCTTATGCCTTACAAACAAGCGGCCTATTTATTCTACTTATTTATTACATATAACCAAAACTATTAGTTTAATAAATGGATCAGAATATAGATATTCAAATTACTTCTACTGCTATTTGTACCACTTCCTTTTCTAACATATTTTAGAATGCTTTTTATCTTTATGTTTCGAGGAGCCATTAAATCATAGCACTCTTTTTGGGTGTTGTGATTAACAGATTCAAGATTTTGAATATTTCTTTCCAAATATTTGAGGAAAGTAATTATGAAAAATGCCCAGAAATTATCGCAGTAATATGTAATTAACTGAAAGAACACTGATGGCAGAAACTGAACATTTTATTATCTTTTAAGATACGAATTTCTACTTCCCCCTGTAGATCACTGATTGATTGAACTAAATTATTGAAAGCTAGTGGAGATCAGCACAATATAGATTAATTGCAAAACTAGAATCAATATTTTATTACAACACTTCATGAAATATTTAACTGGCTCACTTGGGTAATTAAGAACATATAACATCCAGGTTAACATGTCATTTCTCATATCTATATTTATTAACCACATGAGTTAAAGTGAGCCAATCCTTTCAAGAATACATATATGTGAAGGTTCTTGCTTACTTATTATTGGATTCTCCTTCTTGTCATCAGTCTCCTCAACAAAATCACTCAATATGCAAACCATCAACATTTATTTCTGGAACTTCAATAAAACTATGTACATCAACCTTGAGGTTATTTTTCTTGTCCTCATCCAGCAGAGTAAGAAAGGGGTTATATTCCTGAATAGAATATGGTTTGTCTTTGACAGATTTCCAAGGTCCCAGCTGTCCTGGACATTCCCAGTCCTTCTACATTGGCCCTGGTTATACTGGAAGCAAAGGCATGGTTGCTTCACCTGGGTACTCTCCTTCTCTCATTCCCTCACTCAAATTCTAAAACTCCCAGGTCTCCTATATTCATTTCTCTGAGTTCCATATAGCATAATCCATAGCACCCTTTCCCTCCTTTCTCTCCACTTTTGCCTTCTCCTCTCTCACCTTCCATCTCCATTCCCTTACTTCCTTTTCTCCCCAGTAAGAGGATTTATATGGGTTGGCTTCTCTCCTCCTCCTCTCTGCCTACTCCTTAAGGAACCAACAATTTTCCTCACTATGGGTCAAGGGATTCTCAAGCCAGATACATTCCCTCCTGGAGAAAGAATCTTTGGCTGTCTTCTCCTCTCTGCTTCTCCAGCTTCAACTGTTTCCCTTCTCAAGATTTCCTTTTCTTTGATATCTTCTATCCTATCAAGTTTCCTCTATTCTCCCATCTCTCTTAGCAGTTATTCCTCCCTTATCTCCTTTCCCACATTTTCTAACTGCTCTACTAATTCTTCTACTGTGTTCTTCCTCTTTTCCATTTCTTCACAGGAGTCTCCTCTACAGGGTTCCACTCTTCCCTCCTCTCTTGCTTCATCAGCCTCTGTCTCTTTTTGTTTCTCCCCTTTCTCCAGTGGAATGGACGGCGCTTGGGTGAGAGGTGTCTCATTCTCTTCTCCCTCCTCTCTCTCTCTCCCTCCTTACAGCTTTTTAAGAATCTACGTAGAACACAATTTTAACAAAAGAAGTGGTTTGACTTTTCTTGGAAGATGCAAAATAGTGATAGGGAATGAAATAAATGTGTTAGGTCAAGCTTATGCAATGAATCTACAGCTGAACAGAATATCGGGGGGGGGGGAATCTTGCACATCAAGAGAGCTATTAAAATACCATAACATTTTTCCAAAGCATGGGGGAAAGTTAAATTTTTAGACTACCATGTCCAGAATTCGCATGTCAAGATATTTTTTTCTCCTGAAATCTTGTTGCTTAGCATAGTACATTGCACTAGAGCAGGGCCATTGAATCAGTGGTGATTCAGTAAGTCACTTCTTCTATAAGTCCCTATGGTTCAATGAGAATTCCCTAGTGTGACTCATTATAACATACTGTATGGAAAGCAAATTGCTGTCATTCTCAGCAGCATGGTACATTCACACCTTTTTCTGCTGATGAGTGCAGTATACCTAAGTGTCACTCTTTCAAATGCCACAAATACCACAAATACCACAAACACCCTTTCAAATACCACAAACAGAGTGGTCTATTTGTCTCTCAAATTATAATAGTAGTTGAATATGTTGTGATGTCTTTCATGTGTCTCCTATATCATATTGAAAGCAAAGAAGCATCACATTTTAAATGCATATTGCCTTCAGCAGGAGGAAGGCTTCACACAATAAGAGTGTTGGGGAAAGGAACAATGGCTTTGTAGTGATGCAAGATGGAAGAAGGAATCTGAATGTTCAGTTTAATTGAAGGAAAATAATGTAGCCCTCCACAGAATGCGTAGTGTCTGTACTGAATATCTACTGCTTGCAAAACCAATGGCATCTCTCTGTACATGATGGCAACTAATATACCAGCCATAATTTGAGTCATTGACCTCAGCTCTTCAGACAAGAGGTTGAGCAGATTGCCTGATACCACCATAAATTATGGGCTACTAACACATAAGTGCATTAATTGTAGTGCAATAACTTTGAAATGGCTGTTAACATGTTATACTCTTTGGCATGTCTGGTAAACCAAATGATTGTTCTGGCTGTCCACAGGTTCATACAGATGACATCTGTTAACTTGAGTATAACATTTGTTTCTTTTCCAGCATTTTCAGGTGAACTGAGCAGTGAGAATAGATGGTCTTTCAGAGTGTCCTTAAAATCAGCATGCCGACATAGACTTTCAACTGCTGCATATGCACCATGTGGATGTGTGTATTCCTGGTGCTCAATGATGCCTACATTCAAATTCACACCCTTCTGTTTAGATCACAACTGTTTCTAATATTTGTGCCAGACAATTGGAAGAGAGCGAACATTGTCCCTCTCTTCAAAAAGAGCAAAGAGGTGAAACCAGGGAACTACTGACTGGTCAGCCTGACATCAATCCCAGGCAAAATTCCACAGCAAATTATAAAGTGGTCACTCTGCAAGCACCTTGAAAACAATGCAGTAATAACTAGAAGCCAGCGCAGATTTGTCAGGAACAAATCCTGCCAGGACAGTGGGAATGCTGTAGGTGTGATATATCTTGACTTTAGCAAAGCCTTTGACAAAGTACCCCATGATATTCTGATTAGGAACCAGTCTGGCCTCCTGTGGGAGGGAGTTCTAAAGTTTGGGAGCAGCAACAGAGAAGCCTCTCTCCTGAGTCCCCATCATATGCACCTTTAAAGATGATAGGACCAAGGAAAAGGCCCCTCCAGATTATCTTCTTAACACCTGAGATGGCTCATAATGGGAGATATAGTCTTTGAGATAGCTTGGACCCAGGCCATTTAGGGCTTTAGAGGTTAAAACTTTAAATTGTGACCGGAAACTGATTAGCAGCCAGTGGAGCTGCTGTAACAGGTGCATTATGTGATCCCTGTAACTAGCCCCAGTCAGCAATCTGTCTGCTCCATTTTGGAACTGTTTCCTGACACTTTCCATTTGCAACCTCAAATAGAGAGCATTACAGTATCCAGCCAGGAAATAACTAGGGCATGTATCACAATGGCCAGATCAGCTCTCGAGAAACGGACGTAGCTCGTCTACTAGTTTTAATTGTGCATATACACTCCTTTCCACTGCTGAGACCTGGAGCATGCCCAATATGAACATCTATTTTTTCAATTGGATTGTAATCCCATCCAGTACTGGCTGCATCCCTATCCCTTGATCTGCTCTTTGACTGGCCAGGAGCACTTCTGTATCATCTAGAGGGCTGTGTTCAGTTCTGGACACTGCACTTTTAGAAGGATGCCAACAAGTTCAGTGCAGGTCAATAGGGATGACCAGGGGGCTGGAAACCAAACCCTATGAGGAAATACTGAAATAATTGTTTAGCCTTGAAAAGTGGTTATACCGAGGAGAGGCAGGATCTGTTCTCAAGCATTCTAGAGTATAAGGCATGTAACAATGGGCTCAAGGCATAAGAAGCCAGATTTTGGCTGAATATAAGGAAAACGTCATAAATGTTAGAGCAGTACAACGATGGAACCAATTATCTTGGGAGGTAGATCTGCTTTGATTTGGATAGCTGCATTGGGCAAGAAGTTGGACTTGATGGTTTATAGGCTCCTTCCAACTCAATGATTCTATGATCCTATGATTCTATCCTCCACTATACAACTGACATTGATGCCTCACAAAATGGGGATTCTCAGAAGCAAATGAAAAATGTAAATATTTATAGAGCTAATTCTGACAATATGACATTGTTGGAAATGGGTTGGAGTTAATATATTCAGCATTTGGCCAGTCTAATCCAGGTAGGGCCAAAGTGTGGGCTGTGAGTCACACAAGGATTCCAGTTGCACTTCTACAGTTCCCAAGTTGAACTCTCCTCAAAATCTTGATCCCAAATTGCCTGTTTTAACAAAAAGAAAAAAAAGGAAAGGAAAAGGGAAAAAAAAAGGCTATGCAGTTTTTTACCATAGAGGTGGTCCTCTTCCCCTTCAAATGTCTCTCCAAACAAACTGATTTTTTTAAATGTTGTTTTATGACCTGCTGCTCCTTTACAGATGGTTGCATCTGTATGCCCATGCTCAAAGTGCTGGGTGCACCATTTTGGATGGAACAAAATCAGCTAGATACAACCACTGTTTGCTGAACACTTTTTTACTCTCCATCATAGAGGAATGTGCACCCTTGTACAAATTAACTCTCCTCTACAATTAAAGTTTCATAATGTTGGTGCCTTGATTCTCCTCTATTTGCATTTTATAGCTAAAGATTGCATTAGGCCTAAGATTCTGTAATTAAAGGATAATGACCAAAATCCTCTTAAGGTATTGCGAACAGCATGGCATTTGGAGATAAATGGCCTCAAGTTATAAAATCAGCAGAGACAATGCACACGATTATGTACTGAATCACATGACTTGCAACAGGTGATATCTATTTATGTAACCTCTAAAAGTTATGTAGCTCCACAAGAGGATTTTGCCAATCGTTACCAAAATAAATTATCTACAGTAAAGGATAATTAAAGCATCAAACAGAAATTTCTCTCCTAGTTATGAAAAAGCTAATGAATTAAGCAATCAACCAACCAACCAATAAAATGGCCAATACTAGGTCATGTTGTGCTTTCTGTTCTTTTCTGGGTTCCTTCATTACTCTGAAATGATGTGGTTTGATACATGATTCCTTCTAGGACCAACAGTAGTAGCTGCTGTTTGTAGGAGGCAACCATCTTTATTGGACAATGGCTGGAATTTTGTTCCAAAGCACTATGCGTGTAACAGTGATGGTGTCATCAGCAGCAGCAGAAGAGACAAATTAAAGACGATGTGACAATGCAATAAAGTTGTATCTCGCATGCATTCTGAAATTCCCATACAGTACTATAGTATTGTAATTAGCAGCAAATTACTACTGCTATGGCTTTTGTCGCTGACAGCCTCACTACTGTACCCGCAGAGGTGTGCAAAAAGGATTTCAGCCAATAGATCCTACCAGGACCAACCTATTAGATGCAGGTCTTGTACTCTTAACACAAGCAATGATTGTGCTTATTTGATTTTTATTGACTATATTTTCAGCTGAAATATTTTAAGACAACTGTCAAATTTAAGTCCTATCTAGGGGGTTTCAACAAGTAAAATCAATAAACATTAAAGGATTATTGTGATTCATTACTTTGAATGTGTTTTTGGTCTTGCTTTTGTTTATCGCTTTTTAGTGCAGTATTTGTCTTATACATTTTAGTACATGCACAGTTACTGTTTTTATGGTCTTTTGAATATTGTTTTGAATATGGTCTTTTAATTATGTAAGTTGCCTTGGGTCCTTTTTAGGGAGAAAAGTGGGATAAAAATACAACAAACAAACAAACATCAGTTCAAATTATACGCCATTACTTACATAGGAAGAACTATGTCTTTCTCTAACTGTTGCTGCTTCATGAAACTGGGCCAAGACTCCTCCTTCCTTTAAAGAAACTTTTAGAACTATCTTGTGTGCTAGAAAACAAGACGTGTACTGTCACTATGGCCACCTCTTTCAATAGCCTGTTATTTTAATGCCAGTGTACTGTTTTTATTGTCTTGTCTTAACATGAGTCAATCTGCTGAGGAACAGGGTGAAAATGTTTTGGCTGGCTGGCTGGCTGGCTGGCTGGCTGGCTGGCTGGCTGGCTGGCTGGCTGGCTGGCTGGCTGGCTGGCTGGCTGGATGGATGGATGGATGGATGGCTGGATGGATGGATGGATGGATGGATGGATGGATGGATGGAACACCAGTAGCAGATCTTAGGTGATGTTTCAGAAGAAATCAGCTAAACAATAGCTGTAACTAGCAGACTATTTAAAGTACAATTTATTGGCAGCCCAACAAATAACCATTAATAACCCAAAAACTAATTATTAGAGATGGCGACAAAAAATGGTGATTCATTTTGATTTGTAATTTGTCAAGGTTAACGAATCAACAAATACAAATTTACAAATATTCTTTGATGAATCGATGAATCTATTCATCAATTCATCTTCTCTTTAAAAGGCTATAAAACTGGCCCCCAAGTACCTAAGGACATCACATTTGCAGGGAAGCTTCCTCAGACAGTTTCCTACAAGTTCAGAAAGTGTGGTGAACATTGGATAATGGACCCCTGAGTTACATAGTCACAAGGAGGACAACCCAGGAAAGCTCCCCCCCCCCCCGGGTCCATAGAGAATTCAGAATCACACTGAAGCTTTCTATGTCTTTTCCCAACATGCCTGCCAAGTTTGGAGATGATTGGTTATGACATCCAAGTTATTCAACCACAAATTGGATCCCCCCAGGATAGTTTACCACATGGCACAGAAGCCCATGGCATCGAGGGAGTTATATTTGGCCCCAGCAGAATGAGATATCTTTGGCACTGAGGTAGCTTGATTTGTCTCTAGCAGGCACACGGAGTCATGAGCCATTGAGTTTGTCTTCAGCAGCATCGCATTTTCCAGTGAAGCACTTAGCAGCAAAGTAGACCATGGCCCCATCAGGCACTGAGGCAGTTGGCACCAGCAAAGCAGGCTTTTTGGCACAATTGGGCACTGAGGCACATGGCAGCAAAGTAAACCATGGCCCCATCGGGCATTGAGGCAAAAGGCAGCAAATTAAACTGTGCCCATCGGGCATTGAGGCAAAACACAGCAAATCAGACTGTGAAATTTGGAGTGAAGCCCAAGCACACTGGACTCACCAGGCAGGACTTAATGTAGCCCTTATAGTACGCCCCTGGAGGCCCAAGGTTGGGGACCACTGCTTTAGAGATCTCAAGGTTGCACCTTTTCTAATGTCAGTGTGGAAGAAGTAACTTGTTTGAACAAAACTTCCCATAAAAGCAGAACAAATGTAAGATGATGGAGTATGGGGAAAAGAGGATTCCATCCCAGCTCCCTCCGTGATATAAGTCAGACTCAGATGGAGCATCTGGACTGGATATATGATATTTTCAACAGTACTAGTTTCCTGGGCTTCACTTTTCATCCTGATCGCAAAGTGGCACTCTCTGCTGAAACTGGACTCAGCACAGCAGGCATGCAGGAGTTGGTCAGAGTTGGTCAGAACTTGGCCTGATGACCCGACTTGACTCAGCAGGCAGGAGTTGGTCAGAACGTGGCCCAATGAGGTGACTGGAAACAGCAACAGGCAGGATTTGGTCAGAATTTGGCCTGAGGAGGTGACTGGAAACAGCAACAGGCAGAAATTGGTCAGACCTTGGCCTGATGAGCCGACTTGACTCAGCAGGCAGAAGTTGGTCAGAACCTGGCCCAATGAGGCGACTGGACTCAACAGCAGGCAGGACCTCTACAGAATTTGGCCCTATGAGGGGACTGGAATTGGCAGCTGGACTTCCTCCTCAGCCACCTGTCTTTTCTCTGCGGCAACTGCCAAGGTCACCACAGAGCTCCAATAATGATGACTGGGGTCTTCACCAGCTGAAGTCCTTCCCTGTGGCTCAGGCAAACCACCATGCCCCTTGTGGCCTGATGTTCCTACACAAGTGTTGTGCCCCTAACACCCTGTGGACCTCAGTGGAGAGCTCCATTCTCCACTCCTTGAGGTCTCAGGTGTATGCTGCCAATCCCCCCCCCCTTGATTCAAGGATCTCAAAGGCAGGCCATGTGGTAAGCTCTGTCCCTATATACAGGATGGAGTTGCTTCTGCATGCCTGCCTGCAACCTCTTCACCAAAGCCCTGGTCCACAGAAGGATGGAAGATCCTGGTGTTACAACAGCCTCCAGGGCCTGATTGAGGGCATGAATCAGGGGGATGACCTGCCCCAGGCTTGCCATATAACCACACAAGATGTAGGTGGTTTCTTGGAAAGGCTTGAGCACCTCCACCATCTAGGAGAGGGCCAGCCAATCCGTGGCACTGATGCCCACCTCTCCCCCCCCCCGGGCAGAATGGGCATGCTGGTCTGGGAGGAGAGAAGAGATGACTCTGGGAACAGGGATGGGGGGGGGAGTTGTGAAGCTTGTCCTGCCGTTCCTGGTTCCAAATCAGACTGGAGATCTTCGGAAACCAGTAACTTCTCAGATTCCTCCAGGAAGAGGAGCACCAGTTCTTTTGGCACCTCTGGAAGCTTTGTTTCCATGTCCGCCTGCAAGGCCACCGGAGGAGGAACGGTGGTGGTGGTGGTGCCATTGCCTAGCCTATGTAGCTTCACGGCCTTCTTCCCCTTTGATTCCCCATGGTGGAGAACTCCCTTCATTTTGTACTGCCTGCCAAACCAACTAGACAAATAATAAAGCAATGCATTGGGAAAGGAAACTAATAGAGGGTCAGAGACAGTGTGTAAATTTTATTTTTTGAATGATGGTGGAGAGTTGTGGACTAATTGTTTTACTAAAATGTGACCCCCCCAGTGTAATGTAAATTAGGACAAGGGATTCTAATCAACACACACAAACTCCCACCCACCCACTGTGGCTGAACACAAGCCAGAAATAAACTCCAGTAAGAATTAAGTTTTTAAAACTTGAAGCTCTGCCAGCTAAGTCTCTCTCTCTCTCTCTCTCTCTCTCTCTCTCTCTCTCTCACACACACACACACACACACACACACCAGTTTTAGGGAAAAGGAAAAAGGATTCCAGTCACACACCAAATTCCCCACCCACCCACTGTGCCTGAGAGATACTAGGCTCAAAAAATCATTAAGTTTTAAAAACTTAAAAAGCCCCGCCAAATAAGTCTCAGAGACACACAGAGACACAACCAAATCAGTTAGGAGAAAGGAAAGTGATTCCACAGTCACACATCAAATCCCCCCCACTGCACCTAAAGAAGACACAACTTAGCCTCCAAAAATAAAGTTTTAAAAACTTAAAGCCCTTCCAAAGAAGTAGCCTAAGCTACCTGAAATCCCTCCCCAAATTTCCAGTAAAGTTGATGATAATGAAATAAATGGAAAAGAAAAGTATTTATAAGTCTTTGCTTTGCTTCCACAAAAGTGAAACCACAAGAACGGCACTGACACCATCAAGCCAGCAGCAACTGTTCTTACTCCAGAGAGAATGAACAGAAGTGGGGAAAGCCTGGGGGGCAAAAGCTTGTGAAGCCTCTGTAAAAGTTAATTACACCTTTCAGCAGCGTTATTGGCTGCCAGACATGCCAATCCAGGATCTCTGTCCTGATTGGCCAGAGCTTCTAATTGGCACCAGCAAGCTCAGAGAGGCCCAAAAAGGGTAATGAATATTAATGAATTGACGGATCAACAAATAAAACAGAAAATATTTGTTGATCTGTATTGGTCATGACTTATAATTCGACAAATACAGATCGACAAATATATGATGAATCGGCTATATTCGTCGAAAAAAACTGATCCGTTTTTATCTTTGTCCCCATCTCTAGTAATTTTGTGTTAAGACAGGGAGAAACAGGTCATATAACTGGACCATTCAATGCCAAAGGGAAGAAAGAGAGTAGCTCAAACTTATGAACAAATATTCAAACTATTGAATGCCACTTAGAAGGTAAACAACAAACATTAAATTAACAAAATAATTTAGGTTGTATGTAATGCTAATGACAACTGTTGGAACATAACTTGCAGCAAGATAATTGTTTAAAATGCCACATAATAATTGACATCCACATGCATATGTGCTGTGGATTTGCTGACATGCCAACTTATAATCATCAGTGATGGGGGAAGCTGAGCTACTTTTAAAAATGGGGAATTGTTCTACTTGCTATGCACAGATTAGAATTCAGCTGATTATTTGGGATCTCTTCTCCAATGTTACTGTTATCTTCAAATTACTAGCAGCAGAGGCTAATGAGCTGCACCTGCAGCGTGGGGTGGGGAGTCAAGGTCAAAATATAACACTTCAGGATTGACTTCAGAGCACTAGCCATTGGTAGTTTGACACTAGCCATTGGTAGTTAGTCTGTGGTGGTCTGTCACAGCCGGTATTTATGCCTGAAAGGCTTAATTCCAGTGTGAACCAGGTAATACATCTAATTTAAGGGGGTAAAATCATTGTACTTGAGGTGCGATATTTTACTCTGATTTCTGTTCTGAACCAAGAAATTATGAAACTTTGAGAAATTTTAGCAAGCTTAGATATTAGGTAACTTGTACCTAGGTAAAGTAGATTTTTGAATTTGTATTCTTTTGCCTCCAATAAAGGTGTTCCATAGTTATAAGCCTCACACGTGATAGAAAAGATTAGTTCCTGGACTAATGTGAGCACAGATAGGATTATTTTATTTATTTATTTTATTTATTGGACTTATATACCGCCCCATAGCGCTACAAGCGCACTCCGGGCAGTTTACAATTTTTAATTATACAGGCTACACATTGCCCCCCCAGCAAGCTGGGTACTCATTTTACCGACCTCAGAAGGATGGAAGGCTGAGTCAACCTTGAGCCGGCTACCTGGGATTTGAACCCCAGGTCGTGAGCACAGTTTTTTAGCTGCAGTACAGCGTTTTAACCACTGCGCCATGAGTATATTATCATCACTTGTTCCAGTTAAACTCACACTGAGAAGATATATAAAGAAAACAAATGTGTTCATGAACATATATGATCCTATCTGTACCATTTTTGATTATATGTGCCTCTTGGCATTATTCTAATCCTTTTTTGGTATTTTTATTATTTTCAAATAAATACCAGTTTTAAAAAAGAAAAGAAAAGTAAACTACCAAAGCCTGATTGCACTTCAGTTCTTTGCCTTAGCCTTTTTCTCTTTTTCTTTTACATGCTTGGACAAGTGTGTGTTCTCATACAATTGCTTTAAATCCTCTTAATGAATGCAGAGCTTTAATATAGTGCAATAATTGCTTTGATATAAATGTCTAAAAACAGCGCTAGCTTGTCTTGTTCAGAGTTTAAATGTAGCCAGAGCACTTATTTTTCCACTAAATCTTCAGCTAGTCTAAGGAAAACATCTTTTAAAATAGGAAGCAAGGAGAAAAGGTCAATGCTATTCTTACAATCTTGTCTTCAAGGTAATATTAGAAAAATAATTGCACCTCTAGCTAATCAAAGTTGTGTTTAGTGAACTAAAGCTGTAAGCATAATATAGAATTCAGCAATAATCAGGTGTTCAAGACTTTACATTTAGTGAAAATGGGATTTGAAATGGCTTGAATGGGTTATTTTTAACAGCCTGTATATAAGGTCGGGGACATGGTGGCGCTGTGGGCTAAACCGCAGAAGCCTGTGCTGCAGGGTCAGAAGACCAGCAGTCATAAGATCGAATCCACGCGACCGAGTGAGTGCCCGTCGCTTGTCCCAGCTCCTGCCAACCTAGCGGTTCGAAAGCATGCAAATGCGAGTAGATAAATAGGGACCACCTCGGTGGGAAGGTAACAGCGTTCCGTGTCTAAGTCGCATTGGCCATCTGACTACGGAAGATTGTCTTTGGACAAAACGCTGGCTCTATGGCTTGGAAACGGGGATGAGCACCGCCCCCTAGAGTCGAACATGACTGGACAAAAAAAATTGTCAAGGGGAACCTTTACCGTTTTATATAACGTCTACAGCTGTACTGCCTATTTGGTTGGAAGATTTATGAAGGTAATTATTCCCCCCAAAGTTTAAGGGGCTCACCATTCCTCAGGCATTTTGGCAGCTACAAGTGCCAAAACTGAGCAATTCAGAATACTGAGTACCCTGTCTCACATCAACAGTTATATGACACTTGTTAGTTCAAAGTTAAAAGAACTGGAGAACCATCTGGCATTTCATAACCTTCCTCCTATTGACAAGGAGTCACAAAGCTTCTTATGTCAGTAGGACAGGAGGAGAATTTGCCTCTCTCTTTCATTTTTAATTATTTATTTCATTTCATTTATACCCTGCCTATCTGGTCATTGTGACCACTCTAGGTGGCTAGAGGGGGGGGATGATTTCTCCAAAATGGAGAAAGAAATGTATTCCTTCATTATTTGTACATGGGAGTAGACAATGAACAACACTTTAGATTGTGTTAGTCTGCAAATCCACAATACCTGGTGAATTGCACCTTGCCAACTCATCTTGCCCTTCCTGCACGAATCTCATTGGAGATTTTCCTTCGCCACTGTCTTATAGCCACATTGATTTTGTGAGGCTGATCAAGAATTATGAGTTGGCAGAGTACTAGCAGTTTTCTCTCATCTTCTTTTCTTCACTATATAAATAAAAGCTGTAAGCATAATATAGAATTCAGCAATAATCAGGTGTTCAAGACTTTACATTTAGTGAAAATGGGATTTGAAATGGCTTGAATGGGTTATTTTTAACAGCCTGTATATAAGGTCGGGGACATGGTGGCGCTGTGGGCTAAACCGCAGAAGCCTGTGCTGCAGGGTCAGAAGACCAGCAGTCATAAGATCGAATCCACGCGACCGAGTGAGTGCCCGTCGCTTGTCCCAGCTCCTGCCAACCTAGCGGTTCGAAAGCATGCAAATGCGAGTAGATAAATAGGGACCACCTCGGTGGGAAGGTAACAGCGTTCCGTGTCTAAGTCGCATTGGCCATCTGACTACGGAAGATTGTCTTTGGACAAAACGCTGGCTCTATGGCTTGGAAACGGGGATGAGCACCGCCCCCTAGAGTCGAACATGACTGGACAAAAAAAATTGTCAAGGGGAACCTTTACCGTTTTATATAACGTCTACAGCTGTACTGCCTATTTGGTTGGAAGATTTATGAAGGTAATTATTCCCCCCAAAGTTTAAGGGGCTCACCATTCCTCAGGCATTTTGGCAGCTACAAGTGCCAAAACTGAGCAATTCAGAATACTGAGTACCCTGTCTCACATCAACAGTTATATGACACTTGTTATTTCAAAGTTAAAAGAACTGGAGAACCATCTGGCATTTCATAACCTTCCTCCTATTGACAAGGAGTCACAAAGCTTCTTATGTCAGTAGGACAGGAGGAGAATTTGCCTCTCTCTTTCATTTTTAATTATTTATTTCATTTCATTTATACCCTGCCTATCTGGTCATTGTGACCACTCTAGGCGGCTAGAGGGGGGGGATGATTTCTCCAAAATGGAGAAAGAAATGTATTCCTTCATTATTTGTACATGGGAGTAGACAATGAACAACACTTTAGATTGTGTTAGTCTGCAAATCCACAATACCTGGTGAATTGCACCTTGCCAACTCATCTTGCCCTTCCTGCACGAATCTCATTGGAGATTTTCCTTCGCCACTGTCTTATAGCCACATTGATTTTGTGAGGCTGATCAAGAATTATGAGTTGGCAGAGTACTAGCAGTTTTCTCTCATCTTCTTTTCTTCACTATATAAATAAAAGCTGTAAGCATAATATAGAATTCAGCAATAATCAGGTGTTCAAGACTTTACATTTAGTGAAAATGGGATTTGAAATGGCTTGAATGGGTTATTTTTAACAGCCTGTATATAAGGTCGGGGACATGGTGGCGCTGTGGGCTAAACCGCAGAAGCCTGTGCTGCAGGGTCAGAAGACCAGCAGTCATAAGATCGAATCCACGCGACCGAGTGAGTGCCCGTCGCTTGTCCCAGCTCCTGCCAACCTAGCGGTTCGAAAGCATGCAAATGCGAGTAGATAAATAGGGACCACCTCGGTGGGAAGGTAACAGCGTTCCGTGTCTAAGTCGCATTGGCCATCTGACTACGGAAGATTGTCTTTGGACAAAACGCTGGCTCTATGGCTTGGAAACGGGGATGAGCACCGCCCCCTAGAGTCGAACATGACTGGACAAAAAAAATTGTCAAGGGGAACCTTTACCGTTTTATATAACGTCTACAGCTGTACTGCCTATTTGGTTGGAAGATTTACGAAGGTAATTATTCCCCCCAAAGTTTAAGGGGCTCACCATTCCTCAGGCATTTTGGCAGCTACAAGTGCCAAAACTGAGCAATTCAGAATACTGAGTACCCTGTCTCACATCAACAGTTATATGACACTTGTTATTTCAAAGTTAAAAGAACTGGAGAACCATCTGGCATTTCATAACCTTCCTCCTATTGACAAGGAGTCACAAAGCTTCTTATGTCAGTAGGACAGGAGGAGAATTTGCCTCTCTCTTTCATTTTTAATTATTTATTTCATTTCATTTATACCCTGCCTATCTGGTCATTGTGACCACTCTAGGTGGCTAGAGGGGGGGGATGATTTCTCCAAAATGGAGAAAGAAATGTATTCCTTCATTATTTGTACATGGGAGTAGACAATGAACAACACTTTAGATTGTGTTAGTCTGCAAATCCACAATACCTGGTGAATTGCACCTTGCCAACTCATCTTGCCCTTCCTGCACGAATCTCATTGGAGATTTTCCTTCGCCACTGTCTTATAGCCACATTGATTTTGTGAGGCTGATCAAGAATTATGAGTTGGCAGAGTACTAGCAGTTTTCTCTCATCTTCTTTTCTTCACTATATAAATAAAATCTATAAATAGCTGTGTTCTAAATTAGTAAATAAAGAAATAAAAGGATGAGGTAAAAAAATAACAGGGTAGTAAGACAGAAGATGGACTTTTGGGCATGCCACAGTTAGGGTATTGGACTAGGAACAGGAAAACACACATTCAACTCTCTCTCTCCACCGTGAAGCTCAGATGTTATAATAATATAATAATAATCTTAGAACTGCAAAGCTGGAAGGGACCCTATGGATCACTGAGTCCAACCCTTGTCATGGGGGCACAGTGGGAATCAAACTCCCAAACTCTGGCTTCACGGCCAGATACGTAAACCACTGAGCTATCTAGCAGTTACCTGTCAGCCAAACCCTTCTCACAGGGGTTTTGTGAAGCAGACATTAATGAACTAAATGAAAGGATAGCTCAAAATAACAGCACTTCTAATTCTGTGTAGACAAGTCAGAACTGCAACATAATGGATTCAATCTGCTATTCCAGTGGTTACCAACCTGGAGTCCCCTGATGTTCTTGGACTACAACTCCTAGAAATCCTTGCTAGCACAGCTAGTGGTGAAGGTATTTGTGAGTTTTAGTCCAAGAACATCAGGACACCTGAGGTTAGGAACCACTGTGTTAGGAACCATCTACACAGGATATTTTGTCCTGTCCCACCATCCTCTTATAAGGATGTTTTCCTATAATGGACAACCTTCATTCTGTGGCTTTTAAGCATGAAGATCATTGTATTTTATTCAGTGGCAAGCACTAATACCCTCAGAGTTCCCAGAATATGCTAGCAAATCCATTTTTGTTTCTTAGAAGGCCCGTTTTTGTTCCAGTTCTGTTGACACACACAACCTGAGTTTGTATTTGGAAAGAATGAGATAACATAAATCTCATTTATTTATTATTTAAAATATTTTTACCCTGCCTTTCTCCTCGAAAAGGACCCAAGTTGGCTTACAACAATGATATACAATGTTTAAAGCTGAAAAAATGAGCATATAGAATATTTTTTAGAAGATTGACTTGAGAAAGCATTATTTTGAATACAAATCGTATGTAGAGTAGACCTTTGGTCTAGATGGGTGGGATAGAAAACAAACAAATAAATAAATATGTTAGGAAGCCCAAATTCCTTCTCTTTTTATCTTTTTTTAACATTTTATCAAAAAACAAATCCCTCACATAAATTATTTGTTGCTTTGTAGAATAGGCTACAGTTTCTAGGCTTTGTGTGGAAGGTTAGAAGAGACGTTGTAGTAAATACTGTTTATAGTGTTCCAACTGACATGTGAAGTCAGACTGAATTTAACTCCGAAACCTATTTTCACATCATCCTGTCCTGTCTGTGTTTAAATGTTTATTAACTAGAGGTAAAGACTATGATGTGCTACTCAGCTGTTCATTTTCCTGTTCTTTGCAATGTGGAAGAATAACATGAAATAGCCAGTAATCGGATTTTAGATATTCATTAGTATGGAAATGCCTCTGTGTGTATTCCATAGATCAGCATCTTGTCAACAAATCTTACTGAAACCCATTAATCCGGTATTTAAAGAATGTCTAACAATGACACTTGAGTTTGAAGCAATCCAATGTGAAGTGGTTATCTTGCAGCTTTAAACATTTCCTCAGAGGTTGCCAATTTGCCCCATATCTCTCAGACTGAAAGTATATCAGGTCTTCAAGGACACTATAGGTGAAGGGAACTGTTTCCACACAATAATGTTCATGTGGCACATATGACCTGTTCCCTCTATTCTTTATGGAAAGTGGGTAGTTTGTTTGTTTGTTTGTTTGTTTGTGCTAGAAGGCTAACATACTGCGTTCTTGAAGAACCTTGGCATATTCTGTTTTTCCATGTCAAATACAGTTGTCATCAAATTATTTGTACAATTGGATTTTGCAACTTTGTTGTTTGCACACACAAGGACAGTCTGTATGTAACATGACTGATGACATGGGCAAACATTTTAATGACCTCCTATTTTTTCCCACCATTCCAGTGTAAGAGATTGATTAAATTTATGATGCTCCTAAACATCTCAATGTTATGCATATATTTTATGCCTATTCTTTATGTCAAAAATATTGAACATGTACTTAATTTTTTAATTACATACCAGGATGATTTTATAATTAGAAGATATACTAGTGGTATGGTATACACAGAAATATCAGAAATTCAGCTGGCACCCTC
This sequence comes from Pogona vitticeps, assembly GCF_051106095.1. Classification (NCBI taxonomy): domain Eukaryota; kingdom Metazoa; phylum Chordata; class Lepidosauria; order Squamata; family Agamidae; genus Pogona; species Pogona vitticeps. Next base: position 58,558,633 of record NC_135785.1, read on the forward strand.
GCTGGGTGTTTTTAAAAAACCATCTAAAAACTTGTCTATTCAAGCAGGCCTTCCCTCCAGCCAATTAAGTCTTTCTTATTTTTCTCCCCTTTTATGCCATGCCATCTTGGTAATCTTCTTCAAATTAATTGTTCAATTGTAATTGTAATTTTATAATTTTATATATTTTATATTGTTCTGTTTTATCTATGTAAGCTGCCCCGAGTAGACGGTCTGGAGGGGCGGGGTAAAAATCCAATTAATAAATAAATAAATATCTAACAGCAATATCTAACATACATAAATTGCCTCTATTTCACCATCTCTGTAAGCTGGTATGTAATAACAGTGTAGCACAACTTTCAGCATATAACCTTCATGGTAACCTTTATGTTTCAAACAAGATTTTCCAAAATTATTATAGAAATGTGTAGTTGAGGTTGGTATGACTGGTATGAAATTAATTTGTCTTCCCTGAGTTCTGAAGTTACCACCCTAAGGACATACGGAAAGTGCTGGTGTTATCCTGAACTGTTGCTCTAGCCATCGGAAAAAGCACAGTATGAAGAGGAGCCAGTCTGCTACATATGAAGCTTCTCCACATTACTTGGAATCTTGATTTTTCAGGATCCCTAACTGCATGGAGAGAGACCATATGTAGCAGAAGCTTTCTTCCTTGGACAGTCCTCCTCATCAAGAAAGTAACAAGCGCGAGTAGTACTAGAACTCACTCTTGGCTCACACTTTCAATGTACACTTTCCCCCCTAATGTTTTACTGGTGCTAATGCAGCAGCTGAACCTGCAAGGCAAATAAAATATCTGAGAGTTTACCATTTGGATGGTCACAGTTTTCTTAGATGAATTTAGAACTTTCCGTTCTTTGATTTTTCTAAGTTTATCCTGATGAAATCCTTTTGGCTGGTTATGCTGGCTGAAGTACAATGGGATAAATTGCGGTAGTGAACTTCCACTAGTTAATAAGTTGCCACCTGCATCCCTCATTGAACACCAACTCAGTGTGTGGTCACATGGAGAAATAGAACATATTGTAATTTGAGAAGGACAAGATAATGGGGAGCGGAGCAGGATAGGTGGGAAATATTAAGAGGGAAGTCACTAGAGAGACAGGGGGGATTGACAGGTAAGGGAGGAAGAAGGAGAGGCTTGGCAGGATGGCATAGACTACTCAGAAGAAGAGTCTTGCTTGGGAAGATCAAGAAGATGGAGAATCCAGTTTCTCATGAGGATTGGGAGTTTGTGACCAAGGAGGATCCTTGGACTAAAGAACTGGTCCAACTGGAAGTTCTTAAAGAGGAAGCTGAAAGACAGAGGAGTCACAAAACACTTCTCAAGACACCTTAATGGGATGAAATAAAGATGGGAAAGGCATAGCCAAGTACAAGGGTTGGCACCTGAGGATTCCCTCCTTCCTACTGAAAGAGCCTGGCAAAACTCCCAGGAAATGTCCTGTCAGAGTCCTCCTTTAGATGATCTGAGGATAAGACTAAGGGGGGACATGGTGATTGTCTCAAGTGACAGGTCTATAAGCCATGACTGTTGTGACACCCCTGTTTGGCAAGGCTGGGAGGAACTGGGGGAACATGAATTATTATTAATGCAAAAAGTAGAGAAGGGGAAATGTAACAGTAAGAAAAGTATTAATGTTGATCAGAAGTAACTAAATAGTCATTTATTGTTGTTCACCTCCTCAGAAGTTAATAGATCCTGTTAGTTTGGATATTTCCTCATATTCTTGTATGGAGCAGAGGATAGAGGAAGGACATCCCAGATGCCCTGTCAGGGCTGGGGAGATGCACACCTCTTTATCACATTACACATGGGAAAATGAGCTGCAGCCCAACCCCAATCTGTACCAATCTTTTAGGGCTTATGCCTTTTGAGGCCAAGATGGACCCATTTCTTAGAAGATGAAAAGGTGGCTTTATGGGAGATCACTCGTATTAAAGCAGCTCCTTCAACTGGGATCAAGCAGACACCCCAGAAGTTGTCTGATCACACCCTGCCATGACTGGGATGCAACAAGGGATACAAGTGGCAACTTGTTACTAGCAGCAATTTACCTCTGTGGTTTATTCAACTGCCCATAACAAACTAAGAGAATTCTGCCATTGTGTAAGTATCTTTGTGCTAGATCTCCTTCACAGACACCTTCCACTTTGTTTTGGTTTAAATCATTAACCTTAAGTCCCATCTCTGATACCACAAAGCATTTAACAAAATTTACATTTAACGTCCTAAACAACAAAATCGTGTATTAATTCCCCCTTTTATTTAAAAAGCCATTTGGCACATTTAAATCTAATTTATTAAATTGTACAATGGAATTATTATGCAGGTCTAATTAAAATTTACTGGCAGTTCTGGAAAAAATGTATGGCAGATAATTACTTTATTTTAATAGATTTTTCTTCCAGCAAGAATTAGCTTGAATACCCTGGTATTTTATTTTACTCATGTCAAAGTCCTGTATGAATAATGCACTTGTACCAAATGGTTTTGCTTCATTATGGATTATAAATGTTTTCTCCCATTCAGAGCACACTGGGGGTGTGGGAGCTTAAACTAAACATTTCAGTGTTTTGCAAAAAAGCCCTACCTTGAAAGCCTTTTTAGGCTTGCTATGAATTGAGCCCGACATGATGGTAAAAAACACATTTCACTGGTTTGCCCACTGGTAATGTTCAGCATTTCTTTCAGTTCTGGTTTTGATAAGGTGTTACCAAACTTAGCCAGTATGTTCATGTTTAACTGCCTTTTTCATGAGCATGGAAGGAAGCAATATTAACAGTTTCATCGTTCCATACTGCATAGACACACTTCAGTGTTTATGTACCATAACAACAAAAAGACGGTCGATTCTGAGAAGTCTGGAGCCAATGTTTTGCTAGCGGGTTCTTTGGGCACATGGTCCACCCAAACTAGAAATGGTGGCAAAATGGGGATTTTTTAAATGTACACAAGATAAGGGGTTGCAACCTATTTAAAAGATGAATTGCTGTTCCGGGAGGCTTCCAGGATATCTTCCTTTGGTTTGGGCAGAAGACTGGGAAAAAGCTTTTAAGGCTCCATGACACTCTCTAGAAGTAGCAGCCAGAGTAGGAAATGTTACTAAACTGAATAAATCAATGGATACTTACAGTATATATCATTTTGAGGGTCTACCATTTTGTGTGTGTTTAGTCGTTTAGTCGTGTCCGACTCTTCATGACCCCATGGACCAGAGCACGCCAGGACCTCCTGTCTTCCACTGCCTCCCGGAGTTGTGTCAGGTTCATGTTTTGGAAAAGGTTAAAAACCTTTTTTCTCCTGGCTCTGAACTGGATTTGGAATTCTCCTGATCTCTCCTTCAATCCCCTTGTTTCTAGGGGCGTCCCGAATCTAGCAGTTCCAGCATTTTCAGGGAGCTCTCTCCCTGTTGCTGCTAGCTTCACCGCGACAAGCCCCGCCTTCACGACAGTCAACACTTCTGATAGTATATCCATTTCTGATGCTTTCCATATCTTCTTGAGGAGCTCCTCTTGTTTCAGTATCTCTGATTTCTTCCAGTTTTTAGCATAAAGAATTCTTGCTTCAGTGGTTATATATATGACTAGATAATTCTTTGTCTTCTCTATATTATCTGGCATAGGTAAAGATAAAGGTTCCCCTTGATATTTAGTCCAGTCGTATCCGACTCTAGAGCGTGGTGCTCATCCCCGTCTCCAAGCCATAGAGCCAATGTTTGTCCAAAGACAGTTTCTGTGGTCACGTGGCCAGTGCGACTAGACACGGAACGCTGTTACCTTCCCACTGTGGTGGTACCTATTTATCTACTTGCATTTACATGCTTTCGAACTGCTAGGTTGGCAGGAGCTGGGACAAGTGACGGGAGCTCACTCTGTCACGTGGATTTGATCTTACAATGGCTGGTCTTCTGACCTTGCAGCACAGAGGCTTCTGCGGTTCAACCCGCAGTGCCACCATGTTATTATCTGGTATAATGTTCAGTAAAAACAATTCTGTGGTTAGTGGGACATTACAAAGCAATATTTTTTGTAACAATGTACTGCTATCTAGTACTGTTTTGCTTTTCTAAAAGTCCACCACATACCTGTATGATAAAAGCTTCTGTCTTGTGCTTCACACTTTCAACACACATTTGGCACCTCTGTATAAATGACAATTTTTAGAGTCATATACCACCTATAAAACATCTTATATATGTTCTCCTTAAAATTTACCGATTTTGTGAGTTTTATATTATTTTTCCATATTTGCAACCATTGATCAATGTCAATATTATGTCCTATATTTTGTGCCCACCTAATCGTACATTTTTTAAATCTCATCTTGTATGTTAGTTTTGAGCATAAGTCATACATTTTCTTCATTGCTTTCTTGTTTGAACCCAACAAAGTTTTATTAAATACTGTTTGTTCTATGTAAAAGCCCTCTATTTTATCTTTTGTGTACCTAGATTCCATTTGTGCTCTAGACCACCAGCCTAGATATATGTTTTGTGTCTCTACCTCTTCTTTTGACCTTAAACCACAATCCTTTTTAAATAAATCTTGATATCTTAAAAGTTTCACTTTTGTCATGAGGTTAGGTTGTGGAAAAGCCTCAGTAGGTGATACCCAGACTGGTGTTTTTTGGTAGATCTGTTGTATAATCTTTTTCCAGGTCCCTAGTAAGGCTCTTCTTATCATGTGTGAGTTGAAACTTTTCTGCTCTTTATCTTTTTTGTACCATAGAAATGCGTGCCAACCTAACTGTAGATCTCTTTCCAGCTTGTGTAGTCTATCATTATCTAAAGTTATACATTCCTTTATCCAGATTAATACACAGGCTCTATAATACAATGCCCAATCTGGGAGACAAAACCTGCTCTTTGTTTGGCATCTTGCATTGCTTTGATTTTAATTCTTAGTTTTTTTTTACCTTGCCAAACAAATCTCATGATTATTAAGTTCTTGGGAAAATGACTGTTTAATATTACAGGAATTGTCTGAAATAAAAATAAAAATTTAGGTAGAATATTCATTTTGATGGTTGCTATTCTTCCCATAAACAATAGCTGTAATACATCCCATCTCTCCAAGCTATTCTGTATCTCTTCAATTAACTTTGTATAATTGTCTTTGAATAATCTACTTGTTTTCTTTGTGATTTGAATCCCTAAGTATCTGACTCTCTTCTCTTCTTGAAAGTTAGTCCTTTCTATTAATTTCTATCATTATCGATCTCTGACATTTTTAACAAGTATTTTTGTTTTCTTTTGGTTTATTTTCATTCCCACCATATTTGTCAGCATCTCCATCAGGTCTTCAATTGAGTCCACAGGGTCCTTCAATATAATAACTAGGTCATCTGCAAAAGCTTAGAGCTTAAAAGTATGTCTCTTACTTTTAGTTCTTTTATTTCGTTTTTATCTCTTAATTTGCTCGTAATATTTCTAGAGTAAGAATGAATAGTAGTGGAGAGAGTGGGCACCCTGTCTTGTATCTTCCTGTATTTGTATTTCTTTCATCAACATTCTGTTAATTCTAACTTTTGCCTTTTGCTGGGTATAGATTAATTTCAAAAATCTTTCTCCCACTTGTAGTACCACCAATTGCTGTAGCATAAAATTCCAATTCAGATTATCGAAAGCTTTCTCTGCATCCAAAAATATCATAGCCATTTGCTTTTTTGAGTGAGCTTCATAATATTCCAAAGTAGTTAAGATTATTCTTATGTTATTTTTCATCTGCCTTTTTGGGAGGAAGCCCGACTGGTCTTGGTGTGTTGTCTGTGTTAAGATTCTATTCAGTTTGGTTGCTGGCATGGTTGCATATATTTTGTAACCAAATTTAGAAATGAGACCAGTCTGTAATTTTTAATTTCTTTACCCTCTGTCTTTTCCTTATGTATGAGAGACATTATTGCTTCTGACCATGTTGGTGGTAATTCTCCCTTTTCTTCAATAAATTACAAAAGTATCTTATATGGTTTAAGGAGTACGTCCTTCAATTCTTTGTAATATTCATCTGGAAGCCCATCTGGGCCTTGTGATTTCCCTTTTTTCTTTTTGAGCTCTTCTGTAATTTCTGTATATGTTAAAGGATCATTTAAAGACTGCATTTGATCTTTGGACAGTTTCATTTTATTGTATTTCAGTACATATTCTTTCTGAGATTCTTTGTCTACTTCCTCTTTACCGTATAAATTTTGATAAAAGTCCTCTGCAATCTTTTTTATTTCTTCTTGTTTAAATTTCTCAATCCTGTTTCATCTTTCAGTGTTTGTATTGTTGTTTTCTTCTTCTCTTTCCTTCATTTGCTCATACAGTGGTGCCTTGCTTGATGACGTTAATCCGTTCCAGCGAAATCACTGTAGAGCAAAATCGTTGTCGAGCGAAATAAGAAAGCTAATTGAAATGCATTGAAAACCATTCAATGTGTTCCAATGGATGGAATACCTGCTCGTCCAGTGAAGATCCTACATAGGGCGGCCATTTTCTGCTCCCTGTATAGCAAAAAAATCTGTCCTAAAAACAGCGGGGAGCCATTTTGCACAGTAGGCAGCCATTTTGGAAACCCGACGATCAGCTATTTTGATCATCGTAAAGCGAAAAATTGGTTCCCAAAGCAGGGAACCGAACATCGGAAAGCATTTTTTCCCATTAGAACATCATTTTGCAATCACAAAAACCTAATCATCAAGCGGATTCGTCATTTAATGAGGTAATAGTTAAGCGAGGCACCACTGTATATGCTAACCATTTCCCTGGCTTGTTTGCATTTTTTTAAAAAAAATGTTTTGCAAATTTAAGTTTCTTTGCAGTTTCCTCGGTGAGCAATATTTATCTGGTGTTGTACTGACTTTATCTTCTCTTTCAGTTCTGTGTTTGATGGATTTTTTTTTCAGCTGTAGTTCATCTGAAGCTAATCTATTTTCAAAAATCTTATATTTTTTCTGTCTTTCTCTTTTTTGTTTTGTTGCAAATTTTATAGCTGCTCCTCTGAAAAATGCCTTACTTGCCTCCCAAACCATTGTCATTTGTGTTTCTGGCCTCATGTTCTGTTTGAAGAAGAAGTCCATATCTTCTTTTATTTGCTAGATAAACTCCTCATTCTTTAAGTGTGAAGTATTGAGTCTCCAATTAAATTCTCTTGATTTGCTTCCCACTTGTAATGAAATGGGATTATGGTAAGCAAATGTATTAGGCAAAATATCTATTTGCTCCAATTCTTTCATTAGGCTTGTTGAGATTCAACATGCATCAATTCTTGACCACAATTTATGTCTATTAGAATAAAAAGTATAGTCTTTTGTCTTTGGGTAACATGTTATCTAGGTATTTATTATATTTATTTCTTCTGCCAATTGTAGAAAATTTCTTGAGATTGTTCCTCTTTACTTTTTTGTTATTTTGTCTGATTTTGTATCTAATTCTTTGTCAAAAAGAGCATTATAGTCTCCTATCACACAATAGTGATCATAATCTTTGTTAGTTCTAGTTGTAATTGGCAATGAAGCAGTAGATATTTAAAATATCTTGGATGGAGGGTGCCTTGTAGATTGGTACAGACCCATCTCATCATGGGGGGGGGGAAGGGTACTTACCATGCCCTAATCATGAATCACCCTGAGGGTGTTCTGAATTCACTTTATATTTAAGTGGGATGAATCAGTAAGTCAGAAAAAAATCCTAATTATGGGAACTAGAAGAATTATCTTTGCTTTAAACCACAGATCTTAAACAAATGGTGCAATTTCCACTACTCTCCGATGTAATTTGCAGTCTAACATTTAGGTACTGTTTGGCTAATTTATAGAAAACCTTAGTGGCAAAACACAGCAAGTGGTTTAAAATCCTTGTCTCTGCCTGTTCTTAATTGATTTCCCTGAAACAGTGCAGGAGAAGCTGTAAAACAGAGATTAGCTCAGGAAGATTTACTTTACAGCACTCTTTGGAAATAGATCATATGCCATAGAGCTGAAATGTAGTGAGAGACACAAAGTGAGGGGTGAGGCATAATTAAATACACCTGGAACAGATTCAGCCTAATTTTCATTTCAAATATTGCAGTTTCATGAAATCTGAAATGTGGAGAGATAGTTGACCCATGCACCAAGTTTCAGAAACTCTTCCAAGATGTGATGGCAGACAGCTGGCAAATAAGTATTCCTTCAGAAGCTCAGAGCTGATGAAAAAGTGCAAGTGGTAAATAAAAAACAAAAACAAATAAACTATGAATATGAGGGTCACCAATGCTCTATGTCTCTTGTTTCTCTTGGAGTATACACATACTACATGTTTATAACAGTTTGATACTAACATACCTGTTATGGCTATGTCCTAAAGAATTCTAGGATTTTTAATTTAATGAGGTATGTATAATATTTGCTGTAATTCAAGGGAGTGCACTGCAGCTCTCTAGCAGAGAAATCAGAGTAGCTCACTAAACTGCAAATCTCTGGATTCTGTGGGATGGAACCACGACAGTTAAAGTAGTATCAAATGCTTCTACTAATCTCTTAGCAGAACAGGTGAACCAGGTTCTCTTACTCTTGACAGCAGTTGGTGGCAAAACATGATAGTAATCATTGCCTTCAGCAATATGGGTGACATTGTGAGTACTGACACATCTGCAGTATAGAAGGGAAGGCAGTGTATGAACAAGTGTTGTTGACTCCATTCAAATATATCCATTATTATCATCCGGGATTTGAAAGCAGTAAAGGGAATATATATGTATATGGAACAGGGAAGAGGGCTATTTGCAGCTCATTGTCTGTGCTTGCCCTAATGTGCTAAGCTAGTCAAATCATAGATTTTACATTCACACAGTATTTCACTGATTTTCTCTTGCCACTTGTTAGCTCTTAGTTCTCCTATCATTGTCTTTGGCAAGAATAGGTGCATTATTGAGTACATCTGTGTTCTTGCATTCTAATAATGTAATAATTATGAATGTTGACGCTGATTGATTTTATTATCTAATTTATTGCAGTGACAATTGGAACAGTTTCATTGCTCAGTTTATTTGTAATAACGTTGATAGACATCCTGAGATACTTTAGTGAAATAATTGATTGATGGAGAGAGAATACTATCTATCTATCTATCTATCTATCTATCTATCTATCTATCTATCTATCTATCTATCTATCTATCTATCTATCTATCTATCTATCTATCTATCTATCTATCTATCTATCTATCTATCTATCTATCTATCTATCTATCTATCTATCTATCTATCTAAAAACTTCAACCGTTTAGTCATTTAGTCGTGTCCGACTCTTCGTGACCCCATGGACCAGAGCACGCCAGGCATTCCTATCTTCCACTGCTTCCCGTAGTTGTGTCAATTTTATGTGGGAAAAAAACTACAATACAGGAGTGCTATTGTATCTCTATGAGAAAAAAGCAAATTAAAATCACGTCATGAAAGTTTTAAAAATGGAAAGACAAATGCAATTTAAAACTCATAAAATATCTTGTGCTATTCATAATCTTTTTTTAAAAAACAAAAGATCAGTGTCTATAATTTTGAATCTGTGGGGAGGGGAAATTTTAAGAAATAGGAGTCAGGGGGGACCCTAGGTTGTCCTATGTGAACACCATCGCTACCGAAATTCGGCTGGCACCCTCGCTGGGTGTTTTTAAAAGCCAATTTAAAACTTGGCTGTTCAAGCAGGCCTTCCCTCCAGTCAATTAAGTGATTTCTCTCTATATACATCTTTTCTTTCTTTTCTCTCTCTTTTTTTAAGTCATGCCATCTTGGCAATATCTTGTTTGGAATTTAATTGTTATAATTGTATTTTTGTGATTTTATCCATGATATATTGATGTTTTTATCGATGTAAGCCGCCCCGAGTAGACATAGTCTAGAGGGGCAGCGTAAAAATCTAATAAATAAATAAATAAACAAACAAACAAACAAACAAACAAACAAACAAGGTATTCATTTTATTTTAATTTCCCCCCTCCTTCTGCCCTATGAAAGCCTTGTGGAGACTTCAAGTGGTATGGTTTTGAGGGGGAGGAAACTGTAAAATCAGAAAATTGTTACCTGATTGCCACTGGCAGTCCCAATCATTTCACATTTTTGAATTTGGTTAGAGTGGATGGGGCCAACTTCATTTCGTTCATTTCTAATACAAAGTTCAACATTTCATCACAGAGTCAATGGAAATAACTTGTGATTAAATAAATTTCTAATGTGAGAAAAGACACATTCTACCATCCCTGCATCTGGCAGCATCATAGAGCCTGGTGGGATGATGTTTCAGGTTAGTCACACACACACAAAACTCAGTTTTAAACATCACTTGTTGAAAATGTCATTTTAAAACCCTTTTCCCCCACTTCCACCTCACCAGGTATCAGAGTTGTTGCTTACGTAAATCTGCAGTTTCGTCATGCAACAAACCTTACACTCAGATGGCACTGTGTTTCATCTTGTGTTTGTTCACTCTGGTGAATTATAATATTTTTAAAAAGATGTTCCCAAAATAATCAGTTCAGCATACAGTATTTTTTTCTGTCTGTCATAAAAGTACTCCAGGCCCAGTTATTAAATTCATGTGTGGGTTGTTATTTTTCTATTCATGGACCACATAAAGGCCACCTTCTCTCACACCTCAAAAACCCAAGCTAAAAATAAAAATGAAAGAAGTATACTGTGGATGTCATGTAATTTAAAATTAAAGAAAATGATGTTACTATTTCCAGTCCAAATAATATATCTGACATTTCCTTTGACATCATTCTTATCCAGTCAAGCGGGAATACCACAGGAACAGCAAAATTCATGCCAAGGAAATATAGAACTCAGCTCTTTTCTGATTTAAAAAATAGGATGACATCCAACACTAGTGAAACACAAGGTACCTATTGCAGGCACACAAAGGGATGCTTTAAAATATGCAAGCCTTTAAAATGATTGGAAGATTTCTCAAAATACCTAATTGATTTTTTCCCCTAAGTTGTATTTGTTGTGCTGCAGATTTGCTTGCTGAAATTATTTTAAGGCTAGATCTGTTGTTTGCATACTTCTTGCTGGTTCAATGCTACATTAGACAAGTCAGACATGTCATTATCATTGAAAGCCTAGGTTGACTGGGCTGATTGGGTAATAGGATGGCATTTTTAGGTTCTCCTACCTACTGGAAAAGTCAGCATCCCTGTTTACTAAATATATTTTAATAAATGAAAGATGCTCCACACCTGTGCCTTTCAAAACTGAGTAGCACTGAATAAATAAATTAACAGACTTATGCCCTGTTATATTAAACTTGGCTATTTAGGCAGGCCTTCCTTCCAGTCTGCTAAGTCTTTTTATTTCTTCTTTCCTTATCCTACACCATCTTGGTAATCCTTTCTTAAATTAATTGTCTTAATTAATATAGCAATTGTATTTTTATGCTTATATATATTTTATATTGATTTATTTTATTTTGTAAGCCGCCCCAAGTAGACATGGTCTAGAGGGGCAGGGTATAAATTTAATAAATAAATAAATAAATAAATAATATTTGTGGGTTGGAGAAGAATTACCAGTGCCCAAATGATATTGTGTGAGTCTTGTGGTGCAATGGTTAAACTGCAGTACCGCAGCCAAAACTCACAACCCAGGTAATTGGCTCCAGGTTCACTCAACCTTCCATCCTTCCAAGGTCAGTAAACTGAGTACCCAGCTTGCAAGGTGTGTAGCCTGCATAATTAAATCATAAGCCACCCAGAGAGTGCTCTAAGTGCTATGGGGTGATATATAAACAGTACATTTTGTTTTTGCTTTGATCTACATATCTGCATATTATAGATGTTTACCAGGTGTTTACAAGTATATAACTGAAGAAAATGGTGAAATCATAAATGTGTACAAAGCATGCAAGTAATTATGTTGATGTCAATTTGGGGGTGATGGCATAGTCTTTGTGTGTTGTGCTCACAGTTTCTTTTCACTTTATACTTTGCTGGGGCAATTTCGACTGTAGGTTAGACATGGGGACAAAAAAAATGAATTGTGATATTCATGAAATATTTCTGATTCATGGGATATTCATCCCTTCATCTTCATCAGGTCCGGAGACCCTGATGAATATGAAGGGATGAATATTTACCCATTTTTATTCATCCCTTTGTGCAGGCTGGCTGTGGGAACAGGAATGGGGGTTGCCTTCCTGCAACCACTCTGCTTATTAGTGTCCCTCCAATAAGCTTATTGATGGGACACAGACAAGTGGGCTGGCTGTGGGAAATCAACCTAGGTTCATTTCCTGCAGCCAGCCTGCTTGTCCTAACCATCAGCTTGTCATTGACAAGTAGTTCAGCTGCCGGAACTGAAACCAGGGTTTGCCTCCCTACAGTCAGCTTGCTTATCAATGTTCCACTGATCAGTTGAGCAGCGAGACATTGACAAGCAGCCTCTCTGAGGGAACTGAAACCTGTCTATTCCACAGTCAGCCTGCTTGTCAATGTCCTGCAGATCACCTGTTTGGCAGGATGTTGTGTTTTAATGACAGCTTGACAAAAATTGTTGATTCATTGCTAAAATTTGGTGCTTCATCACTTTGTCCGTTCCTCAGTTTTGACTTATGACAATGAAGCACTATTTTTTCCAATTCATCCCCATATCTACTGTAGATGCATAACTCTCAGAGATATTAGAATATAGATCATGGAAAAATTACTTTTTGAGTGCCATTTCTAGAGCCTGCCAGCCAGCCTTAACCCATGGGCATGGGGGAGATGGAGTTGTATTCCAAAAAAGTAAACTTTTGATACTCTAGAGTTTCTTCTCCAGATTCCACATGATTGCATTCTTGGAAATGTAATTTTCTTTTCCACTCTGAATTGGAGCTAAGTCTACATCATTTATTTATTCAACCCATTCATACACCACTTTTCATGTTATTAGAGTTGTGAATATATCTATTGTAGTGCAAGTCAGCACATAAAATCCTTAATGAAACAATAGAACAGCAAAGAAAATGCTAAACAATAGGAGACATAATAATTAAAATGGTTGCAACAAATTAAAATGCCTGGTTGAACAATAACATTTTTGCACGCACTCTTTGGGGAGGATATCCACTCCTGTAAAAGCTCTTTCCTTCATTTTTACATACTATAACTATGGGGGTTATCTGGAGGAAGGTCACAGCAGATAATCTTAAAATACAAAAAAGATTGAATTATAGAATTGTGGAACTGGAAGAACAGGTGTCATGTACTCCAACCATTGCCAATGCAAGAATCTACAGTTGAAATATTCCTTAGAAATGGTTTTTAAATCCTGACCAAAAAGCTCTAATCAAAGGAAAAAAGTATTTTAATGTAGTCTATCCCACTGATAAATGATTCTTACCATCAGGAAATTCTTCCTGTTGATTCAGTTTTGCATTTTGAATCCATTGGTTTGGGTCCTATTGCTGAGGTTAGGGGAAAGCAAGCTTTTTCCATGTTCCACATAGGAACACTTCATATCCACATAGAAACACTTGGAAGATAGTATCTCCTAGTTTTTAGATTTATCCATTTAGATGGAGCCAAGTCACCACTATTTTTTATTTGTTTGTTTGTTTGTTTGTTTACCAGCCATCTAATATAGCAGCAAACCACGAGTGGCTGAGTATACATAAAAATATCCAATGCCCCCACCCTACCCTAACCTAAAAAATTAAACTCTAAGCTCAATGGAGATGCAGATAAATGTTGGGAAATATTCCCACGTCCAGTGTTAGGATGGAACACCTTAGCTATAAAACAGGTTAAAAGATAGTCCTTCTCCCAAAATGGGTATGTTGAAGAGCAGGCATGGCTAATGGAGTAAGAAATGTAAATGCTCCCTTATTTTATTCTCACAAGAGAGACTGAAAAACAGCAGAATGTGTTTCCTCACTTGTGAAACAGTGGCTGAAATCCTGTTGCTCAGTGATATTTTCTGGCACTTTTGATGTGAGTTCCTCTAATTTCTATAATTATTTCTGTACAAATTGTTCAAAACTACAATAGCTGCTGCCTTGCTGTATATCTTCTTTGAAATTAGAAGTATTAGCCGCCTAGAGTGGTCGAAATGACTAGATAGGCGGGGTATAAATACAATAAATAAATAAAATAAAATAAAATAAAATAAGTATTAGATGGATTGCTTGCATCTTTTTAAATCAATTGGCTTCTACTCCTGTGCTTGCTACATCTGGGCATATGTATGTGCCTATATACACATGGATATACACACTTTGAACAAAAATTACTTGACCAAATTCTGTGCCGGCCACAGAGACTGGCAAAATATTAGGAAGAAAAACCTCAAGAACACAGCCAGACAGCCCGAAGAACCTACAACAACCATCAGATCCCAGCCATGAAAGCCTTCGAGAATACATAAAACAAAAAACTCTTGGTGAAAAGCTTGATGCAAAATAATATCCCTTGTTTTGTTCTTGCACTAGATGTGAGAAGTTTTAAGAGTCTAGCACTTTATTAAAAGCCTATTGTTGGAAAATAATTTACTTGAACAAAGACCTCTGTTCTAATGCAGAAAACTTTATTAAAAGAGAAATGTGATTGTACTCATACACACCAAGCAACAAGAGTTGAGCGTCTCTGTGTAGCAAAGGCATAGTCTACCATTTTTTGACATATTTTTATGTTTGACAACAAAATTGTGAACACTATTCCTTTCATCCTCTTTCACATTTTCAGGGGATTTTCAGCTGCGGTTAGTTATTCTCAGAACCAAGAAACTACTGCATGTTGTCATTAAAATTCGCCCTTATCTCCCAAGTTACATCAACACACACATTAACTGGCAGAAACTTTCACCTTGCCTTTGACATTATAAAGGTCAGAAAAGGCTTTTTCACTCTGTTTTTTATTCTGTGTGTGAACCCGCCTTTTTGTATGACAATTTTTCTTATTTTCCACTCTATCTCAATGAGTCAAAAGTGCTTATCTTATTCAAAATGAGTAATCTGTAGAGTATTCCCCCAGCTTCCATGGCCAGAATCTGATGGTTGTTGTGGGTTTTTTGGGCCTTCAGAGGACAGGAGTCAGAACTCATCAGAGCACAGACAAGAGTTCTGACTCCTGTCCTCTGACGATGCCGGCCACAGAGACTAGCGAAACGTTAGGAAGAACAACCTTCAGAACACAACCGAAGAACCTGAAAAACCTACAACAACAATCTGGAGAGTATTTCTTTTCAGAACCTAAGACAAAGCACACTGTGACTATTTGGCCCCAGGTGAGGTTCAACTGCCAAGCCCTGAGGAAGTTGACCATTTCAAAGCCTCTCCTATCTGTTGGATGTGATGGACGTTTTGAGGGGTGAATCCTTCAAATGCAGATGCCTTCAGAAGATGTTAACTAAAGTCCTAAGCAATATCCCTTCCCACTCTGCATTGTGATGCCCGAAGTGCCAATGTCATGCTCAACCAACAAATATGAAATGGTTACAGCCAGTCAGACTGTCAGAAAATAATAGGTCTGAATCCAATAAGAATCAAGTCAGCACTCATGAGTCTAATTAATTCAATATAACTGTTTCTCCTTTCCACTATGTACAACATGAAGTAGGTGAAAATTACGAATTGGTAACATTTGCAGTGTTACTGAGCCAAGTATCTCCCATCTTGTCACTGTGTGTTTGCTTTTTCCTCCCTAAAGTATAGAACTTTTCACTTATTCCTAATTGTGAGGGTTCATATGTGTGGGCTGTCTTTTCTCCAATAAACGGACGAGACTCTTGAGGAATATCAAACGGCAACGTATTTATTTCAACTTTAACATCATCGGTAACTATACCCATGAAAGGGTTCAGGGACGTTTGGAGCCCAAGGTTCGGCTTGGAAGGAGTCCACAAACTATGTACAAATGGGTTAGAGTTCTCTGGGTTCCAGGGTCCTGTTGAAGGCGGCACAGGCCCTGGCCCAGGGTTCACTTCTTCTTCCAGGGAAATCAAGGGTAGGGTCTCCTCGTCTCCACTCCAGCCGTCCCAAGAGGATCCGTCTTCTACTGTGAAGCCCCAGGGGCCGGGTAACCCCCCAGCTTCCTCAACTCGGCGATGTGCCATTGGCGCTTGCGTTCCAATTCTCTGGCAACCGCCTCTCGCCCCTCCCGCAGTTTCCTGCGCCACTCTTTCGCCTCCGTCTCACCCCAGTAAGACGGGCGCGGTTTCAGCCCCAGTTGGCGACGTCTTTCTGCCTCCTCATGGGGTACTCTGACCTGCTCCCACTTGTGGGTCCAGGGGTCCTCCATCCAGACCCACTCCCAACCGCCTGGAATATCCTTCGGTCTTCCCCTTATATCCCCCATCCCAGCTTCTATCTCCTCCCCTCTCTTTCCCGCCTGAATCCGTCCCGTTTCGCGGGTAATCTTTAACCCCTTCACTTCCTCTTCTAGGTCCCGGGTATCTACCCCCTTGCTCAGGGTAAGGGTTCCGCCGCACTCTGCTCCCCAATCAGGGGTTTCCACTCCTTTCTCCTCCCGTCGTGGTGGGGATGGTGGGGGGGAAGTCTGGGTCTGGCTGTTATTCTTCGGGAGCAGCGGCACTCCAACCATGGCTTCCACTTTGGGAGCCTCACATACCCCCCCATCCGAGAGTGCCGCTCGCTCCTCCTCGCTCCGCGCCCACGGACCCTGCCGGGAAAAATAATCTACGTTAGAGTGTTCTTTACCCTTGCGATACTGGACCTTGAACGAATAGGGTTGCAAGGCTAGATACCATCGGGTGAGTCTAGGGTTAGTCTCCTTCATACGGTTCAACCATTGGAAGGGGCATGATCTGTCACTAAGGTGAATGGGGCCCCTTGGAGATAATATTTCAAGGCGTGGGTGGCCCATCTTATGGCTAACGCCTCCTTTTCTATAACTGCATATTTTTCCTCCCGAGGCTTCAACTTCCGACTCAGATAGAGAATAGGATATTCGTTGCCCTCCCTCACCTGGGACAACACCGCCCCCAGACCCCGATCCGAGGCGTCGGTGAATAGGACAAAGGGGCAGTTGAAATCGGGGGAGAACCTGATGGGTAGTTCGCATATTATCCCCTTCAAGGTCTCGAAGGCCTTTTCCTGGGCTGTGCCCCATTTTACCTTAACCGAAGCCCCCTTCCTGGTAAGGTCGGTGAGAGGGGCAGCTATAGATGCGAACTGGGGTATAAACTGCCTGTAATAACCAATCAGGCCCAAAAACTGCTGTACCTCCCTTTTTGTCCGAGGCCTATACCATTGTGAAATCTTTGTCACCTTCTCTTCTTGCGGTTGCACCTCCCCCTGACCTACTTTGAAACCCAGATACTCTACTTTATCTAAACCAATTCTGCATTTTTTGGGGTTGACGGTTAACCCGGCCTTTTTCAACTCATTAAGTACTCTCCTTAAGTGAGTTAAGTGCTCTTCCCAACTGGCGCTGAAAACAATGATGTCATCTATGTATGCCGCCGCCCACTCCCTCTGAGATTCTAACAGCCGATCCATAAGCCTCTGAAAGGTCGCGGCTGCCCCGTGTAGCCCGAATGGCATCTTAACAAATTGGAAGAGCCCCTTGGGGGTACAGAAGGCTGTTTTCTCACGATCCTGAGCCCTTACGGGAATTTGCCAATATCCCTTAGTTAAATCGATTGAACTCAGGTATCGGGCGTTCCCTAATTTATCCAGCAGGTCCCCCACCTTGGGCATGGGGTACGCATCAAATTTGGAAACCGCATTGACTTTTCGAAAATCCACACAGAACCTTAAAGACCCATCAGGTTTGGGTACAATGACCGGGAAGCTGCGCCATGGGCCCTTGGCGGGTTCTATCACTCCAATGTTCAACATGTCTTCTACTTCCTTTTCCATTAGAGCCTTTACGTGATGGGGCCACGTTCTACCATTCTCCCTTACCACCACTCCGGGGTCGGTTTCAATGGTGTGCTCTACCAGATTCGTTTGGCCCGGGACCTTGGAAAACACCTGTGGAAATTCAGCTTTCAGGGAGAGGGCTTGCCCTTTTTGGGCGGGGTTCAGGAGTTCGCCCACAGTAATGTCTTCTTCTTCCCGCATCTGCCCCACCTCAGGTCCCAATTCCTCATCCGTTTCCCCATCGAAGAAGCATTCACGGTCTACCCACGCTTTTAGTAGGTTCACATGAAAAACCTGCCTTTTTCTTTTCCTATCTGGGGTTTCTACTTCGTAGTCCACCTCACTGATCCGCTTTAACACTTCATAAGGCCCATGCCATTTTGCCAGAAATTTGGAAGTCTCGGTAGGCAACAACACCAATACTCTCTGCCCTTTCTCAAATTCCCTAGGCTTCACCTTTCTATCATAGCGTTCTTTCTGTTTCCCCTGAGTTTGGGCTAGATTTTCCTGGGCCACCTCCCAGGCTAATTTCAAATTGTTCCTCATCTCTACTATTTGCTGCAGGGCATTCCGTGATGCATCTTCTCCTTCCTCCCACTTTTCGCGGATTAGGTCCAGCACTCCCCTCGGCTTCCTCCCATACAACAATTCAAATGGCGAGAAACCCGTCGAGGATTGAGGGGCTTCTCGCACTGCAAACATTAGAGGGTTAACAAACATGTGCCATTTTTTGGGATGTTCCATCGCCACCTTTCTCAACATTCCCTTCAGAGTCCGATTGAACCTTTCCACCAAGCCATTGGCCTGGGGATGGTAAATGGAAGTCCGGAGGGGTTTGACCCCTAATAGTTCCCACATTTGCTTGAACGTTAAACTCATGAAATTGGTCCCCTGATCCGTTAGTACCTCCTTCGGGAACCCCACCCTCGAGAATACCCCCAATAGTTCTTTAGCCAATACTTTCGCCGTGGTTGACCTCAATGGGAGGGCCTCCGGGTATCGTGTAGCATAGTCAATTATCACCAACACGTATTGATGCCCCCCTTCAGATTTGGTCAGGGGCCCCACAATGTCCATGGCAATTCGATCAAAGGGTCTATCCACCAACGGCATAGGTACCAGGCCCGCCCCTGGGCCGGTTTTGGGTTGTGTTAGCTGGCATTTTGGGCATGATTTACAGTATTCTTCGACGTGCTTCACCATGTCCGGCCAGAAAAACCTTTGGCGGATGCGGGCCAAAGTTTTCTGTGCGGCCAAATGTCCAGCCACTGGCAAATCGTGGGCCCAATGCATCACCCAGCTCCTCAAGTGGTCTGGGACTACCAGGGTTGACTCCTCCCCCTGTTCCCCTCGGCGTATTTGGTACAGCAGTCCCCGTCGCACCTCAAACCCTTCCCCATTCACCGGGGTCTCTCCCTCTGGGTTGGCTTTTTGGAAACAGGACTCCAGGGAAGGATCGTCTTGTTGCAGGCCCCTTACTTGATCTCTGGACAACTGCATTACTTCTCCTTCCCCTTCTCCCTCGCCTCTTTCACCAACCAATCCGTCTTCTGCTCGTCGCGCCAAATCCTCTAGGCCTGGCCAGTCCCTGCCCAACAGCATCTCACGGGTTAAGCCAGGGACAACTCCCACCTCCAAGGTTGCCTCCTGAGTTCCGATAGTCACGTTTGCCCTGGCCGTATCATATTCCTTGGCGTCCCCGTGGATGCACCTTACTACCACCGTCTCCCCTAGTCTCGGTCCCTCTAGTTCTCGTACCAACGATCGGGTGCACCCAGTGTCTATTAAGGCCCTTTTTCTCTGGCCGTTGACCTCGGCTGTTACCACCCACCCGGGATGGAACTTCTCACCCACCTTAGCGGCGTTCGTGTAAATGTTGGCCCATGCATATTCTTCTGCCGGGCAGAACTTCCGGATGTGGCCGAACTGGCCGCAGCCGAAGCAGGCGGTCATCTTTTCCTTCGCCTGGTTCCAGGTGGGCGCTAGCTTGCTCTTTGCCGGGTCCGTCGTGATCGTTGGGCGGGGGATTCGCGACCCCGTTGTATTCACGTACTCGATGCGGTCGGGGCCTTGTTTTTTAGGAGTCGTCATCTGGGTCCCTCGTGGAGCTCCTGTGATCACTGCCTCCGCCATCTTGTCTTTGCTCCGGGGTTTCTCTCCCCCTGCCGCAGGGCGGTTTAACCATGGATCTTCCGCTCCTAGATAGTCTTCCAGTAGCGTAACAGCGCCTTCTACCGACGTCGGTTTGTGTTTCACCACCCAGTTCCTGGGTCCGGGGTTCAGCGTTGATACTAATTGCTCCAGTATCATTAACTCTAGCACCTGTTCCGCCGTTTTTCCCTTCGGTTGTACCCATCTCGTGGCGTTCACTCTCATCTTTTGCGCCACCGTTCGTGGGTGTGTGCCCGGCTTCAGTCGTAGCTCCCTAAATCGTCTGCGATAGGCTTCCTCATTCAGATTCAGCGTGTTAAGGATTGCCGTCTTGACCTTTTTGTAATCTCCCGCGTCTTCTGGGTCTAACGTGTCCACTATTTCTTGGGGTAAGCCCGTCAGGTAGGGCGTCACGATAAGGGCGCACTGGTCCTTTGGCCATTGCGCTGACACCGCCACACGTTCAAATATGTTCAGGAACGCCGCCGGATCGTCTTGGGGACCCATCTTTTGGAGTTTGATTGGTGGCCGGTGTGCGATGGCCCCTCTTCCTTCCGTTACTGCCGCCTTGGCGGATAGTCCTATTTGTGTTCTACTTAGTTGATCTATGATTAGTTTCTGCTGGTCCGCCAGTTGTCTCATCAGTGCCTCTTGACCTTCTGTTATTTGTCGTATCCATCCATCCGTTTCTGGAGGGGCTGACAGCCCCCCGCGTTGGGCGCCAATATGTGAGGGTTCATATGTGTGGGCTGTCTTTTCTCCAATAAACGGACGAGACTCTTGAGGAATATCAAACGGCAACGTATTTATTTCAACTTTAACATCATCGGTAACTATACCCATGAAAGGGTTCAGGGACGTTTGGAGCCCAAGGTTCGGCTTGGAAGGAGTCCACAAACTATGTACAAATGGGTTAGAGTTCTCTGGGTTCCAGGGTCCTGTTGAAGGCGGCACAGGCCCTGGCCCAGGGTTCACTTCTTCTTCCAGGGAAATCAAGGGTAGGGTCTCCTCGTCTCCACTCCAGCCGTCCCAAGAGGATCCGTCTTCTACTGTGAAGCCCCAGGGGCCGGGTAACCCCCCAGCTTCCTCAACTCGGCAATGTGCCATTGGCACTTGCGTTCCAATTCTCTGGCAACCGCCTCTCGCCCCTCCCGCAGTTTCCTGCGCCACTCTTTCGCCTCCGTCTCACCCCAGTAAGACAGGCGCGGTTTCAGCCCCAGTTGGCGACGTCTTTCTGCCTCCTCATGGGGTACTCTGACCTGCTCCCACTTGTGGGTCCAGGGGTCCTCCATCCAGACCCACTCCCAACCGCCTGGAATATCCTTCGGTCTTCCCCTTATATCCCCCATCCCAGCTTCTATCTCCTCCCCTCTCTTTCCCGCCTGAATCCGTCCCGTTTCGCGGGTAATCTTTAACCCCTTCACTTCCTCTTCTAGGTCCCGGGTATCTACCCCCTTGCTCAGGGTAAGGGTTCCGCCGCACTCTGCTCCCCAATCAGGGGTTTCCACTCCTTTCTCCTCCCGTCGCGGTGGGGATGGTGGGGGGGGAAGTCTGGGTCTGGCTGTTATTCTTCGGGAGCAGCGGCACTCCAACCATGGCTTCCACTTTGGGAGCCTCACACTAATAAATTTCATTCTATTGTTTTCAGTCCAGGTACGGTGGTGGCCTAATTCCCACCTCTAGAACTGACCGGACTCTGCATGGCACTGGAGTCTGTCTTTGGTAGTGATGCACCGATCCTAACAGGAGCCCAGCTGGTCCTTCCCCACCTCCCCATGCGGACAACCACTTTGGCGTGGAGCCAGAAGGGAGAGTCTCCCCACTCAGCCAATGAGTAATTGACTGCATAGGTTGGTGGGGAAGGACCAGCTGGGCTCCTGCTGGGATTGGTATGCCATCACTGAAGATGGACCCCAGCACCACGTGGACATTTCAAATAGTATTTTTTTTTAAGATTTGGAGAGCTCCCCCACTTTTCTGTTTTTCTGGTGCTTTACATGCGTTTGGAACAAGCAAAAAGAGAGACCTCACATCAGGATGCTGAAAACTGTATTCAGCGTTTATAACCTACTGTATAAAAAGCTGAGGCTTAAAAAAAAATAAAGGGGCAAAAGAGCTTGCAAAGGAAAGCACTTCTTTTCCATTTGCCACTTGGGGTCAACTCACCTATTACTCAGAATATGATGATATGAGCTAGCATGAAACATCCACAAATGATGTGAATATCTGCCCTTGTTGCCTACAAAGCACTTTATGCTTTGTAGGCTTTCGTTCAACATTGGGAGCCAACAAGGTTACTTATCATATTGTAGGCAAGTAAGACCCCCCCCCAGTAATAGGACAGAGCAATAAAAAAATGAAATCATCATTAAAGTGTAGTCATAAGGTATCATTTTAAATGGCTGGATCTTTAATTAAAGCAATAATGGCACATTTTAAAAGTGAGGTGCACAATTTATACCATAATTTTTTAAAAAATTATCTCAGTTTCTTCCCTACCCTCATTCTTGACCTCCTCTACAGAGAACACTTAACTTAGACTTCCGTTGAATGTAATTGGTAGACATGAAGTAAGACTCTATTGGCTAATAAGTAGGCAGGTTACAGTTACTGACATGCAACAAGCAGAACTGTTTGTGCAATTTTAGATTGAAAGAAAGCATGATATATGTTTTTACATTCTGACACTGCAGTTCCTCCTTCAGACGCAGATTTGCTGGATGTATCGGTTCTTTTCATTGTTTCTTGTTCTCAATACCATAGAGATGTTCTTGCAATATTACAGGAAACAAATACAAATAGCCCTAACATAATGAGATTTCTTGAAATCATAGTTGCCAGGAAGATGCAAGAATTTTTCCTTTTATCCCTTAACCTTGTTGTCATGGAAAAGACCTGAAACTGTATGAAGTTTGTAGAGTCTTCTTTACATTATATATGAATTTTCTTGCATAGTTGGGGATTCTATACTAAACCAAAAATGAAATGAAGGAACAGATATTCTGCTCTGATCTCTCAGGAAGGCTGAGAGCCAGTGTGGTGTGTAGTTGACAGAATGTGTGTAGTGGACTGAATGTTAGATTAGGATTTAGGAAATCTGGGTTCAAATCCCAACTCAAGCATGGAAAATCACTGATGGTGGTGGTAATGGACCTTGAACATCTCACATATCTCAAATACTTTATTAAGGTGGACCACAAGTTGAAAGAGACTCAACAGCATATACAATGAAGTCTATTAGAGATGGAGAAGTGGAGACCAAGTGGGGTGATTTACTGGCAAAATAAGAGCAGAAGCAGTAGAGACATAAACATCATTGTCTGTAATAGTTGCTGCAGTTGTTTTGACTTGTATACTGCTCCACAGTGCTAAAGCACTCTCTGGATGGTTTAGAATATAATTATGCAAACAAAACTTTACCCTACATCAA
Organism: Pogona vitticeps; assembly: GCF_051106095.1. Classification (NCBI taxonomy): domain Eukaryota; kingdom Metazoa; phylum Chordata; class Lepidosauria; order Squamata; family Agamidae; genus Pogona; species Pogona vitticeps. The sequence goes on from NC_135785.1 coordinate 58,582,038, forward strand.
GCTGGATACTCATAACTTCTAAAGGACGGCAGGTTGAGTCAATTTTGAGCCAGCTACCCGAATCTGTCAGGATTGAACTCAGTTTGTTAGTAGAGGTTTGACTGCAGTGTTGTAGTTTAACCACTACAGCTCAGGGCTCAGTAAAGAGATATTTGTGTTTTTCAGGGTTAGAAATATATCACATTACTGTGAAAGTTAATCAGAAATGAAGGATGCTTGACGTGTGAAATGGTAGCCCTCTGTGTGTTGGCACAGAATCAGCCAGATGCATGTCTGTGTGCTACAATAATTTAAGACTCAACAGGAGCAGCCCAGCAGGAAAGCAAGTCATTTCTGTTAAAATAAATAACGCTAACTATGCATGTAGATCTTGGTTAAATCTTTGAAACATAATATAGTAAGACATCTTAATGGTTACAGTTTAGCTTGCATGTAAAATCCAATTAATAAACTAGGACCATTAATTTCTCATTTTAAACTTTAAAGGAAATTAAATCTAGTTCTTAATAACACAAAATACAAATTAGCAGAGTTTTGAGTGTTAGAAACCACATTTTTATGTGAATTCAATTTACATAGAAGTACATTTTACTTTCCCATTTAAATGCATTGGCATAGTATTATTTCCAAATCACTTAATTCCTTCATATGAATCTGAAGTGATTCAAATTCTAAAAGAAAGGAAATAGAAGGCCAGAACATAGGAACATATTGATTCAACCCATATAAGTGTAAGTATCACTGGAGCTCCTCAAAGAATCCTCAAAACCTTGAAGGCTTTTTTGGGGGGTGGAGGAGTTAAGCACAGTGTGAAGTGCTTGGTTTTCTCCATGGAGAAAGGTATGTCATATCCACTTTTAGGTAAAGGTAAAGGTTCCCCTTGACAATTTTTGTCCAGTCATGTTTGACTCTAGGGGCGGTGCTCATCCCCGTTTTCAAGCCATAGAGCCAGTGTTTGTCCAAAGACAATCTCCCATGGTCACGTGGCCAGTGTGACTTAGACACGGAACACTGTTACCTTCTCACCGAGGTGGTCCCTATTTATCTACTCGCATTTGCATGCTTTTCAACCGCTAGGTTGGCGGGAGCTGGGACAAGTGACGGGCACTCACTCCGTCACGTGGATTCAATCTTACAGCACAGACCTTACAGCACAGAGGCTTCTGAGGTTTAACCCGCAACACCACCACGTCCCTTCATTTTTAGATATGAGCAAATAGACAGAACACACCGGCTGCCAAGCAGATGCATCATCTATTTCAGTGATCCCCAACCTTGGGCCTCCAGATGTTCTTGGACTACAACTCCCAGAAGCCTTCACCACCACCTCTGCTGGCCAGGATTTCTGGGAGTTGAAGTCCAAGAACATCTGGAGGCCCAAGGTTGGGGACCACTGATCTATTGGAGTGCCACAGGGCACACTTCCTCAGCAGTATCCCAACCTGCCTCTTGTCTGTCCCAACAGTCACTCAGATATCCTTCTTTCCTTGGTAGCTTTGAGCCCTCAAATCTTTCTACTGTACACCTCCCAAAAGAGCCATTGTCTGAGGGCTATTTTGCTGCGCAGGAGTATTTGCCCGATTACCTGCTTGACAGGTGTCTTCCAGGCTAGAGACACTGCCCTACCCAATACCAATCAAATCAGTGACATGTAGGTGTCTGTGTCATGTTGCCAGCATGAACCCACCTCACTGGTAAACATTTTTTGGATCAAGTCCGTCCTTAAGGTAAGTCTGCATTGCTAGTATTGCTGGGAGGTGGCATCCAATACTGTTCATGAGCTTTCTTCCTGGTCCTGGTCCTTCTGGCCCCCAGGTGAGGCTTGAAAGGGAGCCCTGCACTGGTCCAAGGCTAAAATATGATAGTTAAGTAAATGCAGGGCACATCCTGCATTAGCCATCACAAGGAGAAGAACAAAGTTTTGTGGTATGTTCCTTTCCATGGAGTCTACTGTGAGCTATGGCCTTCTCCCTAATATTAATTGGCTTCAGGTGGTCCTTGCTTCCTTCCAGAGAGCCAATCTAGTTTTAACGTCTTACCTCATTCAGGGCTGGGGCCTTCTGCCTACACTTATTTCACAAAGTGTTTTTTAAAAGAAGAAAGGCAGGATAAAAATATTTAAAAATAAACAATAAACGTTTATTTATTTATTTAAATTATTTATATGCTGCTTTTCTCCCTGTAGAGGAGAGTAAATGCAAATGTGTGTTCTGAAGTATTAACCTATGTAGTTGAAGTTGACCCCATTATTTTCAATCAGTCATTCTACAACCATTGTGGCTTGTATAGATCACACATGGGTTTGTCCGCTCCCATTCAATCCATTGCCAAGCAATGATTTAGATAGAGTTCCTGTACCTCCCCTGGCTAAAGAAAGACAACTTCATGATGCCTGCTTGTGGATTACCTCTGGCTACAAATCTCCAAATAACATCATGGTTCAGTTTCTTGTACAGGTTGAACCACAAGTTGTGTGTAGGCATCCTTCAGTCTTGAGAGACAATGGTAACACACTCTGAATAGAGGTCTTGGAACAGCATCTAGTGTGTCTGAGAAGACTAATTTGAGAGTAACAATCCCTTCCATACTGAAGACAAATACAATCTGTCTCTTGTCCAGCTCCCTGATTTTGCCAGTTTCAGGACTGCTTCTTTGCCTCAGCCTACTGAACAAGTCTCTCTTCAAATTGGGAGAGGCCATGCTGTACCAGCTGATCCAGGCTGAACACTCAGATGTCAAAGTTTCCCATCTGTTGAGTTCCATTCATAAGGCTTTCAGATCCCACTTGCAGATATCCTTGTATCGCAGCTGTGGTCTCCCTCTGGGGCGATTTCCCTGCACTAATTCTCCATACAGGAGATCTTTTGGAATCTGACCATCAGCCATTATCACAACATGCCTGAGCCAATGTAGACATCACTGTTTCAGTAATGTATACATGCTAAAAATTCCAGCTCATTTTAGGGCTACTCTATTTGAAACTCTGTCCTGCCAGGTGATACCAAAAATGTGTAGGAGACAACACATATGGAACGTGTTCAACTTCCTCTCCTGCCATGCACAAGGGTTCAGGACTCACTGCAGTACAGGAATGTACCCAGGACACAGGCTCTATTTACTTGGATTTTGGTATATGCCGTCAGCTTCTTATTACGCCATACTCTCTTTGTGAGTCTAGAGAACATGGTACTGTAGCTGCTTTGTCAATGTGTTTATCCAGCTTGACATCTCGAAAGATTGTGTCAGAGATCTTTGAGCCAAGGTACACAAAATCACAAACAACCTCCAATTATTGTGTAGGGATGGTAATAGAGGGAGGTGAGTCCATGCCCTGGTCCATGACTTATATTTTTTTCAGGCTGATTATCAATCCAGAATCTTGGCAGTCTTACTTACTTTCTCCAAACCTTTATTGGCATAAATACAGCTGGGATTACTAACAATAAGCACAACGGGTTATAACTTGGAAGTTAATTTAAGAATCTCAAGCAGAAAAATAGCGACAGCTTCAGTGATACGGGAGGAAGAATCATTCAGAAAAATCTCAGGGGTATTCGGCAGGGAAGATAACCAGGGTTCTAGTAGTGCCTTACGAATGGAAAAATGAACTGGGCAAAAAAACAGTATATGATCAAGTGTATCCGGAACCAAATGGCAGAACAGGCATAATCGATCCTCTTTAGGAATATTTGCAAATCGACCGGCATGGTTCGCTGAGGGAAAAATGTTAAATCGGGCTAACATAAATGCTCTTCTTGACCTGGGGTTGATAAGTGAGGAAAAATAATTTGGATGATAACCAAGTGAAGGGAAAAGGCCAAAAGAAAGCGGGGAACAGGTAGGATTCAGTTTGGCTGCAAGAACCTCAAACTCATGCTGAATCTTGGCAGTCCTTACTAAAATGTTTCATAAGCAGAATGGGCAACAACTGCTGCATCATCGGTGAAGAGGAAGTACTGCACGCATTTCAGCTGGACTTTGAGCTTCCCTCTCAATCTAGAGGATTAAAGAGCTTTCCATCTGATCTAGTCTGGAGATAGACACCTTCTGTTGCAGTTCCAAAGGCATGCTTCAGCATGACAGCAAAAAAGATCCCAAACAAGGTTGGCGCAAGGACACGGCCCTGTTTCACTCTGCTTCAGATGTCAAAGGGATCTGATGTTGAGCCTCCAGAAACTACAGTGCCCTTCATTTCCTCATGAAAGGACCTGATGATGTTAAGGAGTCGAGGTGGACATCCAATCTTGGGAAGTATTTTAAAGAGGCCATCCCTGCTAACCAAATCAAAGGCCTTTGTGAGATCTATGAAGGCCACAAAGAGTGGCTGTTGTTGTTCCCTACATTTCTCCTGCAACTGTTTTAGGGAGAATAACATGTCAGTGGTGAATCTATTAACTTGAAATCCATAATATGATTCTGGATAGACTCTGTCTGCAAGCACTTAGAGCCTCTTCAGCACAACACGGGCAAGCAGCTTCCCTATAATGCTGAGGAGATGCCACTGTCACCTTTGTTCTTGTACAATGTGACAATGTTTGCATCCTTCATGTCCTGCGGTACTCCACCTTCCCTCCAGCAAAGACAAAATATTTCATACAACTCAGTGGTGATGATCTCTTTACAGCACTTCAGCACTTCAACAGGGATGTTATCCTTCCCAGGTGCCTTGCTGGAGGTGAGAAAATCCAAGGCTGCTTCTATTTCTGCTAAAGTTGGTTCACTGCCCTACTCTTCGAAGACAGGCAGGCACTTGATGTTATTTAATGCCTCTTCAGTTACTGCATTCTATCTGGAATATAGCTCAGAGTAGTGCTGCACCCAGTGTTCTGTCTGCTGTGCTCGATCCTGGATGTAGCAGGCTCCAAAGGAACAGATTTCTTCTGTATTGGACCTAAGGCCTGCCTGATACCATCATACATTCCCTTGGTGTTACCTGTGTCCACTGCTGTCTGTATCTGAGAGCAGAGCTGAAGCCAATAATCATTAGAACATCTCCTGGCAATCTGTTGGACTTTGCTACAAGCAACTCGAAGAACCTGCAAGTTGTACTCACTAGGACAGACTTTGTATGCTGCTAGAGCACTATAGTGTTTAACATTCAAAATTTCAAAGAGAAATTCCCCAGTCCTATACTTCAGGACTATCATACTACTAAAGGCCAATTCTGGCCAAAGAATCCAGAAGAACCAACTATTTCCCAATCCAGTTCACAGATTCTATCATCCACTAGGACACAAAGACTATTTCTGTCCCCCAAAAAACATATGTTTTGATTGGTGTTTCCCAACCTCTGAGTTTTCAACCCTAAGAAAGTCACACCTTATATGTGTTGTAACCTTTACTAAATAATTTATTTCTTTCAGAGTGGGATGTTAACATTAGTGTATGTGTATGTAAAAGAAACAGGTCCTTCGGCGGGGAAAACAAGTCTCTGCTTTTTGAGATGGGATTAGTTAGCCCCATTTAAAAATGCCTTTTATGCAAATTTGATGAGGGGAGTCTCAGGTTATTTAGCTATTATACGAAGGAAGTTGCAATTCAGAAAAGGTTGGGAACCACTGATCTACAGTAGATGCAAAGAAAAACATGTGCATTGGTCAGTGCATCTAGATAACCTACATTACCACCAATGGGTATCAGAGAATAAGCACTGTCCACAGACAAGTTTAATATTGTCCTATGAATAATATACTCTCTGTGTAAATTCCACCTAGCTCACAACTGCCACTGTGCACAGAAGTGAGGCATACAATGTATGCCACACCAGCAGTTAGTCTCTGGGCTACCTAAATATGCTGCTAAGGTGTGGAGCTTATATCATTTAAAAGACCATTTTTAAAAACAAAAGATGTTAATAATATTTAAAAATAGTTAAACAGGTATTATATTTAAATGGTAAATAAAATCAATACTAAAAAGACATTTAAAGCAACTAGGCACAAAAAAAAAAAATCCATTTTTAAAAAAACCCCTCTAAGACAGCCAGTCATTAAGGGAATGCCTGCCTGAAGAGAAAAGTCTTCATCTGCTTGCAGAAGGACAGCAAAAATGGGGTCTGCCTGGCCCCTCATGGGAGGAATTTCCAGGGTGCTTCCTAGTGGTGTGGGCTCTTGTGCTTTAGCACAACTGAAGTTGGCATACCAGCTCCTGCTGTAGATACAGTTAAGGCGAAACAAATTTTAGTGCATTCTCATTTGGACTATGTTGGTATGTTCAGGCTGGGGCTGCCTTTGAAACATGACTAAAAATTGCATTAGGACTGCAGTTGTTAATTCAACTGGGGCTGTCTACTAGGAGGATGTGACTCCCTAGGTTTAACAGGTCTTAGAGTATCAGCTGAAGTTTCAGAGAACTGGTGTGCTTCTTTGAGTCTTCAAGTAGAGACAAATCTCAAGGCTTCTGCCTATTTCCATTGTCAACTAGCTCAGAAAGTTTCCATCCTTCTGATCCTTGGCTGCCTGCCTACCTTGGGACATCACAGAATCCTGCCTCTCATTTCAGGTTTGGTCCCAAAATCTCACAGGAAGCTCCCAACCAAGCATCCCTCTGCTCTTGCTGTACCACTACATTAGCTTCTGATAGCTTCCAAGGACCAATTAACATGCTTTACAATTTAGGATTGAAGGTTGTGAAGAAACTTCATATTAGAAGTTATCAGTAAGTTCAACAGAGGCCCTAGTAAAGGCTCCAAAGCTACTGAAATCTGGTTCAATCCAATCCTGGCCTTTTTTTATTAGCAACAATGAAAGGAACTGCCATACCAATAAACTCCTCTCCTTCATACAAAGGAGAACAAACAATAAATCAAAGGGTTTGGAGGGGGGAATTGGTGCAGGATCTCATGGAAAAAAGGTACAAAGAAAGATAAGTTGAATGTAATTTGGATGTCAGAGGACTTTTTCATAAGATCAGTGCAAAAAGAGTATTTAAAGGGGACCACATTTTGTATCTGGAAGGCCCTCATCTTAGAGAGAGAGAGAGAGATTGATTGTTCTGAACTTTCTGGGGGGAGAGGATGTTTCTCCTCTGATTGATTTTTCATATTGCTCAGCTGCTCACCCACAGCCCCATTCTAGTCCAAACAAATAAGAGCAGCTCACAGAACAGACTGACAGGAAGACAGAAATAATGTGTGTTTAAATATGAGTGACCAGATTCTTCTCTGCCAACCCTAACAGGTGGAAAGCTTGTTATAGAATACCTCCTTTAATCATTTCCAACAGATTCTTTCCTCCTCTCTTATCTGTCTATCCAGTGGTAGGACGGAAGAACTTTCCTCTAATTGTTAGTCAGAGTGATGGATGCTTGAATTATTTATAATGTTTGCCACTGGCTCCCTATTCCTTATTTGTAAAGTCTGAAAGGAAGAAGTGTCTGGCTCCCACACTGCTGTTCCATTAAAAGTGCAGGATGTTGGGGATGAAATTCAGCAGGTGTTTTTGAAAAATGACACTGCACATAAAATCCGTCACTTTTGCAAAATAAGTATATGCAAAACATTATCTTAACTCAGCCATTGAAACTTACAAGTCATGGAATTGGATGTGGAATCCTAGCTCTTTTCAACCTTTCTATTGCTGTTGTTGCACTTGCTCTGGGAAGACACTGAAAATGCTGAATGTGAAACTCAAAACACAGAAAACATGTAAATATTTTCCTTTGTAAAAGTTTGGTCTTCCCAGTTGACCATGCTCCCAAGTGTGCTGAAGAAATCAAGAGCTGGTTGGGCATCTAACAGCTGACTTGATTTTTAAGAGATGAGCTCTTCTGACAAAATCAAGAGCAGGGAACTTGTTCTCAAAATGGCCTGCCACATGTAAATCAAATACAGTAAAAGAAACTTTTAATAGATGGGAATCATGGTACTATATTTGAGGAGCATAAAGAAAGGGTGCTCCATGTTTTTCCAAACACACAGCCTGAAATGGAATACACACCAATATGACAAACCATCTTACAGAACATTGCTGTAGGGCAGAGACCACTTAGATTTCTGTATTTTTTGGGGGGGCACAGTGTTTATTATATGCCTGTATATTATTTACTGAATATAACACTTTTTTTCCATTGGGGACTCATTCTTGATTTCTCCTCTGTGCTAATTATGATTGTTCACCTTTTGACAGAGGTGCAGTATTACCAGGATACACCAGGTGGCGCTAATAGCAGAAAACTTCCCTGAGAGATGAAGACACCAAACAATATGTAGTGTTGATAGAAGAATAGTTGAATTATTTACAGGATATATACACACATGTACAGCTTAGTCATTGTTTCCAGTCCAAGGTCATGCACAGCAGTTCAAGAGGGTTCAATGCATAAATCAGAGTCAAAGTCCTTGTAAATTAGTTCAGTAGTCATTTACCATATGAGCAGTCCTGAAGCCAAAGTTCTTCTTCCAATATAGCACGAAAACACAGCTTCTTCCAGGATCTCTCCAACACAGCACCACGACGACAACAACACCAACCAACCCACAGAGTGTGTGTGCTAGGTCTGCTAGCTTTATCTCAGGATTATCCAATCCTAAGATTTCTTCCTCAGCTGTCACAATTAACTCAGCTGTATAAATTCTAGCTATACATATTTCTACAGCTCTGATCCTGACAAATACTTACAGAATTGTATTCAACAATTCCACCAGGTTTAATTTAAACCTGTCACCTTTCCATTCAATTTTATGCATCTTCACTCACAGCTGGTGTATTCGTTGAGGTTGAAGTAAGTAGTCTTTAGAATATGCCTAATTCACCAAGAAATACATGAAAGATCGAATGGGCCCAAACATGGGGATTTCTCCCAAGTAACAGTATGGAACTAAATGAAAGCCATTTATATAGTAACAAGCTTGAGCAAGGGTGATAGAGAAGGTTCAAAAAGTCACAGAGGAAACAGCTCTGCTAGGATACTTCATTTTATTGCAGACAATATGATTATGGTAAAAACATTTCTCTAACATTTTCTTCCCCAACCTTTCTCTATATTATTTCTAAATGTCTGTCTTATAAGCTCAAGTGGTAAAAAAATGCACATGTGGTTTTCCATAATTTACATGACATCCATGTATTTAAAATTTGTAGTCATGTTTCTCTACTTAGGGACAAAATTATTCCTTGAGAAGCAATCTGTAGAAACAGACTTTGGTAAGTAATGCATTACTGAAAAGCACCTTCTACTAAAGTAAGAATTCATTTCAGAATCCTGCTTGCATACGCACCGTGCCTCCAAAAATTATGTTATTTTTTCCCTTCAATTAACCCACTGCACAAATCTTGCATGAACTTAAAAGAGTACTCCTCAGAGATCAGTAATAGACTGGTCAAGAAGAGTCAGCCAAATATCATCTCCTTGCCTCTGTGGAATAATTTATTCTGATCCATAACTTGAAAGAAGTTATTTCTAGAGACCTTCACACCAGCTTTAAATTTCTTGTGGAGATATGAATTATAGACAGTAACTATTAGAACCAACATTTAATTAAACACCTTAAAAAGGCTGTTAAATATCTGTGATAGTCAACTAATGCGAGAAACCATGAATATTTGACATTCTTGAGAAGAATGTTAGCAAAGAATCCACTGTGATCCACACAGTCTAGTGTCAGCAGGAAGTTTTTGGTGATGGGGGAGCAGTCTGCACATAGTTGTCTTATAATTTGCACTCACACTGTGCACTACTACAACACAAGTGTCTGTGTACATCAAAATAATAAATAACATCGGATTTGGAGGAACCATACCCCAACAATGCACATAGGAGAAATAATGGAATCTGCATCACTTTCACATACATAGAAACACTACTTCGTTGATCATGTTTGATAGGAGACTTCTAGTCCAAAATGTAACCTTTCCATGCTTTGGGAAACATTTACATCTGGAATGCTGGATGACCACTGCCAGCCATTCTAAACAGCACTAAGCAACATGGACTGATTCCACGTAGAACTCTGCAATCTGGTTTGTCCTCCAAATGTTTTATCTTTAGTCATGCTCTGGTATCAAAGATATGATAATCCTAGAAAAAAAGCACTTGGCTAGAGAGGTTACAGAGTAGTAAGGATGGACATGGGAAAAAGTGGAACATCTTGGTGTGTGTGTGTGGGGGGGTGCCTCAGGAGGCCCAAACAGTTTAGAACTCTGCAAGTAATTAATTATTACCATCTTTCCACATGATTGTAGAATTCACTGGTTCTTTGAAGACAAATGAATGGTTTGCAAATCAAAGTTTGATTGGGGATGTGAAAAAGTCAACTTATGGCATGGCTTGAAAGAGGCGCCTGCCATGTTTGTCATGGAAATAATCAGTTGCCCAAGGTGATGTTGCTGACTCTTTAAGCCAACTGCACATTAACTTTTCAGTGCAAATGGCTTGGATATACTATGTACAAACAGTTCTTGTGCTGAATGAGTGAGATAAGCCGAAACACTATGAGCTCTCTGCAGCGATACCATTATTCCCAGAAGAGAAATGACAGGCATAGTAATCAGAAGGTATATTGCAAATTAAACTACACAATCATTAATTGCATTTGAGCCCAGGTTCCCATTGACAGGAGAAATAATAAAATTAGAAAGCAAAGACCTCAGTACAAAGAAAACTCCCACAGTCTTCCTTTGGCAATATGCTTTTAGCCTGGATGGAGGGCAATTTCCTTAACACATTAAATTAATTAATCAGATCCATCCCTGGAAGCCAAGCTTCCATCGCTGTATTTAACCATCAGTGATTTCACGGAATACTAAATAGCCCTTCAATTCTGTTACTTTAATGGCCATTAAATAACAAAAGTGGAAGAAAGACGATCATGGCCATCTAACTATTTTTAATTAAAATAAAATGAAGAAGTAGTTGTAATTTACCCTCCACCTTTGACAGGAAACAGATAGTAAAGTTCATAGCATACACTAGTGAAGAATTCCAGCTTTTAATTAAAACTTTAGTAGTTTAGAAATGAACATGCAACAGCTAAGATATTCAGATCAGCTCTTATCTGGAAAACAGGTTACTTGTGTTACAGCTAAAGGACTATTGCTTACCTTTTTGCTTTGCCATTATTATAATATGAGCGCTGAGTTTTGACCAGGCCTGAGCCATGTTAACTTCCTATTGTACAGAATTAGGCTCATTAGACCAATATAGTTACAGGCATCAAAAATGTCATTCTCATGTACATAGTAAGTTGATATTAAACTGTTATCTGAAATGGCATATTAAGTCCAGGTTTTAACACTTTAAGGTGTCTGGACTCCCAGTATCTTCTGGTGCTTACAAATGGTAAAATAATTGCCATTTTTTGAGAGATGAATATTTGAATTTTTACAATCTCTGGATTGACCCTCCAGATGTATAGAAAGTTAGTCAACAATAGTGACTGCTTCCAAAAGCATTGCTATCCATTTAGCTTCCTCTACAGCATGTATCCCAGTAGAACCGAGCATAGTGTTTGGTGAAAAGAAATCCCACGAGCTTCATGACTATTAAGCAATCATTTCCTGAGATTCATTTAAAACAGTGGTTCTTAACCTTTGTTACTCGGATGTTTTTGAACTGCAACTCCCAGAAACCCCAGCCAGCACAGTTGGTGGTGAAGGCTTCTGGGAGTTGCAGTCCAAAACTCCTGAGTAACCCAAGGTTAAGAACCAGTGATTTAAAACATCTCTCGCTCTCTCAATCTCTCTTTCTGTGTGTGTGTTTATTTCAAAATAGATCACTAAGAAGATGCCAAATTCACTGTAAAGATAGCTATTGTTTTTACATTATCTGTGTACAAACTTGAGCTTGACAAAGCTAATTAAATACCAGTGCAATCCTACATGGGTGTTTGGGGGGGGCATCAAAGGGGTGCCCGTTTCACAGAGAAGGTGCCACTCTGAAAGTCACAGCAGCTGTGAGCAGTTGTTTTTCTTGGCCTTATCCCACTGAAGCCAATAGGAGAACATTAAGCAGTCATACAAGTGCATTCAATATTCAAAACTATGGCCATTCATGTGCATCTCTCTCCCTGTTATCTTCCCCACCCTCAACTCAACTTGACAGAAGACAAAGCCACCTGAGATGATTTGTTTTTCTGTATTTTGATCTTTTGCCTCTACCTTTCAGCAGTGATGCTCATAATCAGAGACAACTTATTTGCTTGGGTTTTAGTTTCCTGTCATTCTCCACAATGCCATTGAAACCTCATCATGATTAATGAGTATTGTTAGCCACTCTGATCTGCCTTGTGCAAATCTTACTGTAATTAGTGGTTGACTTCATAAGGTCTGTCAGGATTGTGAGATGGGCTGGTGAAGGACAAAGGTCAACCACTGATGACTTTATGATTCATATTGCTGCTGCTATAGTTGTATAGTACATGCAGTGACTTATAATATCTTCATTGTGCTGATTTTGCTTTCATTAATGGATCTGGCTTTCTTTTTTTTATATTAAACCTCAATTCCCCTCTTATGCCTCCCATAAAGAAATTGGAAAAATGCATTGCTGAAATATTCAACTATGTTTGTGTTTTCAGGAATATCCTGACATTCACAAAAACTCATGTTCCTTGACAGAGCAGTGTAGGAAGGCTGAAAGGAAACATAGGTAATACACACAGGCCTCCCAATAGCCATGACACCTTGGCATGCTCAGCGTGTGGCCATGTTGTGTACTGGTTATGCTTGTGAGTAGCAATAAATGTGTACAAATTATGCACAGTAAATACCAGCATAACATAAACATGAAATCAATTTCATTTTACCAAAATTTTGGAAATAATAATAATAATAATAATAATAATAATAATAATAATAATAATAATAATAATAATAATAATAATAATAATAATAATAATAATAATAATAAGAAGAAGAAGAAGAAGAAGAAGAAGAAGAAGAAGAAGAAGAAGAAGAAGAAGAAGAAGAAGAAGACGACGACGACGACGACGACGACGACGACGACGACGACGACTCATCAGCTTCCAAAAACCCATGGGAACATCAGGCAGAGAAGATGTCAGAAAATGAGGAACTCAAGATCTTTTGGGATTTTTGGACAGACACCATGAACATAACACACCAGACATAGTAGTAATAGAATGAAGAAATGTCTGGATTATTGACATTGCAATTCCAGGAGATGCCAGAGTTGAAAATAAAGAATTGGAGAAACTAACAAAGTACAGAGACCTGGCAATTGAAACATCTTGCCTTTGGAAGAAAAACACTTCAGTGGTCCCCACAATTATTGAGGCTTTGGAAGCAATATCAAGAAAGTGCCCTTTAACAGCTGGCTTGAGGAAACTCAATCTTCACCAAACTTGGAGGGATTGTAGAGGAGATTCAGGGGAAGCTTCCCTGCAATTTTGTTGTCTCTAGTTGCCCAAGTGTCCATTTTATAGCCCAACAAATCAAGAAATCAAAAATAGCTAGACATTCGTTGCTGTGTGTTCATCAGGGGCATTGATTTGTATGAATACGAATCAATGAATTAGCAATTTGGTTATTCATTCTTTAATTCACGCCCATGTCTAATGGTGGCCCATTTCAGAGTTATCTAGGTAGAGAATATTCAGAAGTGGTTTGACTTCTTCTGGGGGGTGCCATGGGACTAAGCAGCTTGCCCGAGGCCACATAGACTGGCTCTACTCAAAGGAGACACAGTGAAGAATCAAACTCCCAACTGCTGGCTCTGCAGCTAGATTCCTAAAACAAAGAGTTATCCAGTCAGCTAATCTAATTGTATGTTAGATATAAAATACACATACAAGCAAAAGCAAAGCAAAGTGTGCTGCTTATATACTGCCCCATAGTGCTTAAAGCATTCTCTGGTTTAAAATTTAATTATGCAGGCTACACATCCCCTTGCCCAGTGAGCTATTCCATTTACTGACCTCCAAAGGATGGAAATCTGAGTGAGCCTTGAGCTAGTTACCTGGGATTGAACCCAGCTCAAAAGCAGAGTTTTGGTTGCAGTACTGCAGTATAACCACTGCACCAAGAGGCTCTCTGAGCACTTCTTTTGTTAAAGAAAAAAGTTTCAGAAAGAGTAGTAAAGAAGCACCAAGTTGAATATTTGCTTTATTCTTTTGTTGCCCTCTGTTTCAGTCCTTCACATCACTTATCTAAATGACTATCTCTCTGCAAGATTCCATGCTAGAGTTGGGCTTATGTTTCACTGATGTATAGGGAACCTGAATCTACTTGTTTTCCTCCTGCTCCCTTCTATTGATTGTTTGCAATCCAGTTTTCATAGAGACTGTGAGATCTTAAAGAAGTAATGATGAAAATCAAAACAAATCTATGTAATTTTCTTAATTTTGTAGTAATTGCAAAATGCAACATAATTAAGCTGGATTAAAAAAAGTTACAAAAGTCATATATGTAGGCTACCTGCTGCTTGCTAGCCTTACATGAAGCATTTCAGCCTACAACACATCAAAATAACCCAGGCAAAGACAACAGCCAAGCAGCAACAACATTAATTTCCCAATAAGTAGGTCAGAAGAATTACTTCCAGGCTTAGTGCAATAACCCAACTTCCCATTTGTTTTTAATGTATCTGCATCTAACCTAATTGGATTTTTAAGAAACACATCATATGGTAACAAATACACTGGATATAAATAAGGCTAAGCTGGAAAAGCAATTTGTTTTCTGTAAGTTCTTTTAGTGCTTATCAGTCATCCGAACAATGCCTTGGCCAGTTATCCACCTGAATCATTATGATCTGAAAATAACTTCATGCTTTCTTAATTTGTCATGAGGTTCACACAAAACATGAAGAAAAGGGTGAGGGAGACACCCTGGGCTCTTTCCCCAAAAGAATCAGTTCAGTTAATTATATGCAAATCAGCTTCACTAACAGCCACCTAAATAACTCAGCCTTGTCTTTGTTACCCAGGGTGTTACAATACCATTCACAGGGAATTGGGCGAGTGATATTAATCAAAATGCCTTGTGAGTTGCAATGAGCTTACTTGATAGTTGACCTCTGTACCTTCAAAGACTGGGATATACATATGAAAAACAACAAATGGATTTTAAAAGAGAAAATGTTTTGGAAATTTTATTTGCTTCTCACTGAAAAATGCTCTTTCTCCATAGTTTTAAGAATCTCAGAATGTCCAACAGTAAATTGATGGGAGACTACATTTGGAGGAGCAGCATGTTACCCTGTTTCCCCGAAAATAAGGCCTAACCTGAAAAAAAAAGCCCTAGTATGATTTTTTCAGGATGCTCGTAATATAAGAACTACCCCCAAAATAAGCCCTAGTTAAGTGAAACCCTGCCCTCCACCATTGTGCAGCATTGTGCAGCAACCAGAAGATGGCATGACTGTAAAATAAAACATCCTCTGAAAATAAACCATGATCCGTTTTTTGGAGCAAAAATTAATATTTTATTTATTTATTTATTTATTTATTGAATCTATACCCCGCACATCTAGTCAATTGACTACTCTGGGCAGCTAGCAACATATAATATAAAACAATTTAAAATATAAGAACATAAAACATCAATAGAAAATACTCAAGATGGAAGAGAAAAACACATAAATCAAGTAGTGGTGTGGGGGGGGGAAGGCTTGCCTAAACAGCCAGGTTTTCAATTGGCCTTTGAAAATGCCCAGCGCAGGGGCCATGCGGATCTCAGAAGGGAGGTTATTCCAAAGGCGAGGAGCTACTGCCGAGAAGGCACGGTTTCTTGTTTTTTCCTTCTGGGCCTCCCTCGGCATTAGGCTCCTCAACCTCACCTCCTGGCTAGTAGATTTAGGTGGGAGAAGGTGTTTCACCAGATATTGAGGCCCTAAACTATTTAGAGCTTTGTACGTAAGCATTAGAACTCTGAAATCAATGAAGTACTGAACAGGCAGTCAGTGTAAGGCGGCCAGAGTGGGAGTGATATGTTGATGTTTCTTCACCCCACTAAGGAGTCTGGCTGCTGCATTCTGCACCATTTGGAGTTTCCACATTGATCTCAAAGGTGGCCCCACGTAGACAGCATTACAGTGGTCTAATCTCAAGATTACAAGCACATGGACCACAGTGGTGAGTGACCCAACATCTAGATAGTGACGCAGCTGGGCAATCCACCAAGGATAGAAATAGGTGGTGCGGACCACTGACGCCACCTGGGATTCCATGGTAAGTGCCTAGTCCAGATGGATCCCCAAGCTTATATTCCAAGACAGGAATATAAGACCCTGTCTTATTTTCAGGGAACACGGTAGTTTGTTGCAAGAGAATTTAGGGCAGGAGTAGGGAAACCTTTCTTCTGTGAAAGGCCATGTTGCATTGGAGATGATAGGTCAAAGTGGTTAAAACCACGCCGTCTTCTATCTATCAGCCTCTCCTCTCTCCTGTTTTTTTGCCATTCCCTTTCCTCCAGGCCCAGCCCTACCATTAGTCAGAGTGAGAAAGTTCACTCATGGAGCAGATCTTGGCAATCTCAAGAGAATAAGAAATTATTATTTAATTCTTTATGGTGCTCTGTGGGGCATAAGAGGAGATGAAAGAAAGATGGGATTAAAAAGGGTTTTGTAGGACATTTGTTTCATTTATATATCCATCTTTCCCCCCCCCCTTTTCTTTACCACCTCTCCCACAATCACCACCATACTTCTCTCTGTCCAGCCTCCTCCTACCTGCAGAAAATTAGAATCCACTATTGCCCCCTTGCCCCAGATCTAGATTTTTGACACTCTGCCATATTTGCTGCGGCTCAATTAATTAATTCATTACATTTATATACTGTCTATCTGGCCAGAGGTCACTCTGGGCTGTTTGCAATAAGATAAAAAATAATAATCAATATAACAGCTAAACTCTGAAAAGCTATGTCAAATTAAAATGTTACATATCTTAGCTTTGTTTCCTTAAGATGGTATTCTTCTGAATGTCTTCCCGAAATCCTGTATATATTGTTGCGTTCAGTAGTATGCTTGGGCAAAAGTGATTTACAAATATTGATGGACACCATAGATGGTTGCTGTGGGTTTTTCGGGCTCTTTGGCCATATTCTGAAGGTTGCCCTTCCTCACGTTTTGCCAGTCTCTGTGGCTGGCATCTTCAGAGGACAGGAATCAGAATGCTGTCTGTGCTCTGTAAAACCCACAGCAACCATCAGATCCCGGCCTTGAAAGCCTTCGAGAATACATTGACACCATAGATGTTTCACAATACCTTTAAGGTTCTAAACAATAATAGTGTAGTTTTGTCCACTTGAATGTTGTTGTTTTGAAATGCAAGCCTGTGGAGTTTTAGAAATATCTTCACACTGACTCAACAATGAATTCATATCCACTGACATCAACTTGTACAATATGCATATATAGTCTGGTTTCTTGCTGGAATGATTTCTGATTGATCTGTAAACAGCCTTGAAAAGATTGCAGCCACTGGAATTTTAAAGTCTATGCGTATTGACAAGAGAATGTACATATTGACAGTTCTGCGATATACACACATTTTTGAGGTATCATTGACATTATTCATATCAACCAGACAATTTACAAAAAGCTGCTGAAATATGTGCATTACTTGAAACCTGTTGAAGAGCTTGCATAATGCCTAGGGAGCATACAAAAAAGCATCTGAATTATGAACATACTGAGTAGAGAAGAAAAAAAATGTTTCTTTGGAGTGAATGGACAAATTACAGAAACCTGCTCACACTTGCAATTTAAGCCATTTTGATCCCAGTAAAGAAAACACTCTGTGGCTTTGTGTCTAACTTCTTTTACTGCCCAGTAACTGTGTTACTCATTGTGACACAAATATATTCTTCCTTACTTTTTTGGAAAGAAATAGCTTACAGCCAACAGTGTTTTTAAATCTGTTGTTTGATCTCTTGTGAGCCACCCTGGTTCCCCTATGAAGAGAAAAGTGGCATAGAAAGAAAGAAAGAAAGAAAGAGAGAGAGAGAGAGAGAGAGAGAGAGAGAGAGAGAGATTTCATTTCCTAGGTGTCTAGCATTCAATTATCCATTGTTTTATTCTTTATTTGTTTGTTTTAGTCTCATATAGCAAAAATGTCACCATAACAATCAGCAGAAACAGCAGAGCTGTAAGGGACCCTATGCATCATCAAGTCCAGCACCTGTCAGAAACGCTACCTTGTACTTTACATTCATAAACTGAAAGGAATATTTATCTTTTGTATATGCATATACACATAGGACTACATATGGACTATGTATGTGGATACATCTCAGTTTCTCTTCCTTCTAGTTTCCCAGTAACAACCACTGGAACAGAAGAAGGCAACAAAAGCCTAGTATTCTGAGCACTTCAATGCCCTTCCTAATGAAACTGAGTAGAAAATATGTCATTCTTAGGAGAAAAGTGTGATTTCTCTCCCAGGGGTCTCTCCAAAACAGAGGGGTTGTAAAATTCACAAATGTACAAAGTACTATGAATAACAGTTGAAGGAGTTGGGTTGGTAGACTTAGAATGAAGAAAAGACAGCTGAATTTAAGATATTGTGGCCATCTTCAAGTATCTGATTACTGTCATAAGGAAGATATAGCAAAGTTGTTTCCTGCTGCTCCAGTGGACAAGACCAATAAATTCAAATTACAACACAGGAAATTATAATACTATTGTAATAATAATTAGACACAGGCACTTCTTATTTATATTTAATACAATGTGTGGCACCACATAGTGTGAATTCTGTTCCCCCATCCTCTGCCAGGCCAGCTGGGCCACTAACTAGGCTCCATTCATCACTAGGGTCTTTCTGTAGCAGTGGCATGCCAATCTCGGCAGGAGTCCAACTGGTCCTGCCCCACCTCCCCAGGCAGCCAAGCACTTCAGTGAGGAGGCAGCTATTTGGAAAGGTGGGGCCAGCCTGGCAGGTCTCCTGTCTAGATTGGTGCTCTGACACCACAGAAAGATAACAAAGAGAGCCCAGTTAGTGGCCCAGCCAGCCAAGGGGGGTGGGGTGGGGGACAGAATCCACACCGCATGTCATGCTGCACTTCATATCTAAGAAGAATACAAAGCTCCTGTGTCTAATAATAATCTTAGAACTGCAGAGCAAGAAGGAACCCTATGGATCATCAACTACCGGAATAATAGAGAATCAAACTTCCAACCTCTGGCTCCACAGCCAGATATGTAAGCCACTGATCTATCCAGCATTTCTTATGACTAAACATTAGAAGGTACATAATGATGGGAGTTGTTGTTCAATTGAGAAATATATCTGTGTGAAAAGTGGTGGATTCTTCTTCATGAGATATTTTATAGCAATTAGGATATCCATCTATCACAAATGCATTGGCCCTGAATTTTCTGCAGTGGTAGGAGGGACAGAAGCACAGATTCAGAAAACCTTGAACATCTAACATAAATAATCCTTGTGATACCTTCGATCTACAGTTCTGTCACTGAAATCCAATAGTAACAGTAAGTAATAGTGAAAGCAGGCTATTGAATGAGGGGAGATTTGGTTAGTCAACTCTTCTATAAGTTCCATTGATTCAGTGGGCTTACTCTTGTTGCAGCTTACTACTGGATTTCAGCATATGGATACCATTAGAGGTAATCACAAATTTAAGGGATGCTTAGATTTCTTTCCCTTGTTTTACAGGTCAGAACATATAATAATATTATGAAAAACAAGTCTGAAATTTTAACAAACCTTCAGCTGTTATCTTAATTATCGATGTAATAATGCTCAATGATACTATTTAGAGCCAAAAGATCTGGCTCTTTAGGCAGGCCTTCCCTCCTGTCAATACCTAATTTATTTGCTATCTACAATTGTATTAATGTTGTTGTTTTTTCTTTTCTTTTATTATTCTTGAGTGTTGTTAGCCACCCAGAGTAGACTGTGGTCTAGATGGGCGGGATATAAATTAAATAAATAAATAAAATATTTATGTGTGAGTCAATTTGTTTCTGTCTACGTATTTGTCTCTGTGGGTCTTAAAACATAAAGTCCTGAATGGAAACAAATAACAAGAGCTTTTCATAATGTTGGGATTTGAGGTTTCATAAGAATAACCTTTCTTTTGTCTTGAGTTACACTGAGATGTGTGGGGAAATGAGAAAAATGCAGAGTTGATTAGTGTGGTAGCTTTCCTCCCATGATAAAACATTCTGTTCTTGGTCTATTTGGAACATTTTAATGTGCAATTCAGCCTGTTATTTTCTATTTCGAACCTCTTCAATCAACCCTCTCTTTTCAGCTTCCTCTCTGCCATTGATTTATTTCAATTAAGGATTGCATGTTCAAGTACCATAATTGCCCCTTGTCACTATTAATTCCCATCCTTTCAAATTTATAAATGGATGCAGAGTCCATAATGAGAAGTTCAGAAACACTTGTTCCACTTCTAAGGAGACAAATGACAGTGGTGGATTTTGGAGTTAGAATCCTCAGCAAGCTGGAAAAAAACTACAACTAAGAGGAATGCCGAAACATCTTGGACCCTGGGGAAGAATGATTGAATAGAACACATTCATTGTAACTGAAGTGAATGGAAAGGTGAAGTCATTATTGGAGTCAGTGGAGTAATTTCTGAAGGCATCTCTGGGCTCTGGGTACAGCCTGCACCAGAGGCTTTAATCAGATACTTGCTCCCAACAGAACTTGTTTATTAAAATATATTAGGTTGAATCTGAATCATATATGTTCTTTAATCATAGTATAGAATCAAAATATTTGAAACCTCGTATATTTTGATGTATGGAAGTGAGAGCTGGACCATAAAGAAAGCTGACCGCCGAAGAATTGATGCCTTTGAATTGTTGTGTTGGAGGGAGGCTCTTGAGAGTCCCCTGGACTACAAGGAGAACAAAATTATCAATTCTAAAGGAAATCAACCCTGAGTGCTCACTGGAAGGACAGATCCTGAAGCTGAGGCTCCAATACTTTGGCCATCTCATGAGAAAAGAAGACTCCTTGGAAAAGACCTTGATGTTGGGAAAGTGTGACAGCAAGAGGAGAAGGGGACGACAGAGGATGAGATGGTTGGACAGTGTCATCGAAGAAACCAACATGAATTTGACACAACTACGGGAGCCAGTGGAAGATAGGAGGGCCTGGTGTGCTCTGGTCCATGGGGTCATTAAGAGTTGGACACAACTAAATGACGAGCATATTTTATTATACACTCAATCACCATTTGCTTTATGTATTCACTTTAACCAGCTTATCTTTATTAATATCAGTTCTCTCTATTTCTCTGACTATCTATCTATCTTTGCTCTTCAACCTTTCTCCTTCATACCTTGCACTCTCCGTCCCTAACTCACTAACTGACTAACTGGCTGAATGATCCCGCCCCTCCAGTCCTCTCATAGGCTCATGGAATTGAGCTCCAGCTATGAGAGACAGGAGTGACATGGGCATTCGTCACAGCATCCTACATAAGCGAATGTGTACAAAGGCATGACCATATAATGTTTGGGTATTTCCCCCCCCCCATATTTTGAATTATTAGTATTTCACACTAAATGATAGAAGTGGACATGATATATTTCATAATTAATGACAGTATCCAGATGGTTGTGTGAGCCTATATAAATTTCAGGAATATATGTTAACTTAAAGGGTTTCATTTTCTAAATGGAAATTCTGAAAGCAAGGTGAAATCAGCTGAGTGCCGATTGTATTATTTAAGCATAGGTACAATCTGAATAGCTATTACTATGAGGTTAACATTGTTGCTTTAAGGGCAAGGTTTTTTTTGTCTTTTTACAAGAATTTAAACCTCCTGTTTGCTACTCTTAACATTCCCTCTGTTTATTATGTGCTCAGGTTTTTGTAGCAAATATCATTTCCATGTAAGCAGGAGATGTCTGTAGACATGGTGGCGTTCCAAAGTTTGCAGAAGTAGCAGAGTTTTGGGTAAAAATAAAGCAAAACCCTTCATGAAACTCTAAAACAGATGACAACTGTGTATCTTCTATGGCCATAGAATGCCACTGGGATGGGAAACAAATGGAAAATCTATCAAAAAGGGGAATGAAGGATCGTGGAAGAGGGCCTTGTTGGCTGACTGAAACACTAAAGAGAACAAGACTCATTCATAGTGCAAGATGTTGATGGAAGTCTCACTTATATTGATGATGAGTGTTGGGATTAATAGGCAATTCAATATGTAATTTAATGTATGATTACCAGAAAGGAAGAAAGTGCTTGTAAACTAACATGTTGGATAGGTTGCATGCCATGCATTCCTTGGCCAATTAACTAAGGCTCTTTCTTGGGCATGCAAGGCTGGCCCCTCCTCAACTAATTTTCAACCCCCGCCATCCTTTCCTTATTTTTATTTTAATGTTTTAATGTTTTATTTCCATTTGTCTATATTGTATTGATTAATTTATTACTACTGTCCTGTTATTGCATTGTTTTGTTTTTATACTCTGTTTTATTGTACTGTGTAAACCACCCAGAGTGGCCTGGGTTGCTAGATGGGTGGTATAGAAATAAATAAATAAATAAATAAATAAATAGATAGATAGATAGATAGATAGATAGATAGATAGATAGATAGATAAATAAATAAATAAATAAATAAATAAATAAATAAATAAATAGATAGATAGATAGATAGATAGATAGATAGATAGATAGATAGATAGATAGATAGATAGATAGATAAATAAATAAATAAATAAATAAATAAATAAATAAATAAATAAATAAATAAATAAATAAATAAATAAATAAATTGTTTTATTGCCTTTGTTTAGGCACAGGTTTTTGGAACATGATAGAAGAAAGACACTCTTTTGAGTTTCTCCTCTACTCATTTCTACCATTTTCTCAGCCTGGAGGCCTGAGAGAACCCATCTTTTGTTTTTACTTTTTTAATCTTTCCTATGGCTGGACAGTGTCTGCGAAGCAACCAACATGAAACTGACACAACTACGGGAGGCAGTGGAGAATAGGAGGGCCTAGCGTGCTCTGGTCCATGGGGTCACAAAGAGTCGGACACGAGTAAACGACGACGATTCCTTCTAGTAACCTCTGAGAGCCTTTGTACTTTGTTGAAACTTTCTGTAAACAAATTCATAACCTGCAGAATTTCCATGAGTAAAGAACTATTTTCTTTTATCATAAAAGCAGTGTTTTAATAATTACTAAAGCTGGTTCAATGCAGTGGTGTGTTCATGTGTGTTTGGGAACTTGACACTCAGTTTTAACTCTTAATGTTACTAGTGTTTCTGTTGTGCAGTTAATTAAATTAATGATATTTCTCTCTGTTGGTACTATAAAGTCCATCATATCTCTAACAGTGATCACTTACACTATCCTTACTGATGTGTTGCCAATCAAATGTAATAAAGGTAGAGAGCAGATATTAGACAATACAAGAGTTGAAAAATCATTTTAGAAACAGCATACATAAGCTTAGTTAAAAAAAAAAACCTGTCCAGTGATTAATATATTACTTTATTGTCCACATGAAGCAAGTAACCTGTTGAGCTGTAATAATGTGGAGAGCACTACACATTAATCAGAGCAGCTCACGGTCTCAACTGAGGGGGCTCTCTTTCCTGCAGTGCTAGAGTGAAGCCCCCCTTGATCATACTATAGGCTAAGACTATCTTATTTACAGTTGTCTAGTGAATAAATGTCTTCTCTGTAATTGTATTTTTTATCTTTGGAATCATGTCTGTGAACATGATTATGGGGAACACAGATGAAGCAGTGAGTTCTCAGTCTGTACACTTACTTGGCCTACTGGTTGGGTATGTAATTATCAAAACACGCCAGTCAATAGTAAATTATATATTTGAATAGGTAAGATAAATGTTAGGATGTACCGTACTTTTCGCACCATAAGACGCACTTTTTCCCCACAAAACAGGGGGGTGGAAAGTCTGTGCGTCTTATGGAGCGAAGAAAACAGATTATATTTTCCTGTTTTCTTCTAAAAAATTGGTGCGTCTTATGGAAAGGTGCGTCTTATGGAGCAAAAAATACGGCACATTGTGAAACACATATGCTAGATATAATAGGTCCCTCCAAACACAGCAAGACATGGAGTATACAGGGATGGAACACTGAGTACAATTTCAAATGTAACACAGGCTATGAATCAAGTCAAACCCTGGTGATGTCCATCAGCTGCAGCTGTATTTTGACAATAAACAGTTTTCTATCAGTCCTGGAATTATCCCTAGGCTCCCTTAGGATTCCTTTGGACTTGGGGAAACCCTTGAAGACAGCTGGGTGGGGAAAGTCTTAAATGTCTGTAAATCACCACTGCTGATCCCAATGGCCATGGTGGAACTGGCAGCAATGATTTTCAGACTCCTCCAATCCCATGGGCTCTAAAGGGTTCCCAGCAACCAAAGGGATCCTAGGACAGACTAGGATTCTTGGGGAGCAGGATAGAAAACTTTTTACAACCAAAATATAATGACAAATGATGATGTCATGAGACTTACTTGGCACAACTTTACATTAAAGGATTTCTTTACATTAAAGGATTCCAGCCACTGCATTTGTATAAGTATCACACATACACACAGACACCAATTGTAAGAGAAATAGTAAGAAGAGAGCAAACATAATAAGCAACCTACACAGGCTGAAATCAGAATAAAACCTTTAAAAAAAAAAAAGAAGCAGCAGCAAAATTGAACAGGCAGGAGAAATAAGTGCTTGTGTCTAATAAAACTACTGTCAAGACAATACAGCAGCCAATACATAGATTATTTCAATAAACAACAAGTGAAAAAATAAGGAAAAATGAGGTTGGGTGGGGGATATCTGATGTCTTAGTTTGGGAGTTACATGTTTTAATTAAAAAATGAAAGGGACTCTCTTCATTTTCATGCTCTTTTGTTGATTACTGAAACATGAATGAGTTGCATTAATAAAAAAGAGGTACCTGAATGTTTCCTGCTCTTTCGTGTTTCCTTTTTTTCATTCATCCTCTTTATCCTCTTGTTGCTGTCAACTTTCCTGAGAAATTTTTAATCATAAAAGTATTGCAAAGGCTGCTCTCATCAACCAATTGTGATATCTAGTCGGAAAGTGGGAATTTTGAATTGGTAATGGGGCCTAGAGTGGTTGGAAGCCAGTCAGGAGAATACTGTGTTCTTTCTTTGCTTCGGTTGCTTCTTTTCCAAAAGCCCCTGGCACCATCTTGGATTGTACTGCCTGCTTTTCTAGCTCTGTCACTCACTCCATCTTGGACTCCTTTTTTTTACCTTGATTTTAGGGGTTTTCTCCCCATTTGTTTATTTTTTGCTGCTTTTGCTAAGGAGCCTGCCTGTTCCAGCATGCCTCCTTGGGGTTATTTTTTTATCAGTTTCCATTGATTTCTTTGGGGATTTTTGCTGCCTATCTTGCCTTTTGAAAGAGACAGACAGAGCTATGTATGTGTGTTTGGCTTTTAAATTGTTATTTTGCCACTTTTTCCCTGTGTGTGTATTCGGATATGCATGATCTCCTTGCTTGCTTGATTTTTTAAAATGTTATTTGGTTCGTTTACTATGTATTTATTCTGGTAAAACTGTCCATTTTGGTGGATATGTGAGGGACTGTTTTATTTGGTGGTGATGATGATGACTGTATTGTCTGTTTTTGGAATGGATTAATTCTCTGTTGTCTTGGCCCTGATTTTTGTTTTTGTTTTTTTACAGGTTTACCAGTTCTTTAGGGCATTTTTGTACTCACAGCAGAAAACATAAACTGAGAAAAACAAATGAAGGACTGTTGTATGAAGCACACACACATAAACCTGAAACAATACAAAAACAAAGTTTTCATGATACACACCCCCAATCTTCAGTTTTAATTGTGAGAGACGGAGAAATAACTCTTTCATTATATAAACAGGTGCTAAAATATTTATATATTTCCAGCTGGCAAACTACCCTTCCAGTTTCTTGGCCATTTCAGTCACTAAAAAGTCCAGCCAGATTTTGGACCCAGCTGACCAGAGAGGAAAAAAAGTACAGGAAAAAGAACCACACCAGCTAGTACTTCCCTCTATGTAGTTGTCATTCTAAATTTACAGACAGATTCAATGACAATCCAAATCTCATGTTCTTCATTCCATTCAATGTCCTTCACCTCCCAGACCTGCTTCTTTTTACTATTAAAATTTAATAGAAATAATCTACTCTGCATCATCTATATAACAAAACATGGTTAATGTACACAACGTATGTGATTAGAAATGCACAAAATAGGTACAGCATAAATTCATTTGCATTTCCTCCTTCCTCCATCTCCCTCCTTCCTTTCCAGTGGTGTGCTTTTTATCAAACATCAATATGAATAATTTTTCAGCTGCGAATGTGCATAAAAGATCAGAGTCTCATCAATAACATCTAAGTTTGTGTGCGTGAAGGTGGAAGAGGGCAGACACAAAAGCATAGAAGATTTAATTTTCAGATCACATGAATTTCTATTGCTTCCAAGCGACAAAGCCAGGCACTATCTGTAATTTGTATCTGCTGTGCTTATTTCAGATGCCTTTGTGTTACAAAGCTAGGTAACCAAAATAAATAAAAAGACTGGAGCAAACTCCAGGGAATCCTTCCAAGAGGTGTATTTCTTTCTGCAGAGTCAATTTCAGACATAAAACCAGGAGATATCGATCATCTTCAACTAAATGAACCTTCAGATTTATTCAGAGTCATAAACAATGATGTGATAAATAGGAAAATGATATATGGATTGACCTTGCATATAGAAATCTGTAGAGCAAGAAAATTCTTTTTCTGCTGTTACAAGGTACAAGCCTCCACACTGGTCCCTTGGATCCTATAGACACAGCAGAAAAAATTATACAGACCTTCTACATGTCTCTTTGTGTGTAGAGCTCAGTGAAGTGGCTAGTAAAAACTCCTATTTGTGACAGTCCATCACAAGTGGGAAGCAGTGGAAGACAGCAGGGCCTGGCGTGCTCTGGTCCATGGGGTCACGAAGAGTCGGACACAACTAAACGACTAAATACCACCACCACAAGTTGCTCCTTGCAAAGTGTTACAGGACCTGTTGTACAACTTTCCTGTGGTATTTATGCATAGGAAATGTACAGAACTCCTGATTAAACAGGAAATATGTTAGAAGAAAGGGAGTTTGCTAAGGATTCCACTATCCTAGAACAGTAAGGAGTAATTGGTAAATGGGAATATCAGGCTAATCAGGTGTATATCAAAATCCAGTGGATCTCTATAAACATGGAAATCAATGGAGTATAACACCAAAACATTTCTATTAAAATTTTGATGTACTGTACACCTGAACACCACAGGCAATGTCTCAATGCACAGAAGCATAAATTCTGTTCAGAGGCAACATATATTGACATGAAGAAATAATCTCTGTCTTGCTTTTTGGTGTTCTCATAATCACTACTAGAGATCAGGATAGCAAACAGTCCAGGTTTTTTTTTATGTTTTTTAATGTAAAAGGTGGCTAAAATATCCCTTCCTAAAGTCAGGTGAACATCTGGTTTGACAATATTTTGTTGCCGGTTGACATAATAAGCCAGAATAAGTGTAAGCAGTGTCAAATAAGGACAAGCAAGAGCTAGTTATAACTTGAGCTGGCTGACCCAAAAATCTTATAAAATATTTTTCATTCTGGTATGAATCAGTTTGCTGTCTCCATCTCTGCTTGAAGTGTCCTGATTTTAAAGGCCTCTTACTGAATTACTGCAGGCTTCATTCTGAGAAAAGCTTGGAGTCTCCCAGAACTGGAATCACTCTCACAAATTCCCTCATCCCTTGCTTACTTTCCTCTCTTAAATTCCTAGTTCTCCTCACCTCCCTGACTAAAACGTCCCTTTCTTTGCATCATTCGAACTCATATCTTGGCAACAATACATTACATTTAGCATGTTAATGTTAAAATCATTAGTTTCTTGTTAAAGACATGTTGCAGGTCAAAACCTGTTTCCCAGTTTTCTCCAGCAAGGAACCAGGCACAATGCAACCATCTGAACCAAAGTCCAGTTTTATGGATTAATAGCAAAGTCAGCTGGGACTTCTCTGAAAAGCAGAGAAGATCCCGAAAATACAGTTTACAGATGTTTTGTAATAATACAAAGAGCCATAAAGTTCTACAATTCTATTGTTCACCTTTACCCAAAATCAGGATCCTGTCCCTTATTGGGCAATGATGCTAAGATTCACTAAACTATTGCTTCCCTATAGATATGCACAGAAGATGCCCCTACTCCCTTTGACTTGTAACAGGGATGCGTCTGAATGTCTGGAGGAAAGTGTATCCATCTTCCCTTTATCTATATGTATGTTTATGTGTCCTTCCTGGGCCTTAATGTATGGCCTTCAACTTCCAGCTCCCCTGCTGGGTTTTATGTTTCGACTATCATCTCCTTGTTTCTGCCTACATTCCTGAATTGGGCCATCTGCTAGATCAAAGGTGAGTGGGCAGAAGATGAAGTTATAAAAGAAACTCTATACTACCTGTGAATGTTTTTCCTTTTGACTAAACTGTGTGAGAATATATGAGGCCTGCAGTTTGGCTAATTCTGTGAGACCTATTATGCTAAAACTTAGTTTGAGCATATCCAGGTATCACTCCCCCTTTTAAAAATTCTGACAATAAAAATATGTATGAATTTAAATCTTTACCCCTATGTATAGCCGATTCAACATTAGGGTTAGGACACATAATAGAACACAAGGCGATGGCTTTAGAAACAATGCAAGCTATCGGGCCTAATACTAGCAAAAGAACAATTCCCATCAAAACATATCGGAAAGTAGAAAACTCAGGTATCCCGGACGCAAGCCAAAACCAATCCCAGTTTTCCTTGTTTTCAAGCCACACAGCCACCAAAATCCAGACTCAAACTTATGGGTAGCCCAAAAATTGTAAAGCCATTACAATTAAGGGCTTTGGGTCCAGATGTTGTAAAAACAAAGCATACAAGATATCAGTTGGGTTATTTCTAACAAAATGAATGTGGGTTTTTTTTCCGTGTAACATCCATCTCTCACCACCCCATGAAAACGTTATATTACAAATTCCCCAGCCCCCAAGTGGTTTATTTTCTCCTATAGTTTTGTTAAAACATATAGGCACTGCTTGGAAAGGCCCTCAAAGTGAAAAAGGAGTTATTGGGGAATCTCCTACCTCAAATGCCTAAATCAATTTCTTGTACCAGTCCTCCAGGGTGAGTTGCACCAGCTATGAAGAAAGTCCTAGGCATCCACGGAATGGAAAAAACACCCCTACAAATCCAACATGTGGGGAGCTTGGTGTGTGTTAAAGCCTGTTGATGCAATCGAACCATAGTATTCTCTTCAACCCCTCCCCCTTTTTCAGTATTTATCCACTGAGTCCAATATAGACAAGGAAAAGAAACCCTATCCTTTTTATTAATTTATCTAAATCCCTTTATCCTGTTTTCTAAAGAGAAGTTAAAGATCTTCAAGCCCAGTCACTGCCAACGGCCTCGTTTTTCCTTCTTCCATCTCTTTCCCGTTGTTCCTGGGAGGTGGAACCATATCAGGTAGTGAGGGGTTTCCTTCAGCCTGCCATAGTGTATCCATACAGCAATCCCTTCACCTTTCACACAGGATGGCATAGTCAGGAGCACATGGTAAAGACCTTTCCACTTCTCTGTCAGTGGGGCATCACTCAGAGATTTCACATATACTGAATCTCCCTGTTGAAAGGGGTGCAAAAGATGGTCCAAAGACTGCAGCTGCTTCTCCAAAAGCAAGTGATGTTTCTCCTGCAGGATGTGGGAGATTCCAAGCAAATAGTTATGCAAGTCCTCCCCTCTGCCTTTTGGCAGGCCCTTCGAATCCATGCAGAAGTTAGTATCAATGAAAGCATAGCCATACAGGGACTCAAAAGGGCTAATAGCCAATTTCCCATGTGGTAAAATCCTTATCCACAAAAGGGCGTGTGGGAAGAGATCCACAGACCCTAAACTAGTTTCTTGTGACAATTTCCTCAAGTGTGGTTTCAGCATTTGGTTCAACCTCTCAACTTGGCCCCGAAGATTGGGGATGATAGGCAGCATGGTACCTCCAATAAATATCAAGGAAGGTAGAGATCTCCTGAACAATTTTTGCAACCAAATGAGTGCCATTGTCTCCCAGGGTATTCCGTGGTGCGGAATAACCTCCTTAATCAGCTGTTTCACCACTTCCTTTTTGGGTGTTAAAAATCTAAATCACAGGGAGCTATTAAGCCCGCCTGTAGCAGGGTCATTAAAACCTTCTGTAAACCCAGGAGTGTGCCCCATTTCAATGGGCATTGCTGAATCCAGACAGGTCCCCATTTCAACTTCAACAGATTCTGCTGTTTTTGGCCTACCTGGGGTCCCATCAGCCAACACAAAGGGTACTACTTCATTTATTACTTGCTGGAGCATAACATCCTGTTCCGGCATCTCAAGGCGTGAGTTCTTTAAAGTTAAAAGGAAAGCCATTGCTTCCTTGTTCCCAAAAGTCACTCTGCGCCCATCTGCATCAAATTATAGTTTCCATTCCAAATTCATCAGCAAGTCACAGCCTAATAGACTTGAGGGCCAATGTTCAGTATACAAGAACTTATTATCTAAAGTCTATCCTTCAATATAGACTGTTGCTGGGGGCAATATTGGAACCTTTGTAGTCCCACCAAAGGCATCCACTACATTCCTTGTCTAGGTGTTAAACCTTCTGGAAGTTTTGTTAGAACTGAATGTTTTGCCCCTGTATCTATTAGGAAACAGAATACATCATGCGGAAGGCTGGACTGGAGGAATCCCAAGCCGGAATTAAGATTGCCGGAAGAAATATCAACAACCTCTAATATGCAGATGATACCACTCTGATGGCAGAAAGTGAGGAGGAATTAAAGAACCTTGTAATGAGGGTGAAAGAGGAGAGTGCAAAAAACGGTCTTAAACTCAACATAAAAAAAACTAAGATCATGGCCACTGGTCCCATCACCTCCTGGGAAATAGAAGGGGAAGATATGGAGGCAGTGTCAGATTTTATCTTCCTGGGCTCCATGATCACTGCAGATGGAGACAGCAGCCACGAAATTAAGACGCCTGCTCCTTGGGAGGAAAGCGATGACAAACCTTTACAGCATCTTAAAAAGCAGAGACATCACCTTGCCAACAAAAGTCCGAATAGTCAAAGCTATGGTTTTTCCTGTAGTGTTGTATGGAAGTGAGAGCTGGACCATAAAGAAAGCTGAGCGCCAAAGAATTGATGCCTTTGAATTGTGGTGCTGGAGGAGACTCTTGAGAGTTCCCTGGACTGCAAAGAGAACAAACCTATCAATTCTAAAGGAAATCAACCCCGAGTGCTCATTGGAAGGACAGATCCTGAAGCTGAGGCTCCAGTACTTTGGCCATCTCATGAGAAGAGAAGACTCCTTGGAAAAGACTTTGATGTTGGGAAAGTGTGAAGGCAAGAGGAGAAGGGGACGACTGAGGATGAGATGGTTGGACAGTGTCATCGAAGCAACCAACATGAATTTGACACAACTCCGGGAGGCGGTGGAAGATAGGAGGGCCTGGCGTGCTCTGGTCCATGGGGTCACGAAGAGTCGGACATGACTAAACGACTAAACGAAACGATCTATTAGGGAGGAGACAGTATGTTTTCCCACTCCCATATTCACAATGAGGTCTCCTGGTGGGAGGTGGAGGACCCCCGGGGCCCTATCATGCCTCATCTTCTTCAACAAAGCCTGGCTCCCAGCACTGAAAAGTCAGCCTGCAAAAAGGTCAACGAACTCTACCCAGGCACAAGGACTGATCACCTTGTGCCACAGTGTGAGCATTGCACACAAAAGACTAACTAACAAGCCATCAGTTACAGTGACAGATCGTCTTCACCCCCTTATCACAACAATAAGAAAAAACACTCTGATCACCATAATCACCCAATCTTCTGAAAAGGACAAAGAGCTGATACCATAGCTACAAATACTCAACTATGCCACACACTACACCAGAACACAGACAGAGTTCTAAATCCTATCCTTTGAAGATACCGGCCACAGAGGCTGGCAAACGTTAGAAAGAAAGAAAAACCCAGAACACAGCCAAACCTACAACAACCAAATGGGAGACTATTTATCATGTCAATGATCCATGACAATGGGTGGAGAAGGACTGCAGAAATGGGAGTATCCCTCACCCCCAGTCCTTTGTCCTTCTAACGAGCCTATTCAGACCAGGGGGAAGTGAAACAAAGATGGAGGATATATCAGGGGTCTCCTATCAACTCTCCTCAGACAGAAGAAGCTACTTGAATGAGTAGCAAAATGTTTCAACCTAATAAGAAAGAAGTCCAGTTGTCATGACTCAACTTCCAGATATTTTACCTGCACTGTAGCAGTCCTCATAACTACTTCCCTTTTTTTCATATGTGTCTGTGTGTGTGCATGTATGTGTACTTTGGGCTCGTGGGAAGATTTTCTTCTTTTTCCCTTCTCATCATTGTAGCAGCTTCTGCCCTTCAAATTTCTTAGTCCCTAACTCCTGCTTCCTGCTAGAATTTGACTCTAGCCCTCTACGTTTTAGCCAGGGCTTACAATAATAGCCCAAACCATTTTTGCCTAGGGAGTTTGTTTCTTTTGTTGCGCCCCATTACTTTGAAGGTCTTTCTGGTTTTGATTTTATTTACCATTTTGTTTTGGCATTTGTTTGACCCTATTAAGTATTTGTATACTTACTGTTGTTAATTTTTAAATATTTTCTTTTAATAAAGCAAGCCACCGTGGGTCCTATTTGAGGCAAAAGCTGGGGTAAAATATTTTAAATAAATAAATAAATGTTTTCCCATAATATTTCTGAAGAATGCTTACTTTAATATCTAGATGCTTGCTCATAGTTTTCCATTTATGCGGCTCTACTGTCACCTTTGCTTTTCGCCAAAGCAGTATTTGTGCACATTTTGATTCTTGTCTGTCCAATAACAATTCTTGTTAAATAGCTCTGATACATTGCACTGTTGTTATGGTTCAACAACAACTTACACATCTGTATTCTCAGAAGTTCATACATGTGTTCTGGCAACATACCAGATAGTGAAACTGCATCCAAATAGGAAGCTTGTATGAGTCAGGATTGCATATACTTACTTGGATCTAACACATTCCTGTACCCATTGGGGAAAGAATGACGCCCGTAAAGATGTGGCTCCCTCAAACCATTTTACTGAAAGTGGTAACTGAGAACATGGGAAACTGCCTTATCTACCAGGCTACATTCATTAAAGGTTCATTTAACTATATGGTTTACACAGACTCGCAGTAGCTGAACAGTACTTCAGACAGCAGATTTCTCCAGTCCTGTATGGAAATGCCAGTGATATGAACTCAGACCTTTTGCATAAAAAACAAGTATGCTGCCACTGGATAAGCTTTTTCAGGGAATGTTAGGCAATCAAAATCTTGTAGTGGAATGCTACACATGTTGATTTAGCAGGAAGCCCCACTGTGTTCAATAGGGCTTACTACTTAGTAGGTAGGTTTAGGATTGCAGCCTGAACATTACCATAGGAAAGAAATGCTGCCTTTCTCTGGGAGAAGAAGTAGCAAGTTATAAATGTTATTTGCAAAAGGAATGTCAGTTGTGTCCCCCCCCCATCCCCCATACCAGCACAAGGCTAAGGACACAGATAATTGCTTCTCAGCAGGTGGGAAAATAAGCTGACTTTCTTGGACTTCAGGCTTCAGTACGTGTGCTGTATTTATTTCAGAGCTCCAATTTTTCGCCTCAGTATTCTTTAAATGGTGTGTATGTTTTTTTTTCAGTTTTCTTGGCTGTTGTATCTTAGTTTTCTTGTTTTTTTTAAAAAAGCAGCAATTGTTTCTCATCTACGAATGCACATCTGCTTCATGTGTTAGCCCCTCACTTCCTAACTTGTTATATAAAGGTGTTTCCCATATTTCCGCTTAAAATATGTTCAGTTCAGAGTGGCTGCTTATGTATCACTAAAGAGAGGGATGGGGGGCACTGATTTGCTTGAGACCTGCCAGTTAGAAGCTTCCAATGAATGCCAGTGGGTAGATAAATTGTATAGATGCATAGATCAACTTGGTGTAGATACCAATACACAGCTGAACGTGGAGATAATCTATTCAATTTCATCATAGTCTCACAGCTTTCCTGTTTTGCCTGCATCCAAGTGTTCGGTGCTCATGGGACACTTCTAGGTCCCTGCTTTCTTCTATGATACTTTTTGTTTAAACAAGACTCAGAATTCCAATAAAGGACAACTTCAAATGCCAGATTGTCTTCTTCAAAGTAGGCCATAGAGCCACAAAACTTTTCTTATTGATAAAGCATTTGATATGTCATTCAAGAAAAAAAAAGTTATATTCCCCAGTGTAATGTGTAAGAAAGGTATCCAGTGTGGTTTAGTAGATAGAGTGATGGATTAGGACAAGAGATTCATTCATCCCTGTTTGTAATGGCGGCAGCACAGGTGCTGGTGCTCCTCTCCCTGCCTCCTCTGGCTCAAACAGTCACTCACCAGGAACAGCTTGCTTGGTTTTTTTCCTACCTTCTTGGCTAATCCAGTCATGAACAAGAGCACAGACTTCTCTGCCCTGCTCTTTTGTCTGAGTGGGAGACCAGCCAAGAGAAGCCTGAACTGTTGCCAGGACTGGAAGATAGATCCATTGAGGAGGTGAAAAAAACAAGCAAGCCGGGCCTAGTGAGTGGC
Organism: Pogona vitticeps; assembly: GCF_051106095.1. NCBI lineage: Eukaryota > Metazoa > Chordata > Lepidosauria > Squamata > Agamidae > Pogona > Pogona vitticeps. Next base: position 58,616,658 of record NC_135785.1, read on the forward strand.
TGTTTGAGCCAGAGGAGGCAGGGGAGAGCATCATCAGTACCTGTGCTGCCACCATTACAAACAGATGAACCAGGATGAACCAATTCAGGCCCATCTCTCACTAGAACTCTAGAAACCAGATTTCAAAATCCCACTGGGCCTTGGAAACTCAGTAGAGGAGAGGAACTGGTAAAACCACAACTTAAATTTATCATTTACTATCACATTTACCTGTTAGATTTGCTATAAGTCAGTTCCAACCTGATGCCATAACTAATTTTTGAGAAGACGAGATATTGGCAAAGAGGGACAAAGTTTCCAACACAATGCTAGTCAAGTGGTACTCCCAGCTAGCATAGTTAAATGTCTGTGGAATCCACTTTGCTGAAATGAGCATTTGGTAATAAAATTGTTATAGAAATTACATTTTCCAATTGACCAAATTGAGTTCCTAACTGAAGTGTCTAGTTTCCATTATTGCTGCACTCTCGTGCAGCAATTACATTGTGCTGGCAGAGCAAATCAACATTCTGCAAGGCAATTCTAAAAACAGAAGCAATCCAAAGAAAACATAACTTTTAAACTGGACTTCAAATGAGGAACCATTTTGTCACAGTTGTAGCAGATAGTCTCCTGTTGCTCTGTGCCAAATTTGGGGAAGGTTGGAGAAAGTTGTAGAGTTAGGATTTTTTAAATAGTAAAATTGTTTTACCTCCATCCCATTCAGAAATCGATGCCTCTGAACAGCCTCAGATTTAAAATAGCTCATATAAAGGGGTGGGGGCAGACTTGCTTATCTTGAAATAGAATGGTTCACCTTGCCCACTTTTTAAGGTGAAAGAATCAAGGTTGCAGGGACTGAAATATTGATCCTCAAAAAAGGTCTTTTGAAAAAGGAAGAACAGCCACTTTATTATACGACTAAGAATGTATGAGAGAGACATGCCAGCCGAAGCCTTGTGAAAGAAAGCTTACATTGAGGGTTTTATAGATAGATAGTACTCAGCAGCTGTTCATCATTCCCTTTTTCTAGGGCATCCTGGGACTGTGAAGTTTTCCCAAGGCCACAAAGACTGGCTGTTTTCCAGGAGACATAGTGGGGAACTGAACTCCCAACCTCTGGTTCCACAGTCAGATACCTAATTCACTGAGCTATCCAACCAATTTAAAATGTTTAAAGATTTTGTTAGTATTTGTTCCTGTAAATACAAATACTTGAAATCTGACACTTCTCTAAATCTGTTAATGCCTTCCTCTTTTGCAAAGAATGGATAGCACCCTTTTGGTTACATAATGCTCCACACAGCAGAAAATGAGTTCACAGTATCAGAAGTAGAGATGTGTGAATCTCACAGCCTCTTGCTCTTGGTGAGAAACCACCAGGTGGGAGGGGAGGAGCCCTTCCCCCCCCCTTGCAACAAGGTTTCTCTGTGCATTTTTTCTTCCCACGGGGAAATCTCATTACACATCTTGTGAGATTTCTCAGATTATTTACTGTCTTTTTCCCCTCAGAAGAAACACCTATGAGCTTAGAATTCTTACAATTCCTCCACAAAATGACATTTGCCTAAAGAAAGAAAGAAAGAAAGAAAGAAAGAAAGAAAGAAAGAAAGAAAGAAAGAAAGAAAGAAAGAAAGAAAGAAAGAAAACCTTTATTTTCACTGGAAACCAAGAAATCTTGCTAGTAAAGAGTAGAGTCAGTGTGGAGTCTCAGTGTGACAAGTCTTTGGAAACTGCTGTGAACAAGAATTTTGATAAGTCCTCTGTACTTAGAAATTCTAAATGTTGGAAGTCCTCCAGATGTTTGGGACTTTAACTCCCTGAAGCTTCAGAGAGCATGGGAAATGGTAAGGAACTGTGGAGATTATAATTTATTTATTTTTTAAGAGAGTCAACAAAAGATTTCCCATCTTTGGTATATAGGATGGTAAATGAGAACAGAGTTGATTATTGCTTTTACACTTTGCAAATATTTAGCACAACAGTGAACAGTAAGCAATAAAAAAATAATTTAGTAATAAAACTTTCAATCTATTTTTTTAAAATATATCAAACCTTGACTTGTCCTAATCAGAAGGTGAAAACATTGCATATTTTTCTATAATGGATGATTCGGTAAGTTACTTCTCTCTCCCCCTTTCATTCTGTCTCTCTCCTTTTCTATTTTAAGACCTATCTTCAATTTGATATGCCATGAATAATGTTTTACAGGACTCGGGAGGCTTATTTTGTTTAATAGCAATCTATCAAAGTTGCCAGGTAGAGTTAATCCTGCACGCAAAGGCGACTAAAGCTGAAATGATCAGCACCAGGCTTTTGACATCCATGATGTGGTTTTCTGATCAGCTGTCTTCAGCGGAGATCAAAGGCCGATTAGCTATAAGAGTCTGTGTTCATTTGACGGAGAGCGATCAACACCGGAATATATTAAACGTGTGTATATATTTTTTTAAAAACTCTACCAGAAAGAAAATCGTTTGAATGCCACCAAAGTTTCTCCAGATCAAGCTGACACAATCTGAAATGCTGACCCAAAAGTCGTATTGAGCTTTGAAATTTTCCCCTGCCTGGTTGGTGTGCTCGACTTTATTCTTTTCTTTTTATTTATTTCTTTGCATTTCTGCAACAAAGGTAAAGGCAAAAGATATTTCACATTGTAGACAGACAAGCCTGTAAGTTATTTTGTTGTAAACAGTCATTCTTGCTCAAATTGGTGAAAATTCATGTAAGAATCACAGGGTTATGTCCCAACTGTGCAAACTCTACTTCTTGAGAATCTAAGTCTGGCAGCTACCTTGACAGCTGGGCTTTCAGAACTATCTTTGCTTCTACAGTTGCTACCACCTATCAAAGAGCAAAACTGCTTACAAAATAACTTTCTAGAGAAAAAGTATATCCAGATATTTGGAGGAAACACATTCTAAATTATTGGACAATATCCACTTTTCTCACTACTCTAACTCCACTTAGCATGAAGAATATAAAGCATGAGTGTGGATCCAATTCAGTGGCTGAAATCCTGTTTCCAGAAGCTACACAGTGTAAGGCTGTTGTCATCATCTGTGGCACTTTTTTTAGAAATAAAAAATTTCCAATCTTCCCCAATGGTCCGAAGGCTCCTGCGGAAACTCTTTTCTTGTGACAAAACCATAAGGGTCATGGGACTAAAAAGAAATCGTTGATTTCTGAAAATCACTACTGCCAGGAGGACTACGATTTTCCAGAAATTAAAGAGACTCCACCGTTCCACAGCCTCCAACAGATTTCTCAAGAGGAAAAAAGATCCCATCGGAGCTCCAGAACTGGAAAACATTGTGGCTGATGATAGAGTCAGCATGAGATGGCATAAGTTACAGAATAGGATTTCAACCAATAAACTTTATTTGCTGAAGGCCTACAGGATATCATCTTTTCAAGCTTCAACAGTGAGTCAACAGTGAGAGATCATTCATTCATTCAGTTTATATACTGCCCCATTACTGGAATGACGACACCGGCTGGTTTATATTAGATATAAACTTACAAACCCTTGAAATCCCACAGTAACAAAACAAAACAAAACAAGAATACAGAGATCCAGCAGACAACAATTATAGCCATAAATAACCCAGTGAAAAACCCTATAAAAATCTGGAATTATTTTTTAAGCTGTTGTTGACAGTATCCTGGATAATTAGTTACAAAAAGCAGCTATAATTAATTTGGTATTTTTCATCTTTCTAAACATAAGGAGGGAAGAAGCCTGGTGTACCTCTTGGCATTTTATTCCAGAAACTAGGGAACTGAAAAGGCACAGTTCCTTATATTCACCTCTTTTGCCTCTCTCAGTGTAGCAGCTTTAACAACACGGATTGAGAGGAGTGTGTGGGACAGATAGCAGGTTTCTGGAAGAGATGTTCCAACAGTTATTAAGATCCTAAGCCATTATGGGCTTTATACATCATAACCAATATATTGAATTGAGCACAGAAACTAAAAAGCAGCCAATGAGGTGCACAAAGACTGGGGATATATAATCAAATAGACTAGTCCTGATAATCAGTCTGGCTGCCACATTTTGGACCTGCTGGAGCTTCTGTACTGTTTTCAAGGGCAGCCCTATGAAAATAGAATTACAGTAGTCCATCTTTGAGATTACCAATGCATGAACCCCTGATGCTAGACATTTCCTATCCAGGTACAGGGGCAATTGAGCAATCAACCAAAGTTTATGGAAAATATTCTTGACCACAACAATCTATCCCTCTTTCAATGAACAGGAAAATGAACTCCAGTTTAGCCCCAATTGTTTGTGGAGGGAAATACACCTGAGCAATTCTAGTTCACAGAAGCATGAAGAGATCTGCTGAGATGCATGATCATGAACTACCTTGGAATTGAATTTCTCCAAAAAAATTTTTAAAATGTGTGTAGGATGCATTGATGGGAGAACAGTGAAGCTATAGCAGTCTTTCATCTGGAGATGGGGCATGGCATGTGAAGAAGAAAGATGAACTTTCTTTCTCACTGAAGGGAAAGAAAGGAAGTCGAGAAGTTTCAAATTTTGCAAGATCTCATTATTACATAACAAGCCCCCAACACCATTAAAAAAAACATTCTGGCTCTCCCCCTCCCACCCTTTTCATTGGTATAAATCAGGAGTAAGTTCTTTTGAAGTCTGTTGATTTGCACCATAAGCCAGCAGGTAGAAGCATAGAGGAGTAGCTCATGGGAGTGGAACAGTTACTTCCGATACAGATCTGTCATTTAGGGGAGATGAAAGGTTGCTGCTCAGTAAGGGCTCCTTTTAAGGATTTCAAAGATCTGATTGATCTGTAGCCTTCTCTTCACCAGCTGTGCCTGGCAACACTGGAATTCTCCCTTCACTTTCAGGGACTGGGTATAAATATCCTAATTTCTTTCAAACATCTGGTAATATGTGTCACAACAGGAGCTGTACAATTAGTGAGGGCCATCTCGGTAAAACTGGATTCAAACCTCTGTGTGAGGATGCTTCATGATTTGTCTCTGTGCTTTTCACAAAAGAAACTCACCACTGGAATTGCCAGTGTCCCCTCAGATTCTTTCAGTGTATTTCCACCCCTAATGCACAATCCACATATCGGCCTCTTACCTTTATTTCTCATCTTTACAAACGGTCATTGAATTGAATTGCAGTTCTGGATATCAGATTTAATCTGAAACGGTGAGTAATGCAAGGAAGAATAAGATAATTTGGGGATTACCTGTCCCCTTGTACATTGAATTTACCAGGGTCTGTCATTATTTGTTAACTTTAAAAAAAAATAACATAATCCAAAATTACAACCAGAATGAGCAGGAAAAAGAGGCACTGTCTTAAAACAAATGTGGAAATAGATCAAATTGAACAAATTCTGTGAAACCAGAGGGATGGTGAGACAAAACAAGGAAACTCTCTCTACTGGAGATGGGCATGAACTGCTGATTCAGCAGTTTGTAATGGTTCATTCTTCAGATGCTCAGGTGCCCCAGTTTCCTTCCCCCATTTCCTCCAGTGGGAGCTCACTCAGAAGAGGACGTAGGGCAGGGAAACCCAAGACGCTGCCTCTGAGCTATCTTGGACCCAAGCTGTTTAGAGCTTTATAGGTTAGAACCAGCACTTTGAATTGTGTCTGGAAATGGATCAGCAGCCAGTGGAACTGGGGGGTTGCTTTATGTGATTCTGTGACCAGCCCTATTTAGCAATCTGGATGCCACACTGAGCAGAGACCCACTGAAGCTTCCAAAAACTTTCCAGAGGCAAGTCCATGTAGAACACATTACAGTAATCTAGCCAGGATGTAACTAAGGTATGTGTTACAGTGGTCAAATATTTTAGACCAGTTGATGAAAAATTTCTAGTGTTCTCCACTTTACAGGCTAAATATCATCTCCTTATGAGTGCAGAATGGCAATATCTACAGCTTCAGCATTTATTGATACCTATCTTTGGTCCATCTGCACTGAGAGCTTCCGAATCTCCTAAGTCGTTGGAAAGAATTATTGGATCTGTTCAGAATCCTAAACCCATAACTGTGGTTTATAAATGTTTAATGGATCTTTTTAAGATAGACATTCATGAGCTCAGAGAGATATAGAATGGAGAATTAGAAGGCAACACAAAATCTAAACAATTGAAATTTGTATTAGAATCTATGCAGGATATTTCCTTATATTTGAAATTAAGATTTGATACAGCAAAAATAGTATTTAGAAAGCTTGTTTAGGAAAGGATTGTTAAAGATGCAATATGGGCAACGCATTATTGATATATATAATCTGGGCTTGTCCACCAATTCATTCATTTTGGTTTGAAGTCACTGCACATATTAATGCAATACTGGGGAAATATTTGGTGTTAACAGATATTATATTGCTCTCCTATGATGTCTAACAAATGTGCAATGAAACTTGACTTATTTATAGTCCAAACTTGGAAGGATAAACATCCACCATCCAGAGGATCTGTTAGCAGTTGCAACATTTGAAAAAATATCATGCAGATGCCAAATTCATGAGGGCTTTTCCTTGGTCACCTGGAAGGTCTCTATTGATTTATATGCTTCATTATAGGTATATGTAGAAATGGTTACAACTAGTGCACAGCCGGACATAATAAGGGCCGGGGCTGGACCATCTACTCATACGTCCACTGCTACCACTGGCTCCACTCACCCTTCCAATCACTCCAGAGCTCGCAGTTGGCTATCCACTCCTGGCAGAAGGAAGGAAGATGAATCTCCCTGCCAGGCTAACAAGCGGATAGCCGACCGCAAACTCTGGAGCGATTGGAAGGAAGAGCGGAGCTGGCAGCAGATGTGTGAGTAGACAGTCTGGCCTCAGGGGGCTGGACCCTCATTATGTCCATCTGTGTTACTACTCTAGTTACAACTATATTCATATTGCAAGTTTATAATGGTGGTTTATATTACATGTTAACATTATTGTATCTATTCTTATATTTTGTTCTTTTTAGTTTTCCTTCTCAAATGAACCCCCAACATCTCCTTTCAACATTTTAGTTACTATGGCATGAAGAAGGGTGATTGTTCTCTGGGCTTCGAATGGAATAATTGTATGTGTCAATGTGGAATAATAATTGTTCTGTGGGATTTGACTGGGTAGGCCACACAAATAGCCTCCCCCATCCTGGTAATAGCTGTTTTAATTTATCTCATTAAAAAATAAATAAATAAATAAATAAATGAAGAACTAGTAACCTATATCTAATGACTCAGAAGAAAGGATGAAGCAGATTAGGATGTTTCCTTAAGGGTAAAGAGTGGGTTGACCATGATCTGTATGCCCCAATGGTCAAGGGATTCCACACACCTCTAAACAGAACTATTGGGTTACACAGCAGTATTACTTGGTTCTTAATAACTCATCCTGTGGAACCCTAGGCTGGATTAGACAGTGCAGAACGTAGTCTACTCATACACTGATCCATCCAAGGAATGTTCCTGGGTCTGAACAGATTTCATTAATCAGATGTAAAAGACATGGGCAATGCAATACCATGAGACAATCCCAAGGCTGTATTAGGATGGAGAACTATGATACAGTATTTGAGGCAAGTCAATCACAGCATCAAAATATTGCTTTGCTCCCTGAATAGTTATTTGGAGTTTCATCAGAAATGTTGTTAGTGTGCACTAGGGATGGGAAGATTTTTTTTTTAAAAAGGGGGGCCATGTTGATGTTTCCCCACAACATTGAGATTTTCCCCACAACAATGCCTTGTTTCTCCTGTTTTTCCCCTCATTCTTTGTCTGCCCCTTTGCACAACAAACTGCCAAATACTGGACAGTTCAATTTACTACCACTTTATTTGCTACAGTTATATTTACTAAACCGCCTAGAGTGGTCTTAACCGACTAGATAGGCAAGATATAAATAAATAAATAAATAAATAAATAAATAAATAAATAAATAAATACTACAGTTGTCAGATGTATATTTAACCAAAAGAATGGTTTACTACTGTGTTTTCTGCCCACTCCGGTAATTAGGGATGGAGGAGAACTGTGTTTCAGGCTTGTTGTTGTTGTGAATGAAAATATACCAAACACTTGTAAATCTCTTCATATACGGCATGGGAAAAATCTTGAGATTAAAGAAAATGAATGTACGAAAAGTGGAAAGTGACTGATTCGTCCATCCAGATTTTGGTTCTTGTGCAGTTAACTTTTAGATATCTGTCTTTGAATTCCTGTGAATTAAATTACATTGGTTCTTATTTAGACATGCCCCAATTTAAAGATGCTCCTCATTTTAAATGCCTAGGTGCAAGACAATCCTCTCCTCGATGAAGAAAGGATTGTGTTGCACCTAGGTATTGAATTTGAGCTGTGAAGATTGCAGATAATTTTGCTGCAGCGTATTTTTGAATGAATATCCACTGACTTTGAGCCTGTCCAAGCTAGGATATAGATATAGTCTATGGATCATTGAGGGCATGGTTTGGCTTTTAAAAAAGCCCATGTCCTCTTGTGTTTATATCTCAATATTGAAAATAAAGAAGAAAGTGCTGTCCTCTGAAGATGCCGGCCACAGAGACTGGCGAAACGTTAGGAAGAACCACCTTCAGAACACGGCCAAGAAGCCCGAAAAACCCACAACAACTACAAAGGGTTGTTTGCTATTCAGATGGGAGGAGCATGGCAAATGGCACCTCATTCCTCCCCTTTGTAGCTTGATCTGCTCCAGACTTAGACTGGGAAGTTCGGACAGGTACTTCAGCATTTTGGGGCCAGGATATTTGAAACACAACCTCCTCCCAAATAAGCCTGTCCAGCAGTCAAGATCTAAAATTAGAAATCCACTCATATCACTATGAGAGGTTAGGTTGGAAAATCCATGAGCAGCACTTTCAATAGCACTTTGACTGTGCCATGGGCACGAAGTCAGGCTGCCTTCATTGTTGTTGAGCCTCCAGTGGGCAGCTGCAACTACTATTCCACTTAGTTTTTTGTTTTTCTCATGAGCTTTTAACATTGTTTATTACTGCCATTATTGTACTGCAGAGCAAATCAATATTCTACAAGCTAATTCCAAAAAGGCAACAGAAACCAAAAATTTGTAACTTTGAAGCTCACTACCATTCATGCTTATTGAAAAACAGTCCTGACAATTGCTTTGTGTTTGGGTAAAAAGTTGTTAATTGATGGAAAAAGAAGTCAGCTTCTGAGATTTTCCTTTGGTTGGTGTCACTTTGTGAATGGTAGTGAGAGTATTCTATAGACCATCTTGATTGCTGTCATTGGTGTTGTCAGCATTCAGGCTGTCCTTTACAATGTAAAGCTTGACATCTTTTTTCCTGCTATCCGCACAGGCACAAACTGGGCCATTCCCTTCATTTTGAATCATAAACACAGAAGCACATTATACCCCATTCAAAATCTAGAGGCTTTTGAAGAATTGAATCGAATTATACAGTATGTCACTTTGGAACCCATGGTAGGCACAGAAGTTATTTTAAAAATACTTTTAATAAATAAAAATAATTAAATTAAATAGTCCCAATTGAAGTAGACTTATTGGCCAAAATCATATTGCACATGTATACAAAGGCATAACTTTTCAAAGTAAATTGCAATAAATTAAGAAATCTCATATACATTATCTGTTTCATGCCAAGTCGTGCAACTCAGAGTGCAACAGATAATGCATATGTTGACTTCTTAACCTATGGCAACTTCAAAATGTTACACCTTTTACATAACTGTGCAACAGGATTCTGGTCATTGAACCAATGGGATTTTGGTAAGTAGACGTGTGTAAGTTTTATTGATTTAGTGTGTCTGCTCAAGTACAGACTAAAAATTATTTCTAGCCCATAGGGTTTTATAAATATTTGAGGCAGAAAGAATTTGTGCTTTTACTAAAAAAAATTTAATGTGGAAAAAAAATGAACCTGACAGATTTTTCCCGTTTATGGCTATAAATTTTAGAGCAAACCATCTGGGAGGCTCATGCAAATTAAAGGACATTAATATGGAGCTGCGTGGGATTTCCTCCTGACAGCAAGCATGAATAAATTTATTTGTGGTATCACTAAACCCTGCTTAACACTGTTTAACCTCTGTGCATGTCTTCCACATGAAAGGACTGGAGAGCTCCAGTTCCACTTGACCACCATCACATTCAATTACCAGGTGAAGTTCCACAAGACTGAAGAGGACTGTTTGTGGTCTTCAACAGATGAGTTGGCTAGGAATCCAGGAAACCCAGGGCTCAGATTTTCATGGTCAATGTCCATGTTATGGATAGCAGAGAAGCTCCTCTTCAGATGCACAGTCCTCCATGCACAGGAAGATGAAGAAACTGGGAAACAGAAGGAGGGAGCCACAGCTCTCCCATCCTCATTTATAAAGTACACACGCAAAGGCAATGCCTTAATTACTTTACTGTTATACTGTATACTTCATGATGTGTTTCTGTTGCTTTTTCTCTTTTCTGGGAAGGTATACTTAATGTATAACTTAAGAAGTTAGCTGTCACTGTGATAATGGACAAGATGGATCTGACTCTTGAATGGTTTTGGCCAAAAATAACAGCAAGTTAATTAGCAACATAACTTTGCCTTGCCTACCAAAATCCATTTCTTTCCAAATGTACTACTAAAATATCAGCTTACAGATGCTCTGTGGCATCCACCTCCCTGTTCACCTCTTTCTCTGCACCATTGTTTGGATGCATAGCACTGTAACTCAGTGTCAACGTCTGTTGTCTGTGTCGTCCCAAAGCAAAATTGCTCTCTTAGCTTGTGTGGATGTTGATGACAGATGTTGCAGATCACTCACCAAGAAGAGATAACAGGATAACAGGAGTGCCTTGCATCATTATGGGACATGAATCTTCAGAAGTAATTATAGGTGGCAACAACTGAAATGACAATCAGCTCCCGCCGGTCTTTATCTTGCTACTGAAAACAACAGTATGTGATATTTTCCTTTAGGAACATGCTGCCAGATTTAGGACCCTGCTGTTTGGTATGATGACCTAACATGCATGTTAAGTAGGATCTGTTCTTTCATTATGGTTTCTCATAAGAATAATATAAAAATACAGGAAACTAGCTTATACTTAGGCCATTGGGTCATCTAGCCTAGCATAATTCTCTCAGTGGTCTTTGGTCATTTTGGTTTCTTTTTCCTGAATCATCTGTGATTTGTGTGCGTGTGTGTGTGTCACAGATTTAAATAGATCACCCCAATGTTTGCATCTCTACAATTAATTTTTACTTGTTTGCTTACTATATGATGCCAGTTGTTGGATAACAAATTGTTTAGTATATCATTGTCTAACAAGGACATGGTGGCGCTGCGGGTTAAACCGAAGAACCCTCCGTGCAGCAAGGTCAGAAGAATCCATGCATCGGAGTGAGCCCCCATCGCTTGTCCCAGCTCCCGCCAACCTAGCGGTTCAAAAGTATGCAAAATGTGAGTAGATAAATAGGTACCACCACGGTGGGAAGGTAACGGTGTTCCCAGTCTAGTCGCGGTGGCCACGTGACCATGGAGGATTGTCTTCGGACAACACACTAGCTCTATGGGTTGGAAACGGAGATGAGCACCACCCCCTAGAGTTGGACATGACTGGACAAATTTTCAAGGGAATGTTTAGCTTACCTCACTGTCTGGACAGAAAGCATGACCTCAACAAAACAGAAACAGGGTGAGTTGAACAAGATAGTATGAAGTAACTTTACCCGGAACATAGATACAATAGTGCTGCAAATAATTTTGATGAGCAGAAGATCATGAGAGTCCCTATAGCTATGGGTGCCAAGGAGAACCTGTTATTCTGTTGAGCATATTCAGATAGCTAACCCTCTACATTAAAAACTCAGTCATAAAATACAGTAAAGCTGACAAACTATTAAACTCACATGTTTACAGGAGACAACTGTTTTCCTTTGTATAGGAAGAGATACCGCTGAACTCAGCAGTGATTTATTTCTTTAATGTATTAATTCAACTTGGGCGGTGGAGGGGGGGAACGACATTCCACTGACTGCAATGCAATCTTTAGCTTTTAGTCCCAAATGCAGTCTTGCAAATAGATGTTGCAATTTAAATGGCTACCATGAAATAGTGACATTAAAGAAAAATACTGTTCTTAATTTGTTCATTAATAATGATTGTTCTTATTCTTTAGACTTAGCCTTGCTACCACTACCACTACATTCACTTGCCAAAGAGCAGAGTTTTCACACATTACTGGGTATTCTAACATATGATATACTTATCCTGCTCTGAGGGAGGGGCAGAATTCACAACTATACCCCTCACCTGTCTTTTCCATTACATCTCTGTAGAGATCACTGTTGTTATCTGCCATCAAGTCCGAACCAACTTATAGTGACCTAATAGGGTTTTCAAGGTAAATGAGATGTTAAAGGAGTGGTTTAGCTGGCTCCACACACACTCCATGTATGAGCAGGGAACTGAACCCAGGTCTCCTGAGTCCAAGTCCATCACTCTATCCACTACACCATACAGGGTAGCATATTGCATATTACTGGTATGTTTTCCCCAACTGTTCAAAAACAAATCCCACTGTTTGGAGAGCAGAAACTAAGAGGAAATGCAGCTAGAGCAGGAAATAATGTCAGGGGCCAATATTGGCTGGTGTGGTTGACAGAACAATGAGCTGGTCTAGGTTAGTGGCTCAGCAGCATCAGAACACGACATTAGACTCTGACAATTTATTTCTGCCTCAATTAATTAAAATGTTGGCAATCTCTGTTTATGAGTGACGTTATATAATACACTCCAGTATCCAAGTCTACATTAAATAACAAGCCAGTTTTAAAGTGGGGATGGTACATTCTGAAAGTGGAGTGTTGGTGTTTGGTCCTTTTCAGTCAGACCCAGTTTTGGTCTTCCTTGGGTGAGAGGCAACCACAGGCATTTCAAGGTTGGCATGCACTCAAGATGTATGCTATTAATTCACAGATAATTAATCCAAGAAAGCAATTAAAAGCAATAAGAACAGTTGTGGCTGGCTCATCAGGACATATGGGAGACTGTCCTGCTTCAAGGTCATGTTACCTCAAACCAGCCAACTCTTGCTTGCTCCCTTTCTGGGTGCAGGCCCCTGCCTATTTTTCCGGCACATCGAATAACAAGCCTCATTTGTGTGAAAGAGGTGGGGGAGGGAGAAGAATGAAGCAACGGCAGGATATTTCTAATTTGGGGGCAAGGTATATTTTTCTCCAATTACAATGTGAATGAATGGGGTGAGGCAATTTCTGCGTGAGCACCTGTCTGCTTCTCTGCATGGGTGTGCTTGGGTGTGCCTATTTTAGCTCCTGGTTCTGTCTATCACCCCTGGAATTGCCCACCATTAGCCTCTGTGCCTTCCAACCCACCAACCACAAGGGACACCAGCCACCCGTTCTTTCTTTCCACTCAGTGTAGTTTTCACAGAATTTATCCATGGATATTAGAAGTGGCTTATTTTGCTGTGCAGATCCAGGCAGCTACATATTTAAAATGGGACAATGTGTCAAAGCCTGAAAATTGAACCAAAGCAGAAAGTTTCCTTATGGGTAATCTGTTGCAGGACATACTCTGGCTCTGGGCTGGGCCAGAGCTATCGTGCACTCTTTGCCTTTAGATGAACTACATCCCATCCTGTTTCATTTTAGATCTGTTCAAGTATTCTTAATAATGCTCACTGACAAGAAATTCATTTCAGTTTCTTTTGATTCTCCTATTTATTCTCATTATTATTCATCTGTTCATCCTACAGGATGAAAAAAAGTGATTTTAAAAACCCAAACAAAAGAGAAAAACAGACTTATTTCTGCATCACTGAGCAAAGGAACTGGAAATGGAGAACCAAGGAGGTGGGGCTTTTTTTAATTTTTTGGAAATTAATATTTTAGAGCAGGAGGAGATCCATTATGACCCTATGGTCCCAGTCTATGTAACTCCACTCTTAATTATTTTGTATAACTCAATTTTAATCCTAGGTATTCTTGTATTGCTAACCTGCTCAGATACCATTTTAGGGGTTCTGACCTGGATGTACAATGTGAAGGCAATGCTCACTTTCTGAATTACACCCATTTTAGAGCAGAGTCTTGCAGTCTAGCTTTCAGGGCGTGTTAGTGACTAGCAACTTTATTCCCTCCCTCACCATTTAGCAGGGCTGGGGATTCAAGTTGCAGAACTCTTATGTGAAGTCAGACTGAAGTCACACTGGTGACTCAACTCAGACTTGATTTGGGTTTGTTTGTTTTTCCAGACTGGACTCCTGACTCAGAACCCTCCCTTTTTCTGTGGGGGGGGGAAAGCTTGTTTGTAATAGGGACTCACACTTGGGGCTTGGGACTCAGAACTGTTGGGATATGGCAAGATCTAAATTCCAGTCACTATAGAGTTTGACTATTTGCTTTGACTGAAGTAGACCTCACCTGGTGTATAATCTAGTTTAGAGTCAATCCTGTGTGTTAATTGGTGTGTTTGATGAACTGATTGGTGGTTTTTAACTTAGCATGGTTTAGGGTGGCTAATGAATTCAATTTCAATTCCTAGTCAAGCTCTACAAAAGGGGTTAATTGCTTTTGCAGCTCAGTTTTCCAGCCTGCATCCACCCTTCTTGCTTTTACTGCCTTTTAGTAGGTTTTATTAGCCTACTTCTTAGAATAAAAGTGTAGTTTTAGCAATTTGTTATTTTACTAGAAATATCCTGTTTTGCCTTTTCTTAACAGACTCAGATAAAGATTATTACATTATTACTTCATTTTCACCTGGCCGTCTTCATTTTCTTACAAGAACTTGGTACCAAAGACTCAGACCCAAAAACTTGCCAACATCCCTGCTATTTAGACTTTTTCTCTATATATAACTTTCTTTTTTTAAAGGATTTGTATTCTAGTGCTATGATTCTTAGGAGGTAAAGACCTTCCTCTGGCATGTATCCTTTGTTAGTCCTGATAACTAACTAAGCTGTAGCTAATGGGACAGAGCTATCTTCTGGAATTATTTTTATCTCATTTTTGTGATTCTTACTTTTTCCAATCAGGTTTTCCTTCTCTTCTTACATTTTGTTTTCTTCACAGATTTTATGACTAGGGCAAATTTTCCTCCATCATTTCCTTGTTCTCCTTAATGAGTGCAATAGGAAAGAGATTTCAGTCTGCGGAACAGAAAAAGAAAAAGATGTCTTCTTTAAGGTGAGCCAAAGTAGATATTAGCCCCAGAATGATGGAAGTAGACTGTATTGTATTGCCTGCTGAAGAAAGATCATTCATAGTGCAGAAAGCAATTCTCTGCTCAGTGTCTTGTAGTCCTTTCAAGAGGCCATAGCAGCCCCTATGGTCTCTGAAGGAATAGGTACTTCAAAGGAAAATATGGCTAGGCCAGTTGTGCAAAAAAGGTCAGTCTCCGTGTCTGTTTAAGGGAACTGGCTCTAAAAACCGTTAAGCCTTTACAAATGGATGTGATTCCTCTGCAGTGCATCCCTTCTACTAGTGTGTTTCCTTCACTAGTGATATATTTCTCAGATGCCAATGCCCAATGAGCATTGCCACTCCACCCCAGAACAAAGATGCGAGACATAAAGTGATGGGTTAAACTAGGGCCGTGCTTTATTAATCGTTGTACTATTTTCAACATTCCAACAACAGAGAGGGGCCTGCCATAGTGAGGAACATGTATAGCTGGGTCTCACTGGACCCCTTTCTCATGAAAACGTGTGAGTCCCCTGCCCTGAGTTTTCACTGTCCTATAGACAGCGCAACTGATCTTTCTGTGACCTCCCTGGGTCTCAAGCCCCTAGTTCTATTGTTGGCCTTTTGTCTCCTCCACCCTGCATACTGTAATCTCATGATCTGCATTGCTGGGAGGTTGGATGAGCTATAATGAGCTATATACTTATGCTCTCACCAGGATTTACCGATCCAACTTCACTCTGCACTACTCGCCACAGCACAGGGACTAGCCTAGCTCTGTCCCTTGCTGGCCAACACCATCAACGGCCATGCACAGGCCCCTCTGAACATCCTTGAGGAACAGCTCCATTCTTTGATCAGACAAATATACCCTATTATTCCTGAAGAGCTCAGGCCTATCCAATCAGGATGCCCTATCACTACTCCCTGACCTCTACAAACTGTGCAGCATACTTCCCTATTGACTCTTCTATGGGCTGTGTTGATGCACTGTGGGGAACAGTCTGCTCTCCAACTCGATCGAGGTACTATTGTTGCCCACAGGATGCTCATTGTCGGGTGCTCCACCTTCAACAAATGCAAGTCATGGATTATATCAATCACCAATGACTTGCCACTGCATTTAGCCAAGTCATTGCCTCCCAAATGTACTACCAACACATCAAGGGGTGAACTGTGAGGGCCGTGGGGCACTGCTTGTAAGAACACATCCCGCAACATGCCCCTCTGGCCATACCACTCCAACTGAGCTGCGGCCCCAAGGCCTAAATTTCAAACCCAAACCAATCTAGCTTCATAACATGCTGCCCAAAATACATAGCTGTGAATGATAATCAGCACACACAGCCTTGATCTCAGAACCACCAAACCTGCAAGAAACAAGGCCAGCTACCAACCTAGACCAGCAGGAGAGTGCAGATATAATTACTAAAGCAGCCCGAAGCTAATCAACCCAATTTTTTAATTTCCTCGCACTGCAGGGTGAAACACCCCTGCTCCTGACTTGCTTAACTCTTTATTTTATTTTATTTATTTATCATATGCCCCCTTCCTTTCCTCCTTCTGTACATTAATTTACTGTCCAAATAAAGGCAAGTGCCAAGCTCAAACTGTGTGTGTGGTGTGAATGCAACCCTCCCAATCCAAAATGAAGTGTGTCACAATCACCAGACGACAAAAGACGACATTCTCCCTCAGCTTGCAAGTCTCGAAAGAGGCCAAAATGGGGAGGAGCACTCTTTTAAATGGGTGCTCACTTCCCCTCCCCTCCTGATCGCATTTGCAAGACCCAGCAGTTTCACATTATGCTGGAGGAGGAAGCAAAGAGGCTTGGCCTAGTGAAATGCTGTCACTGGCGGAGCAACCAAAAGCTACTCATATTGGTGTGTATGTCTCCTCAGTAGCAGAGAGCTTGGCTAACTTTGCAGAAGATATGCCCACATGGCATTGAGCCCTAGTATGACAAGAGTGGTCATTGTGTGTAAGTGCCAACGTATCCCACTTTGGCATGAAATAGCACCATGAATGTTTAGGCTCCTTTTGAGCACTGTAAGGGACATCTTTTAGCCCTCGAAAGATTCCCACTTTAGCTTCAGTGTGTTGTTCCTCAAGCTTAACATCATTCCCACAGCCAGCCCCTAGTTTCAAATGGACATCATGTCATCCATGTTATCCAGTTTCTACAGAAGTGCCTTTGAAAGCAAAATGCTATAATATTCAATTTGCCCTTCAATGCACAGGGTGATTTCCCTCCTTTGTGTCAGATAGCAGTATTCTGTTCTCCCAGCATCAAGGCATGATGGTGTAGCTATCTGTGTTCAGTCCTTGAAAACAGCCCATCTTGATGCAATGCAAATCAGCTTCCATTTTGTCTTAGCTGAGTCCCTCGGACTGCCAGTCATAAATAATTCCAGCATTCCCAAACATCAGAATGCCATGAATTATGAGCTTTTCATCAAGGATCAATAGAAACAGAGGGTGTCTAGATAAGCACATTTCATAATTACTGCTTAGAACTGCATAAATCAATTTAGTGACGCACTTCAAAAAGTTTTTCTAAATCTTCTCCCATTTTTTGTGTAAAATTTATAAGAGTAATGGTGTCTCAGTGGAAGATTTCATCCCATCTCCTTTTTAATATAGCCTTTTAAGGAAATTTAATTTCAGCTTCAAAAGAAGTTACATTAAATATCAATCCTGTAGAATCGTATCTGACACGTTTATGTTTCATTATTATGTTTTTTACCAAAGGAAATGAATCAATCATTTGGTTACTCTTCAATTCATCATCATCTTATTCTGCAGCATCTCCTTGAAATACTCAGAAGACTCTGGCAGTAAGTTAATGAACAGGCACTTAAGGATTCCTTTCTTTCAGTCAAATACTCCAGGTAATGAGGTTGAAATGATATGAGTTACAGAGTACCCTTCTTTGGCACTAATCAAATAAACTCTCAGACTTTGTATTAAAAATGCATTTGAACTTTCTCGTTATGCAATTACAAAAGGGATATGAAAATATAGCATTTTATACATAAACTATAATTGGTAAGGCCTTCCTTTTAAAAAAAAGAACTTTTCCAAGATGGTGGTGGGCCTATACTGATGACATGTTACAGTTATCTGTCACTGTGGTTGATGGGTGTCATTAGCTGGTTTCTGAGTGAAGTCACTGAAATGTAGCAGCTACACTCCAACTTTTTCATTTTATAAAACTGGGCAAATAGATGACCTTCTGCTGACATAGAATTTCACCTGCCTTTGCGTTTACACCTTCTCTCTCTCTCTCTCTCTCTCTCTCTCTCTCTCTCTCTCTCTCTCTCTCTTATCTTCTTTTTTAAAACTTAGGTAAACTATTAGTAGTATGTGTTTTTGTGTATGAGTGCACAGATATATATTCCTGTATGGATCTAGAAAGGTTTACACACACACACACACACACACACAGAGAGAGAGAGAGAGAGAGAGAGAGAGAGAGAGATTATAATAACTTCCATATTTCTCTTTTTCTTGTGTTCATTAGGCTTGAGGTAGGCAAACAGTTGTGCCAGAAAGAATTCTGATGATTCTGTGCACCTCTCCACTTTTTGGCCATGTGCATTTCCAGATTTACAGGAAGGGAGGAGCTTGTGTCTCTAGAAAGATGTGGGGGTGGGCACCAATCTGTGTGCATTTATTTGCACTCTGAGTGGGTTGAGGACAGGATATATTTTTAGTAAGTTTTTTGTCCCCCAGCGGGTACAGTATTAGTAAGCTCTACCAATTACTTCCAGGTATAAGAGTTTCTAAATAACAGACTTTTATTTCTTGTTTTGGAAGCCAAGGAGTCGTGTAGTGCTTGTTCCAGCTGTGGCAGGTTTATTTTTATTTCCAGAAAATTTAATAGTGACAATTTCAAGAGAATAGCAAGATTTATGTTAAGCTCTTACCACTGAATCAATGGTTGCCACTTACAGGATCCTCCAGACTCACAATAAAATGTCTTTGGTGTTTTGTTTGTTTTTTTAAAAAACCAAACAGCTGATTTGTTTCATTTTGGCCCTACTGCATCGCAACTTTATTGATCCTTCCACGCTTAAAAGGCTTTATTCATCTGTGGCCATTAATTTAACTCTTTCACAATGCCTGGAGTCATGACAGTATTAATGGGAGAAATATTATGTGTCTGCCACTCAAATAAGTGGGGGACAGTCCAGCCAAAGTTAAACCCTACCAAGTCATATTGATTTCAGTTCATGATGAAGAACTCAGAGAAAAAGATGTTCTCCTCCTTCCAATTCATCTACTGTATATGTCAAACTTCCTAATAATCTTCTCTGTCTCAATCTCTCTGAGGTTAGTATAAGAAATGTAGTTATCTGTACTAATTGTTACACAGCTACTTTTCGATGCAGTGAGTAATGTTTTCTGGTTACTTTAACAACAGCATTTAAATGGCATTTTGACAGGAATTTGTCAGGTTTTACATGCTTCTCTTATCAGTCCTAAGAGTCAAAGGAAGAATAACTTTACTTTCTCTTTTTTATTTTTGTAAGTATTCTCAGGGTGTAATATCAGAATTGACCGTTAGAGAGTGCTAGAGATATTTCCCTCAGTTTTTCTGACACATGAGTAACATAACTTGTTAATAATACCCAATGCACCAAATTACTGCCATGAATAAGAGCACTGACAATAATAAACATAACTTGGTTGCCACAAAATGATGAGTAACACAATAAGATTCTATTAAAAATAAAATTCAAATTTATGAGAATACACACACACACACACACACACACACACACACACACATATCCCACTTTTCTGCCCAACTATAGACATCAAGTGAAAGCTTATGCTTCACCTGCAAAACTCTGCTTTCATGCATTCATTCTTTGTCGACTTCCCACAGAGTTAGCAAAAATTATCAAGTGTGAGGATTTGAGAGGAACACTTAGACTCTTCCGCATGCAGAGGCAGAGTTCAGAAATTGGAACTAAGTACCTTGTCTATCTAAGAGCAAAAAATTCACCTCGATTTTTTAAAACTATTTTTACAGTTCTTATCAAATGCTTCCACACTTTTCATGCCTAGGAGTACCGATAGATCATTGCAAAAGCTACGGGTCTGACAGAACTGCAAGAAAACACAGAGATTGTGGTTCAGGTGTACAATATGAACCATGGAATAACAGCCATCTCTGTCATGATCATCCACAACTCTGCCCTAGTGGTAACCAAAAACCTAAAGCAAAGAACAGGAAGGATATGAAGAAAAATCAAGCTGAGAATTAATCATATTCTCCTTATAAGCTATATTGCATCTACCTATGGTAGTCTGACAGCTATACAGTATTCCATAAGATAGTCTTTGGATGAAAAGCTTATGAATAGCAAGGCCTTGTCTGACTGCCACAAGTAACTTCACACTCCTGACAAATCATCATTAGTAACATGGGTCAAATTACACATTATATGTACTGTAGCATTCAGCTGTATCTTTGATTTTTGTCTGTCAACCTGCAGGTTGATTACATATGTGTGTGATTTCTATCTTAATATAGCATACTGTGAAAGGAAGCTTAATTCTTCTCTCTCCACCCTTGATCAAATGGAAGTTATTCCCATTAAAGACATGGGATTCAAGCAAAAACCTATAAGAACATTCCATTATGGGTAGCTCCTATAGAGGTATTTATGTCGAAAGTGTTGAATCAGAAAGGAGCATTGACAACATATAAACAACTGCTTACTAAAGAACAGAATCTAAAGGATAAGCAAGAGCTAGAGGAATTGGGTGTGGCTTCTGATTGGTGGTCAGTGTTGAAACTGGAATCAAGATATAAAAAAGATAAAACTGTGGGTTTCTTTGAGGGTGAAGTCCAGGTGGATAAACTGTGGTTATATACTGAAGAGAAAATAATAAAAAAATGTATACATATTTATTAGAGCATGACTTGGAGGATGAGAGGGTGAAGGAGATGATGGTAAAATGGAGAAAAAAAATTGGACATAATGTCGACATTGATGATTGGACTAAGATGTGGAAAGAATGTCATAAGATGATTAAGCCGGTAAACCTTAGGGAAAATATCCTCAAAATGTTTTATAGATGGCATTATACACCTGTAAGTTTGGTAAAAATATCAGAGGGTAACAGCAATATTTGTTGGAAGTGCAAAAAAAAAAGGGGGGGGGAATTATTACCATATGTAGTGGTCATGCGAAAAAGTAAAAAGATATTTGACACAGGTGTGGGAAACAGTAAAAGAGATTATTCAACAAAAAATAGATACAAAACTCGAAGTATTATTATTGAATATTATGCCGGAAATTACTGATAAGAAAATAAAATATTGTCTAATGTATATACAGTACTCACAGCAGCCAGGCTACTCTGGGCCCAAAAATGGAAAAGTGAAGAAATACCAATGGCAGAAGAGTTGCTAAAGAAGTTGTGGGACATAGCAGAACTTGATACACTTTCAGAAGCATTCCGGGAACAACCAAGAGACTATGTAAAACAAAGCTGGAATTTAATATATTTTTGGGCCCAAGAAAAGACAGGAGTTTAGGGCGAACTTGATCATTTATGTACTCAGTTCTCACTGGGAACCAAGTGGAGAAATTCGAGAGCCAAATGACTCCAAAGGGGGGAGGGTCTATCTTAGTTAGTACTGGAGTATTTTTTTCTCTTTTGTTTGTTCTTTTTATTTGTGGTTGTTTTGTAGTGATTGGTGGGCTACTGCCCCTTATTTTGTCTGTTTGTAGTGTTTTATTTTAAATAAAAATTTACTAAAAAAAGACATGGGATTCTAGTAAAACTAGCAAGTTTTTTGGAAGCACTTACACACAACTACCCCACATAGCTGATTAAAGTCAGTGTCATTTAGCTCAATCAGAAACAGGGGAAAGGTTCTTAGACTTTCACGGGTTCAAAAATACAAGGTTTAGTTTCTATTACTCATGGACAGCTTACATATGTAGAAATATGTGTTGATTCAACATACTTTTTCAAGCAGTTAATTAATTGTTCTTTGCACAAAAAAGAATCTCTAGGACTTCACATGTGAGTCCTCTTACTAGATTTAGAAAGCACAACGCTGATCTGTTTAAGGTCTTGGGTTCAGTCCCTGATATCACTAGTTAAGTAAATGTTCTGGTAGCACTGAAACAAATGCTCCTTTTCCTAGCAATCACACAATGTAATTGCTGGCGTGAACAAGGCCATTCCCAGTGCATTCTTACCTACACCTTTCTAGGGCCCTGTCAAGGACTTCTGCTCTTTTGGCATAGTTAGGATCACTCCGTTTCCAGCACATGCAGTTGCTAGAAATAAACAAAAGTAGGTTTGTAGCTGTCAATTTTTGCCTTTCTCTTTCAATTTCCTATATCATTAAGTGGTCTAAGAAGAGACCTATTTCATGATATTTGAAAAGTAAACACTTCCACAGAGCAAGGGAAGTACATTTTTCAAAATTATACTACAGCAGCGCTGATGTGCTAAACCACTTAGAACAAACTTACTCCCAGAAATTAACCACCGCATGTTACTTTGGAAATAGTAATGATGGCTTAAGAAAATAATGTAGGTTATTCCACCTTTTTGGGTGTGGAAGTCGTGTGCTATGAGTAACATTGTCCAATTACTTTTAAAATGCATTTTAGTACCAGCTCTTCTGTGGAACAGTAGAAGAAAGATTTAAAAAAAAGACACCCATCAGGGCAATACTAATGCACTGCACCATGTTTGTTGTTTTTAAGAACTGAAGTCTTCCTCCTGAAAGTGGAGGAAACAGGATGGAGCAAAACATGGATTTCTTTTCCTTTTCTCTAGCTCGGAGCTAGGTCGCTTGAGGATTGCACCAAATGGCGTACCAGACTCTATCTAATCTTAAAAGACCCCATTTAGCCCATAGCAGCCCACTCAAATGTGTCGATGTAGACAAGCCCTTGGTCAAATATAAATAGGTCTTTTTTTAAAATGGTGTTTTGACAATTCTTTGGTCTGACACATTCCCTTTTCCTTTGCTAAGGTGCAACACACATTGTTTGTCCTCAAAACAACTTAGAGGAAACAGACCTTTACAGAGAGACAGAATAATCCCTTTTGAAGCTATGGGCAAACATCACAGTTTGAAGTACATGTGACAGCAACTTAAATTAAATGTAATGCTTAAAGGATTTCCCAGTTGTTTTCCTGTATAAACAGCATAAATAACCAAATCATATTAGCCTTTAACATAATTAGCTGAACACATGAGTGTCTGGGTGAATATAGCCTTGTTTTAGAAACAAGATTCTAAGTCTTAAATGCTGAGCTATTTGCATGAATTTTTGAATATCAAAGAATTGTCACTTCTTAGCTAATTCAGCACCTTGACTAAGAATAGTATGGTGTTGCATTTGTCCGTAGCAGGAAGTGCAATCTATAAGGCAGAAATTTTAACCTCAGCCAAATAAACTTCACAAACTTGCAGATGGTGTAAGCATTTGAGATCATAATGAACCTTTTCCCACACTTCCTTCCTAATGCATCTTTATCAACAAATACTGATAATTAGCTTAGCATTTAACAAAAAACTACTGAATAGCTGAGTGGTTTATATATCGGGCTGTGGAACCAGAGGTTGTGCCTCCTTGGTAGAAACAGGACTTAATGGTCCATAGGGTGCCTTCCAGCTCTGTAGTTCTAAGATTATTATTATCATCATGGTTGGATGACGACACATGACTCTTTGCATCAGTGATCTGATCTAACATATGCAGTAGGAGCAAAAGCATTTGACCTTGTTCAGGCTATGGAAG
The DNA here is from genome assembly GCF_051106095.1 of Pogona vitticeps. Classification (NCBI taxonomy): domain Eukaryota; kingdom Metazoa; phylum Chordata; class Lepidosauria; order Squamata; family Agamidae; genus Pogona; species Pogona vitticeps. Next base: position 58,640,613 of record NC_135785.1, read on the forward strand.
ATGGAGAAGAAGCTGAGCATTCTTTTGTTCAGGAATGGTTACCCTAGGATACAGAGTGGATACAGCTCTCAATGAAATAGAGAATGGCATAGCTTGCAATTGATAGCATATTAGATTAGATTAGACATCCTTCAGTCTCGAGAGACTATGGTAATGGAGGACTTGGAACAGTGTCTAGTGTGGCTAAGAAAGCCAATTCGAGAGTGACAATCCCTTCCACACTGAAGATAAATGCAATCTGTCTCCTGTCCAGCTCTCTGATTTTGCTAATTTTGGGACTGTCTTTTTGCCTCAGCCTGCTGGACAAGTGTCTCTTCAAAATGGGGGAGGCCATGATGCACTGCCTGCCTCCAGGCTGACAGCAGATATAATACTGAAAAATCAAGACACGTAGGAATCTCTGATACTGAGGATGATATTACTAGGTCCAACAATAGAGCCACCAAAATAGATATCATGACATAGTTGACAGGTATGTCTGCCATGGAGTATGGTTCTTTTGCATGGCCTACTCCTGCTGGTCCATTACTTTTTTAGGCTGGGCTATTGTCTGAAGGCAAGTACAGCTCTACCACCTGTTGTTGTCCAGTATGGGCTGTAGATAATTAAATGTCTGTATTAATTTGGCTTGAATCTTTAATGTTGTTCCTCCTTGGGATCTGTCATGTATTATAGTATCCCTGGTAGCAGACGATCAGAGATACTATATTATTGTCGTTAGAGAGGTTCTTTAATTTCATTGAGTGAGTGTTGTGCTCCAAGAGAACTACCTGATTTAAATCTTTGTTTAGACATTTGTTTAGAGATGGGCATGAATTAAAAAAATGAATAATCAAATTCATTCAAAAATCACTAATTCATCAATTTGTATTCATGCTCAAGGCCCTCAATGAATATGAATCAACAAATTTTAGCGATTTTTATTCATTAATTCATTTGGCTATAAACCAGCCCCCCAGGCACCTAGAGACACCCAAGTGCAGAGACATTTCCACTGACTCCTGTCTACAACTCCTCAAAGATTGGTGAAGATTGGCTTTTGGATGTCCAAGTTATACACCAACAAAGAGGGTCCCCCAAGGAAAGTCCCCCCCTCCAGGCACTTAGAGACACCAGAATCATGGAGAAGCTTCCCCTGACTCTCTTCTACAATCCCTCTAAGTTTGGTCAAGATTGGGTTTTCCCAAGGCAGCCATTAAGGTGACTTTCCTGTGGGGACCAAATTTGTGGGTGTATAACTTAGACATGTGAAGCCTAATCTTCCCCAAACTTGGAGACATTGTAGAGCAGAGTCAATGGATACTGCTCTATAATTTTGGTATCTCTAGGTGCCTGGAAAAAACTTTCCTTTGAAATCAGAAACATCAAAGAATCTTTAAATGTGGTAGCGGATTCTTTGTCCAGAAGGCCTAATAACTAAATGTAAATGTTTATGTTTATATCTGTAATGACTGATTTAATCTAGATGGAAATGTTTATGAATTTATGGTTTCCAGGAATATATAATGTGGTAAGTTTAAGTAGTAAATGTATTACTTGATAGAAGCCCATATGAAACATGTGCATAGGTAGTTATAAGTATGGTAAGAATGTTACTAAATTTATTAAATGTCTTGCTGTTTGTTAATAAGGGTAAACTGGTATGTTTTCCCCTCATAAGACAAAACTTTTAAGGGGGAAGGAGTTGTAGTGGTCATCCTGTCATCCGTATTCAGCAGTGCATTTGCATGAACCAATAGGGAACTATTGGGAGGTGGAGTCAGCTACATAGAAGGAGAGCTGAAGCAGAGAGAGGGAGACATAGAGAAAAAAAATTAGTGGAGAGTTTGAGGAGAAAGAGAGATAGTTTGGGAGTTCTGTGGCAGAGAGAGATTTAGTGAGTGAACAGCCAGAGTGTTATCTGTATCAGTTAAGTATAGAAGATGTTAAAGGAATATACTGAACACTCTGTGTAACTTTAAGAATTGCTTAAGAACTATTCATGAAACAACTTGTAGCCAATAAACCTCTTCTCATTTCAAAGTTAAGTACTGAATGGACCTCAGTCTTTTACAGTAAACATAGCTGGTAAAGATATCAACTGGTGGCAGCGTAGTAAAGGATGTGGTGGGTGCCTGAGATTGGGTACATAATCTAGGTACACGCAAGAGGGACATCAGAGATTGATGGTGAGTGACCAAGTACTGAGACAAGTGGTGTTAGCTTGTAGGACAGTCATGACAGTGGTGCTTTGTTAATACCTTCATAATGTTGTAACCTAGAGATGTCCACTAAGTGATTCTCTTGCATGGACTGGTCTAGTCTTAGGTTGATGGTGAGTTGAAATTTTTAAAATTCCTGGTTTGAGAAATGAGTCAACAGTGTATGGGAGAACAGAAATTATGAATGTGTTCTAAATCATCCAAGAAAATCTGTCATCCAGTGAGGCCATAAAAGTCTCCATGATAAGCAACACCATAGCAATGACATTATTCTGAAGATTTCCATTCACCACAGTGATTATGGGTTGTGAATTCAAAGTGGCAGAATTTAGTCACTAGAAATGCTATAGCACTTCACTGATTGTGTGTCTGGTAGCTTATGGTCCATCTTTAAAAACAATTTTGGATAAAGACCGCCATCATATAGGTAGGATGGTGATTTCTGACTGACAGTAAATGGTTTGATGTTTCTTCAAAAATTCAGTGATACCCCATATATAACTTGAAATTTTGGTGGCACACAAGAATAGAGTCCATTTAACCAGATATCACAACAGTAATGGTACTCATGATAAAATCAATGGGCCTTTGTGGATTTTATGCTTTTTGTATTTTGGGAATCAGGCAGAAGATGTCTGCCTGCAAGTCTTGATGTGCATTTATTTAGATAAGGCCCTGAAAACCTATAGGAAATTCCTTCATTAGTTTAGATAGTTACTTCTGATATTTCCCACAGGACCTCATAATAACATCCTACCTGTTGCATAGAATTGCTTCCTGTGTGTATCCTGTCTTGTTCACAGCTATGGCCTTTTAAGGAAAACTCTTTAATACTGATAATCAGTTTTGTTTCTGAAGCTGTGTATGACTACAAAGCTGATACTATGTGGCAAACGATGCTCTTTGTTCAGTAGCTCAACTTGGGCATGGCATTCAAAGCTCACTGTAGAAAAAGCCAATCCAGAGCTAGAACCATTCAGAGCTCTCCATGCTGTAGCACAGAAAAAGATATTTGTTGTTTTTAGTATAGTTGTGATGGGAAAGTAAGCAGGTGGATGTATGTATAAAAATTAAAACCCAATCATCTCTATGAGTGAATTAAGGTTTTTTCATTCCAGCAGGCACTTTGCTGGTAACTCTCATAAGAGGCTGTGGGCAACCCTGCATGGGGTTTTCATTCTACTGAGATGTTACTAAGATTTATACGTTTCCATAAATACTGGCAGCTGTTACCGCTGCTAATATCAAAGAAAGCAAGTTATTTCTTTCCTTTCTTTCCTTCAGCCCTTCTGTACTTTCCTTGTGGGTTTCTCATTTGAATGATGATTACCAAGGGGAACATTGGCCCATGTCGTTTCAATTGAGCAGATTCCGACATATAAAACCACTTTTCCCCGATATTCGAATTGAAATTTTATACAATGGTTTTCAGAAACCATGAAATTGCCTTAACAGTGAGCATTACTGATTGAAATTACACACTTGTCAAAATGCTCCTAATTAGTCATTACTCGCTGAAGCAGGCAGTCTATTCTTGTCTGTAATGAAAATAATTTTTCATTAGGAGCTGAGGGATGGGATGTGTTTTGCGATTAAATGTATATATCTCTTTCCCCCAGCAGCTCTGTGTTTGAAGGACAGCCACAAAATTATCCTACAGTTAGTTTAAATATCACTCTTAGACCTAGGACTGTCCCAAGATATTTTGCTTCATGAGGCAGGGCAGTATGTTTGCATAGTACTTGGGAGCAGACATCTGGGGCAGATATACGGAAGGCCAGATGCCTGAGCCCTGCCCCTAAAGCAATTAGAAGTAAAATGATAGTGGACAGGGGAAGAGGAGGAGGATTCCAAATCAGTAACCTGTGGTGGCAATCATTTGTGTCAAGATAAGTTGCCCTCCCTTTTTTAGGGTTACAACCTTCAAACCTCTTGTCCTAGATCAAAGCTGGGGAAGTCGATCAAATTTTATTCATTCCTTTAATTTTGCATTGTTTGGGGCTATGGATGTGACATGTAATGTGCTCTTGAGCATATTTCATGCAAAAGTAAGTCCCACTGAGTTCAACTCTTGAGTCAAAACAAGATTAGGATTGTATTTGTAGCCTAAAACAAAATATTGGGGGGAAATGCTGCAGGAGTGTCCTGGGTACATTAGGTATTGTACGCTTAAGTAGAAATGGTTGGTAATATCTGAAACCCTGTTACTTAGTGTGGTAAATTGCACTAAACTAAGTCCATTGAATTACTAGGTATTTTGGTGAGTCAGTTCCTCCATAAGTTTTGTTGGTTCAAATGGGTCTACGCTAGTTGTGACTTATGCTATGCAATAGGATTTCAGCCACTGCGACAACTAATAGTAAAGGCAGTTATTTAATTGCTAGTAAAATATTTCTTTTCCATCACCACCGGATTAGGCAATGGCCAAACTAAGTGTCTTTTTATTTAATTTGGACATGGCTTTTTTTTAAAAAAAGGAAAAAAATGACATAGGAACTCCTGAGAGTAACAACTCCTGACATAGCAACTCCTGAGAGTAAGAATAAAATCTGTTATTTTAAAAATCTTTTAAAGAATTAATTTTAAGAAGAATAAATAGAAAACATGGAGATCAACCGTAATTTACAGTTTGTAAAATGTTTATTATTTATATATTTATTTTAAAGATTTTTACTCAGCCTTTCTACTAAAAAAAGGAGCCATAGCTGCACATATCATTAAAAAAGGCAATGCTGAAAGCTAAAAACAATAACTTATATAAAAATAAACAAGAATGAAAAATATTAGATTAAAGCAATGTTAAAACAGATTTAAAAGCAACAAAAATGCAAGCCATTCTGTTTTAAAACTCCTCTTAGACAGCCAGTCACTAAGGGAAAGCCTGCCTGAAGAGAAAGATCTTTGCCTGCTTGAAGATGGATAGCAAAGATGGGGCCAGCCTAGCTTCTTGTGGGAGGGAGTTACAGAATCTTGGAGCAGTGTGAGAGAAAACCCTCTTCTACATCCCACCAAATTCACCTGAAAGGGTGGTGGGAACAAGAGAAAGGCCTGGAAAAGCTCATAAGTGGAGATGCAGTCTTTGACACAGCTTGGACCCAAGCCTTTTAGGGCTTTATAGGTCAAAACAAGCACTTGAATTGAGCCCAGAAATGGATCAGCAGCTAATAGAGCTGCTATAATGGGATGGCTACGTGATCCCTGTAACCAGCCCTAGTTAACAATCTAGCAGCAGTATTTTGGACCTGCCGACATTTCCAAGTCCTTTCCAAAGGCAGCCCCACCGCCTTGTGAGCTGTCCCCACCAGAAAGAACTGGAGTCACTGTAAAACAGTGTGTCCATGTCACATCCCAGAGAGACTGGCCAGAAGGATAACATGGTTGATGGTGTTGCAAGCTGCTGAGAGGTACAACAGAATGAACACGGACACACTTTGGCATACCAAAGACCTCTCTGTCTCATAACCAGGCCTGAAGTCAAATTGAAATGGATCTAGATAATCCATTTTATCTAGGAATCCCTGGAGCTGAGAAGCCACAACCCACTTAAGCACCTTGCCAAAGAATGGAATATCTTTTAATTCAGGACACAGAGCATTATGCCACTATCATGGAAGTAGTAGCAGAAAGTAGTTACAGAAAGTTTTGCTGTGTCATTGTGTTCATTGCTATTAAGGAACTTTCCAAACTCTAAGTTGCAGCCTTATAATCATCAGGGTCGCAGCAAACATGGGGGTGAGCGGTCATAACGATTTCTTCTTCTGTGCTGGGGAAACCCTTTCCTATGAAGTCAGTGAATTGTTTTGGGCTAGATTTCCTGTTCAAATCCAAAGAAATGTTCAATGCCAGATGTAGCTGGTATCAAAGAGGATTTTCTCATTACCCTTTCTAATTGTACTTGTCTGTTATTTCTTTTTTTATATCTTATCTGTCCTAGCAAGTTGTATTATTACTGCATTGTCTATAAATCCTAAGGATTACAAAATGCCTTTGAGCATGAAGTAAATCTTTTGCCACCTTGCCACCTTCTAATCTGCTAAAAGTCTTGCAAAAGATCAAACTCATTAGTGTGACATTTTATAATGTAAGAATTACAGTTCCATTTTTATCTTTTTTGTGGGGGGGGGAGTATTCTAAAAGTGAATACCTGAAAGTGAGAGAATTCTAGCACTTGCTTTCATGGCATGGATGATAAAATTGATTACTAAAATCAATTGATAAATCGTTCATCAAGGTGGTTGAACAAGAGGAGCCAATAACATTTACTCTGTGTGGAGAGCTTCGGAATACATGGTGTGTAACCTAGGAAACAGAGATTTTCAATATGCGATGATCACAGATGTGTACAGACTTTTAATGATCACTATTTCCTTATGATGTCAAAAGTTTTCTGGAGCCCTCTACAGGGGTTCAGTTCACCATGCAGAAGAGAGCTATCCAGTTTCCATTGTTCCTGTCATGACTTAATGGTAAAAAAGATCATGCACAATGATCAACATACCCACCATCCAGTGACTCAGTAAAAATACAGACACGTATAGATTTGATATGTAAAGCCTGTCTTAGACTATCCTTGCACAGGAACAACATACTATTAACAATTATTGTCCATGTGTGATAGGGTGTCAATGTTAAAGAGCATACAGAGATTTTCAAGACTGGATTCTTCCCTTTTTTTCTAAAATGTACAAGGATGAAAGATGCAATAACCATTGGTGTATTGTAAAAGTACAACACACTGAATTGTTATCAATTCAGCTTCAGATCTGAAGAAGTTTGCTTCAGTCTATGAAAGGTTATGCAAAACAAAACAAGCTAGATTTTTAAGTGCTGCAAAACTCCTTGTTTATACACATATAGGTAACAAGTTGTTTTCCTGTCATTCCTATCAATGAGACCAACAATGGCCAGTGTCAAGTGGAAGTGTACAAGAACTAGCAGCGTGCTTTTAATTTTTTTTTCACATTGTACAAAACCTTGAGACTGCGTATCCACAGCTAGCACTGAAATAAAGCGCTCCTCAGACAGACGGTGCCTGGGGCTACAAATCAAAAGGCACTGCTCTGGCTGTTTCATCCTTTCCCCATTGAAGGGTTACTGATTGATTGATTGATTGACTGATTGACTGTGGAGACAAAGAAGAAAAATGGTGGGAAAGCTTAGGAAAATACAGTGCTGTGTTTACACAAAAGCTGTGCAAGCTATAGCTAACAGCCTCAGATGATCATATCCTTTAAAGATAAATAAATAAATAACATTGTTTATTATTGTATTTCTATACAGTGAATTATATTTCTACAGTGAACAGTCAGTCTCTGGGTGGTGTACAGCCAGCCAGAATATCATATTATAATTAGAGGTGGGAGTATTTGTATACAAATATGAATACCACTGCACAGCTGGACTTACGAGGGTCTGTCCACTTACATGTCCAGTGGTGGCAGTGGCCCTGCTCACCCTTCCAATCACTACCTAAGTCCTACTCTCTTCCCACTCGGCTGACCACTCAGCAACAAGGCAGGGAGATTCGTCCTCCTTCCTCCTGCCTGGAGTGGCTAGCCGAGCTGGAAGAGAGTGGCACTTGGAAGGATGGGTGAGGCTGCCACTGCTGCTGGATACATGAGTGGATGGTCCGGCCCAGGGACCACACCGTCATTAAGTCCAGCTGTGCGGGGATATTCGTATTCATATACAAATACAAATACCGCATCTCTAATTATAACCACCACCAACAAAACAACAGTAAAGCAATGATTTAATAATCAATAAATAGCAAACATGATAATAGTATAAAAAGCTATCATAATATCTTCTGCTGAATAATGACAACTAAGTTACAATAAACTCCAATCTAACCATGGGATTTCAGATCACCCAGAGGATTTTGAACACATTCACTTGTACATGTGAAAAAACACTGTTAAGAACCAACTCAGTATATAACAGGTGTAACAAGGAACCATAGGAACACAGCAGGGAAAATTTCTGAAAAGGATTTGTTTTCTCCTTTTCTTGAATCCTCCACTAACCCTTCACTAAATAGTCACAAAATAAAGTAGAAACAGCTTGAATCACAGTCATGGATCTGCCCCAGGTACACTACTGGACACATGCTAACTGGAAGGATGGGTGACCCACAATATAGAATGTACTCTGTAGTACATAAATCAAAGTTTGCAAACAGGCATCCATCTTAAAACAGGTGTGCAACAACAGAGTCAGCACATGAAGCTGATGCAATCCATGAAATGTATATTGGACATGGGGTCATGTCTAGAAGACATCAGGTGATGTGCCCAGTGATTGGTTCTTCAAACTATATAGTGTTACACACTATTGTCATTTATTTGCTGAAAGTGTAAGTTTTCAGTTGAGTCTGTTGACTAATGTACATAATTCTATTGTACATAGTCTGTAAATACACTGCTGGTGAAGGAACCTACTGTCTCTTGTGAGTCTCTTTGCTGTCAACCTGAAAGACTGACTTGTCTCAGAGCCATCTCTCGCATCCCAAACCTTGACACCAAAGAGTTAAGAAAATGACTTAACTTTGTATCAGGCAAAATCCAAAGGAAAATAATATTTTAAAAATTAAAATAAAAAAGACAAAAACCTGTGGCACCTTACAGACTAACTGTTATATTTTAATGTGAGCTTTCATGGACAAGTCCACTTCTTCAGACATATTGTGTTGAAACCAGGAGCTAATCTCCTGGAATACCGAGTCAAAGTTTTAACGCCAATAACCTTTACCCAAGAGAGAGTTCAAATGGTTGTTGCTTTATTTAGCTAAATAAAAGTGGACGGAAGTCATGCCTCCAAATGCAGGCAAGAACAAAACTGTGTCATGCAGAGGAAGACTAGGACTTTTATAGCATTGGTTACACAAGAGAATGCTAGGAGAAATGGGTGGTTCACGGTACAAGGAGATGGAAGGAGAAATGGAGAAATGGGTGGTTCATGACCTATTGGCATGGGAATCACAGAAGGGATAGAATTTTACAACAGGATGGGTCAACAGGGTGGGACTACAGACAGCAATTATGGAAATACATGGTTACATTGTTGTACTGTTCTGACAGGAAAGCAATTTATTATCTTGCCAAAAGGTTACAAGGTTGTGTGAAAAGGAGACTCCAAAGGTGATAGGAAAAAGGTATTGTGCAGTGAGACTGTCCAGGTTCCAGAGTCCGATTTGCATTAGATTGGTCCTGGTATTTGCCTGGGGGAAGAGAGTGTGCTGTGTCTGTTTGCTTCTCCAATCTAGAGTGGAATGTGAGATAACCCGCCCTGGCGAAGGAAACCTGGCCAGCCTTATTCCTTTACAGAGACTCTTTGAGGGAACAAAATACATGTGTGTATATGTATTCTGTGTGATCTTATCAAAGGTGTGTTCTTCTTGTGTATGCTTTTTTGTACATGGTCCCATCATCACATGAGATACAGTAAAATACAAAGTTCACAAGTGAACCATTCAAGCCAGCTTTAAGAGTCAGTGGTATATAGTTGCATTTCACATGTTCTTTTAACATTGGGTTTTGTAAACATTCTCACAAGAGAAAGAAAACAGAACACAAGGCAAGAGCAAAAGGGGATGGGGGGGTTGTGGTGCTGTAAAGACCAACCATGAGTTATAACAGAATTAATGGGGACAGGAGAGGAACAATGTGTGTTAGTATACAGAACCTTAACAGTTTTTCACTTTTGAGTCTTGTATATAATCATTTCAATAATTTGGAGCTATGAAGGCTGTGAATCAGCAAAGGAAGCCACAGCTTTGTATTCATAAGAGCTTGGCAGGTTGGTGAATAGTAGGACATTTTGGAGGCCACTCATTCATAGGTCACCTTAGATTGAAGGTGACTGTACAGCACATAACAGCAGTAACAATGATTCGGACTGCCATTTTGAGTGTTGACTTCCATCACTTGGTAACAAGTATGATTCATGAAAGATGATTAATTCTTCTCTCTTACTCTCACTCTGCCACTGTGATAAAAACATGCATTTATAACTGTGTTATAGCTGCCTTTCTCAAATGTCTTGGCTAGAGATGGGCACGAATCTAAATACAAACCAGGAAGTTGATTGAAAATTGCTAGTTCATTGATCTGAGTTTGTCAAGCCTGGCAAACCCAAATGGACCCAAACCACGGTTTTGCGCGCAGGAGGGAGGTGACCATGCCCTCGAAATGCACAACAGCTTTGCTCTCCCAGCCCCGGAAGAGGCAAGCCAGCCGGGCCACGTGATGGGGATGAGGGCTGGCCCTTATATGGGTGGGCCAGCCCTCGGCTTGTCCTCTTTCACTTCTGGCACCCACACGCCTGCCCTCTTTCTAGTGTGTTTTTAGGTCGACTGTTTTAGGGGCCGGATATGAATTTTTGACCTCTATCCTGACTGGCTATTGGATGGGGGGATTTTTCGCCTATCTCACACTGGAGAAGGGTTGTTGGCACTTGATGGTGGGTTATATATTCGGTCACACTGGCGGGTAGTGCGGGAAATACTGGTTGTCACGGTGTGTCCCTTTGATAATTATGCTAAGCCAACAGCGCATCTTGCCTTCTGGTTCTGCGGATCGTGCGATTACAGGGCCGGAGGCGCCAAGATGCGCTGGGACACTTTCGGACCGACAGTCATCAAAATATAGATGGCTCGAGGTCTGGGGTGTTTTATAGAGGCTTGCCGGGTTCCTCCTGTCGTCAAGACAGCTGGAACCTGGGGCCTGGGACTTGCCCATTGACTTATATGGATTGGTTGGATGCCATGCAGTTATTTCTCAGCACTACCGCAGGCCTCCTCAATTTTGGAATTGGTTGATTGCATTAATCAGAATTGATATGATAAAGTGTGGCCCTTATTTTATCCAAAAGTTATTGTCTTGCGTCTTCATTTCGGGGCCTGGGGGAGCAAAAACTTTTAAAGCAAATTTCATGAACTTCCTGGTTTGTTTCCCACTGCCCCTTTCCCACTGCCCTCCATCGCTTCCTTACCTGCCTTCTCATCTTCTTCCTCCACCACCACTGCCATCACCTTGAGAGACAGTGTCCTGGCTTCCACCTACCCGCTGATACACACACAAACACGCACCACTTCTTTGTCCTAGGTAGATTCGTGTTTCCTTTTCAGTTCAGTAAACAAGGTAGAAGGAAAAGCACTCTTCAACTAGGACTTGTCATAAAAGCAACAAAATAAGTTCTAGGAAACAATCTCATCTTCCTTCCTTCCACGAATGCCATCCTGGGCTGTCTAATATAGTTCTCCAAAGCAATGTGAAGGTGATGGATCATGTAACACTTAATGATAAAGATTTCCCTTGATTCTATCAGCTATCTCAACCCGGTGTTTCAAACTGTACTATACCAAGATTAGGAAGGAAAGGATTTCTAATATATTCCTTTTTGAGAAGCAGGTAACATTTCACATGTACTACAAGCCAAGCACCCAAGTGTCTCTCCGATTCTCAACAAAATTCACACAGCTGTTTTATTCTACCCATGTTTTAAAATACAATTAATTTTGATTTTGCTCTTTATTCTTTCTTTTCCTCACACGAAGAAGGAAACATGAGTATTCATTTGAATTCTGATACTGCCGTCTATATTTTGTGGCAAAGACTTTAACTAGAAAGTGACAAAAATCATTCTCTGATTATATTTTCAAATGAGGAAAAGAAGAAAGAGGATGAAATAATAATTGGGCCCCACATGTGACACTTGCTTCTGCAAAAGAAACATGGAAAGGGAAATCTTAAAAGCATAGATTTGCATATTGATTATTTCATTTAGCACAGTCACTCTTCACATGCTTATAACTTCAATTAATAATTCACATTCTGTTTCCTTTGGCAACAGCATACCTTTATGGATTAGGCCTAGGTTATCTTAAGTGTCATATCACCCCATGTAAACCACAGGATCTTCATAGGAAACCCTTTTCATGGTCTCATGATATTCACAGGCATATTTGGTGAGGACAGGAGATAGTGGTTTCTCAGTAGATCTTCCTAGGAAGTGGAACTCTCAGTCAAAGGCAATTTGACTGGTCCCTTCCATGTTGACATCCAAGAAAGAAAGACAGAACATTGCCATCTCACAATAAGAAGGAAAATGTGTACATCTTCCCAACCAATGGACAGAGTTCCTACTCCAGTCCTCTGAAGATGCCGGCCACAGAGACTGGCGAAACGTCAGGAAGAACAACCTTCAGAACATGGCCAAAGAGCCCAAAAAACCCACAACAACCATTAGATCCCGGCCGTGAAAGCCTTCACAAATACAATACCATGACCATTTAACCCCTTAACACACTGTAGTGTTTTGCCCTCGGGGCCCTGCTTGTTTTTCCCTCACAAAGGCTCATGTCATGTTTTCTTCTCACTGTCACAGTGGATTACTTCAATCCACAATTTAAATGATGTATGTCAGAACACTTGTCTTGTGAACAGAAACAGAACTTATTTATTGTAGTGAAGCAGATTGAATAATAACAGAAGTGTGTCAGATACACATTATATATAAGCAAATCTTCAACAGTTATCATACATACTTCTTTTCTCTTGCTATATCATTACCACCTTCTCTACCTATTTTCCTAACCAGCTCTATCTCTCTCAGTATCTGTTCCCTCTCTCTCTGACTAACCAGCCCCATCTCTATCTATATCTGATCCCAGTCTCTATCTGACCCTATCTCCTTCTCTCGCCAAGCCTCATGTAGCTGCTGACTCCACCTCTCCAGTCGTCCCAGTACAGGTTCATGCAAATCAGCTCATGAATATAAATGGCATGAGTGACGTGCGCGATCGCCACACACACTACCCAGAAAAAACACTGCTCTGTGAGGTTTCACTTTTGTGAGTAAAGTAAGCAGTATATCTTTGATGGAGAAAGAAGATCCTGTTGCTTGAAACAGGGCATTTGGAAGGATTTCAGTACAGGTGATGTGTGAGAGAAGGCCTGTTGGATCAGACATAATATATTATTTAGTACAGTGCCCTGTTTCCCACAGTGGCTGGCCAACAGGAAAAATAATCAATCAATATTTCATCAGATCAGTAAAGTAGTTAAACTGAAATAAATAGTAGAACTTAAGCAGCTTAAGAGGCAAAAAATTTAGAACAATAGATTTAATGACAGCAGGCCATGTAAGCAATAAAAGTAATTCAAGTTAGAGTGGTTAGTGCAAAGAAGTTGTATTGTGCTGAGTTGCAAAAGATGTAACCCATTGGCTAAGAGCTTAACTTGCCTCTTTAAATTCTTCACATGGAACTAATTTTGTCAGCTTGCCCTTTACAGCAATGACGGTGTAGAATATCTGATTAGACTGCAGCAATCTGTTTGGTATGGAAGTTTGAGTGCATTTCTCTGAGGTCTTCCTCTTAACAACAGAATCAAAGCACTAGGTCCCCAGAGTATAAAATGATTTTCTGGTATTTTCCCCTCTTATCTGTCCTAGCTAGAATTGAAAATATTCAAGTCACCTGCTCCTAGATGCAGAATAAATATACAGGTGCAAAGTCTGCAGGGATTCACTAGGCTTCAGGAATTGTAGAACAACAAGTAGATGCTTGCGCCTAAATCACTTTCAACGTTTTTAATAGTGGCAATAACTTTTTAAATAGCTGCTTAGATGTATGCTATCCTTGGTCTTTTTAGAAAGATCAAGATTTTTAGAAAATGTGAGATTCCCTTTTTCTTGAGATCGATCCAGAATCAGCATGGACCAAGGAGGTTCATTGGCGCTGCACTCTACTCACTGGTTGCAGGCCATTCTGAGAATGGGAAGGATAGTAAAGAAAGATATTCTGTGCTCATCCTCTTTCTTCTGTTTGTCTCCACCATTTGGTGTGCTTCTGACTTCATGGTGTACGAGTTGAAAAGAAGGATGGATATACTTGAAAGCCAAGCACTTTGCCTGATCAGCCTAGTACACTTTTTACAACCAAGCATCCTTGAGATTTTCTTTTCTAGCCACGACTTACAAGCCTCTAGAGAAGTTTCCAGAACTTCTTGATAGGAAAATTGCTCAATTTTACTCAGTTTAAAAGTATCCCCTGGTTCCAACAGGCCTGCAGACATTCCAGCCCTGCCTGGTTTCCTATCTTTTGGTCCTCCTAAAAAAACCATTTAAGGTTTCATGAAACTGAGCATTTAAATGTCATCATGAAGACTTTTAATTTCTATATTTAAGTTATTCAGCTTAATAAATCCCTGAAGTCCTAAACAAGCAAAGTTAAAGTTGACAGTTCCATCCTGACAGACTGCATCAGACACAAAATTTTGTGAAAATTAACTCCTTTAGCTATATACTTCAGTTTGTTTGATGTGTTCAGATGTATCTACCTGCTTCTGCTTTGTCATGTTTACTTTTAAAGAATATTATTTACCTCCTCTGAGGGGATTTAATCATCATCTTAGAACTGTAGAGCCAAAAAGGACCCTATGGATCATCAAGTCCAGCCCAGGGAGGCTCAGTGAGAAAATCAAACTCCCAGGCTCTCACTCATCCAGTTGCCTAAACCACTGAGCTATGCGGCAATTTTATTACTAAACACGCTATAGAACACGATGAATCAAGTCTTAGCAGCAACATTTCAGAGATGCTACATCACCTTCTCATATAAAAAATATCTCCCATCTGGCCAGCTTTCACAATATCATCAATTACACATAATCAACTTAAAATTTATTTCAGTTAAAAAGGCTGGATGTGTAATACCTCCAGCTTTAAAGTACCCAAGAAAACCCAATCCTATTAATTTAGCTTTTTCTCTAATTTGTAAACTGGCACAATACTGCTGATCATGAAGATGATAAACTTGAGGGGTGGGATGGAGATACTGCACGAGGGACACAGCATTTCACACAGAAACAGAAGACAAATTGGAATGCAGTGCTGAGCAGCACAGAGAAAATTACCATGACACAGTCAACCATTCACTCTCAGCTCACCAATTAACAATATTTCCAGAAAGGGGGTGGGGTGGGGGTAAGAAATGCCATTCAGAAAAAGACTATCTCCCCTAAATCTACTCCAGACTCCAGGATTTTGTGACAATCTAATTTGGCTGCTTAAATCCAATTTCTCTCCCATCCAGACCATGTTCTTGCTTTCCAAAATGTTAAACCAAGTTTGCTGGCAGGTGGGTTTGTGGGTGTGTGGTCATTTATCAAACAAACAGCCTGTGATTCAGTAGCAAATAAAATCGGCTATGAAAAACAGAAGAAAAAGGTATCCCTGGTCAATAGCCAAAGGAAGGAATAATTTACATCTAATAATGAAAGCAATGCAGGCCAGTGCTAAAAGGCCTGTGGATAGTTAGAAGGAGAGGGAAATGAATGGATAGCTCCAAATTAGATGTGCAGATGAAGGAGGCTGAAAAATACCCTCATGTACTGCTAAGAGACAAACAATTGGATGTCACATGCACTAGCTTATTAAATTATTTTCATATTTTTCCAAGGGAGGAACAGGAAGTTACAGGAGCACCTCCAACAAGTTAAGAAACTCTTGAGTTCTTGGAAACCATGGCTTCCTTGGACATGTCCCAACACGTTAATGGCCCCATATGCATATCCTTGTGTTCTCTTCTGAGCAGAAGGAGTGTGGTTTGATGGTGACTAACCTTGTGTCTGTCCCCTTGTCATGGTTGGATCACCACCTAATAAAATGGAACCTCACAGTGTCTCTCTTCCCCGCCCCAAGGAGGGAGCAGGGTCCTATTTTAATGCTCCTATAGGATTCCAGAATTTCATGCAAGGGTAACCGATTGATCTGGCTGACGCTCCTGTTGAGGCTCTGGTTGACAGCTGGTCTGCTGCTGCCACCAGGACTATAGACACAATCACTTCTAAATGTCTTCTCCATTGCAGAGCTCAACCAGCACCCTGGTTTAGCCAGCAGCTGAGATCTATGAAACAGAACAGGAGAAGCCTGGAAAGCATTTGGAGGCGGAAACCAATGGAAAATAACTTAAAAGCTGTTAGGATCACATCTAACCTTTATCTTTCTAAGATAAAGGCTGCAAAGAAAGCTTACTTCGCTGTCCATCTAAGTGAAACTTCCAACCAGCAGGAAGAATTATTTTGCATAGTACGCAATCTATCCAGAATTGATCATAGTGACTGGCCTCCCCCCCTAGTATCTCACCTGATCAATTTGCAGGATTTTAAGAGCTGAAATGGAGGCCGTCCACCAGGACCTAACCCCCTATTTGAAACCAGTAGATTGAGCTGAGATACCCAGCGCAACATCTTGCCCAATGAGAATTACTCACTTTCAGCTGGTGACATCACTTGAGGTTGACAAGGCACTTGATCGCTGCCATGCCACCACCTCCTCCATTGACCCTTGCCCAGCCTGGCTAATCAAAGCAGCCAGGCCTGTGACAACCGAATGGGCCACTGCAATACTTAATGGGTCTCTCCAGGAGGGCAGAGTTCCCCTTGCCCTCAAAAAGACACTCATTAGGCCCATTAGGAAGAAACTGAGCTTGGTGGCAGACAATACTAGCAATTATAGGCCCATCACCAATGTTCCCTTCCTTAGCAAGGTTGTAGAAAGGGTGGCCGATCAGCTTCAGGCTCTCTTGGATGAAACCTTTGCCCTGAATCTGTTCCAGTCGGGCTTAAGGCTGCATCACTGTACAGAAATAGCATTGGTCACCCTGCTTGATGAACTATTGAGGAAGCTGATAGGGGCAAAATGGCCTTTTTTGGTTCTCCTTAATATCTCAGCCACCTTTGATACCGTCGACCACGGTAGCCTCCTGGGATGACTTCCCGAGTTGGGGATTGCTGACCTGGCTCTTGCCTGGCTCCGGTCCTTCTTGGAGGACTGTTCCCAGAGAGTTCAGCTTGGAGAGAGTGTATCAACCCCATGGCTCCTCAGTTGCAAGGTGCCACAGGGCTCAATCGTCTTTCCAATGCTGTTTAATATCTATATAAGGCTGCTGGGAGGGCCTCATTTAGATATGAGAGGAGTGTGGAGCTTTGTGTCACCAGTAAGCTGATGACACGCAGCTCTACGTCTCCTTTTTTCCAACAGCAGTGGATGTCGTTGCATCCCTTGAGTGCTACCTGGGGACTGTACTGCAATGGATGCAGGAGAATGGACTGAGGCTGAACCCAATATGGAGGTCTTGAGGGTGGGGCCCCTCCTATCAATGATTTGGGGAGCTCCCTCTCTTTTGGAGGGGTGACTCTCACCACGAAGAGTGTGGGCCGCAGCTTGGAGGTCCATCTTGACCTAGTGCTTACCATGGAGTCCCAGGTAGTGTCTGTGGTACACACCACCCCTCTACATCTTCAGTGGATTGCCCAGCTGTGCTCTATCCTGATGTTGGGGCACTCACCGCTCTGGTCCATGTGCTCATAAACTCAAGATTAGACTACTGCAATGAGCTCTATGTGGGGCTGCCCTTGAGATTGATGTGGACACTACAAATGGTCTAGAACATGGCCGCCAGATTATTAACTGGGGTGAAAAAATACCATCATATTTCCCTCACTCTGGCAGCCTTAGACTGGTTGTCCATTCGTTTCCTCACTGACTTCAAGGTGTTAATGCTTTACAAAGCATTAAATGGTTTAGGACTTTGATACCTGACAGAGTGCCTGCTCCCAACTAGCCCTACTCCTATCACTCGATCTAGCCAGACTGGGCGGCTGAGGGGCTTGACCCCAGAAAGGCCTGGAAGGAGAGAAACCAGGCCTTCTTGGTGGTGGCCCCTCTCCTCTGGAATATCTTGCCCCTTGAGATTCACCTGGCACCCTCACTGGGAGTTTTTAAGAACAAGCTGGAGACTTGGTTCTTCAGGCAGACCTTCCCCTCTTCCATTTCTTAATTCCCTATGTCTTACCATCTTGGACTTTGCTTATTTCTATGTTGTTTGATACTGTGTGTTTTAAATTTTGTTTTATATTCAGAATGTAAGCTGCTAAGAGTAGATTCATTGAATCTAGATGGGTGGGGTAAAAGCCAGAAAAATAGATAAAAATAAAGAAATCTGTCTCTCTAATTTATATTTCTTTTTTCCATATAGCAAAAAAATGGACCCTTGGGATGAGGAGACCAACAGGAGGTCTAGTTTGCCTGGGTTCTTCTGCTATTGCCAACATAATTTGTTCACTATTAAGGGCTGATGAAGTTCAGATGCTTCTGTTCACTCAAAATTACTAGACATAGCACTGTGCTCTATTTATATACCCTCAACTAAGTTTAGTCAAATGATTCAGAACTGGTCAACCATAGGAGAAATTATTGATGAGTTCAGATTGAACTCAGCACAGATTGAGTTCAGCACTTCTCATTCTGGGAGGGAATTTCAATGCTAGAATTGGTGATGGTGATAGCACATTAGTTACAAAGCTGATTGGATCAGATAGTCCAGGAGATTTAGATCCAGCATGGTTTAATGGGAATTTTAAAAAAAAAACTATACAGTCAATGCAGGAGGATTGGAATGGGGAAATTTATAATCCCCAGGACTACCTGCCAGTAATGGATACTGGGAGAGTTCAGGAGTTTTCACATATTTTGGACCACTCCTGAGGTAATTGGTCACATAGTCTTATTGCTCTACCAGTTAGGAAGTTAATCTTCCTAAATAATACTCCATAGTTAATCAAAGGAACATCAAGCAAATCTTATGCCATTTGTCTGCTCTGCAAGAGAGATGTGGGGGGATTTTATGTGAATGCTTAAATGTCCCCTAGCACAGGATATTTAAACACTATCCACTACTAGCTTGCAAGAGTGCTGCTTATAAAGTACATATATATTGCATATGAAACTGTATGTTATAAGGTATACAGTGGTGCCTCGACTTACAACCATAATCCGTTCCAGAAGATGGACATAACTCAAAATGGTTGTAAATTGAAGTACCATTTCCCATAGGAGTGCATTGAAATGCAATTAATCCATTCCGACTGAAGTAATAAATCACCCCCCAAAAAAATTCACTTCAAGACTCATTGGAAACTTAATTCCTTCCAGCCGAAGGGGAAAAGGAAAAGAAAAGCAATCAAGCATGCAAGACCTATTGGAAATGCACAGAAAACAAACTGAGCAGATCGGAAATGCACAGAGAACAAAGGGGGCAGGTTGGAAATGCAAAGAAAACAAAGGAAAAAGCAAGGGAAGGATGCAGGACCCATCAAAAATTGGGAAAAACTCCCCAACAAACAAACAACCCCCCCAAGATCCATCAGAAATGGGGGGAAAAAACAACCAACCCCCCGAAGACCCGTCAAAATGGGGGAAAAACAAAAAACAAACAAAACCCCCAAGACCCATCGGAAATGGGGGGGAAACCCACAAAGCAACCAAACCCCCCAAGACCCATCGGAAAAACCAACCAACAAACAATCCCCCCAGACCCATCAGAAATGGGGAAAAAACAAAAACAAAAAAACAAAAAACCCCAAGACCCATCACAGGACAGAAACATAACCCCCCCAGCCCAAAACCATGCTGCAAAAACACCCAGAACAGTTTTTAAAAAGCAGAAAACAGCACCTTACCTTACTAGGCAGCCTGAAGCCTCCCTGCAAACACACACATGATCACTCAGAAGCAGAAGCGAGGCAGTCCCAAGCCTCCTCCGACACACACTGTCTAACTGCTGAGGCTAAAGAGCTACAAAGAAGCAGCCTCGTCGCCACCTACAGTTAGAAATTTGAATTTCCCGCCATTTTTCCCCTGCCTTTTTCGGTTCATAAGTGGAAGCTCTAGCTGCAAGTAGAAGGAAAATTTTGTGGCCAGAGCTGGTCGTAACTTGAAATGGTCGTAAGTTGGGACGTTCGTAAATCAAGGCACCACTGTTACTCTTTTCTACCAGAGTGGAAAAACTCTCTTTCTCTCTCTCTCTCAATGGTCTTGTCTACAGGACATAAATATCAGTTAATCACTATGCAGTCCATGTTGACAAGTTTACTTCCTACTAAATTGCCACGTAATAGGAGGATATTGCTATTTTCATATTTAAAGGGAAGGTGTATGCCAGACTGCTCCAAGGCTATGTCTAATATAGCACTGCAATTACTTTTAGACCATAAACACTTCTGGAACATTTGTCTATTACGTGTTTACTGACTTAGGCTGGAGGGAAGAGAACCGATATGTTTACAAGAAAAGAAAGAAGCATTTCATAATATAAGCTTTCCCATCCTCAATAGTGCAACTTATTTCTTATTTGTTAATTAAAATTCAGGCATGAATTGTTATTGGGAACTATAGAAACTCTTCCCACAGGGGAAAAATATAGTACATTGGACATCCTCATTATGATCCTGGGAGCTCCACCAGCCATGGCATCATTGGCAGGAACTCCTTCCTCCATCCCCAGTTACATAGAAGACACTGTAGAGGCATCAACAACATCAGGATTCATTGAAACATTTATACAGCAAACACACATGGCACCAGGAGCAACTTTCAGAATAGTTCCATTCACTTCCTGAAAGTGTCCTTTGGAGTCCAAAAGCCCCCCCCCCCAGTTGTTACCACCAGTTCTGTCTCTTTTTGTCAACCACAACAGGTAATATTTTTCTGCCTATCAGAAGGCAGCAATGGCAGTCCCACTTCTGACTGGTGGATTGTTACCTCTTGGTTGGATGTTGTCTTTTGTCTCTTTTCTTTTTTCTCCTGTATCCTGGTGAGGTTGTAGCTCGTTCACTAGCCTTGGCTTCCTGATGCCAACATTTCCACTCCTGGCATTCCCTTTCCTCCTATTAAATGAGCTTGGGTAGAGGTTTAGGCGATTCTCAGAATACTCTTGGTTGTACAGTAACCCCAGTCCATGGTCTTCTTTGTATACATACTTCCAATCACCTGGGAGCTCTTGTTCTTTTGGGATTCTATCTCTACTTGGTAACTTTCTGGAGTTCCTCTAACGCATCTCCCCAGAACCCCAACCTTCTCCACTATCACATATGCTAAGTGTTCACTCATCAGTTCTGCTTCCCTTTCTGCCTATGAGCCTCCTTTATATCTCCTAGCTTCCAGGGGCCAGTTACCCCCTCCTCCTCTAGGGGGCATTCCCCTTCATCCATGTCATCTTCTAGTGTCACTTCCCCAATGATGTTGAGATTCCTGGTCCTTCAGTTCTCTGTCTCTAGGTTTCTCAGGTACCCACTCAGTCCAGACCACATGACCCTGATCTATTGGGGAGCTGGAGGTCTCAAACTCTTCTAGTTCAGAGAAAAGGGGAGATGGCCCACCCACCCCCAGAGCCTCAGTGGTGGTCTTCCCCCTGACAGTTCATTTGGATATAAAGGGAAGAATATTTTGAATGGGGAGGATGAAGGTTTAATGTAAGCAAGACTAAAAATATAATAACTGGAATATTAAGATCTCAATGACAAAATGATAAAAGATGGATGAAAGGTCAAATAGTTTTTCTCTGTATTTTTTATTGCACTGTATTTGTAGAGTTGATAATGGTAAGATGGTTTAAGACATTGTACTTTCTAAATCAGACTATCAAATGTCATTTCTCACCATTTCTCTTAATCTCCTTGTTCTTTTTCATATAGCCTCATGGCCACAACAAACCCTACATTAAAATATTTTATCATGTACATGACAGCATTTGTTCAGAGTTTGTCTTGCAGTAGCAGCAAATGCAGTCTTTGTAAGGTAGCAATGAGCTATGCATAACCTAATCACTTCACTTCAAACAAGTGAAGAACATAATTTGTTGGTTATATCCAGTTTCTTTCATTCCAGGTATAATTGGTATGAAACCCCTTGGCCTTCATGAGCTTCACAATTGGATAAAAGGACGCTAGGTTTTCTGCTGTTCTTGGTTGTAAGGCCTAGTATAACTGTCATCTCAGTCAGAGAGCACTGCTTAGTTTGGAAAGATCAGATGGCCTGGTTGATAATTCTGTCACAAATCCAATGATAAGTGTAGTTCCAGATTCACAAGGAGAGTACCAAGACCAATTGGTCAGCACCTTGGATAGTTCCACGTAGTACTGGGTCCAGCCAACAGAGGAGGTGATCTTTGTGAGCTCCAACAAAAAACAGATATGAGTTTGCCTGGCTCTGTCTTCTTACTTTCAAAGGCTTTGTCTCTTAAAGGAATCTAGCCTGTTTGACTGCTTTCGGATTATAGCAGAACTAAGGTGGCAGGGCAGATTATGTTGATAGCTTTCTTTGAAACAGAAAACAGGATCATCTACTATGTGGCCTCCAGGAAAACTGGATTTCAGAGAAATTTGGGTCTCATGAGTTCTTCCTAAACTGTTGATCCTTCTGACTAATTTTTTGAGGGTGTCCCAGGATGAGTTCCTGCCACGTTCTAGAAAATACTTGCCCTCATGGATCACTATCTTCCATTGCTCAGAGTGCCATCATCATCAAAGATTAGATGGACAAAAACAAAAGAGAGGGCTTTTTTGTGTAGAAAAAACAAGTTATGAAATACCACCTCTAACATAGTATACCTAAAGGCCACTTTTTAACAGTTTTGTGTACCAATGCATTTAAAATTATTTTGATGGTAGAAATACAGAGATAGATACTTACCATGGTTCATTGGTTTAGCATGGTTTGGAAGACTGGGCCCACAGGTGTTGCGCAGGAACTCCGGAATCACACCCCACCTCCTTCTTCAGGCAACCTGTCAGAAGCAGTCTCAGGCTTCCCTGCCCTGCCTCCTCCTCTGAATGAACATCCATGAGAGGGGGCAGGGCACGGAATTCAGGGCCTCCACACAATACCTGTGAGCCTGATCTTCTGAAAAATGCTGAATCAACAAACTGTGGTAAGTGCCCAACTTAAGGGGTAAGAATTTGTTGCATCATAGGAAATTTGTGAGTAAGAATGGACCTGAATTCTATGCTGCCTATTAAATAGGCAACCTGAAAGCAGTACAGGAGCCGAACCATTTAGTGATGCCACATCCCTATAACTATATAAGTAATGAGAAGTTGCAGGTATAGGAATGAAATAATTGTTTTCCAGAAGCTGAAAATTACTTTAAAATTGTTACAATGTTTACAATGGTAACCTGAAGCCCACATCCCAGTGATTGTTACAGTTGGACATAATGATTAAAAGTACTAGTTACTTTGGGGTCATTTTTAAAGAAAAACAATCCATTTAAAAAAAAAATGCAGCAGCACAAAATCCTGCACTAGATCTTGGTCAAAAGGCAGATATGCATGGGCTTAAACTTTAATCATATAATATCTTTCATTGAGTCTCCTCTAACTATCAAAGAAACTAAAATTTAAAGTTATATTGCAAATGGAGTAGTAGTTGTTCCTTTTTCTTTTTACAATTGTAATGTAATGTAGTTACATCTAGAATATAGGAGAAAGAATAAATTATAAGTGACTAGTTATTTAGGGCTAGTAAGTTATAAGCTGTGTACATTATTGTAGTTTTATGCCATTTTTCAAGTTTATTCATGTATATGTCAAGTTTTGTCTGCCTATGCTATGGGACAGTTTTAAGAAATAACATTTGCTTTTCTATAACACAACAGATTAACATCATGACTTCTAAACTATCCAGGAGCAACATGAGAAGCATGTGAGTGGAAATGTCTCATGTCTCAGAAAACACATATGGAGATAAACAAAACAAAGGAGAAATACCTTGCAATGTAAGAAAATGACACAGCAATAATATTATATAAGGATGATATTATTAAATCAGTAGATATATTTTGTAAAATATTCCACAGAAAAGAGATGGATGTCAAATGTCTCACAGGCTGCATGCTGTCCCCCACCCCCAGGGCAGTTTTGTGGCCACTAAGTCCACCCTAGATCCCTAAAATAAAATTAGAAAATACATATTTGGCATTTAAAATGGCCTCTTCCGGATTCAGAAAACATCTCAGTGGTACTTATATACTTTAGAGGGCATAAAAATAATGAAGTGATGTAAAGTCAATTCTGCCTTTTTTGGATTTTCCAGGCACAGAATACTCAGAAGTAGTTTACCATTGCCTTCTTCTGAGGGTGCCCGGGACTGTGCAGCTTGCCCAAGACCACACAGGCTGGCTCTATTTGTAGGAGGCACAATGGGAAATTGAACTCCCAAACTCTTACTCCACAGCAAGATACCCACATCACTGAGCTATCTAGCCAGTTTTAAAGATCTTAAGAGCCACCAAAGTCCCTCATCTCCCTGGGGAAAAAAGGAAACTACTGCAAATAACCATACCTGGTCCTCCTGTGGCTGCCAGTCACTGCTTTAGAACAATGAGTTTTGGGACAGTGTACCATGTTCGATAAAATTAATGAATATAAGTTGGGAACCAAAGGGCTAGAAACAATCAAGGTGATATCCAAAACTCATAAAATTAACCCATATGTTATGGTAATCATAAACTATATGGTTATCTTGAATTACAAATACAGTATTAAGGCATATGTATCATAATTGGTAAGGCGAGTGACTTGTGGTTTTCTAGATATATTTGGTCTGCAACTTCCATCAGCACAAGCCACTAGGTGAGAGCTTGTGACTCTCCAGATGTTCAGGAACATCTGGAGAGCCACAAGTTTCGCACCTCTGTAAGATACACTTACCTAAGGTCTGGTAAGTAGGTGCAACCCTTGCTATCAAATTCTATGAGTAATGGGAAAGAATGCTCCTAGGGTCATGCCAGGACCTGCCCAGGAGAGTAACTGACAAGCACGGTGGTTTGAACTTGAAAGATTACTGTAATTACTTGCCTGGAAGGGCTAGGGGAGCACACGGAAACATAACAATGAGAACTGATCATTACCTAGATTTTATCATAAGCAAGTAAGGTATTTTGATCACAGGAGGTGGAACAAGAGGGGCATGAAAATACTATTTGCTCTGCACAAGGAAGTTGATTATTGTAATCCTTGTTTTCTGGAGCCCTCTGTGACTTTGAAAACAAGATAACCCCCTACACTCAATGAGTACTTTACAAGTATTATGTTTTTTTCCTGGTATGAATGTTGAATCTTTATCCTTGCAACCCCTTGCCCAGCTTTAGGCTAAAATCAATCTTTTAAATACACTTAACTCAATTAGAATCTTGTCTGGTTTTTGGGGATCTTCAGAGAGCAGGCTGACAACCCAGACCACACAAATATGCTAGAGGGATGTGCTAAGATCTCCTTTTACTGAACTAGTTAACATGCACAAGCCAAACATCTTCCCAAAATCAGAGCCTACAGAGCCTGTTATTTAGTTTTCAAAAGGATCCTCAACTATGCTGCCACACTCCACTTATCTTCATGCCCATTAAACACCTGCATGTTTTTAAGGCATGCATAATAGTTACGATATGTAAGAAAATAATGGGTATCGAAAAACAATGACATCCTGGGATAGCGGATCCATCTAAAATAAAACCTTCAATATAGTAGGATGATAAGGGCAGCTGGATGAACGGAAAACCATTATATGCTATTCTGACAGGCAAATAAAGCAGGCTAAGCAAATTTTAGATGCTTCACTGTCATACGAACTGAAAATCAATCAATTCGTTTCCACCTACACAATATAGAAGGAAAAGCTCATACAGGAAAGATAAGTATGATTTCTCATTTGATGAGTTTGCACTTGGCAGCTTAAGAAACCCAATGCGATTTACTTTGCACTTTTCACCAACTGAAGCAGTATCTGCTCACTTTGCTCTTTGCAACTTGAATTTAGCACCTCTCTGGAAACTATAAGTGGATGTAAGCTTTCTTCAGATAGTAAGTATTTGTGTCAATGACTTTCTTTAATAACATGCTCATTCAAGGTTATGTGGAGTGGATCCACAATATATATACATTTTTCATTCTCCGTGACACTTTTAGAATCTTTAAATGTCACCTCAGTGCTTTCTTAGAAGCACACAAACCTTATTCTGGAAATCCAGTGATAAGCTCAAGAAAAGGTCGTGCCTTTCATCTATGACTTGAGCTTTAAAAAAAAAGGAGGAACTTTTTACAATATGAAAAATGTCTGCATAGAAGTAAGCTTTACTGGCTGAAATCCTGATCACAGCACAAAACAAATCACTACTTTTTGTCTATTCCTCTGTGGTAAACAAAGTGTCCCTGCCACAATTCCCAGGGGCATGCACATATGCATGTATATGCATACCTCAAGAATCACAGCTGGAGTGCTGTATTTAGTAGAATGGATGGAAAGTTACAATTTTAGCTTACACTTCAATCAGGATTTTAGCTACTCAGTTTCAGAGGGACTTATGCCCAGTTAAGTGTAGACAGATTGAAATCCTGTTGCACTGACACACAGAAGATATGTTCTTTGAAGGTGAATTGCTTCACCTTCAAGAAATCCCCATATACATTAGTTAATGCAAAATGAAATCCCCATAGACAATTCAGTGTACAACAGTGTTTAAGGAATCTGTGAAGATTTTCAGTCATCCAGGTGAGGTTATCTGGAAGTTGAGTCATGGCAACTGGACTTCTTTCTTGTTAGGTTGAAGAAGCTACTTGGATGAGTAGCAAAACATTTCAACCTAACAAGAAGTCCAGTTGCCATGATTCAACTTCCAGTGTCTAAGGAGATCTTAACTTGAGACACTTCATCTCCAAAACATACACCTTTTGCATAGATGTGCATGGGATTTCAGCCACGGGATTAAAGTCTCAGTTACCTATAAGTGATAACATGCTCCTCCATGTTTTTTTTCCTGCCCTAATACACTAATGTAAAGTCATCAGTCATCTGTCATTTATACTTTCACTATGAATTTCCTGCTTCAACAAGGAACTCAATAATCCTTGAGGCCCTTTCCAGCACCACTATTCTATGATTCTACAGTTATATGTGAAATATATAACCATATTAATCCCATGGTTCTAAAATTGTTTGTAAAGTTCTTTGAGTCCATGATTATTGTGTGGAACAAAAACAGGGAAATAAATAAACAAACGAGAACTTCACTAACACTCTTGGTAGTGTAAAAATTATCCTTTTCTCAGCCATTTAGGAAGCTATTTATTCCTATGCAAAGGAATAAGTATGGTCACGTTTTCAGGGTTTATCAAGGTCTTAAATAGGTGTTGATGCCGAGTGTGATATGATAACATGCCTGTTAATTAGGGTTATGTCACCAGTTCAGAAAGTATAGTCCTTACTACAGATGGGGGTATTCAGATTTGTATATGAATATGAATATCCCCCCACAAGTGGGTCTGGCCCCATGGGTCCGGATAGTCCACTGACCATTTGGCCACTGATGTGAGCTCAGTGGAGCCTTCCTATTGCACTGTTGTCCACAAAGGGTTAGCCACTCCTGGCAGGAGTTGCAGAAGCAACAGCTGATAAGGAAAATATTAACATAGTTCTGCTTCTGTGAGTAAAAGAGGAAGAAAGTTTCTTCTTGATTCCTTCCTATTATCAATCTTTTTTTCTTTTAAACTTTTAGATCAAATTCATTATCATCAGAGATTTTTTTCCTTTCTGCTTCGCTCGGCCTCTGGCCGCAGTACCCGCCCCCCAATCATTGCTTTTTCTCCTCAAATTATTTTCTCCTATTCATGGCCCCTTTGGCCCCATTTAAACACTGTCTGGTCTGTGATAACAAAATACCACTCTCTGACAGGTTCCTATGTAGTATTTTTCTTTACAGCATCGGACTTTCCTTTCACTTTCAGGCACGTCCACAGCTGAGCATCCTTTCGGCTTTGGCCCAATCACTTCATTAGCTCTGGAGCTACTTGTACTTGTCCTCCACTCTTCCTCAGTAGCATGTTGGATGCCTTCCAACCTGAGGGCCCATCTTCCAGCGTCATATCTTTTAGCCTTTTGTTTCTGTTCATGGGGTTTTCTTGGCAAAGGAACTGGAGTGGCTTGCCAGTTCCCGCTCCAGGTGGATTGCATTTAGTCCAAACTCTCCACTATGATCTGTCTGTCTTGGGTATCTCTGCACGGCATAGCCCATAGCTTCTCTGAATTACTCAAGCCCCATCGCCACAACAAGGCAGCAATCCATGAAGGGGACATTAACAATAATAATCATAATAATATTCATAAAATGTACAAAGACAATCAGGTCACAAATCACACAACCTCTGGTGTCTGTACATGAATGCTAGAAGTAAGGGAAACAAACAAAAAGAACTGGAAATTTTAATTCAGGAAGGTAATTATGACTTGATAGGAATAACTGAAACTTGGTGGGATGACTCCCATGATGGGAATACAGCAATTGAGGTATATAAACTGATAAAAAAGAACAGAGGGAATAAAAAGGGAGATGGAGTGGCAGTATATGTCAAAGATACACATTCCTGCACAGAAATACAGGAGGAGGAGATTGGCTGTCCCATTGAGAGCATCTGGCAAAAAATAAAAGGAGCTTGGTAGTTGGAATCTACTACTGACCACCCAATCAAAGAGAGGAAGTAGATGAACCTTTTGAAAAGCAAATTGGAGGGTTTTGAACGATACACATTGTAGTAGTGATGGGAGATTTCAATTATCTAGATATATGTATTTGCAAAGGCTTTAATAGCCGGGATCTACTGGTTCGGGCTCTTTGGCCGTGTTCTGAAGGTTGTTCTTCCTAACGTTTCACCAGTCTCTGTGGCCGGCATCTTCAGAGGACAGCACTCTGTGCTCCCTCTGTGCTCTGTGGCAGGTTGTTAGGAAGAACAACCTTCAGAACATGGCCAGAGAGCCTGAAAAACCCACAACAACTATCTAGATATATGTTGGGAGGCCAATTCTGCCAAGTATGGCCCTTCCAAGAAATTCCTGGCTTGTGTGGCTGATAATTTTTCCCTACAAAAAGTGGAGTAAGGGATTTGCTATCCTTGACTTGATTCTGACCAACAAAGATGACTTGGTGGGGGAAGTGGCAGTAAGGGGAACTCTAGGTGAGAGTGACCATGTCCTTTTAGAATTCTTGATTTCAAAGGAAACCAAAGCAGAGTGTAGCCACACACATCTGCTGGATTTTTAAAAAGCCAATTTTAATAATCTCAGAACAACAATAAGTAATGTCCCATAGCAGGAGAGCCTAACAAGAAAAGGAGTCCAAAAAGCATGTCCTCTAGCAATTTTCCAACTCTCCACACTACATGTGTGTCCACATGTGCAATACAGTGGGGTCTTGACTTGAGAACTTAATCCGTATTGGAAGGCGGTTCTCAAGTCAAAAAGTCTGTAAGTCAAGTCTTCATTGACCTACAGTGCATTGAAAACCGATTAATCCCGTAATAGGCCGTTTTTGTTCCATTTTGGTTTTTCTCTGGTCTGTAAATCAATTCTCAGGCTGCAAGTCAAACCTAAATTTTGCGGCCAGAGAAGTCTGTAACTCAAAAAGTCTGTAAGTCAAGCCGTCTGTAAGTCAAGGGTCCACTGTATATAGTATAAAAGACCAATCAGGTACCATTACCTCATACTAGATAATCTCATATGGCTACAACAGCCTTCTGCCTAGTAGGCATGACTCAGCTTTATACACAGCTGTACAATACGGCTGATTAACAACTTCCTTTATAAATTCAGTCTAAGATGTCAATTTCTTCTATTACAAACCTCGTAATTTCATGACATGTTTCCATTTGCCTTGCAGTGGAGAGGTAGATGTACACCCCCTCTCACAATTTCAAACATGCATGCATAACCTATTATTCTAACTGTTGTATGTTTACAATTCTCCAGGTTCTGAATTGCAGCTCATGGGACGAAAAGTAATGGAGAATTAATGTCCTATTGCCCCAACGATAATGTCTTTATCACCCTAGCAATAATTTGAAATAATTATAGCAATAATTCTTTCCCTTAGAAAATAATTTGCATAATAATGCTTGTCACTTGCATTATTTATTTATTTTTTTGCTTTGAATCTTTACAGTTTTAAGACCTAACTTCTGCAATCAATCCAAGGAAGATATTAGAGACACCTTTGGGTTTTGGTTTTTTAAAAAAAAACTACTGGGGATACCAGAAAAAGCCACCTCCAAGCACCACCAAGAATAAAATTTGGACTCTAAACTGAAGGAAACACCTCCTTCCAATCATTATGTAATATTAATTTGGCTTTAATTTGGCTCCAATTGGCTCTGCCTAGTCGGTAGACTACATTTTAACCCCAGTTCCCTGCAAGAAGCCTTCCAGGTTTTTGTGTTGCTTGTTCCCCAGCCAAACAGAAACTCACAGTTTCAAAAGAAGCCTATATGTATGGGGAGGGGGGGGGCGACCTACAGATTACATGGCGATTCTGTGTTTGATGAGCTGAGGGTGTGATAGCCAACCAACAACTACTTGGAATGTAGCTCGAAACCACACCTCCAACGTAGCCTCAGTTTTTTCTAACACCTCTAAGAAGTCAGCCTGCCACAACCTGCCACAAATGTTTGGGAGTCTCATTTCTAATTTTTCTACACTATCCACAAAATATCAGTGCACGGCCTAATGAACTGGACTTGACCTATGGAAGTTCACTGATTGTTTGATTTTTTTAAAAAATATTTATTTTATTAGTCTAATAAAGATGTCACCTGTTCCTGCATTTGTGTAGAGACATCTGATGTTCTATAAGGCTAAACCAGAAAGCCTCTCTAAAAGGGTGATGGCAGAGAGGAAAGGGTAATTGCTTCCTTTTCAGCCAAATTAAGCTGTACTCCAAAAAGGTAGCACTGAATTGACTACTGTATTTCATATTTCATTGGCAACATATATTTACAGAAAATAAAACCTTGGTCACAGCATTATTTGAATCATGTTGAAATGTTCCACATGAACCAGGAGAGACTTTCTTGATTTACTCTGCACAGTTGCTGCATGTTATTTATTTTTCCCTGTGCTAATGGCAAGACATCAGTCATCAGAGCTGTAATCAGATTTTGCAGAAGGCCATGGGCATCATTTTCAATCATTTACTATGTGCCAGCCTGACTTTCCTTCTTTCTCAATTGCCAAGAATATTACTAAAGGATGTCCTTCACCTACTACTTGTTCCATACATCTTTTAAACAAACTAATTGTTACTCTTTGTTCCTATAGGTTCCTTTTACACAATCTAGGCTACCTTCTCAATCCTCAACACAGCCCCAATGTTCACTCCTTCCGTAATCATTTTTTTAAAAAAGAACCACAAGGATTTCCTAATTTATATCAATTCTCTGCATGTAGTTCTCTGCTGAGATGGGAAACATTGATATTATTGGACTAAAACATCAAGAATATGCCAGCCAGGATAGTCAGAAGATATTTTGGAAGTTGGAGTTGAAAAAGTAATGCTCCTCCTTTCTGCAGAGGACTACATGCATAGAATTGGGAAACAGAGTTAGAAAATATTGTGTGCACCATCATCTTTCCTGAGGTGAAGGCAATTAAGAACTTGCTTGCTTATATTTGCACCTAAGGCCCTCAAATATAAAGCAACTCCAGTTGCAATCACCCCAGTTCAGCAATTCCTCTTTACCAATGAATAAAGTATAAAGGGGATATTTGTTAACATGGTGAGCAACGAATAGAAATTGTTGCACCCACTGTCCCAGGTGCTGAATTTATATCAAAGATAACATTAGTACTTGCTGCTCAGGGGTCACCACACATGCCTTCAGCAGCTATTAGACAGAGATACAAGATAATATCAAGTTTAACCTTCTCACAAACACTTAAAGTTTCTAGTAGATCTTATGTTATTTATGAGCTGCTATGCAACAGTCCATGCATACATACATCTTTCCTTTTCCTCTGCCGCTGATGTCATAAATGCAGACAAAAGATTATTGTCTTAGAAGTCTTTTTCTGCATGTAACTATAGTATGTTCAATGAATTAAAATCATACCATTGGAAGAGTGGATGGTGGGAAAAAGAGACATTAGAAACATGAGAGAAATGCCAATAATGGAAAATGTTACAAGCAAGTGTAGAATATTGAGCATAAGCTTCACAGTAGAGACAGTAACAGAATTAACTGTATTATAATGAATGAGCCCCTACTGCAAATGTGTTAAAGAGGAATTCATTGAAATAGACTTGGCTTTCCCTAGAACAGCATGCTGACTTCCATTCATCATGAATCAGATCACAAATCAAGATGTTTGAGTTATTCATTGCATTCTCCATCCAGTTCAGTGAAGAAATAAATCGTTTAGATGCTCATGTTTCTCTTTCACAGTGCAGTATCCTCAACCAACAAGAACAACACCTTTAATAATACCCCTCACATCAGATCCCAGCTTTCTACAGCAGTATTATCCAGTCCAGTCATTCCAGTGCGTACTCGGGGAGTATGATGTGTATGTGGAAATCATCAAACACAGGCGCTAATACACTATTCACTTTCATGCATTGGTTCACGCTGCATTCACAGGGGATTAATTTCCCACCAAAGAAAATGGAATGGCCTTGTACAGGAAGATAAAATTGAGTAACAGGAAGGTTGGAACGGATCCAAAACAAATAGGAAGCAATGAAATACTGTTATGTAGCTTTTGTGGCCTGCACTGTTATCTTGGCCAGACCGGCACTCTCTAGAGAAGACAATAATCTAGTCTGGGAAGTAACAGATTTACCTGGTAAGCCTACTAGTACAAAATCCTCCAAATTTTTCTTGGAGCCCCAATTTCTGCCATGCTATTTACACTTACACATAGGCAGGAAGGGGAGGGGGCTTCCAAAACAGTTTTTGTCATTCTGGGTCTGCCTCTTCCACTATTCTCTTTAAAGATAAGCACATTGGGGATGTGAATCTCACAGCCTGTTTCTCTTGGCAAGAAACCAAGAAAAACAAGCCCTTCTTTTCTCCTCACTGCAATATTTCTCTACATGAGATTTCTACACACACATACACATACCCAAGAAATGTCACATGATTGTTTCATGCTATTCCCCCCCCCCAATAGTCTCTAATCTGCACAGAATTATTACAATCTCTGCACAGAACAACATCTTTCCTGATCAAAATTCCCTGGAATGGGCATTGCCTGCCCAGCCCAGAATAAAGAGGTGAGACACATGAATTGTGTAAAAACTAGGGCCAGAATGTTATTATTTAACATTTAATTCCCCTTTTACAATAGGACCTACTGTAGTGCAATATTTATTCTGACTCCAGTGTACCTTTAACCTCCAGATCAGACCACCAAGGACAAGTTCCTATTTCTGAAGTGCTGACCCCCGAAGCTTTAGCCACTGAGCCTCATGATCCTAGGTGCACTGCTTCCCAGGAGATCCCCTTAACTCCCATCTCCTTTCAGATAAACCCCTAGTTCCACCAATCAGGGAGGTGAGATGCCTGGCACCCTCCTCACATGTCTACTGGAATTCACCATAGCTCTTCATTTTTTCACTAGCCACCGTTGAAACCTATTTAGGTCTTCATCCTAACATTAGTTAATTAAAAGATCCCAGATGGTGCCAATTGTGGAAGCAGATCAAAAACAACCTGCTATTCTCATTCTTACTTTCTTAGGGAGGTAGGGTGAGCTGTGAGTGCTGGCAAAAACAGAGAGGCTGAGCTTGGGGGAGCCAGCCTTATAAAGGCTCCCTTCCTTGGCTCCCCCCTTGGCCAAGATGCAAAAGGCCTGTGTTTGCCATTTCTGGGCGGGCAAGCAAAGCGTCAATGGGTTGGCAGCTCTGTAGCTTGTGGAGTAATCCTTAAGCTGTAAAATTTGGCAGTTTCCTGTATGAAAAAATGGATGATGTCTAGAAAAGAGCTCTCAGAAAAAAGACCAGGGTCTTGTTTTCACAGAATGACAATATCACTGGTGCAGGAAGAAATCTCATCCTAACATCATGGCATGTTGAGACCTGGTAAATCACCAAAAATGAGAAGTTTTTGGAGTATTGCTCACATTCATCATCATCATCATTATCATCATCATGTGCCATTATTAAAAAGCAGGAACCAGGGAATTACATGGGGGTCAGACTGACATCAGTCCCATGGAAAATTCTGGAGCGGATTATAAAGCAATCACTCTGCAAGCACCTTAAAAGCAATGCCTGTACCAGGGCCCTACCGGACCAGCATCCCTGCTGCAGAGGAGTCATTGTCATCATCTGCCATCTCACAGGGCACTGGTGAGAGCCAGTGTTGCTGCTGCTGTCAGCTGCTAGCTTCCCCTGTGGAAGTTCGGCTCCAAACTCCTACTGCCCTGCAGGACTGGGTCCCTGCAATTGGCTGCTTTCTATCCACTCCTCAACATTGGCCACCTGGCTCCAGGGGAGAAGGGGCCTTTAAGCAGAACCTTTTCAGCAAAGAGGCAGATTGGTGGGATGTTGGTTGTTTGGTTTAGGGATTGAGAAATAAGGGTGAGGTCCATTCTTCTTGCCTAGAGGGATTCCTTTCTATTTGCCTGCTTGTTGTTGTCCGTCTGGGGTAGGAGGGATATATTATTTCAAATAAGGCCAATGAGGGGGAGCAGGGAGCTGCCGTTGTCATTACTCTGGGTAGAGGGAGATACAGAGAGAGGAGACAAGAGAATCATTGTAGGAGAGAGGGAGGGAAGAGGATTCTAGTCACCCCCCAAATTGTCTCCCAATTCAGACAGCCTGGATAGCCCTGGGTTAAAAACACTGCTGCTGAATTTCAGGTCAGTAAAAGGGAAAACATTAGCCATCCAGGACCTGATCCTGGAGGAGCAGGCAAACCTGGCCTGTATTACAGAGACCTGGCTGGATGATGCTGGGGGAGTTAGTCTCTCCCAGATTTGCCCACCTGGGTTCTCCGTGCAGCAGCAGGCCAGACCTGGGGGGGGGCAGGGAGGTGGAGTTGTGATTCCATCCCCCTCACCAGGTGCCTTGTCCCACAGTTTTCTGGGTTTGAGTGTGTATACTTAAAGGTGGACACCCGGGACAGAATAGAGGTTCTGTTGGTGTACCATCCACCCTGGACGGGTCAACAGTCTCCTTTCCTGAGTTGATATCAGAGGTGATGTTGGAGTCCTCTAGGCTGATAGTACTGGGGGACTTCAATGTCCATGCTGAGACCAACTTATTAGGAGCGGCTCAGGACTTCATGTCCTCCATGACAACAGTGGGTCTGTCCCAAGTGGTTTCTGGTCCCACACATATAGCAGGACACACTCTGGGACTTGTATTTCATGCTGGGTATGATTATGGTGTTGATCTGCGTGTGGAGGAGCTCCCTGTAGTTCCATTGTCATGGACAGATCACTACCTGGTGAGGTTTAGACATACTGGAACTCTTAATCTTTGCAGGGGTGGAGGACCTATTAGAATGGCCCTCCCTGTTACATACAGCACTGATGTTACCTGTCTGTCATGGGTTTGGAGGGAAAGTTCCATCCTATGGGGAGTGGAAGGCGGGACATCAGGAGGAGGGGCTGTACTGTATATAAATGTGAAACCTGTGTGGTGAGAGAGAGATGCTGAGAGACACTGGGAAGTGACGAAGCAGCAGCTGGGAAGAAGAAGCTGTTGTGGGAGTCAGTGTGTCAGACAGGGTACTACTGTGTGTCAGAGTACCAACCTGATAGGTTCAGGTGTCTGTTGGTTAGCCAGAACTGATAGGTTCAGGGTCTGTGCTTCAAGTTAAGGGTTCTGGGTGAACCAAACTGTATGCTTGTATGAGTGAGAGTAAGCCACGTTACTTTATTTTATACACCTGATCATTTTATTTTCCTGTGTGTTGTTTTAAATAAACCTTATTCTTTTTATTGTTTGAAAATCCATCCCTGGTCTGTGTGACTTATTAAAGGGAATGGTTGGTGGCAGCTTAGTGTAACTGTGTGGCAGATCCCAGTAGGTCTGGGTTTGTCACATTGATTGGTGTCCAGCGTGTGGGATACGACTGGTCCAGTTGTCCAGCGGTCCAGCAAAGCCTTGGCAGGTGTGCCCAGAGCAAGGGGGGTCTAGTCAGGGACAGTCTGAGGCGCGTAGGTAATCTTCTAGGTGTACCTCACGGGGAGGTGCGCTAGTAGAAGAACGTGCCAACTGGGGAGACTTAGATTAAGGTGCTCTGAGGTAGCCTAGTTTTGGCGGGAAAAAGCTGAGGCAAAACTGCGTAGTAACAGTGAGCTAGCTTGCCAGCTGAGAGGCCCAGCAGAGGGGGGTAGGCTCTGACTCGATACTGTTGCAAGTTAGTGCTGAAGAACAGCAGCAGTCTCTAGGGAGAGCTGGTTCTGAGGCAAAAAGGAAAAAAGTGGTCGTTTTATTTTGAGGCTTGACTTTTTAAAGCAGCCTGTTCTGAGGGGGGATTATGCCCTTGACTCGAAGCCAGATAGCAGACATGAGTGAAGTGAAAGACCCCCAGATTGACCAAGGTTCTGAGGATGAATTTGGCTCAGTGCAGGGTGACAGCACAGGAGAGCAGAACCCAGAACTCAGAAAATTGCTCATAGCCCAACAGCATGAACTGAGGATGAGGCAATTTGAAGTGGAGGAAAAGGAAAGGGAAAGGCAATTTGAAAGGGAGGAAAGGGAGAGAGAGAAACAAAGGCAATTTGAATTAGAGAGAATGGAGAGGGAGGAAAGATTGGAGAGAGAGAGAATGGCGTTTGAATTGAGAAAACTGGAACTGATGAACCAGAACAATAATAACAATAGGGATTCTGAGGGAGGCCAACTGTCTAAAGCTGACCTGAAGAAATTCCCTGTGTACCACAAGGGAGATTGTCCTGAGGTGTTCTTTTCCTTAGTGGAAAGAGCGTTTGTGGACTTCTCAGTGAGGGAAACTGAGAAGATGACCATCATGCGATCTTTAATCAGTGGTAGCCTGGCTGAGGTTTATGCCGAGATGCCTGAGGAACTGATGAAAGATTTTGCAGAGTTTAAAAAACTGGTGTTTGCCAGACATGGGATAAATGCAGAGCAGCTGAGACAAAGATTCAGGTCCCTCACTAAGAAGCCAGAACAGACTTTTACCCAAGTGGGGGCCCAATTGGTGAGGCTGCTTGAGAAATGGCTATCGCAGGAGGGAACAGAGACCTATGAGCAGCTTAAGGACTTGATAGCACTGGAACAGTTCTATTCAGTCCTGCATGGGGAATTGAAATTCCAGGTGAGGGAAAGGAAACCGAAATCTGTGGCAGCAGCCGCAGAGATCGCAGATTTTATTTCCCAAATAAGAAAGCCCTTGGGTGAGGGGAAATCTGTAGGTAAACCCAAAGAAACCTACAGCAAGTACTCTCAGGGACCAGGGAAAAGCCAGCAAGGGGGAGGGGCCCATGGTGAAGGGAAGCCCTCAGACATGAAACTAAGACCTCAGATTTTGGAGGGAAAACCAAAACAAGATGAGAGAGAATCAAAATACACCAGAAAATGTTATTTCTGTCAGGGAAAGGGTCATCTAATCTCAGAGTGTGAGAAATTAAAGCAGCTAAAAGGAATGGTGCCTCAGAATTCTAGTGGGACCAAGCCAAAAGCTGTGTTCTGTGTCCAGAAAGAGCAAGGCTCAGTGTCACTGAGGGAGCCTGTTGCCATGGCTACTCAGTCTGGAACAGCTACCTATGCTGATCAGGCTGAGGAAAATGGTCCTCTTGTGGAGGTAAAACGCTGCTTGCTGGTAAAAACAGATTCTCAGTTGTTTGAGACAGCTGGGGTGGACGTAGGAATACTTGACCGTCAGTATAGGGGGCTGCGGGACACTTGTTCCCAGGTAACCCTGTGCCATCCAGATATCATCCCTAGGGAGTTTATAATCCCAAATGAGAGCATAAAGGTGGCAGGGATTGAGGGGCAGGTAATCTCTCTGCCAGTAGCAGAGGTACCTGTCAACTTTCAAGGCTGGAGGGGAGATTGGCGGCTAGCGATTTCATCGACTCTGCCAGCAGCCGTGCTCGTGGGAAATGACCTGGCTGAACATGTGAAACGGGTGCTAGTGATTACACGCTCACAAGCCACCACAGGGACAGTTCAGGGGGGTAATGATGAGCCAGAGACGGAAGCAGAGGGGAGTTCAGAAGCTGTGGTGGAAACCTTAACCACAGACAGCAGATTTGGACAGGAGCAAAAGGCAGACGCCACTCTCCAAAAGTGTTTTGAACAGGTGACTGACGCCCAGCTAACACCTGAAACCCCAGTGAGATTTCTGGAGAAAAAGGGGATTTTATATAGAGAAACCCTGAGGAATATCTCAAAAGGGGGAGATGGGATCAGAAGTCAGCTGGTGGTACCTGAAAAGTATCGCCCCATGATCTTACAAAGGGGTCACTCTGACATGTTTGCTGCACACTTAGGAGTGAACAAAACACAGCAGAGAATCACACAGAATTTCTACTGGCCTGACATAGGGAAGCAGATCAGGGAGTTCTGTAAACAATGTGATGTGTGTCAAAGGCAGGGGAATAACCGCGACAGGACCAAAGCAAAGTTGTGCCCTTTGCCTGTGATTGACACTCCGTTCAAATGCATAGGGGTGGATATTGTGGGACCTTTGCCCAAGGCCACAAAGAGGGGGAACAGGTTCATTCTAACAATTGTGGACCATGCCACAAGGTATCCTGAAGCCATACCCTTGACTAACATTGAAACTAACACAGTGGCCGATGCTTTGGTGGGGTATATGTCCAGGATGGGATTTGCCTCAGAGATAATCACAGATTTGGGCGCATCGTTCACATCAAAGCTCATGAAACGCTTATGGCAAATCTGTGGAATAAAGCACAAGGAAACCACTGCCTATCATCCTGAAAGTAATGGGTTAACTGAGAAGTTCAATGGGACTCTAATGCGCATGATTAGGGCTTACTTGGCAGAGAATCCAAACAATTGGGACCAGAAGCTGCAATCCCTTTTGTTTGCTTATCGATCAGTGCCACAAGCCAGTACCGGGTTCAGTCCGTTTGAACTTTTATTCGGGAGAAGGGTGAAAGGGCCCCTTGATTTGATCAAACAAAATTGGGAGCAGATCACCCAGGATGACCCACAAGACGTTGTGACTTACATAGACACCTTGATGAATGACCTAAGGAGAAATCTAGAGCTGGCAGCAGAAAACCTGCAAGCTCAGAAGGTCAGACAGAAAACATGGTATGACCACAAAGCTAGAGAGAGGCACTTTGACCCAGGGGAGGAAGTGCTTTGGCTTAGGCCCTGCAGAGAGAATAAACTGCAGCTCAAATGGGCAGGACCATATAGGGTCATTTCCAAGATGTCAGACCTGAACTACCTAATAGAGCAGGAGGAGAACCAAGCAAGGAGGGTGGTTCATGTGAATGCCCTAAAACCCTACTACAGAGGGGAACAGAGGGTTTTATTCGCGATAAAAGCAGCTGAGAGTGAGGAAGCTGAATTACCCTTCTGGGAGGGTAGAGGGGAAGTAAAATACAACCCAGAGGAGGTAAAGATCAGTTCTGCACTCACCCAAGACCAGCAGCAAGAACTAAAAATGCTGCTTAATAAATATCAACAGGTGTTTTCCAACAAGCCGGGGATAGTGAAGGGAGTGATGCATCGGATCCACACAGGGGATGCACCCCCGCAGGCAGTATCCCCATACCGAGTAACGGGACCCTATAGGGACAAGGTGCGGAAGGAGCTGGACGAGATGCTGAGGGAGAACATAATCGTCCCCTCTTCTAGTCCTTGGTCCTCTCCGATAGTCCTTGTGGACAAGCCTGATGGGAGCATTAGGTTTTGTGTTGATTACAGGAAATTAAACCGTGTAACCACTCCTGATGCCTACCCAATGCCCAGGCTAGACAACCTGATTGAAACCATAGGGGGTTGTCGGTTCATCTCATCATTGGACCTGGTAAAGGGATATTGGCAATTAAGAATTGATCCCAGGGATCAAGAAAAGACTGCCTTTTGCAGCCCTTTTGGTCTCTATGAGTTTCGAGTCCTGAGCTTTGGTCTCAGAAATGCACCAGCCACATTCCAAAGGCTGATGGACCAGACCTTGGCAGGGCTCAGTGACTTTACAGTGGCCTACATCGACGACATAGGGATCTTCAGTAATACCTGGGAAGATCACCTGTTACACCTGGAGGTAGTGCTGCAGAGGTTAAGTGCAGCAGGGCTAACAGTAAAGGCCAGCAAGTGTCAGCTGGGTAGCCCAGAAATAAAATACTTGGGTCACATGGTAGGGGGAGGAGTGATAAAACCCCTGGAGGCCAAAATAGAAGCTGTTCGTGATTGGCCTAGACCCAACACCAAGAAAAAAGTCAAATCATTTCTTGGGTTGGTGGGCTACTACAGAAAGTTCATCCCGAGGTTTAGCGAGATTGCGGCTCCGCTGACCGATCTGACGAGGAAGAAGGCTGATGACCGCATCCCGTGGACCAGCGACTGTGAGGCGGCGTTCCAGAGGTTGAAGGAGGCGTTAATCAACTATCCTGTCCTGCGTGCTCCAGACTTCGACCGGGAGTTCATCATCTACACCGATGCGTCTAACAGTGGGGTAGGAGCAGTTCTGTGCCAGGAGGATGAGAATGGTGACCAGCATCCAGTGTCCTACCTGAGTAGGAAACTTCAAAAAGGTGAGAGACATTTGGCAACCGTGGAGAAGGAGTGTTTGGCCATAGTCT
The DNA here is from genome assembly GCF_051106095.1 of Pogona vitticeps. NCBI lineage: Eukaryota > Metazoa > Chordata > Lepidosauria > Squamata > Agamidae > Pogona > Pogona vitticeps. Next base: position 58,681,235 of record NC_135785.1, read on the forward strand.
ACGCGATCCAGAAGGCCAAGCCTTACATCTGGGGAAGACATTTTATTCTGTGTACTGACCATTCACCATTGCAATGGTTAAAGACAATGAAAACCCACAATAGCAAACTTATGAGGTGGGCTTTAAACCTACAGGACTATGACTTTGAAGTGAAAGTGGTCAGAGGGTCAGTGAACTGCGTTGCTGACGCCTTATCAAGAAGACCTGAAGAATGAAGACGGCGAAAGAACATGGACTATGTGTATATAATGATGACAAAAGTTAAATGTACCTGGTTTTGAAATTGGTTTGTATGAATAAAGGTAAATTGATGTAATGTATATGGTAAATGTTTAAATGCCTATTTGAAATGTTTAACTTAGAATGTAAGTAAGTATGGTATTGTATGTATAACTGTTGTTGTGTATTTTATACAGGTTGTTTTTTGGTGAAAAGCACGTTAGCTTTCCCCCTACAAAACAACTTATAAAGAGGGGAGGTGTTACATACAGCACTGATGTTACCTGTCTGTCATGGGTTTGGAGGGAAAGTTCCATCCTATGGGGAGTGGAAGGCGGGACATCAGGAGGAGGGGCTGTACTGTATATAAATGTGAAACCTGTGTGGTGAGAGAGAGATGCTGAGAGACACTGGGAAGTGACGAAGCAGCAGCTGGGAAGAAGAAGCTGTTGTGGGAGTCAGTGTGTCAGACAGGGTACTACTGTGTGTCAGAGTACCAACCTGATAGGTTCAGGTGTCTGTTGGTTAGCCAGAACTGATAGGTTCAGGGTCTGTGCTTCAAGTTAAGGGTTCTGGGTGAACCAAACTGTATGCTTGTATGAGTGAGAGTAAGCCACGTTACTTTATTTTATACACCTGATCATTTTATTTTCCTGTGTGTTGTTTTAAATAAACCTTATTCTTTTTATTGTTTGAAAATCCATCCCTGGTCTGTGTGACTTATTAAAGGGAATGGTTGGTGGCAGCTTAGTGTAACTGTGTGGCAGATCCCAGTAGGTCTGGGTTTGTCACACTCCCCAGGAGACTGATAGATCCAAGTGGTTTTCTGAGGCCTCTTGGGGAATTTCCTTTTGCCTCAACTGGCAATCCTGTTGAAGCTCTGGCTGATATCTGGAATGGGGAAATGGCCAGGGCAGTGGACACAATCACTCCTAAGCATCCTCTCCCACAAAGTAGTGCCAGGCAAGCCACCTGGTTTACCAGGGAGCTGACAGTGTTGAAATGAGTGGGACAGAGACTAGAGCAACGATGGAGGAAAACTCAGAGTGAATCTGATCAAACACGGACTAGAGCCTATTTGAAGGCCTATTCCGTGGCAGGGGCTGCAGCAAAGAAATTGTTCTCTAGGGCAATAAAAACGGGCAATAAAAATAAGCCGCTACTAACGAAGCCCTCCCTGGATCCCAGTGTACTGGATAGCTACTGGCCAGTCTCAAACATCCCATTCCTCCGCAAGCTACTGGAATATGTGCTGGTTTCTCAGCTCCAGGGATTCCTGGAGGAAGCAGATTATCTAGACCCATTTGAATCTGGTTTCAGGCCTGGCTATGGGACAGAGACAGCTTTGGTCACTTTGATGGATGACTTACACCAGGAACTGGACTGGGGGAGTGTGTCCCTGTTGGTTATGATGGGCTGTCTCTCTGGGATGGGACTTGAAGGGACTGTTTTTCAGTGGCTCCAATCCTTCCTGGAGGGGAGTACTCAGAAGGTCATGCTGAGTGACTCTTACTCAACATCCTGGCCTTCAGCCTGTGGCATTCCTCAGGGATCTGCTTTGTCACCCAATGCTTTTTAACATCTACATAAAACCACTGGGAGAGGTTGTCTGGAGTTTTGGAGTTTGGTGTCACCAGTATGTGGATGACACAGAACTCTACCTCTCCATTCAACCTAATTCCAGGGAAGCTGTCTTGACACTAAACCAGTGCTTGGCATCAGTAATGGGCTGGATGAGGGCAAACAAACTGAAAACTAATCCAGACAAGACAGAGGTGCTCCTGGTTGGTCAGAAGGCAGATGAGGGAATAGGGATATAATCCCCCTGAAAACTCAGGTCCACAGTTTGGGTGTACTCCTGGATTCTTCCCTAAGCTTGGATGCCCAGGTTTTGGCAGTGCCCAGAAGTTCATTTGCATAGCTAAAGCTGGTGCGCCAGCTGTGCCTGTTCCTTGAGATGTCGGGTCTGGCTACAGTGACACATGTCTTAGTTACATCCCGTTTGGATTACTGTAATGTGCTCAATGTGGGGCTGCCTTTGAAGACAGTTCAGAAACTTCAGCTGCTGCAAAACTCTGCAGCCAGACTACTGACTGGGGCCAGCTGCAGGGAGCATATAATGCACCTGTTACAAGAACTGCACTGGCTACCAGTCTGTTTTCCAGGCCCAATTCAAAGTGCTGATCATTACCTATACAGCTTGCTTCCAGACTACCTGAAGGACTGTATCTCCCTATATGCACCTTCTCTACAATTAAAATCAGCAGAGGAGGCCCTCCTCTCGGTCCCATTGCCAGTGCAAGCACAGCTGATGGAGACATGGGAGAGGGTCTTCTCTGTGGCAGCTCCCAGGCTATAGAACACTCTCCCTCGGGAGATCAGGATGGCCCCTTCCCTGTTACCCTTTTGAAAAAAGCTGAAGAACCATCTCTTCAGGCAGACTTTTAACTGGCAGTTAAATTATAATTAACTGCCTATAATTAGGCAGACTAATTATAACTGAATCTCTAAACCCCATTTTAGCAGATAATTTAATCTTTTTTATGTTTTCATGTTTTAATCATATTTTAAATCATATATTGTTTAATTTATCTTTTAATATTTAACTTACTGTGTTTTAAAATTGTGTTAATTTTAATGTTGTGAGCCGCTTTGGGTCCCTTGTTGGGAGAAATGTGGCATATAAATAAAACTAATAATAATAACAATGCAGTAATGACTAGAAGCCAACACAGATTTGTCAAGAACAAATCGTGTCAGACTAATTTAACTAATTTGTCAAGAACAAATCATGTCAGACTAATTTTTGATTGGGTAGCATCCCTGATAGATGGTGGAAATGCTGTAGATGTAATATATCTTGATTTCAGCAAAGCCTTTGACAAAGTGCCCCATGATATTCTGATTAGCAAGCTAACAAGGTCTGGGCTGGATAGAACAACTATCAGGTGGATATATAGCTAGTTACCAAATTGTACTCAGAGAGTGCTTATCAATGGCTTCTTCTCCAACTGGGAGGAGGTAACAAGTGGAATATAAAAAGTGGAATATGAGCCAACAGTGCAATGTAGCTGCAAAAAAGGGCAAATGTGATTTTATGATGCATGAACAGAAGTATAGTCTCCAAATCCCATGAGGTACTAGTTCGCCTCTATTCAGCACTGATTAGGCCTCATCTGGAGTACTGTGTCCAGTTCTAGACACTGCATTTGAAGATGCCAACAAACTGGAACAAGTTCAGAGGAAGGGAACAATCAGGGGAGTAGAAACCAAGCCCTATGAAGAAAGACATCAAGGAATGGGCATGTTTAGCCTTGAGAAAAGAAGACTGAGGAGAGACCTGATAGCACTTTTTAAATACTTGAAAGGAGGGGCAAGATCTGTTCTTGATCATCCCAGAGTACAGGACACATAATAATGGGCTCAAAATTTAAATATTAGCTGAAGCAGTCAAGACACTGGTTGCCGGAAACATAAACTGACAATGGTCCATCTAGCCCAACACTGTCTTTGCCAACTTATCCCGGAATAACCACGCGAGACCAGGTATATGGGTTAAACATGGGCCACACTTTATAAATATTCATTCGTATTCCATGAACATGCTAATCCTCTGAGGAAAAAGGGGGGTCCTGCTGTAGTGCGGATTCAAATTTTCACTGGGTAATAGGTTGGCTCTTGCCCAGCTGTGAGGCTGGGCTCAGGCCTCAGTTATTCCCTTCGTTATCAACATGGAATAACTGATGGTCTCCGAATTTCCCCGGACCCCTTTGTTCTCTCTGTACCTTTCGCGGGTCCGGTAGTGTCCCCAGTGCATCTTTACCGTCCAGCACCACGGTTGCCTACCCGGGCATGCTACTGGTCCAGATGCGCTGGAATTTGTTGCCGCTACCCCATAAAACAATATCCAGTACCTTTGAATCCGCACTACCCGCCCTGTGTGACCAAATGCTACCACCTTCGTTAGGCCAACGCTCCTAGTCCAGTGTGGGATAGGCGAAAAATCCCCGCCTCCATTGGCCAATTGGGTGGCGGGTCAAAAATTCCTATCCGGCCCCCAATAGGGCGACCAGCTAATCTCACACTAGTAAATAGGGCGGGCGGGTGGGTTGCCAGTTTAGCAATGGCTGCTGAAGAACAAAGGGGGGACCCCCTTTAAATGCCCTCTGACCTGCCCACGCCCCTTAGCCGTCCTTGCGTCCAGCCACCTGACGTCACGCGTTAATCCGGGCAAGTTGCCAAAGCCCCGCCACGATGATTGGATCCCTCTGGTCCCTCTATCGGCGTGACCATTGCCAACTTATCCCGGAATAACCACGCGAGACCAGGTATATGGGTTAAACATGGGCCACACTTTATTAATATTCATTCGTATTCCATGAACATGCTAATCCTCTGAGGAAAAAGGGGGGTCCTGCTGTAGTGCGGATTCAAATTCTCACTGGGTAATAGGTTGGCTCTTGCCCAGCTGCGAGGCTGGGCTCAGGCCTCAGTTATTCCCTTCATTATCAACATGGAATAACTGACGGTCTCCGAATTTCCCCGGACCCCTTTGTTCTCTCTGTACCTTTCGCGGGTCCGGTAGCGTCCCCAGTGGATCTTTACCTTCCAGCACCACGGTTGCCTACCCGGGCATGCTACTGGTCCAGATGCGCTGGAATCTGTTGCCACTACCCCATAAAACAATATCCAGTACCTTTGAATCCGCACTACCCGCCACAGCAATGGGAATAGCCTACTATTTCCCATGCTCCCCCTCGAGCTGCTGCAGCTCGCACAGCAGACCCCCCTTGACGTCTTCCAAAAAGACGTCCAGACCATGCTCAGACAGGTGCACTCCGTCCGGCCTGTACAATTCCGGCCTATCGAGCCGTATTCTGTGGTGCCCGATCACTTGACCTAGGCTGCCACAGACTGCTCTGCCGACTTCTCTGTTGGCACTCCTCCGGGCCTTGTTTACAGACCAAAAGTGTCTCGCCCTTTTCCAAATCCGGCGAGGGATGATGGTCGACCACACCAGCCGCATCTCCGGATACGTGCGCCTCAGCCAGCTGAGGTCACGCACCACATCGATGATCAGTGCCTTTCCTGGGTACTGAGCCAAATCGTTGCCACCCAGGTGTATCAATAACACGTCTGGTGGTTGCCTACCAAAGGCAGCCGCTCGGCAAAGCTGACTCCACAGCATGCCGCGGTGCCCCTTCCACTCCACAAGGGCTCGGTCATCGAGGCCCAGGTTGCTCCCCCATCGGGATGTGGCAGCATATCTCCCTGCCCAGAACACGAAACTGTGGCCGATAATGATGATGTGGCTCCTCCTCCGTACCTGCGGAGCACCTGAAAGACACAACAAAGTAGGCTTCTTGCCTACGCGTTAGGTAGCGGCCGGATATAACGTCGGTAAGATTTCGACGCCCAACGGCCAATCCGCTTAATGTCCATTGGTTGGTAGCCGAGAATCGCCGCTGTTGATGCGGCCCCGATTCTGAATGAATGCATGCCAAATCGCTGTCCCTGGGCCCCTTCCTTTCTCAATGCTTCCTCAGTCAGCTTCCATAATTGGTACTTTGTGAGGGGGGAGCTGTCCCTGTGAATAAACAAGTATCCCGGCTCCGCCCCTCTCTTAGTTAGGTATTCCTCCATAGCCCGCACCGGGCACAAACCTACATCATGACATGGGGCCAACGTCACCCAGGCCCCTTTCCCCCATTGGTCTGTCTTGGACCGGCGTATATGCAGCCGCATGGCACCGTCCTCGTTCTGAACGTCGGCCATCTGCAATGCAGCTCTGGACCGATCACCCTTCCCTCCAGCAACTACTTCGCTGATTCTGAGGGCTGCAAAGAACATTACCAACGCTGCTGCCCGGAACAGGGTCACCTCGTATTCGTCCCGACAGATGGTTCCCAACTGGTGGCCAATTCCCTTCAGGAGCTCCAGAGATATTGGCGCCCTGGTATCCATGGCCCTGCCCCTCTCTTTGTACAAACCTTCAATCATCTTTCTTATGCGAAAATCGGAAGAGAAATTAGGGAAGCCCCTAGCCTTGGCCTGAAAAGCAAAATGCCGAAAGCCTGCCCTGTATTGTTCCCGGGGCCAGGCCTTGTCTGTGCAGGCTAATGATAAATTGTTGTAAATGGTCGACTGGGACAGGCCAAATTTGGTCCAAGCCCACTGACTCTAAATTTATGGAATTCTTTACTCACTGCTGAGTACCCTCTCCTTGTCCTGGGTGCCAGGGCCATGTTTATCACCCTCTCCGCGTCTTCACGCCAATTGACCAAACCTCCTGAGGAAGAATCTCCAGATCCGCGCTGGCCCGTGGGTCCAGCTCCCTGAACCGTTGCATCTGTTGGCGTGACAAGGCATCCGCTATGCGGTTATCAATGCCAGGGACGTGCCTGGTCTGTATTAATATGTTGAACTTCAATGCCCGCAACGTGAACACCCTCACCAAGGCCATGACTCGCTCAGACCGGGAAGTTTGGTTGTTAACTACGTGCACTACTGCCTGGTTGTCACACCAGAAACGCACAGCTGAATTGGCCCATTCCTCAGCCCACAGCCACAGCGCACCCACTATGGGAAAAAATTCCAGGAACGTCAAGTCCTTAGTGACCCCGGTCTGGTGCCACTCTACTGGCCAGGTGCCCGAGCACCATCTGCCTCTGTAGTAAATCCCAAAGCCTGCTGACCCTGCTGCATCAGACTGGACTTGGAACTCAGCCCTGAGCAGCCTCGTGCTTCTCCAAAAGGACACTCCATTGTATTCCACCAAAAACTTCTTCCATACCTCCAAGTCCTCCTTAATCACTGTCGTAACCCTAGTCCTGTGAAATGGCCGACGCAACCCTTTCATGGCTGTACTCAACCTTCGCAGGAAGGCGCGGCCCGGAGCCACAACCCTACATGCGAATTTGAGATGGCCTACTATCTCCTGCAGCTCCCGCAAGGTGACCTTTTTCTTGCCCATGAGCACCTCTCCTCTCCTCCTCAGGTCCTCAAGCTTTCCTTGCGGCAACCGGGAAGTCTGGTGGACTGAGTCTAGCTCAATCCCCAAGAAAGTAAGGGTCGTGGCTGGTCCTTCAGTTTTTTCCTCGGCCAAAGGAAGCCCCAGCTCATTTGCCAATCTCCTAAAATTATCCAAAATGTACCTACACCTCCCTGTGTTCGCCTCCCCGCAAAACAAATAATCGTCAAGGTAATGGGCTGTGCTATTGCACCCGACTCTGCTCCTCAATTTCCACTCAACAAAAGTGCTGAAGCGCTCGAAGGCAGAGCAAGAAATAGAACAGCCCATCGGTAAAGCCCGATCTACGTAATAGGCGCCCTGAAAATAGAGCCCCAAAAGGTCAAAGTCCAAAGGGTTCACCGGCAGAAGTCTAAACGCCGCCTGGACATCACACTTCGCCATCTCCGCTCCCACACCACATTGGCGGACCATCCGGACCGCCTCATCAAATGAAGTATATCGCACTGTACAAAATTCTTGAGGTATGGCATCATTGACTGAAGCCCCTTCCAGAAATGACAGATGCTGGATTAATCTAAATTGTCCCGGTGCTTTCTTTGGAACTACCCCTAAGGGAGACACTCTCAAAGTGGCTAAAGGCGGTTCAGGGAAAGGCCCCAACACCCTTCCTTCCCGTACCTCCTTGTCAATTTTATCCTGCACCACCTTCTCCCTTCCTTGTATCGATTTTAGGTTCTTTGAAAAATATGGTTGTCATTCACCCTCCGCTGGTATCCTGAAGCCTTCCCTAAAACCTGCCAGCAAATATTGTGCATCTGCCTTGTTTGGGTACTCCTTCAGCCATGCCTCAAGTACCTCTAATTTAATTGGGGTGGGGCCCCTTACCCGGATTGCTGTTTCCGCCTCCGGGTTTCCTTCCCCCAGCCTGCTTAAATGACCCTGCACGGTAACAGCTGGAGCAAGAATGAGGGTCCCCGTAGACCGAGCACTCGTGCCTAAATCTACACTGCTTTCTTGAGCAGACACCCTTGGAGTTGTACTCCCAGCACACCAAGCGGGGTTGAACCACCTGCCCCGCACTCCGGTGGGGGGCTCAGGTAGATCTCCGGAGCAGGTGCCCAGTGTCCGTCCTGTCACCTGCATAGGGTGCCATCACCTGCAACCATAACCTCGGTAGGGGCTCGTCCCACCGTAACTCAGGCTGTTCAGCAGCCATCCTCCTAAAAGACTCGTCATACTCTATCCAGGCCTGGCCCCCAAAATCATTATACGCCCGGTATATAATGTCCCAATAATGGAACAATGCGGCGGCCCGCTCGGGCTGCGCCTGTACCATTACCGCGGCGTAAATCACAAATCCAGGGTGCCAGTTCTCCCACGTCCCTGCTGGCTTCTTACGTCTCCTCCTCTCCTTCTCCTTCTCGTCCTCCTTCTCTCCCTCCTTCCTGTCAGGCTCCTTGTTCAAGAGTTCAAAAAAATCAAGGAATTCGCCTCGCCAAATCCTTTCCTTTGTCGCCAAGGACAGGTGGTGGCCTAAAAACTTACATCCCTCCTGTGATGTAGGTGTCTGTCGCCCTGTGCCTACTGCCTGCGTGCCACTACCTGATCCCCTGAGCGGAGCAGCCGCTCCCTGTCCCTGTGCTCCCGCAGTCGAGCCTGTGTGTGGAGCTGGTGCCGCTGCTCCTTGCGTAACACCAGCCGAAATTGCTACCTGGCCGGCCCCCCCACTGTGCGGCGGTGCCACCATGGATGTGTCCTGTGCTGCCACGTCTGTGCTCGCTGCGGCCTGCCTGGCCCCTGAATCAGGCGCTGACTGACTGGTCCCACCCCATGGCCATGCACCTCCTGTCAATGGGGGATCTGGGTTTGTGATATTCTGTGAGGAAGACCCACCTGATCCCTGCAGCGTTGGAGTCTCCACTATATTGCCCCCACCCGGTGCTCCGTTACTGCCTCTTGCCGCCGCTGAAGATGCCTCAGACTCTGAGGCAGTAGGGACCTCAGTCTCCGTGCTCCGCTCTGACGGTGCTGTATCATCCTCGCTTGCATCGTCCGTCTGCAGCTCCGCCTCTAAAACCGCAAGTTTATTATGAATATCCTGGGCGAGGGCGCGCAACTTCACCCTCCGGTGCCCCCTGGCATCCCTGGTTGACCTGCGTGGCTGCCTTCCACCCTGGGCTGCGGGCGCCTGACCCGCCCGTGCCCCTCCCAAGGCATCCATCCTCTGCTGTAATTTCTGCCATATCGGCCATGATTCCTCGTCTGATGAAGACTGAGGAGGGGAAAGCTCGGGTACCGGGCGCTTCCTGGCGCGCTGCTTTCCTCTCTGGGTTGTTCCTTGTCCTTTGCGAGCCGCCATGGCCGAACCCGTCTCGCAAATAGTCTATGGTACGCCTTGGCTCCCCCCTTTTGTCTTTACTTCCTTTCTTTTTAGTGAATTATCTATATACTTATTTATTTCAATAATTTGCTTTTTTGTTTGCTTGCTTTTTTTTAAATTACTCTATTGTTGCTGTTCTTCGCAGGCACTGGTGATGTCCCTGGAGGCCTTTTTTTTTAAAAAATTAAGTTGCCTGTACCGTGGGGGAGGATCTACTCTCCCTCAGCCCCAAGGAGAAAGCTAACTCTCAGCTTGCCAGGGCTTGTCCAACTCTGTAGGCTGCTGGCCCCGCCCCCTGAGGCTGCCTACTGAGGCAAACAAAGAGGGATTCCCAAACCACGTGGCGCTGGTAACATCAGCTTGATCGGGATGAGAGCCCTCTGAGTCAAAGATCTCACCCTGATCAGATGTCGTGAGGGAAAGCACCACAGCCTCACAGAAAAGCCTACTGGACCCCTCCCCTTCCCAATCAGCACCTCCGCCACCCCAAGCCCTGTGGCCGCTCGACTGCTGTGTTGGGAAAAAAGGAAGGACTCCCAAGGCTTGGGGAAGCCCCTGACATCAGTAAAATGTCACTGGTTCCTTGCTAGAAACCACGTGGCGCCGGGAAAAAACAAAATGCGAAGGGTTGTGGTTTTTTTTTTTTTTTTAAAAAAAACTTATTTAAAGCCCCCTGCACCCGGCAAATGCGTCCCACAGCTAAATCCCTGCTCCTCTGGGTAAACACGTGGAGCTGGGTGGAGGACTGGTGTAAAGGCACAACATGCACCCGTAAGTCGCTTGGCTCCCTCACTCCCGCAGCTAACCTCCAATCCACCCCGCTGCCGCCGCCACCGCTGATCAGGTGCTGGGCGCGGAGGACTAAAGGGGGCAAATTCCTGGCTTGCTGGAGGGAATGGAATCCACTGGCGTCACAAGGAGTGGGCAGCAAGAACGCCTCTTGCGCTGGGCGTGCAGGGGGAGGGCGAAAAAAAGGGGGGGTTGGTGGGGGTAGCCTGAAACCAAGGGGATGTCCTCTTCTGGCCCCGTGAACTGTCTGCCCCATCCCTCCCACCAACGCTAACGGGGGGGGTGCCCGCCGACGGTATCACCGTGGGATGGGAGCCAATGCTCCCCTCCCTATCCGTTGTTCCGCTGCGTCTCGCCCTTCTCTGCGCCCTGGTTTGCTGCTCGTAACCAATGCCCGGCTCTTGCACACACTGCTCTGGAAGAGGGGTAACGGTCGTAAGGCACCTCCACGTGCGCACGTGCTTAAGCGCTCGCACCGAGGACGACCAGCTACCTTCCCCTTGCCAGTTCAGCAATGGCTGCTGAAGAACAAAGGGGGGGACCCCCTTTAAATGCCCTCTGACCTGCCCACGCCCCTTAGCCGTCCTTGCGTCCAGCCACCTGACGTCACGCGTTAATCCGGGCAAGTTGCCAAAGCCCCGCCACGATGATTGGATCCCTCTGGTCCCTCTATCGGCATGACCATTTTTGGTGGTCAGCAGCTCTATAAAGCCCACAGACCTGCTTTTCCTTCTTTCTTTTTTTCTTTCCTTTTTTTCTTCTACTGCAACTCAGCAACTTGAGAGAAACCCTTGAACATGAAATGACCGGGTCTGAGCCTGTGATGTTTCACATGCAGATCATTGGAGCATGACCCTGCCATATGGACACTTCATTGTGTAAAAACAGATGATTTCAGTATTCTCTAGGTTCTGCGGAAGTTATTAGAATCAACATTACAGTCCAGCTTCCACATTACGATTGCAGCTATAAAATGCCCCTTTGTTATCCACAAAAGTCGTGCTTTCTTCCATCACAGCCTTTCTGTGCTCTGCAAGGGTTGCTTTGAACAGCAACAATAGAATTCATTACTCAGGCTCGGTTTCTGGGAACATCATTCATTTCCCTCTTGTTACTTGCTCTTCAGTCAGAAGAGGTAAAGGAAGGTGCCTTGATCTCAAAAGAAGGACAATGGTGTAATATATTTCCCATCAGCTGCAGGAAGAAAGGTTGCAACCTGCTTTGTGCTGAATTCAATTAGGCATCAGAGAGAGACGGAGACGGAGAGTCACAGTCTACATTAACTCAGAGAGATGCCACCCCAGCCTTTCAAGCTCTGGTTCAGCCTATCTCTACCTAAAAGGATTTTTAACTAATCATGGCCCTGGTAAGATATTGAACACCTTCATATAAATAGTAGGAGATCTTGTCCTTATTACTATGCTAAGCAGGACTTCAAAAGACTTGCTGGGACCTTTGTGGGAATCAATGAAAGATTCAATTTGTGAATCAATTTGTGACTACATATAGCATGACTTCCAATACATGGGGTGGCATCCGGCCCACTTTGTAACCCGCATGAAACATTCTCTCTTGTTTGCTGAAAAAGAAAGAAGTTGTTGGAAGCCAAGGAATTCTTCTTTGGGCTTACTTAGGCATGAAATTGAGGGACACTAAGCCAAACTGGCCATGTCCATAGTATATAAGCAAATAGCTGCAGAAAGGTAAGCTCAGGTCTCAAGTTCAAACCATGCTTTTGTTTGGGATATGTTTTCCCATTACAGATATTTCTATACTACTAGTAATTTGCACAAATCCTGAAGTGGGCAACACACACAACTTTAAAGCAACTAGTTACAAGTAGCATAGTTGCTTGTAATTCATTATTTAATGTGATGGCATGTAGTGCAATTATATTTCAGAAGTTATATAATGAGTAATTACAAGGTTACTTCTTGGAATCAGCATCATCATTTTCCAGTGAATTTAAATGCATTTTAAGGAATTTTAGAGCCTTTAAACAGGATTCTTTCAAGTTTTATATCAATTCCTTATCAATCATAAGAGAATGGCAAGAAAAGTTTTGTTTGCTTCTTGTTTACCTTCAAGATACAGTATCAGAACTGGCCACCAGAAGGGACTGAAGAGTATTCATCTGTTTCCTTTAGTTTTGTCTTTTGCATTATGCTCAGGACAACATAGCATGTTAAGTGTGTCTCTGTGTACTCTATGACATCACGTTTGAACTGACTTACAGCAGCCCTAATAGCATATTCAAGGTTAGTGGAATATTTTAGGAGTGGTTTTACCAGTTTCACTTCCTGAGTGAGTTTCCATGACTGAGTGGGGATTCAAATTGTGTTCCCCAGAGTCCTACTCCAGCACTGTATCCACTACACTAGGAACCTAGCATGTATATTTGTCGTTTAGTCGTGTCCGACTCTTCATGACCCCATGGACCAGAGCATGCCAAGCCCTCCTATCTTCCACTGCCTCCCGTAGTTGGGTCAAATTCATGTTGGTCGCTTCGATGACACTGTCCAACCATTTCAACCTCTGTCGTCCCCTTCTCCTCTTGCCGTCACACTTTCCTAACATCAAGGTCTTTTCCAAGGAGTCTTCTCTTCTCATGAAGAGTGTTTATTAGCGTGTTTATTAGAACCCACCAAATAGATTGCTTCTTGTGAACAATAACAACGACTGTTGTTTTTTTAAAACTAAAACTCTCCACCACAAAGCAGCTAAACAGTTCAAGAAAAATTCTATCAGACAATGTTATAGAGTTCTCAAATTGGATCTCAAATACTGCAAAATATAGGTTTTCAATAAATGCCTAAAACATGCCAGAGGTGAGCCTTGACATACCCAGAGGAAAGACCATTCCATCCGATGAGTGGTGCCACTAAGGCGGCATATCTTTGTGTTGCTACCAAATGGGAATCCTTGGGCTGCCGCATGTGCACGACTGCCTTCTATGGAGAATGGAGCAGCCTAGGATATTGGTATGATGGAGAGATTGCTTGAGGTAATATCAAATTTCTTGCCACTGGTCACAGTTGAGAACAAAATCTTTTCACAATCTTGCTGCTACATAAATTAGCCAAACTGAAACTGGCTGACATGTTCTGAGTCTCAGTTACAAGATGGTGCAGCAACAGGTTGGAGGACATGGTGGTAATTTGCAATTCCAAGAAACCGGCTTTCTTCAAAGCACTCGAATGTGTGGGCAAGACAGGGAGGTTCTCTATAATCAGTTCTCCCCAGAAGATTTATTATAGAATGTTTGTTATTTTATGGAAATTAGTAGGCTGGGTAGTAACAGGATGGAATTTGGCATGGAAAGCAGAATCACATTTCTAATACTAAAAAGGAACTTAGTGATTTTGAAACCTGCTCAAATGTAAAAGTTTTAAATGTTGGTTTTGACATCAAGATAACGCTTTAGAATGATAGACTTGACTGGCACATATTAAATCCCACACACACATTCAAATATATCAGCATATGACTGGCAACCTAAGTACCTCCTTAGAAACATGAAAAAAATCAGATTTTTTAAACTCTCCATGGCAATTGTGCATGTATTTGTCTACGCAATGCAGTACTTGTGTATGCATTTGTTTATGTGTTTCCCACACAACACAGAACAAAAGTATCAGAGTATCACAGTACTGAAAAAGGAAAACTTGCTTTTAATGAGCTGCAACTTAGAGAACATTTCATTAACATAATCCTATCAATATACATCCTTTTGATTGTGACCTCAAATCTAAGGCAAAAGCTAGGGAGATATATCTGGGCAGCTACTACTTACTTATTTACTTACTTATTCCTTTCTTCCATTATTATTATTATTATTATTATTATTATTATTATTATTATTATTATTATTATTATTATTATTATTATTATTATTAGTATTAGTATTAGTATTAGTATTAGTATTAGTATTAGTATTAGTATTATTAGTATTATTAGTATTAGTAGTAGTAGTAGTAGTAGTAGTAGTAGTAGTAGTAGTAGTAGTAGTAGTAGTAGTAGTATTAGTATTAGTATTAGTATTAGTAGTATTAGTAGTAGTATCAGTATTAGTAGTATTAGTAGTATTAGTAGTATTAGTAGTATTAGTATTTAATAAAAAAGGGTATAGGTCTAGGAAAAGGGAAATGGGTTTTGAGAAAATGTGAAAATTACAGGGTAGGAATTTCATATCTATACATCATCAATATTTCTTTCTTTATCTAATTGTTCTCTTCAATCCAGATGTGGATTGTCTCCCCTTTCTTCTTAACTGTCTCTTGCATCCTATCTTTTAGTGTGTCTGCAATTTCCAGGATTTTTTTTCCAAAAGTTCACCCTTCATTGGTATCCTTGATGTCTTCCAGTATCTGGCACACAGAATTCTCGCCTCTGTCACAATATGAAGTATACCTTCCTTTTATCAACTGAGTCTGGTAGAATGTGTAGTAAGAAAAGTTCTGGTATCAGTGGAATTTCAGTTAATAGAATCTTCTGTAATATCTCATGTACCGACTTCCAATAATCTTTAGCTTCCCTACACATCCACCACATATGATAAAACTACCTATCTTGTCATTGCATTTCCAGCACTTATTAGATATATTTTTATACATTTTTGATAATTTTTCAGCATTAAATGCCACCTGTAAAAGATCTTATATATTTTTTCTTTAAGACCCGTTGATTTTGTCATCTTAATATTCCTTTCCCAAGCATCTAATTATATATTATGACCAATGTTTTTGGCCCATTTAATCATACAGTCGTTGACAATCTCATCTTGCATTGTTTGATCTAGTAAGATATTGTACAGGCATTTTATAATTTCTTTCTTTCTTATCTAATAGCCCCTTATGCAATATTGTTTTTTTCTGTATAAAAGCCTGACACTTTATCTTTTGCATATCTAGTTTCTAATTGTGTTTCTGACCACCAATCTAGAGTGATATCTTGTTCTAATAACTCCTTTTTTCCTTTTAAGTTGGCATCTTTAACTGAAATATCTGCATATCTAAAACTTCTTTTTCCCCATTAGTTTTGAATTCAAAAATGCTTCTAGAGGCACCACACAGATTGGTATCTTTCGATAATTTTGTATTTGAATTGATGACCAGATCCATATTAAAGGTTTCCTTATTAAATGATAATTGAATTGCTTAAACTGTTCTGATACCACAGAAATGCATGCCAACCCAGGCTCAGGTCATGTCCTTCCAACTTCAATAGTCTTTGATTTTCTAAAGTTATCCCTTCTTTTATCCAGGATAATGCTGCCACTTTATAATACATAATCCAGTCTGGTAGACTGAAACCTGCCCTTTGTTTATTGTGTTGATGCGCTTTAAGTTTTACTCTTGGTTTTTCCCCCAGCCATATAAATTTGGAAGTTATTTTATTGAGTTTGTTAAAATGTCTTGCTTCAATATAACTGGGATTATCTGAAGCAGAAGAATCAGTTTTGGCAAGATACTCATTTTGACAACAGCTGTTCTTCCCATCATCGAAAGTTGAAGCTTAGATCATTTTTCTAGGTCTATCCTTATTTCTTTTATTAGTTTTATGTAGTTGTCCTTTGCCAATGTGCTCGGGGTTTTTTGTCAAATATATTCCTAAATATTTTATGTATAGTGTTTCTTTATAGCCTGTTCGCACTTGTATATTTTTCCCTCTTTTGTCATATTTTTCATTAATATTTTTGTTTTTTTGCTTATTTATTTTAAATCCGGTCACGGCTCCATATTCTGTTATTGTCTCTATTGGTAAGTCTGTCAAGTCCATAAGCTCTTCTAATATTACTGCTAGGTCATCTGCATATGATTGGATCTTAAATTCTTCTCCTTTTATTTTTAGTCCCTTTATCTTTGTATTCAATCTAATTTGCTGGTTAAGGATGTCTATCGTTAAGATAAATAGCAGTGGCAATAGTGGGTATCCTTGTCTTGTACTTTTCTCGATTTTAATTTTCCTAGTTAATTCTCCATTCACCTTGAATTTAGCTTCCTGTTGAGTATATATAGTTTTTATTTTGGCTATAAAGTTTTCTCCAGCATCTATTGCTTCTAATTGGGCTATCAGAAAATTCCAATTTACGTTATTAAATGCCTTTTCTGCATCTAAAAAAACCAGTGCCATCTGTTTCTCAGGATGTGCTTCATAATATTCTAGTATATTTAGTATTATTCTGATATTATATTTCATCTGTCTTTAGGTAGAAAGCCTATTTGGTCTTGGTGTATTATTTGTGATAGAACTTTTTTTATACTCTACTTGCTATTATGGTTGCATATATTTTGGAGTCTACATTTAGCAGCAAGATTGGTCTGTAATTTCTAATTTCACTTTGGTCTGTTCCTTCTTTGTGAATAATTGATATTATAGCTTCAGTTCATGACAGCAGTATTTTTCTTTCTTTTTCTATTTCTTCTATCAATTCTTTGAACAATAGAATTAAAACCTTTTCAAAAATTTTAGAATATTCAGCTAGTATTCCATCATTTCCAAGGGATTTCATTTTTTTCCTAATAGCCTCTATTACTTCATTGATTGAGACCAGTGAGTTCAAAACCTCTTGATTTTCTTTTGAAAAAAACTATCTATTTCAAGGCCTTGCAGGAATTTTCTTTGATCTGTTGTTGAGTTTCCTTTTTCCTTGTACAAATTCTGGTAGAATTATTTCACAATTCTTTTGATTTTATTTTCTTCCCAAGTTGTTTCCCCTATTTGATCTTTTAAACTTAAAATTTGATTTTTAGTTTTTTCTTTCCTTAATTTATACAAGAGCCATCTGCCTGGTTTGTTTGCTTTTTCAAAAAAAGGAGGAGGAGCTTGTCACAGCAAGGAAGGTCAGAATTCCAGGACTCTCTGAGGTCTGGCCTTAATCTACCAGTCTGGGGAGCCTGAAATGGTTCCAGGTGGGGGTGTAACCCACTAGAGGGACTTTCCTAGGTGTGTAGGATCTGGTGAGGCATAGTAGGCAGCAAAAAGTTGTCTGCTTGAGCCTCAATATCGGCACACAAAAACACAGGCTGGCACGATAGCCATTTTGGAAATCGCACAAGCTGTGAGTAATCCATTGGGGGTGTGGAGGAACTGTAACAGTGTCATGAGTTCTGCCAAAGAAGATCTGTAATCTGAAGGGTTAATTACAGCTGAGGAGAATGCTGGGCAATCAGAATTGCAGGCAGCTGAATCACCAACAGATTCTCCTCCCCCAGTAGCCAGGGTAAGGGAGAAGCTTCAGCAGGGACTCATGACATGAAGATCTGAAGCCTGCATGAATGCTTCCCATAGGAACATCAGGTCAACCAACCCTGAGTATTAGCAGGATGAAGTGTTTAGATGGCTGCTGTTGCTATAAAATCTGCACCCAGAGGCTTGCATGTTTGTGGAAGCAACAAGTCAAACACTTTGGCTCGCATCCACACTCCTGCTTATCCTGGACCTTGTTCTCTGGATCCCTGGCTTTGGACTTTGACTGCTGGCTACAGTTTGTGTTTTGGCTTTGATGTTTTGGTATCTGCTTTGCATCTTCTGGACTTCTGATGTTGAACTGGTTTATTGGACTGTTGCCTGTTGAAACCCCCTGGGAACGTGACAAACAGACTCTAAAAGAAATCTAAACAGCAAGGAAAAAGAGTGGGGGAAAGAGAAGTTTGTATTGCTTATTAAAAGCAAACTGAAGAAATCCCCCTTGATCTCCCTCCCATGGAACACGAAACTAAATAAAATCTAGAAGAATGGTGAGGGAGAGAGAGAAAAGATATCTCTGTCTGTACTGATTGTCCTGCTCAATCTGCTACTCCCAAGTTAACAATTTTGTTTGGACTATTTAATATCTTCAGTGGCTTGCTTTGTAAGTAGAAGGCAAGGAAGAGGAGAAAGGAATTAACATTGGTTTGCTCCTGTCATCAGAGTTCCGTGACTTAAAGAACAGAGAGTAAAATCAGAGATTTCTCCAGTGCTTTTCTGCCTCAATGTGGTTTATCTACGCAATTATATAACCTTAAGTACACACAGAAACACTTAGGTCTTGATGGAAAAGATGTTGACTTCAGTCTTAGAAGAAAATAAGTGGAATTAATGTATTCGTGAAGGCTTTCACGGCCAGGATCTAATAGTTGTTGTGGGTTTTTCGGGCTCTTAGTCCTTGTTCTAAAAGTTGTTCTTCCTCGCGTTTTGCCAGTCTCTGTGGCCAGCATCTTCAGAGGACAGCACTCCTCTGAAGATGCTGGCCACAGAGACTGGTGAAATGTTAGGAAGAACAACCATCAGAACATGGCCAAAGAGCCCAAAAAACCCACAACAACCATAAGTGGAATAAGTGGAATTAGCTTATTTTTGCCCCCCCTTCTTCTCGGCTTGTTTTGGGAAGGGTGGACTTCATAACTTAGAAAGGAGGATGAAGGGCTTTTCTATTTATTTATTTTTCATTTTGTTATTAAAGAATTGTGGACCTCTTTTCAAAATTATTTCCACTGTGAGTTCGAATATCGATTTAATTGCATAGATTTTCTCTTTTTGTCCTTTCCTACCTTTCTCCTAAAAGGACCCAAGGCAGCTAGTCCAAAAGCTATGAACACTGGCCAGTCCTAGCAATAACTAAATAATCCTGCTCAGTTGCTAAATGCTAAATGGACAATACAGTATTATACAGAACAACCTTTGTATTTATGAGTGCTAGTGCTAAGATTATGATGTCCCCTATGCAATGTGCTGGCTACCTAGTAACTGACTAGCTGGTTAATCATTTATATATCATTTTGATTCTACCAATCTGAAATCTTTATTCATCTTGTTTCCTATAGCTTTTAAGAAATTTCCAGCTATCAATACACTGTAAATATGAGTTTAACATGACACTCTGCATTATAAACCTACACAGACCTAGTATGATTACCATTTGAAAAAGGTATAAATTAAAAGGCAATCATGCATTTCTAGGTTGTAACTTGTTATTGGCTCTGATAATTCAGTCCCAAATCTTGCTTTATTGGCACATAAATGCTTTGGGCAAAGTGCAGCAGTTATTCTAGTAGGACGTATATTATACAGAGGCTGAAATCCTGTTGTGTAGCTATGCCTGCATAGCCTGTGGGTTGTCAGACATGTGGACATCCTGGGCATAATTCCCTGTGAACGTCCACGGGCATAGATTTATGCTACACCAAGTGCAATAGGATTTCAGCCTATGTGCATGATGAAGAAAAATCTGCAGTGCAAATGTTTATGGTCAGGATGCAAAGGTTTTACTCTCTTAATTCTCCTCTGAATGTTGAAATGATGACAAATTTAGCAGAATATTTCCTCTACCTTTCAATATAGTAGAGTTCCACTGCTCAAGAATATTAACATCAACAGAAATAAACCCAGGCAGAATCTCATTCCTCACTCTTGCTTTTATCAACATATGAATAATTTGATCTGCTTTATGCATTTAAGTGGAAACAGCAACAACAGAAGCTGGATGAGCAGAACTTGGAAATGTTATTTGTGGGCCGAGTACTCAAAGAATCACCCAACCAGCATCGGCAGAGTGTGGGGATTAAAAGTCCACAAGTGTAACTTTAAGCTCAGAATATGCTGATAATGATATTAAAAAGCTTCAACATCAACTCTTTTTTCCCCTCTGGCACTGACACAATTTTTCCACTTTAAAGAGAGAGAGAGAGAGAGATTGGTAGGGAGAGAGACCAGATGACATTCATCTCCAAATGGTGCCTTTCTGTACCTTGCCAAAAATTGCATATGTGTTTCTCGACCTTTGCTAGCTGAGATCCATTTCACGCTACAAATGTTTTAAGTTATATTTGCAAACAGTAGGGAGTGAACCTGAGACAGGCACTCAACATAAATGGTTACAGTGTGAAGATTACTATTATTTCTCACAGCTGTATGACACCATAGGAAAAAGGATCCAATTCTCCAAATTGATGTTTTAATTTTAGTGGGTCTTCTAGTGGAATAAAAGCATGTTGGGCACTTTACTATTGCAGTGGTGCTTCAGAGGTTAGCACCCAGTAATTTTTTGTAAAACAAGCTTTGTTCTGTTTCTTAGACAGTATCAGTGAAAGGGTCACCCAAGGACCTTGAAATCTTTTTGACAGGAAAGTACCATTGAGAAGAATTAATGGGTCTTCTAGCCTCTGTCATCTTCCAGTTGATCATTCAACCTCCCAACCCCTTTTCAAGGGTTTCCTCTTCATTTTCACTCTTGCCTCTCAGGAGACTTGGGAGATGAAGAATCTATGAATTTCTCCTCCTTTTCTCTGAAATGACAAGGCTCTAATTGCCATTTTTAAAAGCACAGCTATGATCCTCTCCACTCTGTACTGATAACCTCTCCTCGTCCGTAATTTTGAAACACTGGCAGTTTCAGCTATGACTGGCAAATTCACTCTTCTATATCCCCAAACTTTTACCTCTGGCAGTAAACCAGACAAGAGCCTAGCACCCTGTCAACCGTTTCAACATCAAAAGAGAAAATGGTTTAATCAAAGTGACACAGTTCTTGCACTAGCATCCTCCTGTAGCATAAGCCCTCATGGCCAAACAATCAGTTTCAACTTGGTGTTTGGCAGTTATATGGGGCCTCTTTATAGAAGGAACTGAGTGCATTAAAGGCAATGAAAATGGAGACTTTGGGTTAAGACACTAACAACATGTGCCACAGTGACAGTGACTTTTAACGTTTTTACAGAAACCTATCCAAACCATTTTGCTTTCTCCAATGTTCTTTAGATACATTGCATCCAGGAAAACATTATTTCTGTGATTCATCACAAGTGGAAGATTTTGTTTACTATTTAATCTTAATATTTACCTTTAATTATGGTTCCCAGCAATCTACTTCCAGTTGGAACAGAAACTCCTAGGAGTTTACATTTCCCCATACAGACTTATATGTTACATTTTTTTAAAAAAAATTACAGTGGTGGGTAGACAATATCCAGAGGCTCATGGGCCACATACAACCATCTCTGGATCTTAGAGGGCCACACACCCTCCTACAACTGCACCCCAATTATTTCTATAAATTTGGCATTTAAAACCATAGTAAAGCACCACCTAATTTTAAAACTATTTTTAAAATTAAAATGCGATGGAAGAATCTCCATAGATACTGGGGCACATCAAAATATGGCAAAATTGCCCAGATATTTTCTCCCCCCAAAATGAGAGAGATGCTGGGTGGGGGGGGGGCAAAAGATGTTAGAGGGAATTGCATGCTGCCATTACCTTCATTATTATTTAATCACATATTTAAAATGGAAGAGTCATAATATTTAGCTTACCAACTGTTCAGAGAGCTTTGCAGATATCCTGGATTGCCAGAGAGATGACCAAGTGGATGAAGCTTGAACTATCTCTGGAGGCAACAATGTTGAAACTGTGTTTGTCATATTTTGGGCCCATCATGAGAAGGCAAGATTCTCTGGAAAAAACAGCAATACTGGGAGAAGTTAAAGGCAGCAGAAAAAGAAGAAGATCAACTACAAGATGGGTTGACTCCCAAAAGCAGTGGTCCCCAACCTTGGGCCTCCAGATGTTCTTGGACTACAACTCCCAGAAGCCTATACCACCACCTCTTCTGGCCAGGATTTCTGGGAGTTGAAGTCCAAGAACATCTGGAGGCCCAAGGTTTAGGACAACTGCCTTAAAGGACCCACAGGCTTGAGTCTGCAAGAGCTAAGAATGGCTAGTGAGGACAGGACATTTTGAAGACCACTCATTCGTAGTGTGTTGGAGGTGACTTGAAGGCATGTAGCAGCAGCTGTTTTCATTGAAACAATGGGGACTGCACACCCAAAAAAGATGTATGTGTCTGAACAAAGAGTTATGTTGTGCTTAGAATTTTAAAGCACTTAGTAGATGGTACAGCAACAAAAGTCATTTAGGGTACAGAGCTAATGAATAGGTTAACTTTGGATGCATCGAACAGCCCTGAGCAGTGCAAACAAGGATGACCATGGCTGTGCAATTCACTAACAACCAGCTAGAGCCAAATAACTGTTTTAGCCTCGGTGCTTTTGTGTATAAAACTTAGCATGTCCAATATGTTCTTTGATAGTTTATTTACATTTGCCAAACCCTTTATGGATTTAATGGTTGTTGTGGGTTTTTCAGGCTCTTTGGCCATGTTCTGAAGGTTGTTCTTCCTAACGTTTCGCCAGTCTCTGTGGCTGGTATCTTCAGAGGACAGCACTCTGTGCTCTGGTGCAATTTGTTTGGGAGTTGAACATTTATGGCTGTGAGATCAGCTTTTTGTCCTATTCAGGCGATGAGTGATTAGTGTGTCTTGTTGTGGGTGTATTGTTGTGATAAGGAGGAAAGATTATCCCACAACAAGACACACTAATCACCCATCTCTTGAAAAGGACAAAAAGCCTATCTCACAGCCATAAATACTCAACTCCCAAGCGAACTACACCAGAGCATAGAGTGCTGTCCTCTGAAGATGCCGGCCACAGAGACTGGCAAAACGTTAGAAGAAAAACCTTCAGAACACGGCCAAAGAGCCCAAAAAACCCACAACAATCATTAGATCCCGGCCGTGAAAGCCTTCGCGAATACCTTGAGGGATTTATTAATACAACTCTTCTGGTTGCTGTTTTCTGTTCTTATTTTCTTTTCGACAACTCCTGTCCTTTCTGGTTTAGCCTACAATATACAGGGAAGACAGACTCCACGATTCAGCTGTTGATGTTGTTGTTTCAAGTTATATACCATTCCTATGGTGCTAAAGCACTCTCAGGGCATTTTACAATATAATTGTGCAAAAATCAACTCATTATACTGTCATTATACTGACTTGAGAAGGATGGAAGGCTGAGTCAACCTTGAGCAAGCTATCTCAATGCATCAGGATTGAACTCAGGTCATGAGCATAGGCGTGACTGCAGTACAGCAGTTTCACCACTGTGTCATGGGGCTCATGTGAAGAGTTTCCATCAGACAGGTACAGAATGATAAATCACAATTAAGTATTGTTTGTATTCACCTCCTTCCATTTCCCATCTCTTACTTCGGCAGGCGGGGATGGTGGTACATGAGTAATTAAGAAAAATCTTCTGCTTTCAACTCACCACAGTTTGTCTTTCCAAACGAGGAAGTTTTTAGTTTTAATAAGGGTTTGTCTGCAGAGGATAAGATCAGAAAGTATGGCTAGAAATTGGCTAATTTGAACAAATCATAGCTTAACCTAAGCAGGCTTTGTCCTTGTTTGGACTAAATGACAAACTGGAGAGTAGAAATGGATACCGAATCTTTAGTAATTTCTTAGCAGTGGTGTCATAAGAAAAAACAGAAGGAACAGAGGAACTTAAGGCTAGCTAGCTGGAGAATCTGAGAATTACTGCTAGTTTTGTGTTTGCTGCTTATGAATTAACAAAGTGTAGTAATCTATGTAATACAATTGTAATAGCCAGTGTGTCTGCTATACTATGGAGAAAGAACTACTTATGTAGGAAGTGACATGTACACCTCCATGCTTGTGAGAAGGTTGTTGCTAAAAGTTTTGTATTTGCTACTTTTTAATTAACAAAGAATCTTATATATCTCATTAGCTGGGCAGTAACATAAACACGAGAAACAGAATTAATTGGGGGAGGGGAGAGATTCATGCACCCAAAGTATTGAAATAAAGGTGGTTTGTTTGTTTGTTTGTTTGTTGTTCTATACATTAATTGGTTTCTTTGAATGCAGTACACGAGAGGCTTTCCCCAGGCATCAGCTGCATTAAGTTGAGGCACAGTTCTGTATATTTTTCTCTCTGTGAATAAAGACAGTAGGAAGGGGGGGGGGAGTTTACAGTAGAATTCAACTGCTTTTAATTGTCTGTATTTTCCTCAACTTGCACTTGAATTAGTAAATTGCAATGCATATATAGTTACTGCACTAGTAGCATATGTTCTCCAAAGAAGGAAAATATATACAATTAGTTTTGACATCCAGCCTGACTGCTGTTTGCCTGAGTAATAAATAACAAAGCTAGGGAATAATGGCTCTTCCAGTCCTAGCTCTCAGAGCTGCTAGTGATTACTCTTGGCATCCTTTATGTCTTCTCTGATGGCAGCAATTCCACAAAGTCACCTCAGACCTGAACCACAAAATAAAGGCAAGAACAAGGTTATGGAAGTTATTCATGACACCCTCTTGACGCCCCCCCAGGAGCCAAGAGACTTTTCAAATCATTATCCTGTATTCTTTAAATAAAAGATAGCTGTGTTTGGGTTTTGTTTGCCCCACATCTTAATAATGTTGTCTTGGTTGGCTCACAGGCTTAATTTTCATCAAGTGCCAAAGATGATGAGTGTCCTTTGCTCCCCATGCTCTCTGTCTGTTGTTTCATTTGTCATGAAACTAGGCAGGCTCAGAGCATCCTCATAGACAGAGTTTTCCAGCAACCACTGAAAACAAACATGCCGCATGTGAACTCTTGCTGGATTTTCTACAGGAAAAAGACATTCGTATTTATACTTATTCCTGGTTAGTTGGACATTCTTTGCATCTTATGAAAGATAAATATAATGATTTTCACCAACATGACAGGGCAAAAAATTATTGGTCTCAAATAGAGTTTTGAAGTTGTACGACTGACATATTTAATGAAACTGGCATGCCTGATTTAAAGGATGGTTCCTAGACATGTAGCAACAGGAACTGAGAGACTTCAGCCAGACAACAGTCCTATTGTTTTGTCTCGGGGTACAGGGGACCTCAAGTTCGTAGAGGTCTTACTAAGTTGGTCTCTGTTGGCTCATTCTGACTTTCTTCAGGGATGGATCATCAGTATATTAGATTCTGGTCAGGAACAGGCCATTTCAACATGGTGGGATGAACTGTCAAGGATTCTCCAGCCTCTATTGGCACAAGAATGGGATTGTCATCGTTTAGTCATTTAGTCATGTCCGACTCTTTGTGACCCCATGGACCAGAGCATGCCACGTCCTCCTATCTTCCACTGCCTCCCGGAGTTGTGTCAAATTCATGTTGGTTGCTTTGATGACATTGTCCAACCATCTCATCCTCTGTCGTCCCCTTCTCCTCTTGCTTTCACACTTTCCCAACATCAAGGTATTTTCCAAGAATGGGATACAAAGTATTTTTATTGTATTTTCTATGCTGTATGGAAATATGGTAGTGGAAAACTAGTACTTCTTGCTTAAGCATGCATGTGAACAGATCAAGCAGGTTGAGTTGTCACAAAGACACAATCCACATAATGTTATTATTTTTGCTATTTCATGCAAGAAAGCAACACTGTGTGTTTTAAAAAGTGTGCAAAAATCAGTCTTATATATGCACTGTTTTTTCCCACAAACACCTTTTTGTTGTTGTTTATATCTCTTTGGTGAGAAGAAGAAAAAATATCCTGTGAAGATAAATCATATCAAGATTTACAGAGACAACATCGGAGCAGGCTGGGCATGTGTTTTAGTGGGTGTGTGACCATGAAAGAAGGCATCTGAACTACTTATGATGCACACAATGTGGTGTCACTGTGGTAACATTGTGTGAAATCAAAATGGCTTCCTGTCACTGATGCTACCAGATTGACCCAAGACTAGGTCCCTGGGGCAAGCATCCACAATAATGAATCTTGACAAAGCACATAGCTATCTGATACTCAGAATTACCTCCATGGTTGGTTATAGAAACCCAACTACAGAAAAATGCTCTTGAGTGCCCAGCAGACTGAGAAACTCTAACACAGTGCAATATTAAACTGACCATGTGAAAGATCTAGGGATTTTATCTTAGCAAGTAGAAAATTAAAAATTAAATATCTTCAATCCATTCTTCACTGGATTGGCCATGAACCAGTTCACTACACATAATTATTTTTTTTCTCCTGTTTTTCACTTACTTTAGTATTACTGCCCTATTTCTAGAAATGACTTTTTATAGCTAAGCCATTCTCTGTTTTGCAAGGAGGGAAAAAAAAAAGACTAACAGAAGGTGCAGCCCAAGAAATATTCTTCTGTCATGAAGCATTTCGTATTTTGGCAGCTGTTAAGCTGATTCATTTTGTTCTTGCCATTCATGTTGGTATTCAAACAATTTTTCATGGTTTTTTTTTTTTTTTTTGAAAATGTAATCCTCTTTCGTGTGGGTTTTTCTGAAAAGCAATTTACTTTTTCTAATTGGTTTATCAAAAAGAGAGCCATCTACAGTACCTGCATTAAACAGGCTCATTATGAAATTAAAACATTTAGCAACTTTCCAACATAGCATGTATACTTTTCAATTAACTATTTTCATTTCTTTTCCAGTCAAACTCTTTGGTCCATGATCTGAGTCATTGAGAAGATAAAGGGAATAAAGACAACCTGTAGTTCTCCCTAGAGTAATGGATTAGAAATGCTATACTCTCTCAGCAACCTTTTCCCACCAAAATGTACCAAGGGAATGGAATGAACATTTATGTGACAGATGGATATAATCTTTGTGCTCTTTCCTGTCTGTTTCCCTGACTGTTGATGGAGGTCAAGAGGAAAGTCAGATAAGAAAACATGCTAGGACAATATGAAGCTTTTTAGTGGAAAGTCACCAAGTATATCCAATCAAAGGTTCATGAAGATATTGATGGACAGCAGAGGGTCACAGTAAGTTGAAATGGTCAACACAAAGGTGATAGAGAAAATATGAATTCCAGAGAAGGTCGTGTATTAACAGTTTTATGTTTACTCAGCTAAAGTTATTTGCCTGTGCACGAACAACTTCATTTCAGGACTATTGAAAAAATGGTGATAAATTCCCATGTGTTTCCCAATTCATTCATTCATTCATTCATTCATTCATTCATTCATTCATTCATTCATTCATTCATTCAGTTTGATCAGATGAAAGAAAATATAAACCTTTGGTATCCCCAGGACCAAATAAGAGTCAGGCTTAATGGCAGAATACAACTGTTTTTATTACAAATTGATCACACCTCAGCATACTGTAGATTTTTTTAAAAAAATGTTTTTCATAGCATGAGATATGTTTTAGAAAAGGTGATTCTGATCAGTGTTCTAAATTCCCTGGATATCTTTAAAGAATATAGGTAATTGCCTAAGGCCAAACCAGGCTGTTGGTCTATCTGACCCAATTTTGTCTGCACCAGGGGTGAGCAATGTTCAGAGGTCAGAAAGCCGCACCCCCCTGTTTCTGCTAATCACACAGCCCCATATGGATCTCTTGGTGCCAATGCTAACAAAAAGTGGGGTGGGGAAAGCAGCATTCTAGCTGTTGAAGGAGACTTTTGTTACCTTTAAAACAAGGCATATGCTCTTCATGTGCCTTGTTTACAACTAGATGAGTAGATCCAGAAAGATTTTAGAGGCAAAAATCAACTTGTAAACAAGAAGTATGAGGAGTACACAACACATTTCAATGAGGGGGAAAAGATAAAATTCTGTTACGCTCATAGAAAAACAGACAGGGAGCACATGCTGCTTGTAGTCTGCTCGCTGTCCAGTCTTGGTAGCCAGCAGTGCCTCCTCAGGACTTCAGATGGAAACTGAGGAAATGAATATACCCTTTTGCACTTCAGGAGTAATCATAGCTTTGGAGTTGAGGCACTAGGCCATGGATGGGCAACATATAGCACGTGGATTCCATGCAGCCTACCAGCACTCCTGAGGCATACTAGCAGCCCCACATGGCTTTTTTTTTTTAAAAAAATTAGCCCTAGACTAACTAACGTGAACTGCTAATGGCACAGCCAGCTCTGCCCCTTTAGTCAGGAGATCGCTTATGTTATGGTCTCACTGTGCTTTATCTAGACAAATTGCCAGAGGCTGAAATGTATGTTTACAGGAACAACTCAGAATGCAACAAAAGTCCACACAGTTTACAAATATTTTTAGCACAGTTTTCCACATAACAAAATATATAGTGGGAAAAATGCAGGTGAAGAATTCTAACCAAAGTTAATATAAATACAAAACCAGGCTCATCATTCTTTAGGTGCCACAAAACATTTAAGAAGAGACAGTTCCAAATTAAGGTGTGTTCCTACTTTTAGAATGTTGTGCCTCTGCAGAATTATTGAAATGCCATTTTGTGACAGATAAATAGGAAGACAGAGAATTGGATAAGATAAAAGAGAAAGAAGGTATGAGAAGAATGGGGTGAATAGAATAAGGAGTCTATACCAGGATATATTGTTTGAGGATAATATTGCTGTATTTCAGGCATTTCAAACAGGCTAGGTAAGTTACAGCCCTGTCCCACTACTCAAATTTGGAAAATGTGCCCCTATATTAGTTTGGTCCAGGAGTCACATGTGATTGAAACATGTTCCTCACTCCCAAGAAGTCAGTTTTTGTATTTGTGCTATGCTGTCACCAATATCTGGAGAGGAGATGGGTTTGTTTCCAAAGCCATAGAACTGGTCACTTAGTACCTAAGGCAACACATTGACTCCAAGCTGTATCCAGCTTCTTCAAAGCACATTGAGTTGAAATGTACCTAAGGAATCGAGTGAACAAAGAAGAAGTCATAGACGATGCCTCATAATATATTATCTTTTTTCTTTGACAACTTTCCTAAAATTGCAGATTGCCTTATAACTCCAAGAAATGAATAAACTGGATATTCATGAAAGGTTTGGCTAATATTAATTCCACTGGGGCAGAAAATGGCAGGTAGTAATGATATTAGCAATATGGCATCCTCTTCTATTAAAGAGAAATAGACATTTAATTGTCCTGTTCCTCAGGGTCACACAACAGAAGGACACTGGACCTGTAACCTGGAGGCCGATGAATTACACATTTAATTTCATTTAATTCAACTTAATTTGCAATGCTTCCTAGATGCTCTCATGTCATAGGAAGCAATAAATGGCTTTCCCTTATCATCCTGTTTTTCTTTCTTCATTCTTTCCTGAGTCACAGAATCACTGAAATTATAACAACAGCCCAAGTCTTTTTTTAATTGGTGAGTGTTAGATTACATTTTTGTTTGGTTTGGATTCTATTTTGAAACTCATGGTTTCTACAGAGAAAAAGGGCTCAACAAAATGTTCAAGATAGCTCATCAAAATTGTTCTTCAAATGCCTTTATTCATTTACAATTTGGTCCTGCAGCCTCCCCACTGACTCTTTCACCACTGTTGATTTCTACCTCTGCTGTTACCTCTTTTAGTGATGCTGGGTACTGTTGGAATTACATTGTCGACCAATGTGCTTAATGCCTCATATGTGGTGATTTAGAATGCTGGTAGAAGCCACATCCACACAACATGAAATTCTTGGTTCTCAGTGTTCAGAATGAGATGGAGTAGGCGAAGGAGTTGTTTTGCCACTGCGAAGATGGCTTTATCCATGGCTTTTGCATGGAATATGGATTTACAGGAAGATTGGGCCATGGGCTTAGCAGGTTGGAGAGATTGCTCTGAAAGCCAAAGTCTGAGCCTAGAAAGGCGACTGCGGAGAACTCCACATTTAAAGCTTTTACAGTGAGGGCACAAGGAAGTTTGATGAGCCTCACCAAGGCAAAAAAGGCATTTAGTGTGGCTGACAGAGAGTGGGATTTTGTTGTCACAGAGCATGCGGTGTTTGAACAGGCCTGAAGAGACCATGAACTGAGAACCAGGAGAAAAAAGGGGAGGCGCTTTGGCCTTAAGGCCAGAGCATACTTGTTTTGATGATGATGATGATGATGATGATGATGATGATGATGATGATGATGATGATAATAATAATAATAATAATAATAATAATAATAATAATAATAATAATAATAATAATAATAATAATAATAATAATAATAATTCCTCAAATGAGTTAAAGCTGATGCGAAATGGGAGGGAACATTTTTGTTAAAATTAGAGAGAGACATAGCTTGGTTGTCCAAGAAGATCAAGTGGGAGATACAGAAAATTATTCTGAAGCAGTAAATGTTAGAAAATTCATACAAAAATAGGACATGGAAAATAATTTGTTATATTGGGAAGCAGTTATCAAATTGGATCAAGGGAACAGACCAGAATGTAAACAAGATGACAATATATTAATCTAATATCAGTTAATTATAGCTATTTTTGTTATTTGTTGTCAAGTCAGAATAACTTCCAGTGACTCAAAGTAAGTGAGATATTTAAGGAGTGGTTTTACCAGTTCCAGGCACCCAGTGACCTTCCATGGCTGAGCAGGGATTTGGACCCAGGTCTCCTGACCTGGTCCATCACTCTTTCCACTACACCAGTGGTTCTTAACCTTTGTTACTCGGATGCTTTTGAACTGCAACTCCCAGAAACCCCAGTCAGGACAGCTGGTGGTGAAGGCTTCTGGGAGTTGCAGTCCAAAACTCCTGAGTAACCCAAGGTTAAGAACCAGTGCACTACACCACACTGAGTATCAACACTAATTATGGTACACTACTTTATAAATAGCATATATGTCGCTGAAACTTATATTCATTTAAAGAAATGTATAGCAGGAAAAAAGAAGGACCAAATTCAAGATGGCCTGACTCCTTAAAGGAAGCAACAGACTTGAATCTATAAGAGCTGCAAGCTTGTTAAGGACAGGGCATTTTGGAGATCTCTTGTTCATAGGGTCACTAAAAGCCAGAGGTTACTCAATGGCACATAACAACAATACACAGAGAGTTCATAAGGATTTTTATTATAGAATTATAGATTATAAAATTGCTTGAAGCTATGAAATGCTGATTAAATGGAAAAACAGAGGTCCATCCATCCACAGAGGAGTGACAAAACAAAGTCCATGATAATGCAACACCTATATTGGTGAGTTTTGAAATCACAAAATCATTCATCCTTTCAAAGAGATAAAAACAATCAAAAATAGATAAATGGTGGCTTCAGAGAAACTAAAAATTCATGCAAAGCAGTTTCTATTCCAGGAAGCAAGTTAGTCAATTACCATGTCTGTCAAATTCTGACTATACAAATCTGGAGTTCAAGTTGTTTAATTTGTAAGGTATCTGTTTGAAAGCCAGTATCAGTTGGCAGTTGAATAAATCCTGATAGAACAAATGAGTAATTTTTTTAAAAAAAAAATCAGCACATCATTGTTCCACAGTTTGACAGTGTAGAATTTTGTAAATGCTAAGTATATAAAACTGGCAGGGTGGCTTTGAAATGTGTTTAATATCATAGGAGCTACAGAATATCAACACTTTATAATCCAGTTCTTAACAAGTTCTTTTGTAGGGTAAATGCTGGGGATATTTTTAAAGAACATGTTAATATTAACAGTATGTTAACATTGAGTTTGAAGTTGTCTAATTAATAAGATATTGATGCCTTAAGTAATCCCTCTTTGTTTTTCATTCAAAGTGATAAATCAGTTAGGTCTCATCTCTGCAGAAGAAGAAAATGAAAGCAAAGACAGCTGAGGTGTGAATTAGCTATTCTCTCTACCCTTTCCTACAAATTCAATGCAGCTACAAAGAAGTATGTCAAGTAGATCAGTTTTGTTTGCTCTTGTCATTATAAGCCAAACTGGATGTGAGCAATAAGAAAGATATAATTGTGCAAGACATGTCACATTGTTCAACCATGTACCCTGTTTCCCCGAAAATAAGCCCTACCCTGAAAATAAGCCCTAGTATGATTTTTCAGGATGCTTGTATTATAAGCCCTCCCCCCCAAAATAAGTCCCAGTTAAGTCAAACCCCGCCGTCCATCATTGTGTGGCAACCAGAAGAAGATGACATGACTGTATTTGAATAAATGTAGATTGTTGTATATGAAATATATTCCGTTTCGTTCACTCATTTAGTCGTGTCCGACTCTTCGTGACCCCATGGACCAGAGCACGCCAGGCCCTCCTATCTTCCACTGCCTCCTGGAGTTGGGTCAGATTCATTTTTGTTGCTTCGATGACACTGTCCAACCATCTCATCCTCTGTCGTCCCCTTCTCCTCTTGCCTTCACACTTTCCCAACATCAAAGTCTTTTCCAAGGAGTCTTCTCTTCTCATGAGATGGCCAAAGTACTGGAGCCTCAGCTTCAGGATCTGTCCTTCCAATGAGCACTCGGGGTTGATTTCCTTTAGAATTGATAGGTTTGTTCTCCTTGCAGTCCAGGGGATTCTCAAGAGCCTCCTCCAGCACCACAATTCAAAGGCATCAGTTCTTCGGCGGTCAGATTTCTTTATGGTTCAGCTCTCACTTCCATACGTCACTACAGGAAAAACCATAGCTTTGACTATTTGGACTTTTGTTGTCAAGGTGATACCTCTGCTTTTTAAGATGCTGTCAAGGTTTGCCATCTCTTTCCTCCCAAGAAGCAGGCGTCTTTTAATTTTGTGGCTGCTGTCTCCATCTGCAGTGATTATGGAGCCCAAGAAAGTAAAATGTGTCACTGCCTCCATATCTTCCCATTTTATTTCCCAGGAGGTGATGGGGCCAGTGGCCATGATCTTAGTTTTTTTGATGTTGAGTTTCAGGCCGTTTTTTGCACTCTCCTCTTTCACCCTCATCGAGGGACGTGGTGGCACTGCGGGCTAAACCGCAGAAGCCTGTGCTGCAGGGTTGGAAGACCAAGCAGTCGTAAGATCGAATCCATGTGACGGAGTGAGCGCCCGTTGCTTGTCCCAGCTCCCGCCAACCTAGCGGTTCGAAAGCATGCAAATGCAAGTAGATAAATAGGGACCACCTCGGTGGGAAGGTAACAGCGTTCCGTGTCTAAGTCACACTGGCCATGTGACCACGGAAGATTGTCTTCGGACAAACGCTGGCTCTATGGCTTGGAAACGGGGATGAGCACCGCGCCCTAGAGTCGAACACGACTGGACAAAAATTGTCAAGGGGAACCTTTACCTTTACCTTTCACCCTCATTACAAGGTTCTTTAGTTCCTCCTCACTTTCTGCCATCAGAGTGGTATCATCTGCATATCGGAGGTTGTTGATATTTCTTCCGGTAATCTTAATTCCGGCTTGAGATTCCTCCAGTCCAGCCTTCCACATGATGTATTCTGCATATAAATTAAATAAGCCGGGGGACAATATACAGCCTTGTTGTACTCCTTTCCCAATTTTGAACCAATCAGTTATTCCATATCCGGTTCTAACTGTTGCTTCCTGTCCCACATATAGGTTTCTCAGGAGATGGATAAGGTGGTCAGGCACACCCATTTCTTTAAGGACTTGCCATAGTTTGCTGTAGTCCACACAGTCAAAGGCTTTTGCATAATCAATGAAGCAGAAGTAGATGTTTTTCTGGAACTCTATGAAATATATATATCCCCTGAAATAAGCCCTAATGCATTTTTGGAGCAAAAATTAATACAAGACCCTGTCTTATTTTCAGGGAAACACTGTATAGTCAATGTGCACTTTCACTTGGACCTAGTAGAGTGATCAGAACAAACATGCATGATGAATATTTATTGTTTATGGATGAAACCATCATATTCACAACTCTGGGTTCTGTGATTAATACAGCAACATTTCTGTTGTGTTTTTTTTAAAATGAAAATATACCTTTATCTCCAAATATAATTCAATGTATTTCAAATAAAAGTTGCACAAAATAAGTACTATGCAGGGATCTTTCTTTGTACAGGAAGATCCACAAATTAGCCCAAGAGGTATGGATCAGATCAGTTCATATTCAAACCACAAAAGAGCAGCAGATTCCTCAGAACAATCATGAAAAACATTTGCACTATATAACTCTACAACTACCGTACAAAGTATCACTCACTCAGTGTAGGAAGATAATGATAATAGTAATGACAATGATCTTAGAACTCAAGAGCTGGAAGGGACCCTATGGATCATCAAGTCCAGCCCCTGTCAAGGAGGCAGAATAGGGAATCCCCAGCCTTAATCATGAGCTATCCAACATGATTAAGTAATTCCAGTTCTCTGTCTCGTTCTGTCTCTCTCTCTCTCTCTTTCACACACACACTTACTTATATAATCAATATACAGGTAGGCAGCTAGGAAAATACTATATTATGAGAGTACAGCAATACTGAAAGATAAAGGTTCCCCTTGACATTTAGTCCAGTCATGTCTGACTCTAGGGGGCGGTGCTCATCCCTGTTTCTGAGCCAGTGTTTGTCCATAGACAGTTTCCATGGGCACGTGGCTAGCGTGACTAGACACAGAACACCATTACCTTCCCACCATGGTGGTACCTATTTATCTACTTGCATTTTCATGCTTTCGAACTACTAGGTTCGCAGGAACTGGGACAAGTGACAGGAGCTTACTCCGTCATATGGATTTGATCTTACGACTGCTGGTCTTCTGACCTTGCAGCACAGAGGCTTCTGCAGCTTAACCCGCAGTGCTACCACATCCCTTAGATACTGTACAGCAAAGTAATTCTAAAAATGAGGATACTCCAAACAAAAATAAATTATAACTTTGAAAATGGACTTGGTATCAGCACCAGATGTAGTAGACAGTCTGCTCTTGCTCTGTGCCAACTTTGGGAGATTTGGGGCAAACAGTTTCAAATTATGATTTTTTAAAAGTAAAACTTTTTAACTCCCCCAAGCAGACACTGGTGACCTTTTTTGTTTGCATATTTAAAACAGATCAAATAAATTGGACACATCAGCCTTACATATCATGGAAGAGAATGGTTAGTTCCAGAACTTTTTTTAAAAATTGGAAGGTATCCAGGATGCAGGGGTTGTAATACTGGCTAGAGATGGGCACGAACCTCTGTTTGAAGGCTCATGCTGGTTCATAATTGCAGCATCACAGGTGCTGGCCGTTCCCTCTCCCACCTCTCTGACTGGATTCACCCACTCACCAGCCAGTGAGCACTTCACTCCTTCTCCCCTTTGGCTGTTCAGCCACTCCCCAGCTGGAACACAGGCTTCCCTATCCCATCTTCTTGCCCGATTGTCCAAGACAAGGAAGCAGGACAGGCAAGCTCCTGCTGGGGACTGGCTGAACAGCCAAAGAGGAGGAGGAGATGAGCATGCTGCAGCTGGTGAGTGGGGCATTGGGCGAGGAAGCAGCATACAGACTGGCATAAACCTCTGAACCGCAGTTCACACCCATCCTGATTTGGGGGGTGGGAGCCATTTTAAAGGGGAAAACCTCTGACTTTGTTATAAACTGGTTACCAGTATCACTGTTCCGAAAAGTTAGAAACTTTGTTTCAGTTTGACAGCCAGGTAAGATGTGTGAACCTTTGACGCTGCCAATCTGGACCAAGCTAAATGACTCTCAGAAGGAGAATTTATTAACTCCTTCCTGGCCAAAAAGACATTGAAATGAATTCCATTTCTAGTTTAAAAATGTTTAAAAATGTATTTTTTAAAAAAGAATAGAGAAATATTTGAAGTTCATTCATTTAAGCTGTAAAATTACCATTGATTGCTTTGTGGCTGGAGACAGTCTTACTCAACGTTAGCAGAGCTTTGATGCCTATTCCACTCATCTTGTCACTACACAATTGTTTGGAAATTTAAAAAACCCCAAAGATGCCATATGCCATCAAGTCACTTCCAATGTATGGTGACCAGAGATGGGCACGAGCCAGCAAAATGGTGATTTGTCTTAGTTTGTGGTTTGTGGCAGTCCATGAACCACAAATTTATGAATTTTTCCTGAACAACTCATGAATGTTGTTGATGGGCAAACATTGGTTCCTTCGGAATTTTTTTTATATACAGCTGTTGCGCATCCCCAGTGACCCCTCTATGTTTTGCTTCTCATACAAGTTCACCTTTGGGCATGACTTGTTCTTTACCCCTTTTTCGCTGCCACCAGAGGATATTATCCTCACTATATCAATTATGATTCGCACACTCTTGCTGCCAAATAAAACAAGGTTTATTTAATGATAAATAAGTGAATCACAGAAGGAAAATCATGGATGTTCTATAATCATTCATTCATCAAATGTGGATTTGATTACTTATAAGCTTGCTTGTACTCATTTAGATCTCAATATTTTCTGACTGTCAATGTACTTCCAATTCCTTTTAACTCTTTAATATTCTCTAACTAACCAACTGTCCAATATCCTGTCTAAACACTTCACAGTCTTCTCTCTGTCTAAACGTTTCACTCTCTTTTTCCTAACTCTCTCTCTGACACACTCTAACTGCCTCTCTGGCACTCCCAGTTCCCTTGACTCTGCCCCTCCTGTCCTGTCATAGGCTCCTGTACTGGAGCTCTAACATGGGTGTCAGGAGTGACGTGTGGGCTGTCCCCCACAAGAGCCCATTGTTTTTTTTCTTTTTCTTTTCCACTTTACATCATTTACTCTATGCTTTCTCATGAAAACTGACACACAATGAATGAAATACTTCTACCATGCTACCTTATCAGTAACTGTGTTCCCAAACAAACTAGTTACTTCAAAAAGTAGTGGGTTGCTTAGGAAACAAACCAAACTGGCTTGGCACTCTTTCTCCTGCTGGCAACATGTGGGCAATATTATACAACAATATCAAGTCATTTCCTGGCATATTGAACCATGGGTACAGAGACATGATATCCCAAATTCATAAGCTGGAGAGTTTTTGAACAACGGAATTCTCTTCCTCAGTACCAAATATAAAGATGTAGTGAATAGGCACTAGCACCAGAAGGTGCCTGGTCATTCAGAGAGAGTTGAACCATGGTAAACAGGAGAAGTTGGTTCATCCCACCACCAACAGAAAATTTGTTGGAAGTGCTCTTTCTGCAATATACAGTATATCTCTCTTTTGGAGTTGCATGTAATCTAATCCATCTATGCCTTGACACCAGTATGAGTTTTACCTTTGTCCCATGACAGAGCTGAGGAGGATGTTTCAGGGTGATTTGCAACTTGGCCCTGGGCCCATACTTAAAAACAATGATCTTGCATAGTGGCACAACCATATAACCAAAGAGTATATTGTGGGGACTGACGTTTTTATGTATTTATGCTAAATTTTATAATTTGCCTTTCCTCTGCAATGGAGCTCACTAAATTTTTAAAGGAAAATAGCAAAAACTGAATGAATACAAAGAAAAAAATGTTTCCACTTTAAAAGAACCTTAATCTTTCCTTCACTCTCCCCAAACCTCTGGGTAACTTTCCTTTCTTCCTTCCCTTTGAAACTAACCTCAAAGTATCAGTTAACAAAGACATTATAAGGAAGCTACACTCCAAGCAGACAAATTATTCCAACCTTAGTATGGTTATTGACAAAAGCAAATTAGTTCCTGTTGATAGGTTAGACTAAGCAAGGACTACACGAAGACTTTATGAAAAGGCAAATCAATAGTTTTACATATTTGAATGCCATGTAAGACAGTGTGCTCTTCAACAGCAAGCACACATAACTTAAGCTTTATTGTTATGTTATTGTGTTGATAGGATTTATCCTATTATGCTGTTGGAAAAGAAAACAACACCTAATGAACATTGTCC
This sequence comes from Pogona vitticeps, assembly GCF_051106095.1. Lineage (NCBI taxonomy): Eukaryota > Metazoa > Chordata > Lepidosauria > Squamata > Agamidae > Pogona > Pogona vitticeps. The sequence goes on from NC_135785.1 coordinate 58,718,937, forward strand.
ATTTTCTCTTTTCCCTGTCTGCCAGTGTTTTGTATCTACATGTAGATACACATCTATATGCAAAGCAGGATATATACTTTATATGCAGATATGTACCCTCTTTCATTTTGTTTTGCTGATGCACATCCTCCTTCCAACCATAATAATAATATTTATTTATATTGCACTCTATACCAGAGCGCATTCCAATAGTCAAAAATAGTTAAAATACAAGCATAACACAATTACAGTGATAAAAACATACACCAAGTGATTATCATTCAATAAAGCAATAAACAATCAAAATAGCTATAATAACAATATAATAATTAAAGTACAGTAACCATGTGGCCACTCTGTCCTTTTCTTACTAAAATCTTTTTGCCTGCCACATACCTGCTTCTGGATCACACTTAAACTGACAGCTAGTAACTCTGGATCCAAGAATCTGACTTTCCGTAAAGGAGTGTTGAGGCAGAAGCAGATGAGGAGCCAATTTCATAATTGGAAATGGGGCTTTCTTAGTGTATCTTTCACTTACCACAAGGCTTTCACAGCTCTGCAATTTGCAAATTAGCTTGAGATTTTTTGATGTGGTGGTGACTGGCCATCAGAAAATAAGCAGAGCATCCATTGACATGATTGTGTGGGCACAAAAATAATTGGGGATGTCTCTTTTTTTAAAAAAAACCCAAATCCGGGAAGTTCCCAGGCAGAATTCTTGGGAGTTTCAGTCCCTAAAAAACACCAACAGGCACCTTCATTTCACTCACCCAAAGTAGGGCTTACTTCAAGGGCTATACAGCCATCTTGATCTTTGTTTCCTGTTGTTAGTAAAGAAGAAAGGAAGCTGCTACGATGTCTCCTGGGAATACTAGTTCCACTTACCTTTAGGCTCTATACAGCACACCTCCTAAAGAACTCCAGGAAACACTGTGGCAGTTTCCTCTTTTGTTCAGGAAGCAAGGCCTGAGACAGCCCTGCAGCATCAGAGAGTCCCAGCTGCCAAGTAGGTCTATACAGATGGGGAATTCTTGGAGAATTCTAGAGATTAAGAGTTCAAAGAAAGAAAGAAAGAAAGAAAGAAAGAAAGAAAGAAAGAAAGAAAGAAAGAAAGAAAGAACGAACGAACGAACGAACGAACGAACGAACGAACGAACGAACGAACGAACAAACAAACAAACAAACAAACAAACAAACAAACAAACAAACAAACAAACGAACAAACGAACAAACGAACAAACGAAAAGTGGAATAACACATCCTTAGCAGTATTGCATATTTTGAGACATAATATTTTATTACCTTCTGTTTGTGGAGATGCCATCTCATCTATTTTTGCCCTTAAAATAATACCATCTTGGCCACTCACACCCTATAAGAAATTTTCAGGTACATCTACCAGTTTGCAAAGACCTGCTAAAGTCAGTGCATATAAAGTACATTCAGGCAACATAAAATCCATGACCGTGAACATTTTATCTCCCTCATATTTTCCTCAAGATATAAAGTGTTAGTTATATGTGGACTCAAGGAAATATTTGAGGATACACACAGAGAAAAAGATAAAACGTTTGCACACTTTCAGCAATCTTCTTTGCAACTGCAAATAAGTTTGTGAAGTCCTGTTCCTTCTTCCAATCCCCCCTGATGTGCCTTTTATATAAAATGCAGATGAGGCTGGCAACTTTATCTGTTTTAATTTTGATCAGGCACACTGAGACCTCCTGACCTTTCCTGTTCCACCACAGGAAGAGTGACTGTGAATATGATAGAACATATTATACAAACCAAGCAGCATTAGTTCTGATGGGATGATTAAATGCACCAAGGTGTGCTAATGAGCTCTGCTCAAAAGAAACAGAAAAGAGAAAGCGGGGAGAGGACAAAGTTTTGCACACTCCACTTACTCCAACATGGTTAATGGTTCTCCCTGCACTTGCACTCAATATATCCCAATTTTATATTCACTTTTAGCTCATTCAGTATAGCAGAACTGATTGCAGTCCCAGGTGAAATAAAGAGGGCACCCCCCAGCCTCATTTTCACAAATGGATAGCCACACCTTGTTATATCTTACAGTTCTATTGGAAAAGATAGGTAGGAAGAACTGGGTTAAAAAGGCTTCCACTTGGGTTGGCTGCAGCAGCACCGTACTAATACAGAACAAGGAACAGATCCGAGATTGGATAACCTGATCTCTACCATTGCACTGCACAACTGGGTAACCACTACTTTGTTGAAAAACAACATCCCCCTCACAAGGTGTAGATTCACTAGAGTGGGGGAAACACCTTGGTTTCACCTGTGAGGAACCCTGGCAGTATGCCCAAGCGACGCCTGCCCTGTCAGTTCCCCACCTGTGGCTGTCACCCACCATAGCCAATCATGAGGAAGCACATGTGGTGTATTAGAGCCTCAGCTTCAGGATCTGTCCTTCAACAGATGAACTGATGAATACTAAGTGACAAATATTCGATGAATCAGTGATTTCCTAGGAGCATCAGAATTCTTTTTTTATTTGTCCCCATGTTTAGTCCTGCTACCTCACAAACTATTTCCTCATGTAGTGGCACAAACACATAATTTCCTTCAAGCCCTCTCCTTTTCAGGGAAGAGTAAGTAATCCTCATAAGCCTGGAAACAGAGGACAATCCAGCAGAGCAAGGAGAGAAGGCAATAAAAGAAGGATTCCCCCCAAAAAAGTTTCTGTGTCCCCACAACCAGTCTGTAAATGGATCCTTTGCTTGTCTTGTGTACCCAGTCACCCACCATGAGGTGGGAAGAACCAACATCCTTTAACTCTTAAGAGAGATTCAGTTCTAACTGCAAAGCTGGCAACTTTCTTGCCTGCCTAGACCAGAATAACAAGATAGACACAAGTATACGGGATAACTAGGGCCACAACTTTATTAACTTATTTATAACCCCAACTCTTCCTTTCCACAAGGGGGCCTACCGTAGTGCATAAGACTTGGCCTATAGCCACAGTCAACCTTGACCCTCCGGTCCAGACCACTCATCAAGTTCCTTTAACAAAAGTGTGTGGTCTTACCATAGAGCATGCTTCTGTGTATCCCAGCTGTGGTACCCCAAGTTTGCCCCATCCAGGTCTCAAAACCCTCACTGCTTCACATCCCCTGGGGTCCCAGATTCCCCTCTTCTCAAGCCGCTGGTCCTCCAGGTTATAGTGGACCTCAGAGCATTTGCTGCTGACCTTCTGATAGGAGGGGTGCTTAGCACCTTCTATGTGCTTTCTTAGGAACTGATCTAACCCTTCTCCTTCTGCACTACCCGCCATGGCATAAGACTTCATGCCCCCCCACAAAGCTGAAATAATTCAGCCCTAAGACCCCCTTGCAGATCCTTTAGAAATATGTTCAGGCCCACATCAGAAAGATGCACATCATTTTCTGTAAATAATTCAGGCCATGAAACTCTGATGAGAGGATGTGCAACCACCGACCCCAGGCCTCACCATACCGCTCTACCAACTTCTCTGTTTACGCCCTTCTGGTCCCGATCAATTCTCCTGGGATTGCGTGCTTCTCTCCACACCATTTGTGGAATCATCTTTGACCATATGATGCATGTCTTGGGGCAGTGTGCTGCAAACACTCTGAGGTCCACTATAACCTGGAGGACCAGCGGCTTGCCTGATCTTTGGGCCAAGTTATTGCCTCCAAAATGTATCACCATAAGGTCAGGGGGCATATCTGCCATGCATTGAGGTGCCACTTCCATGAACCCGTCCCAGCACATGCCTCTCCTTCCCCTCCATTCCAAAGTGGCCACCTCTCCAAGGCCCAGATTGTGACCCCAACTGGTCTGGCAAATCTGGCTGCCCAGAAAATGTAACTATGCCCACACAACATAATTCCAACTCAGGCCAGGGGCTTCTCTGGATTTGCAATGACAAAACCAAGCAACAACACAGCAGAACCTAACACTGTGGCAGAAGGTGAACATAAGCCCAATATTTCTGAGATGACAATCTGCCCACCTTTTTAATATCTTCCACTGTAAAACCAAGGGTGGCTGCTCTATATGCAGCACCTATTCTAAAACAATGTGTCCCAAAACATCAACCTTGTATCCCGGCCTTGCATAAGGCTTGGGAGGTAACCTTCCAAAATTGGTACTTCGTTAGCAGTGACACATTCTGGTGCAGCAAGAAACCACCTGTCTCTTCTCCCCTAAGTTGTATATACTCCTAAGTCGCTTTCACAGGACAAATCTCAATATCTGAACATTGCCCTAACAGCAGCACTCGCCTTTTTTCCCAAATGGTCAGTTTTTGACCTCCGTAAGTGTATTGCAACCTGGTGCTCTGATAGTATCACATCCTTCCTCTGCAAAGAGGATAGCATGCCATTTTTGGAAGCAGCCACCAGCTCACTTATCCATAATGCACCAAAAATGCTGTAAGTGTTGCAGCCCCAAAAAGACAAGCCTTGAATCGGTCCCTGAACACTATTTCCCAAATCCTCCTTAACTAAGCCAAAATAGCAGGTGATATTGGTGCACAATTTGTTTGTTTGTTTGTTTGTTTGTTTGTTTGATTGATTGATTGATTGATTGATTGATTGATTGATTGATTGATTGATTGATTGATTGATTGATTGATTGATTGATTGATTGATTGATTGATATCCCACCCATCTGGTATATTTTACCACTCTGGGCGGCTAGGCAAGACTCTCTCCCTACTCCACCCCTCAACCATTTTCCGAATAAGGAGGTCAATTGAGAAACCTTTACACCCTTGTGCCCTGGCATAAATGCCAGCACTGCCATCCAACCTTGAATGGATCTAGGAGCTAAACCCTTTCTGTACAAATAAACTGCAAGCGGCATCATCTGATCATCTGATGCAGGCCACTCCTGTCTAAGGCCCTCCCTTTTACAGAAGGCAGAATACTCATTGCATGCTGCCTTATAACTACAGTGAGTACTTGGTGCTACTGACAGGCTCGTAGCTCTTTTAGCCTCTGCCCTCCAAGATTCCATACCTCTTCTGGTAAGATGTCTTGATGGGCCCTCACCCCTGGTGCCAACACCCCGAAATGGTCCATCTGTTGATGGGACATGGCATCAGCAATGGCATTATCAATCCCGGGGACATACCAGGCTTGGAAAACTATATTGTTCTGTAAACATCTCAGCATGAAAGCCCTAACCAGCATCATCGCTCTTTGTGATCTAGATATCATTGAGTTAACAATGTGGACCACTGCCTGGTTATCGCACCAGAAAGTGAAGACAGAATTAGCCCATTCATCGGCCCATAGCCACAAGGCTTAAACTATTGGAAATAGCACCAAAACAGTAAGGCCCTTAGTGATGCCTGATTTGTCCCACTTCACAGGCCAAGCCCTGGCACTCCATTTTTCTTTGAAATATATACCATAGCCCTGTGGCCCTGTGCATCAGTCTGAACCTGGAGGTCAGACCCTAATCAAAGTTCATCCCTCCAGAAAGAGGTTCTGTTGAACTTTTCTAAAAACTGTAACCAAACCCATAAATCCTCCTTCATTCCAAATGACAATTTCCACCTGTGATGAGGTCTTGTAAGACCTTTCATAGCATCTCACAATCTACGTAAGAAAGGTCTACCTGGGGCCACTACCTTGCAAGCAAAATTAAGGTGACCTACCACTTCCTGCAATTGTCACAGTGTAACTTTCCTCTGGGCCAGAATCCCTTCCAACTGCTCTTTCAAATTGTACATTTTTTCCCTTGGAAGCCTGCTAGCTTGTGATACTGTATCTAACTCAATACCTAAAAAGGTTAGAATCTGGCAGGGACACTCAGTCTTCTCCTCTGCAAATGGTACACCTAGTTCCTGTGCCGATTTTTAAATGCCACCATAAGGCATGCACATTGGGATCTGCCAAGCCTCCCACAAAATAAAAAATCATCCAAATAATGGATGAGCTTTGCTCTACTGATTTGTTGCTTCAGCATCCATTTCAGGAACATAGTAAATTGCTCAAAAGCTGAACAACATAATGAGCACCCCACAAACAATTACCTGTCCATATACCATGGTGCCTCGCAAGACGAATGCCTCACACAATGAAAAACTCGCAAGACGAAAGCGTCTTGCAAGTTTTTTGGTGACTCACAAGATGAAAAAAAATTCATCTTGAGAGGCACGGTTCCCCATAGGAATGCATTGAAATTTAATTAATGTGTTCCTATGGGCGAAAAAACTCTGAGAAAAAGTCTGAACAAAGTCACTTACAGTACCAGGTACAGTAGACCGAGCCCCACTCCTCACGATGCCTTGGTAGCCCCAGAACAGCTGGCCTCTGTGTGACTAGAGCTCTGAACAGCTGAGAGGTGACAGCCATTTTGTGGTCATCTCCGCTCCCCACCCCCATCTTTCAGCTGTTTGGCGCTGGGTCTCAGAGGCTTCCCGGGGCTTGCCCTGCACAGAAAAAGGCAGGAGGAAAGCACCATTTTTGAATTTCCTGCCCTTTCCCCCTGCCTTTTTCTGTGCTGGGCAAGCCTTGGGAAGCCTCTGAGACCCAGTGCCGAAGAGCTGAGAGGTGGGGGTGGGGAGCGAAGACGACCACAAAATGGCTGCCTCCTCTCAGCTGTTCGGCGCTCTGGTCACACAGAGTCCGGCTGTTCAGGGACTACCAAGGGAATGTGAGGAGCGGGGCTCGATCTACCTGGTAGTGTGACTTTGTTATGACTTTTTTTTGTTTCTGACTTTTTTCACCCATAGGTACACATTAATTAAATTTAATGCATTCCTATGGGAAACCGCGCCTCACAATATGAAAATCTAGCAGCTGTTCTATTAGGGTAATCCTGTAGCCACTGGTCCAAAACCACTATTTTAGTTGGACTGGGGCCCTTTATGAGTGTTTGAAGGGCCAGGAGGCTGCTTGCACACGCTACTGATTTCATGCCCCCCTGTTCCCCCTTGCTTTGCTCTGAAACAGGTTGCAGGTGGGTGGGTTCCCCCACAACTGAAACAGTAATGCTTAAATCTGCACTATTTTCTGCTGCAGAACCGCCGGATATTATATCCCAGCAAACCAAGTGCGGTTTAACCACCTGGCCTCTAATGCATGGGATGCATATGTCTATGCCCATTGAACTAAATGTCCACTGTCAAATCTGTCCCCCAATATTGTGCATGCAGGTGTCATAGTCTGCAACCATAATGTGACACGTGGGTGTCATATTTAGCAACAATAATGTGTCATGGGGGACCTCCCAGTACATGCTGGGGTGCAGCGCAGCATGCATACGAACTCTTCATCATAGAGCAACCATGCATGCCCTGGGAAATCTACACATGCCTTGTAAATAATGTCCATGTACTGGATAAGTGACAGGGCTCTTTTAGGCTGGGCACGTACTATTGTACCTGCATATATAAAGAAGCCGGGCATCCAGTTTGCCCAACAATATCTGGCTTACGCCGCTTCAGCTTCTCCTTCTCTCTTGATCTTTATCCTTCTGCTTCTCCTCTAGCTTTCTATTTAACACCATGAAAACATGTACATATTCTCATCTTCACATTTTCCCCTGTAGTCAGTAGAAGGTGATTGCCAAGCAGCAGAGACTGATCACCTTCAGGTAAGGCACGCCAAGCCACCAAGTTGTATCATGTATCAGGAATAGCTGTTTGAACTACTGGTCAAGCTGCTCCTGCTGCCCTACCTAGGGTACCTACACTCGCACAAGGTGAAACGTTCCCACTGCTCACCATTGCTACCTGTGTCCCTAACAGTGGTGTTTGCGAGGGCGAGGCCAAAAGGACCAGCACCATTTGGTTCCCAGTACCCCATGCTGGCAGGGTCTTCCTCACTCTTCACTGGTTGGCTAACACTGCTGCCTCCTACAGCCTCCTCCTCAAGGGTCTGTGTGCATATCAATGCCATTTGTGGCTGTTTTTGCTGTTGCACTGCTGCTGAAATTCCACTTCTCAGTCTTACAGGGGTGATTACTGTTGACAGGGCCCCAGCAGGGCTAGAGCATTCTTTTCCAAGACAGCATAATGTCCCCCATCCTTTTAAATTCAGATAACTTTTGACTCTTAGATTCCCTACTAGACCTCCACACTGTGGAGGAGGCATTAGCTCCTTTGGCTTGTGCCCTTTCCTACTCAAGGATGCTAAGCTTCTTCCACAGAGACCTATAGTTCGGCCAGGCCTCATCATCCGATGAAGAAAGCACTGGCTGTTTACCTTTTCTCCACCACCCACCCTTTTTTAGAAGTCATATTCAATAACCAGTATGCCTAGCAATCTTGGTAATGTCAGCAGTCCAACCCTTCCCAAAATTCTGCTCAGCAGCAGGTCACCAGCCTTGCCGGTTTATATTTTAAAGTCCAAAATATAAATGAATAAAACTATATATAGATGTAGACCCAATATAATATGTATGTGATTTTTAAAAAATTACAGTCCAATCTACTGATTATCAGTAGCCTGCCAGACTACCAACAAGCTACGCAATACTAATATTACTGTATGTAACCCTAATCCTTTATTTACTGATAACTAATTATCATTTATTTATTTAGTTTAATTTATTTAATGTAATTATTATATTATTATTATTATTTTTAAATACTTATTTGCTCATACACACCAGGAAGGTGGAGCAAAGTCCCAACTGAACCAGGGCTGGGGTCCCAAAAAGGGGACCAAATGCCCCCTTTATCCTTTTCTTTAAACCACCTTTTCTTTTTTTAAAAACCAAACACATCTCCACTCCCCTTCAAAGGAGCTCTGTTTTCTCCTCTTTTTTTGAAAACACACAATAGAGTTGTGCACAGGCTCTCTCTTAAAAATCTCCCCCCAATATTCAAAACTGAAGGGATGTGCCATTGCACACTGGTCTCAGAAAGTGAAACTGCAGGATCCGATCCTCTGATGCTACTCCTCCCTCTGTTAAAAAGGTAAGGAAGGCCGAGGCAAGTCTGGGAAGCCTTTTTTTAAGGCTTCACTCTCGCCCAGGCCCTCGTCCAATATGATGCATCTGTCTTACTGCATCTGTTTTTTCTGGCAGGGTGGGCAAAGGAACCCCACCTCAGCAGCTGTGCACCTCGCAAAGAGGCACTCATTTCTACTTATAGTCAAGATCTCTTAGGAGAGATCTCCGACTCCTTCCTCTCTATTAATCAATTCTGAGAAAATGCCCATATTGTGCTAATCAACATTCTTCCATTCATAATGCACAGAATGCTTATAAGTATTTTGCCTATCGGTACTCAGTGGTTACAGCAAGTCTTATATAAGTGTGGAAGTTGAGTTATGACAACTGGACTTCTTTCTCCTTAGGCTAAAATGTTTCGCTACTTATCCAAGTAGCTTCCTCAGTCTGAGGAGAGTTGGTAGGAGACCCCTGATATATCCTCCACCTTGGTTTCACTTCCTCCTGATCTGAATAGGCTTATTAGATGGACAAAGGACTGGGGATGAGGGATTTGCTTTTACTATGTTATGATTCTGCTTTGCATTTTTTTAAAAAATTCTGGCCATTATCAATATGACGTACACACAAAATTCACACATGTAATGGAGGCATATACAACAGTGAGGGGAAAGATGCTGATGTTGTAGGGGAAATGAAACTAGGGGTAGCTGGAAGGTCACTTATGGTTTTCAAAACCTTTTGTAGGGTTAAACTGTGTATGGGAGGTGCTGCAACCAATTTATTGTACAAGGTGGATCACCACAGCTGTTGGAGGCTTCCAGGAGTAGCTATTCATCTTCCTTTCCATTTCTCAGCACTGGGAAACCTTCTCAGGTATGAATGGAATTTTTAGGCAATGAACGTAAGGGAGGCTTCAGCTCTAAGAGTCCAAGCCTCTTGTCTTGCATATATTTGCTATAGAGCTTTCTGCCAATATATGCTGTAAATGCAACCCAAATTAACTACTTTTCCATTTGGAAGGCAGATGGTGAACCATGAATGAGATTCTCAGATGAAAAGTGATCTTTGTAGGATTCATCCTAGTAGAGTCTGTGTATTTTAATGCATTTCTGGCCATGGTATATGTGACAGGCAACAATAATTCCTACAAATTGAAGATTTCCTTAGTTCCTGCTGACATCTTCTGTGTATATGCAGGAGGACAGTTTGTGACGTGGCATCCAGAAATACCTACCAGAATCTTAAAAAAATAAAATAAAATCTGGGATTCATTGCTGGTAATAAAATTCCAAGGAAGCAACTGAATAAATAAGTTACATTTCAAGTCTCCATAAAAATGAACATTAGAGGACACAGCAGAGCATGTCAATAGCAAATAAACAGAAGACAGACTTTACAGTGGCTAGAAGTCACACCTGGTTTTGAAACTAGGGGAGGTTAAAAACACAGTGTAATTGTTCCCTGTACCCACTAGAAAATGTAAGGTACATTCTAGGTGGTATGGGGTCAATTTCATCATGTTCACCGTAAGTGATTTAGACTTGGTGTGTGCATGTGTTCTTTCAAATTCATTTTTAAAAAATTTGGATGCCTGTGACTTCTAATCACATTTGATTTTGAGGGGGGAAATCTAAATACCATGTTTCCCCTTAATTTTTTCCTTCAAAAAACACATTAGGGCTTTTTTTCAGGGCATGTTTTATTTTATTTTTTTCATGTACAACAATTTACATTTATTCAAATACAGTCATGTTATCATCTTTTGGTTGCTGCACAATGGTGGAGGATGAGTTTTCACTTAACTGGAGCTTATTTTTGGGGTAGGGCTTATATTACCAGCATCCTCAAAAATCATACTAGGGCTATTCTCAGGTTAGGTATTATTTTCAGGAAAACAAGGTAGTCATGGAGAAATTTGGAGTATTAAGGAAATATTCAGTACTCATGGCATATTCAAATTCATTTTAATTTATTTTTCCAATCATATTGCGATATGGGTTAGGGTGAGAAGAATCCATAGTTTCCTTAAATGAAAACGATGGGTTGGAGATCAAAGTAAACCATGCTGTAACCATCAGTTACTTGTTCCATTGATTCTATGGGGCCAATATAACTTAGTCTGGATCCAATTTTATCAGATTTTAAACATTGTTTTACCTTATCCAAATGTTATTTTTGAATAGTTGTGACACTAATAGATTAAATAGAGAAAGTGTGTTTCCTGTCAGCTGTAACCATTCCCATATATATCCCTAATACATCATTTCTTACTGTGCATAATTTTTAGATTATGACTTTTAATTTTCTCACTTATGGCCAGTAGGTAAGACTAAATCAATTTTAACAAGACCCTTTTTAGTTTTAAATGCAGCAATTATACTACCATGAACTCACTCCATTTCCAGTAAGAAGGAGGAATTTCTCAATCTACCTCATCATCTTTAATTTTCAGAGAGTGTCATAATTGCTGCTGTATTTTTATTCTTCTTTTAAAATGATTATTTCTGCCCCCCCCTTACTGCATCATCAAGAGTCCATGTTGGCTGTAACTGGTTAAAAAATGGGGAGAAATGATCATTGAATCATTCTCTATGAGTTGCTAAGTATTAGCATTGCTGCTATGATTTCTCGTCCTTTATCTAGCATGGTAACACTGTGTTTCTACATGTGTAATGTCCCAGAGTGGCCCCAGAAGAAGGAAATGGTAAAACACCTCTTGAACTAGACAACTGTGGAAAGGGTTTCCATACTTTGGAATCAGCATAACAGAACATAATAATCAATGTTACTTAAGTATTAGGCTGAAATTTTGATGACCTGGTAAGATGAGAACTAGATCCTCGTAAAGTACCCTGTAGTGGACCCCATCCAGCATTGTAGACCTCCTCCTCCATTGGTGGGCTCTGGTTATTAAATCCAGCAGTAGTAATAAGAGGCAATAGTGGAAGGTAGCAATAGCATTCTGAGTAATCCCAGGTGATTGAACCTAATTAAAATTTCTACATTATCCACTGTTCAGGGGCATTGTGGACTACAAAAATGGTGACTAGATCCAATCAACTGGAATGAGAAGCTGGGAAAAAGACTGTCTCAAGTTGGGCTCAAAGGGTGGATGAATCTGCCAGTTTTGCTTTCTTCAACATTGTAGGCTTCTTTAAAAACTCAGTTCTTTCCATTTAACTTACAAGGAAATTAACTTATTAAAATATTTCTGAATACTTGAAATAACTGAAATATGTATTGTTTACTAATATGAACATATTAGTAAATTCTTCAAGATATAGCTATGTTTTGTGGCCAGTCATTGCTGGCAGATTGCATCCATGAGGCCGAAAAGATTTAATGCTCTGGAGTACTCTGCTGCTATGGATTTATTTTCATTGGCTGTTGCGTGTTCTACACCTCTCTGAATCTATAGGAGTATATGGAAAAGTCCTTCCTTCCTAACTCACTCTTTTTTTACTCCCCCAAATACGAACACCATATTGAAGTACTTACAAATATTGTTTTAGTTGCCTTTTATCCCACACATCAACCAACATGACTCATAGTTCCTAATTATCCAACAGATAATTGTCTAAAAAGCACAAATAACTTTTGATATAACCTTGTAACATCTAGATGCTTGTGGTGGAGGAAGAAAATTTTGAAGAAGATACGGACTTTTTATGCTCCTCAAACAATGTTCTTGTCTTTTGACTATACCAACTCTTTAATCTATCTTCTAGACTGAACATTTCTTTAGACAGTCACTTGTGCTTGCTGTATTTGTAGCCTTTTAGACCACATGCTTTAATCATCAAAATCTTCTCCTGATCTAGATCTAGTGGGGGTAAAAAAAAAAGTGAGTAGAAGAATGGATTTGTGTGATCTGGGGTACAATACAAATTGAATTAAAATTTGGAGGTGATTTGGATGAGAAATTATTTGATCAGTGAGCTTCCTGTCAGTGACAGCCTGCTTCACAGGATGAGGATGGCAACAGCAGCTAAGGCATCTCTTACTTTCCATCTTGCCTTCACCCAATGCCTATGGACCTGGGAATTGCTCCCCTAGCTGAAAAGTCTCCACAGGATCATGCACAGGAGGAACTTGAAGCACAAAAGTACTGAACTCCATTTGAGGCCCTAGACAGGGGAAATGTGAACAGGAAGCCTGGGCTGGGACAAGTGACCCTGGAGGGGGAAACAGGCCCTCAGGAGTTGGGGAATGTAAGGGAGGGTGTGAGGGCAAGGACTCAGACCCCTTCAGGAAAGGAGAAGGAAACGACAGAGCAGAGGATACAGACGAAGGAACTCACAAAGGGTTTCCAGTTGGAGGAAAATCTCCTGGGAAGCCTGAGCCACTCAGGGAGTGGGATTATATTTACAAAAAGACCCCTGGACTGGTGTACCGGTACAGTTGTGGGTGTCCAAAGAGAATGCAAAGAAGCACTTCAACCCCTCAGCACTCTTCTCATCCCTCTTATTGGGAACACTGAAGATATAAGAAGGAACAACAATATCTCAGCCAACCTGTGAACATGGTAGTGGAGACAATGACAGTGGGAATGCCAGCCCCAGCTCCCCAAGGACCAGAGGGAGAAAGAGACAGAAGGGAAAAGATCACTGCTGCCCTCAGTGTAGACATATTAACCCTCCTTTTTAATATGTGGGGTTAACACGTAGTTGCTCATGGCTTGAGCCAGCATGAGTAACTACAGTGAACAAAACTGGTCGTATAAACCAGATGGGCGGGATACAAATCAAATCAAATCAAATCAAATCAAATCAAATCAAATCAAATCAAATCAAATCAAATCAAATCAAATCAAATAAATAAATAAATAAATAAATAAATAAATAAATAAATAAATAAATAAATAAATAAACTTACTATCTATCTATCTATCTATCTATCTATCTATCTATCTATCTATCTATCTATCTATCTATCTATCTATCTATCTATCTATCTATCTATCTATCTATCTATCTATCTATCTATCTATCTAACTAACTAACTAACTAACTAACTAACTAACTAACTAGCTGAAACCCCTCCTGGTGGCATTAACCAGAGGATGATCAGACTAAAAGACTTAAAGGAAGTGCAGGGAACTCTCCTGGGAAAGCTGAATGGCCATTTGTTTAGAACTCCTATCCCTGCTGTAATAAAATATGTTTGTACTAAATCCTCTTTGTCCTTGTACATGGATCAAGAAATAGTGGAAGCAGTAAGACCCAGCTAGGGCTGGCATGGCTTATGGATCTTCCGAAAAAATATATATTAATAAGTATTTCTAAGTTTGAAGAAAGGTATAGATTTGAATTTTGAGAGGTTGCTCTGGGCTTTTAATAAAAGTGTCAGCAGTGCAATGTAGCTGTAGCAGGCCACTCTGAAGCCTCTATCCACTCAGACCTCCAGGAGTGCTCACTACTCTTCCTCTTCAACCGCTGCCACCAATTATAATCAATATTTAAAAAGGACAAGTGTTTCTTCCAAACCAAAACTTGTTTGTTGATATAATAAAATAAGATGAGTAAATCACAGGTAGATAACCAAGTTGTAAATCACTGTTTCTCATTCATTGAATCACACAGACTTTTCCTCACTGACTATCTCTTACAAAATCTCTCTCAATCCTTCTCAAACTCTCCATCTATCAATCTCTCCATCTAACCCTCTCACACCTCACACACCCCTTTTATATTTCAGCTCCTCCCCCTTCTGCACCACCCTCCGTCCCCTCATTGGCTGATGTTCCACTGCCCAGCTGTGACGGACAGGTGAGAGCAGGGCTGTATGTTACAGTAGCATTTGCGTTGAATGTTTTTTTTTTACATACACTCGTCCACCCACTTTATTAAATAGCAAAATTTCAACACTGGAACTGATAAACTTCCAGTTTGACAGGGAGTATGTAACTGGTTTTACATCCTATTTTCATTTATATGGTGTCTGTTTCAGTTATTATTTGTGATCCTCCCCATCTGGACACAAAACTGAGTATTTACTGCTTCTTTCTGGTTTCGGGTCTTGATGTATATTCCATATTAGGTCCACTGTATTTACTGATTTCCTGTGTTATGTAACATATACAATGCTATGCAAATTTTGCTTGTTGGACTTTCATTCCACTCATTCTTTGTATGTTGAGGGCAGGGGGAAGGAAAAAATATATATGGAAAATGCAGTTGCCTACCATTTGCAAGGTAATTTGAAACTATAATGCAAAGCATAATATATCCACACAGTTAAATGCCTAAAGGGAGTCTGAGACTTTCATTATAGAAGTGCTGAAGTTTCTTGAGACTACATAAGCTACTCTATTGCTCATAGAATTTTTTGCTTTAGTTAACATTTCTTAGAGCCAGTGAGTGCTGAAGAGACCTCAAGGGGCGACTCTTTCCTGTTTTCTCATTTCATGCATGATGTGCTGATTTTCCAGTGTTTTTTTTCTCTCCAAATGGAAACATGAAATTTGAGGAAGTCAATCATTAAATCCTTCTACATTCAAATGATAACTTTGCAATATATAGACTACAAAAAGTAACAGTAAAATGGCAACCATCTGGGAGCGTAATGCCAAACATCTTAATCTGATGATGTCACAATTTTGACAAGGGAAAAGAAAGGCACAGTGTTCTTGTTGTTCAGAGTCAGACCAGAGAATAAACTTAGCCTAGAAGTTAATTCAATTCATAAACAAACACACACATACACACACACACTTACCTGTATTTTTCGCTCCATAAGACGCACCTTTCCATAAGACGCACCAATTTTTTGGGAGAAGAAAACAGGAAAATATAATCTGTTTTCTTCGCTCCATAAGACGCACAGACTTTCCACACACACCCCGTTTTGTAGGAAAAAAGTGTGTCTTATGGTGCGAAAAACACGGTTCTTCATTTTATATGTGGGATGTCGTGTTTCTGTATCCATGATTAAGAATACCATGGAATGGCTCATTATTGCTGCACAATATCGTGCTCACATTGCCATCAGGAAAAAGGATGCAAAGCCATTCAGGGCAGCCTGAATGTTGACAACACCAATGGCAGCAGTCAAGATGGTCTAGAGCAGCCATTCTCAATGCTTTTTTGGCCACAACCATGAACACAACATGAAAGTAATATAGGCAAAATCAGGATTGAATAAGTCACATAACAAACTTTATAAGGTAGTGTGTGAAGAATTGCCTCCAGTGTGTGGCCCCCTTCAAAGAAGCTACTCTTTTTTCCTCAGTTAGCCACATCTCATCCAAACAAAAGCAAATGTCATGACTGTTTTTCAACAACAGTGAATGGTAGTGAGCACAACAGAGGAAACAGTTTTTTGTTTAATAAATTTTAATTAAATTTTTTCCCCAAACTCCCCAAATTTGGCACAACACAAGAGCAACCTATCTACTATAACTGTGCCAAATTTAGCGCTGACCCAAAGCTGTGTTTCAAAGTTATAATTGTTTATTTGAACTGCCACCATTTTTAGAATAGCACAGAATGTTGATTTGTTGTGCCAATACAATAATTTCTGTACTCTCATGTATTGTACAGTGTGTTTGACTCTTGTCTTTGATTGTAATAAATTCAATTCAGTTCTCATGCAGCCATTATTTAGGGTTCAGGGTGCATTACACAATCTGTGCTCATCTATTTCTGTACAGGAGTTTTCCTTGTGTAGCTTTTCCTCCTTTCTCCCTCCTTTTCGAAGAAGCTTTCCTTATGTTTTTGATAAATGCATGATTGTGTTTACTAACTCTAGAATGGATTCTGTGTGTGCCAACAAGGCCTTCCCCCACGTCATCACTTTTACAAAGAGCTGGAAAGCAGCTGAGTATAGAACATAATGGCAAAAAGAATACTCCTTAAATTCCTTGTTCTTGTTGATTTAGGCTGTCTCAACTTAACAAGGCATCTTGACAAAGAATTTTAAGCCCCTTGAGCTTCCTTCCCTCCAGCCAACAGTGAGACAAAGAGCTATTTTTCCCCTTCATTTTTTCTTATTTGCACAATTTGTCTTTTGTATCTTTTTCCTTTCAGAAGTAATGCACAACCCCTCACATACACATGCACGGAGCACAAAAGGACTGAACGTTTATTTTAAAAAGACACAAACACCCCATCCATTGCTTCAAAATTTCAAATAAAACAGTAGTAATTCAAAATTTTGGCTATTTGAATAATTGACAAAATTTGAACATATTGCATAATTTTGTGCAAAATGACCATTTCTACTAAATTTTGGATAGACAGGCCAGTTTTTGACAGAATGTTGTTCTCACTCATGCAATAAGTCTATCAATACTAAAAAATTGTTCTGTGAAATGGTTAAAATATCCCTGCACACTTTTGTCCTATTATCAATTTCAAAAGTAACTAGCTTCTGTAGAAAGGTGGGAATTGCAGGTCACCCACTCTTGTTCTAGACAAATTACATGCTGTAGCCGGTTTAATCAGAAAACAATGGATTTTTTTTTGATCTTCAGTTCAAACTCAAAGAATGTTGACTTAGCTCATGCCATATTAAAGCACAAAAGAAAACAATTTTCCCACTGAAAGCTAGAGGGTCAAATGAAGCTAGGGCTTCGTAAGTCACAGTGACACTTAACTGATAGTTCCCATTAGTTCAAGGAAGAACAAAGCAAAGATCAATGCTTAGCCTTTAGGGTGGAAAGAAAAGCTTTCCCTGATGGGTGGCAATTAGGTAGTGATTGTGTAGTACGCTCCCCATAGACAGATTTGGTCCTCCTTTTATGAAATAGAGTGATTGTCTTTAACACCAGAAGGAAAAAATGATGTGGGAAAAATAAATTAGTTTGACTGGACAGCATCCCCAGAGACTAAAAGATCTCCTCGAAGAATAATGGTTTGCTCAGAGAAAAAGGGGTGAAGGTAATTACCTCCTGCTCAGACCAGGGAAATTTACATTGATAGGCTATCTTTTCTAGGATCACTCAGTAACTGCTTGCAACTAAGATGTGGACCTTGTGAGTTATTTGTCTCAAAATGCAAGAAAGAGTCAAACAGTAACCACAGGTTTGGTATTGGGTTAGTTCCTTAGAGCTCTTAGGGAGTGACTACATTGACATTTCTCCACTGTTTGGTCCACTGTGGGGGGGCAGGCTGAATTGCTCCTTTATCTGCTAACCAGATAATTTAAGTGCCAGCAGGAACTAGCCCATCTGTAAAGTGTTCCTACCAGCACCTTTCTGGCTCCTGCCAGGAGCTACTATTTTTAAGTACGAGTAAGTTCTATTTTGGTTCATTTCCAGCATACGCAATCCTTAGGACTGAACCAAATTGGAGCTTGCTGCTTTCAATTTTTCTTCCAGTTTCAATTTCCCAATATTGTTAAGTGGCTTAAGAAGACAGCTTAGCCATTACATAATATTGGGAACTTAAAACTTTCCTCTGATTCTTCATGGTAAGGCAAGGAAAAGAAGCAATTTTTAAAAAGCTTATTAGGCAGCACTGATTCACTATATCTTTCAGAGACAAAAATGAAAACTGACAGCATCACCCCAGGAGAAGATGACAGAAGGGAGCATGAAGGGGAAAAATTTTGTTCTTTGTTCTCTCGAACAAAGGTGAGGAGGCACAATTTGAAGCGACACTTGTCCTTCAGGCTGAAACAAAGGGGCAGTCTCAAAACCAGCAAGATCAGGGAGCTGGACAGGAAACAGATTGTACTTGTCTTCAGTGTGGAAGGGATGTCACTCTCGAATTGGCCTTCTCAGCCACACTAGATGCTGTTCCAAGTCCTCTATTGAGAGCACGTTCCCATAGTCTCTCAAGACTGAAGGATGCCTAATCTAACCATAATAAAATCCTACTTGAGGCAGCATGGGGGGTGTTATTTCCAGAGCAGTCATGCCAGCTTTTACGACAGCTTGGATTCTCTTTTATAGATGCTTATATTTGACTGAAGTCCACTCATTTCTGATGTTTCACTTATATCTCCTGTTCTCAGAAGCCATCCTGATCACCAAACAGTAACTAAAATTTTTAAAAAACTAAAATTGAGCCTACTCTTCAGTTTTTCATCCAGGTGGAACTTATGAAAATACTGAACATCAAAAACAAACAAACAAAAACCCCTAAGGCTTTTTTCTCTTTTTGAAATTAATCTGTTTTGTATATATTATGCAACTTGTTATGAACCAATTGTGATGCTTACCACGTGGGCCCCCTGCTTGTTTCACTAAACAAAAGGAGCTACGTCCTCTCACCAGCAGATACCAATTGTGAAATTCCCTCTTTTTCTCACTGCCGCCAGTGGATTTCCTTTAGTCAGACATTTGTCTGGTTACTGCCAACAGAACTTATTTATTGAAGTGTATTAAATTAAATCAGAAACACAGATTTTCTTTATTCGGTGCATACAGTCAAATCATTAAAATATCATATATCTTCCCACATCACCTGCTCTATCTATTAACCTTGACCAGCTTATTTCTATTAGTATATTTTCTCACTATCTCCCTGACTATCTATCTCTCTCCCTTTGCAACTTCTCTCTCTTCTCTCTGCAACCTCTATCTCTCCCTACCAAACCTTCTTATTTCCCTGACTCTGCCCCTCCACCCCTCTCATAGGCTCATGCAAATGAGATCTTGAATATGAGTGACATGGGGCAATTTTCACACCAATCTACTGTAATTCCACTTAGGTCACACATATTAAGGCCTCTTATGAAGAGAGAGAGAAAGATCACATTCTACTGGTGAAGATGTCCATTATTTCACATCCTATAGCAATTATTCAAGAATTTTTAGTCCCCTTCTATACTTCCAAAATGTTAGAGCTGAGAAGTGAGATCAGGCACCAAGGTAAACCCCAGACCACTTTGATTGTCTGTTAAAGACAACTTCATTTTAGTTCAGGGAAGCAGACAAGGGCAACTAATTAGGTATCTGTTTATACTTTGATTAGCAGTTCTGCTTACCTAAAACACAGCACACCATTTGTTCTAGCTGCATAGCTGAAACAAATGGAATGTAACATGAGTACACTTGACTCATCAATTATCTACCTAACAGGCTTATAATTGAAACTGCTGTAATCATGTTGATTTCCTAATAAGCAACAAATGAGGTAGAGTAACACAGATTGCCCTTGTGGGTTTAACCCCCAAGCTTTTACTGTGAATAACCAAAGTTCTCTGTCATTACAATTCCCAAAGAAGTTAGGAAATTAAAAATAAGCTGCTATATCTCAATACATCTGAGCACTGTGGAGGACCTGCCTTTCTTATCAAGTGAAAAAAAAGATACATGGACAAGGGACAAGGCTAAAATGTGGTGCAGCAACATAGACTAGAGTATATTTTTGAGAGGTGGCTAAAATATGCAGTATTAACAGTGAAAGAAAGAACATATTCAAATGTAAGATCAACAGTAATATATATCCTATTCTATAGCCAAACCCCTGTTGCTTAATGTAATAAATTACAGTAGATAAAGCCCACTGAATCAGTGGGTATTTGGTGAGTCACCTCCTCTGTAATGTCCATTGATTTAAATGGGGCAACTCTGTGACAATTGGAGTAGGTCTATTTGAATCAATGAAAATTATGAAGGAGTTGACTCACCAAATTCTCATTGAGTCAATGGACCTCCTTGTTTACTATGCTAAGGAAAAGTAGTTTGACCAATAAATCATTCCTCATTGATTTCAAATTTTTTTCTACATATTGATGCAACCCAAGTAGATGCAGCCCAAAGATATAATGTTGTAATGTCATAATATGATGTTGTAATGTCATAACACATAAACCCCCCCAAAAAAACATTTTCAAGATAACACTAACAAAAGCATCCCACCCACAGCTCAAACAATAATATGCAACCACCTGAACAGAACTGGCTAGATCCCATTATTGTTTTCTAGATACTATAATTCAAGAATAACACTACAGAGTTAAAAAGGAGTTATACAAAAGGATGGACAAAATTAGTCTGCAAAAAACTGAGATGTGCTTTTCACAAACATTGTGCTTTTCACAAACATCACAAACATTTGACAGCACTGATTGTCATTTTCTACACAATCATTGGTGATTGTGGCATATAGCTCACTATTTTGAGGTCTTTTGGTGCTGTTTGATTTTAATCAAATTACAACATTAACACATGTTTTGATTTAACACAATCCCTCCCACCTCTTTTTAGAGCTGCCCCACTCCTTTTTGGCACAACACCAGGGCTATATATATTTTTGAGGGAGTTATTTATTATGTTCAATAGCAAGTGCTGATGGTTAGTTTGAACTTAAATAGAGCTGTGGCTGGTATTTTCTGAGGTGAAAACCCTGTGACGTATTTGGTGGGCAGTAGCATTCAAAGTGGATGGTGGGAGGTGGAAATTGCAGGTGATAAACACTGCTTTTTTGCCGAGGAACTGAAACCTCTGTTTCCACCTCATTCCCCTTCCCACTTTCTACTCAATGGCTCTCCACTGTTGTACCCAGTTGCTAAGAAGGAAGTAAAAATGAAATTGTGTTTTCTGAGAAATAATGATGGCAGTAGCACCTGCCAATGAACAGATACAGCATATTTACACACCTCTTTTGTTCCTTTCCTTTCGTTCCCTACCTCTCCCTCACTCTCTTGCAATCTGCACAAACAGGCCTGGGAGAGAATGAGAGGAACACATAAACACACACATGCGCGCGCGCACGCACACACACACACACACACACACACACACGCACACACGCACACACACACACATACACACAGAGAGAGAGAGAGAGAGGTGGGGGAAGGGAGATTGCTAAATCTTGAATCCTTACCTTGTTTTGCATTCAATCTGGACTATATCCTCTAAAAGCAGACAGCAAACCACTTTTAGTTTTGCTCCCACAGTTAACAACATAGATGCACATTTTCCCTTTCATATTGTGTCTCTTGGCAACTGTGGTAGCCTTGAGGAATACACATAGCATTAGGATGTGTGCTCAAACCCATGCTTGGATCTTTCCAATGCAATTTCCATGCATCCCTTACTCCCAAATAAGTGGATACTTCATGAGACTGAAGTCTGAGTGAGGAAACATATGGTAAACACTTTTGTTATCCCTCTCTCAAGGAATCTAAAACCTTTTTCTCTTTTTAAAATAATAAAACAAACTCACGAAACCTAATGTTTCAGTGTGAAAGGAAATAGTGTCTATGCTGGGATGAAAGTCCAATCCACACAATGATGAATGAAGATTTTCAGTTGATCGTTGAGTGAAGGATGTTCTTGCTTCTCCCAAAAACAAACAAAAGCAAAACAAAACTGCACCAACGTGTCCATGTTGTGATTCAAACATCCCACTTTTCACATGAGGAATTAAAAGTTAATTGGAATCTGTGCCATCCCGAGTTGGATGAGAGACATGTTAGAGAACCCTGTCTCATCTATTGTCATCAACTTTACCATTTTTAATTTTAAAATATATTTTCATATTGATGCAGTACTATTCTAGATAAACAAGATACATTGGTAATATGTAGGTACACGTATTGCTGTTTCACTCTGTCATTTACTTTACTTAACAAAAAAAAGGAAAGTTGCTGTGACCTGCTGAATGATGGCCGTGAGAAAAAGCAGGGAAGGGGTGGAAAGGGTAGCATTTTTAATCAAAAGGGGACAAATTGGAGCAATCCAGAGACCTACAGTATGTGGATCCTTCTCATGGGAGAAAAAATATTGATCAGTGTGAACAGAAGGATTGCTCAAGTGAGAGATAAAATAGATCACACTAAAGAGAAGAACATTTTAAGTGTGAACCAGACCCCTTCAACTTTCCCCACCTGGATGTGCCCTGTATCAAAAGGTTTCAGATATGGTGACTTAATCAGTATAACATAATCACTCACTCCCATAGCATTGTGCTATCAACATGTCACTATCCAGACAGGAAGAAGACATAATAGTAAGAGGTGAGAAATGATACAGAAGCAGAGGCGGAGAGGTCAAACAATGCCCTCAAATCAGTAACAGGAAAAAAATGTAAACCAGATGTAGGTGTTTTGCAGGTGGCATTTCTGTTTAGAAGCAAAATATTCCTATCCCCCCAAAATATTATTCCAAGCTTGAAACTGATCATTTTTTCAACATTTGAATTCAGAATCAAAGATGCAGAAACCCTGAGCATGTTCATTACATTTACATAATGAATTATGTCACCTGCATTGTCCTAGACACCCAGCTGGCTCATAATAACAGAGCTGATCCTCTCTCTTCCTCTCTTACTTACAGAGAAAGAGTTCTGTGTGCTCCCTGCAGGGATTAGAAAATGTTTGTCAATGTAATCATAGACAGCTCATAACCAGGGTGGGGGCAGAGTGAGGGCAGGAAATTTGGGGGTACGGTGTCCCTCTCCTCTGGATATATGTTGGCCCTGGATGTCTGCTGGAACCAGAAATCCAGGGCAATGTAATATTTTATATTTTGTAATATAAAATCCATTTTATATTGCAAAAATGTCTGAGTAGCTTTGGGTGATTATGTTTCCACCCACTTCCACCCCGGAACAAATGCCTATGGGTCAACCACGCCATTCACACCTGCCAAATGATCAGCCTTAGTGCCTTCTTTCTCATCTCTTTGCAGGAGAAATAGAATAATAGAATCAGTACAAAGCACAGCATGCACGAAAGGTCTTAGGATGATTGTATCAAGAGAGGTGCCAGTGGACACTCTGGCCAGTGTGAGACTGAATGTTTTTGCTTTTGACTTCTATTTGTCTTCATGTCCTGGCAGGAGAACAACACAGACCACTTTACCCTCAGGAATGCCTCACTTCTGCTGCTTCTTTTGGAAGACTGTATCAACTCTGTTATTTTACCAGGTCTCCACCTTTTTCCAGTTAAACTCCAAACAAACACCTGTCATGAAGTACACTGCTGAAATGCAGTGATATAATTAGCTATTTCAGACTATGAATTTGATACTCTTATGGGACTTCCCTTTGCAGAAAATGAAACGTAGCACCTTCACTTACTTTAAAATTTAGTAACCCAGTGTTTGAGAGCACTATATCTTTTCTGCTAGTGTTTTTTTTTTTTAAGGTGGAAAATACTCCCTCCTCCCAAGAGGTTTCTATAGGGATCAATGTAACTATCCATAGGGAACATAGCAATATAGGAAGCTACGTTATCCAAACCAGATCACTGTTTCATCTAGCTCAGTGTTGTGAACTCTGACTGACAGTAGTTCTTTAGGTTTCAAATAGGTCTTTTTCGTAACTCTGCCTGGAGATCCCTTCCATCACCTTTCTGTCTCCCTTCCAACAGCTAACAAAGCCTAATGCTGCTTCACTTCTAAAATTAAATGAAATCAGTATAGAAGTATTCCTCATCTGGTAGAGGCAGATATGAATCAAGGCTTGCCTCGATGGTAGGGCAACAAACAGACACCAGGGAAGGTAATGAAGCCTTTCCCATATTAATCTGGTGCTTCTGTTGTCTCAGCTATTGCTATATACAACTACTTCAAATGATGAAAGAAATAAAATGCAAGGGAGATTATGGCTAGCTGCAGATCTAGTTCTAGCTAGGGATTCAGATAAAATCCTCCAGTGTAACCATGGAGAACAAGGCCATGATCATCGAAATTCCCAGTCACTATTTACAAACGTCAGTGCTGAGGACGAAATGAGCAGAAGGGGAGATCCGTTCATTTGAAACATGATGTTGAATGAACAGCTGAATAAATGGGTTCTCAATCAAATTAAGCCTGAAAGTGGAAGCTGAAATGACTAAACAGAGCCTGTAAGGTATTTGATGCATGGAGAGAAGGCAAGATTTACTGGAAAATAAATGTACGCCAACAAAAATTGAAGGCATAAGAAAAGAGAAAAACTGAACAAGAGATGGATTGACTCTATAACAGAAGCCACAGCCTTTAGTCTATAAGATTGGAGCAAGACTGTTCATGGAAGGACCTTTTGGAGACCGTTAATTCATATCGTCATTGCATGCTGGAAGCTACTTGATGGCACGTACCAGAAATGAGGGATTGTGACCTTGGTCAACTATCTCACTGAGGAGTATGAAATTAGAAAATATCACCGTGTTGAAGTATCATGTCTGTGTAAACTAACATCACAGATGTCAGCAATCACACAAGACCGAACCAAGAAGGAAAGGAAAGCATTTGGAGTCAAACATGAGCTTTCTAACAGTTCTGGATCGAACAGAGCTCAATATTTTTTGGGGTGGGGTGGGGAAGAGGCACCTTTAAATCCAACTTTCAGCAGGAGGCTTAATTTTAACCTAAACTCCATGGGTGAAATCTTATTGCATATTGTAAGCAAATTTGTAAGTTTCACTCTGTTTCTTATAGTTAGGTAAAAGTGTGCTGCTGCTTATATACCAGCCCATAGAGCTTAAAACGCACCCTTTGTGGTTTAAAATTTATTTCTGTAGGTTCATGCACATATACACACAGTGAGCTGGGTACTCAATTTACAAACCTTGGGAAGATGGAAGGCCAAGTGAACCCCAAGCCAGCTACCTGGGATTGAACTTGGATTGTGTGCAGAGTTTTGGCTGCAGTAGAGCAATTTAACCACATAAGGCTCCTCTGCTTCCACCACAATACTTGGATTCACACACACCCCAAGCCAGGTTGGATTTAAAGGTGCCTTTTCAACAACTTTGTTTCCTTTGCCAGCTTTTCTTTCCATGTGTTTTTTCTTAATCCTCCTGCTCCCACCACTCTCTTTCTTTAAGAGGTGATAGTACTGCAACTGGCATTCAAAATATAAAAGTTCTACCACTTCTACATCATGCCAGTCCAGCTGCCTCAGCTGCACCTGCATTTTCTGGCCTAGTAATGTTCTAATGCCCATAAAAATGAAGAGTGCTTTCCTGTAATTGCTGTCAGGACTGGAGAGCAGAGAATTCTCCCTGACAGCCTTTTCATGGTCTTGCTGATGACTCACCAGAAGGAACTTCTTTGCCAAGAGACATCAAACTAGCTGAAGCAGAAGTTCTTGATTTAAATGAGCATTAAAAATTGCTATAATAATCAAATAGCTCTTATTTTTTGTCATTATGAGGTCTTTCCCCATGGCACTCCATTCTGGAGGCAGACTGCCCTTATCAGAATAATGGTATGTTAACGGCCAGAACAAAATGAAGTAAACTGCAAAGATTTTTAGGAGGGCCAGAAGCACTGTATTGTTCAAATTAAGAATAGTGGGCACTGCCAGCTTTCTCTCATCAGTCAAATAATCAGCCCCAGCCATTTTCTTTCCACCTTTCCAAGATGAGACCTATATTCTCCATATTCATGTTTTTTTTTCTGTTGCTGGATCACAGCTCAGATTTGTATAGTGTAAAAAGCCTGTAATACTGGCCGAAGCAAACACTACTTTAAAAATTTAGCCAGCAGGTTTTATCTTAACAACAAACAACTCATAACAATAAAGATGTAGAGAAAACCCTTTGCCCACTCTGTACCCGAATAAAGGACATACAGATCAGGGCTAACTCATCTTTGTCCTTGGGTCTGCTACGTTATCCGCACATTTCCAGATCTCTCTCTTTTTTAAAAATCCCACAAATAGGATGGAAATGTAAACAGTTCTGACCTAGGAAGTCTATGCAGCAGCTTAACTGTGTGATGTATCCACTCAAAACCCATGCAGTAATCATGTTTCCAAAATTACACACACATAATCCTAATAGTATAATAATATTTCAGTACAATTATGTAAACTAAGCTGAGTGAAATGCACCAACTCAAGTCTTGTTATTTCCCCTACAACAAAATGGCTGGTGGGCAGGGTGCAACAGAATATAGTGAATGGTGACCTCAGTTCGAGGTCTGCCTAGTGCTTCAGTAGCTAAAGGAAATCTCCAGCCATTTTTGAATTGCACAAAATGATTATAGTTGCTGTCTTGTGATAAGTACTTTCAAAAATGGCAGGAGTCCTATAGTTTATCTTCATCTTCTTGATCAATGAGCCAATCCTTCTTCACTTGTTCTCTGTGTTTGTGTGTGCTTTATATCACAAAGAGAAAAAAAAAGACTAGTTTTGTGCAGAGATACAGTATTTTGTGCAAATGGCAGTTACTTAGCAAGAGAAAAAAGTTTTTTCTTTTTCAAAATGGAGGTGAGAATTCTCACAGAGGTCAGCAGCAATTTCTCAACAGTGTATTTCAGTGTGAATTGTAACACTGTAATAATTCTTCACATCCCTAAAGCAAACACAAAGTCCTCTACTTTTTCATTCCCCCCTTCTGTCATAGAAGTTTGTAACATCAAAATCAGCATTATCTGCATTAACCCCCATGGTTTCAGATAGGGATTTTCTCAGCTCTTCATGAAGATTCCAGGATTGAATCTGGCATGTTTGTGTGCAGAGCATTTGGACTGAATAAACTTCTGTCCCCAAACAAATAATTACAATAGAATGAGACTCACATTTTATCCACCTTTACTTACTGAAGCCAGTTAAAATCAGGAGTTAAATATTACAGTACAAGTTATTGTAAATGAATTCTTCTCCTTTGATCAAAATTGGTCCTGATACTTTCTAGAAGGCACTGAAGTTCTTGTTGAGCCTTGGATCAAATGCAGTCACAATATTGTACTTTTCTTCCTCAGCACTTCAGATCTTTATTCTAAATAATGGATCTGAAGAAGGCAAATATTTTTTTATGTCAGACTGCTGAAATCAGAGGAAGTCCCTTCTGATTAACATTCTAACTAATCTTAATGGCATGGAAAAATATTGAAATAAATCTAAATGATGCTATAGAGGTATAGAGATAAGTGTTACACAGGGTTATGCCAAAGATTTGAAGCTTATTATTGCTAGGTAACAGATTCATTTCCTCTCCTCCTTTCATATTCAGAAGTCAATACGTATTGCTGAAAGATGAATATGTATAATTACTGGAGATTTCAGAAGCTTAAAAAGTCAGAACCAGATAGCAAAAATTAGAATGTAATGAAGAATTCAACAAGAGGAATTCGTGAAGTAGTGTCTTGAGGATATCATAATGACTTAAAAATAAGGCAAATTAGATGAGTTCAAAAGTGTGTGTCGTGGGGGGAGTTCATGGAGAGGAATCAGTGGCACAGGGAATAGCAAGAGTGAGATTAAAATAACTTCAAACATTAGCAGAAGAGTGAGGGAATAACACTTTGAAATTAGCTTTAAACCTTAATGTGGCTTTTAATAATGTAATATATACAGTATTTCAATGGCATTGTTAGGCAAATGTGCTTTGTGTACAAATGCAGTCACATATGTTTTCCTTCATTTTGGAAGAAAAATAGAGTCGTCAAAAGAATTGCTTGATAGTTTTCACAGATTTTGTTCCACCCATCCTAAAAATGTGTTAGTCCCAACTATACTTCTTAAAGCTATAGCTCGCCAGAGAGCGACCAAGTTAGAGAGGTGTCTCAGAACAATAAGATCCCTTCTCAGGTAATGGCTGCTCCTTCTCTGTTGGTTTTATCTTCTTCAAAAATATTGCCTCCCCTCCCGCTATTGACTAAGATGGAGCCCTCAAGATCCACCAGTGAGTGGCTCTTGAGGCATCCAGTGGGTGGCAGTGGTGGTGGAGGTTCTGCTGATGCACCCAATATTTCTCCATCTGAGGCAACTGCTGATCCAGCCATAGAGCTTCACCTTAGGCCAGAGTAAGAAAGACTGAGAGGAAAATGGAGTCTGCTTGCCCTTCAAATGACAGCTCTCAGTGCCTAAATGTTATGAACACCACAATTTGCCCTTCAGAGGAAGTCCATAGAAGTTGCATGGTAGCTCCTTTCTATACATACAATTTAAAACATGAACAAAAACCTACTGGACACCTAGAACTCAGTTTTTGATTTCTAGAAGAATAACATAAACATGAACCTAATGTATCTTGACTCCTCTATCAGTAGTGTTACATAAGGAGGGGGGGAGTAAGGAAAAAAAAACCCTGTTAGAACAGATGAAACATTCTGTAAGTGGTACCAAGAGTTACTATCCTGTCACTAAGCATGCACTTCTTTTCAGAGGCTTGTTGTTTCTGATCCAGAGCCTCTTCCATGCTGAACATATTGCATGAATACAAATTTCTTTCCCTTCTATGGATCTTACTTTTAAGTGAACTCAGATATCACTTCTGCTGAATCATATGGTGTGACAGCTATTTTGACATCTGCTTTTCTAAGCCTTTAACAATACATATAGCTGTGGAAGTTATCCAAATGATAGTTAATGACACAGTCTTTCCAGCATGACTATTAAACAAACTCAGAAATTACAGCAAAACTGCAATATACCACTAGCTCTGTTATGCCAATGATTATGCCAAACTACTTCACTACCCCATTAAGAAAACCTGAAATTACTAGGAGCAGTTAACTGCATGATACTTAGCATACAGTGCAGAAATCTGTTGTTATAGTTATGGAGTTGTATAAACAAGGAAGGAAGAGGCAATGCTGCAGAACCATCACTCTGCTTATGTGCTGCCACATTTCATTTCCAAAATACTTTTCTGTGATCACACACTGCCCTGCTATGGACATCTGTGAGTGGTATTTTTCCAGACCAAATCAGGAATTATTAAACCACCACCCCTCCCTGCTCTGTCTACTCTACATCCTGAAAATATCTTTACTTTTCTCTTGGAGGCACAGAGAGTGGAACTTTGGAGATGACTAAATGGTCTTTTGTCCTGCTCTTTGGTCTATTGTGAGGACAGGCTGGCTTGCTCCTTTTACCAGTGGCCACATGAAGTAAGTGCTAGCATTAACCAGCCTACCCCCAGTGTTCCTACATGCACCTTTCTGGATCCCCATCAAGGGCTACTCTTTTTTTTTAAGGTGCCAGTAGGATTGTTCCATTTTGGTTAATTTCCAGCATGCGCAGTAAGTGAAGCTTGCTGCTTTAAATTTCCCTCCTGCTTTTAGCTCCCCGGTATCACTAAATCATTTAAGACGACAGCTTAGCTACTTCATGATGTTGGAAAATTAAAATTTTCCTCTATTCCTCCATGGAGCTTTTTTTAAAGTGTGTGTGTATGTGTGCGTTTTTAAACTATTGGGGCAGTGGTGATGCATTTTAGGGGTGGGAAGCTCTTGTCAGATATTGTTGTTGTTTTCATTTCCTTTTTTTCTTAAGGGAGGCAGGCTGAATAGCAATGCTTGAGGTGCATATGCCATGTGTACCAGACCACTATACAACCTTACACAACCCTATTTAGCCCTCTCCAGCTCACTCTAGTTCATATGTGTAGCCAAGTCCTTTCTTAATTGAATCTAAATGAATTCCTAAAATTTTCCTTACAAGTTGTAGCTCGACTATATGGACCTGGATTCTGAGGCATGGCATAACCAGTCCTCCTGTAATTCATTTTTTCTGTGTCTTCTTGAAGGATTTTGTAAATCATACTAAGAGCCCAATCCCGTTATGAAAAAAGCCCCGCTATTTAAATTGGGTTTAGCAGGTTTTGGATCAACTGACATTTTGGAGAATACATGAGGTATGTATAAGCATGGATTAATTTGCCAAAGATCATATTATTTTGGGTGATAGCAAGTTTTTTTAACTCCTCTGCCAGAGGCCTGTTCATTTTAATGTGGATGTGGAATCGATTCATTGAAATTGATTCCATATATTGGATGCCTCTTAGTCCCCATTATCATTATTTTATTCCTCCTGTTTGATACAGTGCTATAACATATAGCAATAATTAAGCATAAAATAAATTTAAAAAAAACACTGTGGTCTGCTTGCCAAACCCCCAATCAGCTGACAAGAGGGGTGTCATGCAAAACAGCTGATGGGAAGCCCTATTGCTGCTTGAAGCTGGCTTCTTCATATTGACCCTTGTTGGAGCACTTGTGGAGGGGACTGTCTACCAGTTGAGGGTCTAGAATGCAGCATCCAGCTTTGCTGTCTGGATCGGGTGTGCACAATCCCAGGAGCCCCTCTCTCACTAGCCCAGGCTTTGTTTTGATATTTGGGTCAAATGTGAAATTGACCAAGACCAGTATTGATACTTATCAATGTAAGTGTCCGTGACAAAACAGCCATCTCATTTCCATCCTGGATGAACAGAACTTTCTATGGGATGATACTTTACCATTTGCTCAGAATTACCCTTGGTTCCTTTGTTGCTGCTAGAAGTAGTTGTTATATAGTAACATGAATAGGGCACCCTAAACCATGTATTTGTCATTGAAATGTGACAAGTGCAATGCCCATCCATGTGTACATTCTTAGCATCTTAGAAAATTAAGTGTACAACCACAAATGTCAACTGCAGAAATATCAGAATACATCACTTCATAAATATGATAACATTGTTCTGTCTAGGCTAAATTCAATTACACTGTGTAAGTGAATAGTGTTCTATCTGATGGGATGCCAATCTGATATTCATTTTAGTTGGAGTCTTATTTATTTACTTCCTTGAACTGGCAATCAATCAATGTGTAGATCTCGTCTATAAAAAGAAGAGATGCTCAACTATTCCATCAACAGTTTTGGTCCCATGAGTCGACAGCTATCTGCCATAACATTATGTATTTCTTTTGTCTGTCACAAAAGCCGTTCACTTACATATCGACACAAAAGAAAATAAAGCCAACAAAAGACATTGTTATGCAACTCCTTGTTTATAAAAATGAAAATGAATAAGCAGCTGTAATACCCATACAAAAATGTCAGAGTGATCAAGTACAAACTTAATGCTTCATGGCCAGCAGTGCAATTATATGGCTCAAGCTTCAGTTCACAAAGCCAGGAAACTGTAAGCAAAGGCTCACAACTAAAAAAAAAAAAAAAAAAAAAAACACAGATATCACAATCCATAATGATGCTGGCTGGGCAATACAACTAATTTGTTCTTGCTTATAACTTACCCCTCATGTATCCAAACTATTTCTTGGCTCTAAATCAAATGGATAAACAAATGTAATCCCTGGGAGTATTTTTTAAATTTTTAATTTATTTTATTTTTAAATATATTTTTATTCAGCTTTCCTCCTTAAAAAAAGTCCCGAGATGGCCTGCATCATTAAAAACACAATATTAAGAGCTAAAAACAGCAAATTATTCAAAGATTTTTTAAAAAATAAACATTCCATTAAAATGTTAGGTAAAAGCATCATTAAAAGAGATATGAAAGCAAAAAAATAAAAGTAGAAGGAATCCAATTTAAAAACTTCACTTAGGGCTCATCTACATTTATATTTGCCCCACAATAAGTTCCATTCTAAATGGATTTGATTTAAAATCCCATGATTATTTGAAACAAGGTTATATGATCCTTGTAACCAGCCCCATTTAACAATCTCGCCACAGTGTTTTGTTCCCATCTGAAATTTTGGAACAATTTCCAAAGGCAGCCTCAGTTACAGTAAACCAGCCAGAATATAACCACAGTAAAGGTGCTTTTCTTTTCTGGTTCTTTGGTTGCCTTATCAGAATCTGAGTCTCACTGTATTACTAGATGAATTTTCCGATGCATTGACCTATGCCAGTTTCTTGCTTACAGACACATCAGTACACAACTCACGACATTAGAGTTTATAGTATTATTTCCTGTGTTTCAATAGGAGGCCCAGCAGTTGACTTTACTATGGAGTATTTTGGCCCACTCACAGCTCTGAACTGCAGTGTCTTCAAAGGTTTCAGTTAGTGCATCACTAAACCTCTTTCACCTTCATGGCCTTATCCCTAAGCATTAATATATCCTGGTCAAATATTCTGCTGGGCCTCCTCCCAATATGGCCACCAATTCTTGTCTTGTTTCCCATTTATAATGATCTCTGGCTGTCTCTTCCAAGAGTCCCACTGATTCACTCCCTCAGATCTGTCCATTCCTATCTCAATTCTTGGGCAAATCGCAAGGTGTCAATTCTTGGTGTCACCAAGTAGTAAGGAAAAAATTGGCTGATTGGTATCACTTAAACCAATGCAGCACCAAGAAAGGAGTGAACTTCATGCCACAGAGAAATTAATATGGAAGATCTAGCACTCAGAAATCAGTTGATTTCACTTGAAGCTGAATTTTTTATTCATTTCTGAATAAATTGATAGTAGGATTATGTTAATCTGCTGGATTTATTAACCTTTATTTCCAGCTCTCTGAGTTCCTCCCCCCCTCTCTGTGCACGAATGACAATTGCATTCTGCTTTGCTCATAAATACAGAAAGCTAGTTGTTTTCAGTGTGTTATTGTGGCACACAGTGATGTCAAAAGCAAGGTCACTAATTGCTATCTATCTATCTATCTATCTATCTATCTATCTATCTATCTATCTATCTATCTATCTATCTATCTATCTATCTATCTATCTATCTATCTATCTATCTATCTATCTATCTATCTGTCTGTCTGTCTGTCTGTCTGTCTGTCTGTCTGTCTGTCTGTCTGTCTGTCTGTCATCCCCTAGGAGGAGAATCCAAGACAGCTCACATCAACAAAAACTATAGAATAATCTCATTTTTAAACTACAATTTAAAAATTATATTAAAAGCAAAAACATTTGTTTATATTAAAACCAAGATTAAAAACAATCTAAAATCATACAATAACTAAGGCCTAACCTAGGTTTCATCATGATTACAAAGGACCGCTTTGCTCCTTTTGTGGTACAACTGCAATTAAATTTAGTTTGTGCCATTAAAGAGATTTGTCACAGATCTGCTGCAACTGTCCTCTTTTAAATATTTTATAGCACTTTAGAAAGAGGTAGCTGTATTAGTCTGTTGCAGCTAAAATAAGAGAGTGCAGCTTTAAAACTAACTAATTGACTATAGCATGGCCTTTTGTTGCCTGATATTCACTTCTGTAGGTACTGATGGTTCATGGCTAGAGATGGGGGTATTAGTATATGAATATGGATACCCCTGCACAGGTGGACATAATGAGAGTCTGGTCCCCTGGGGCTGGACTGTCCACTCACCCATCCGCAGTCCCTTCCTATTGCTCTGGAGCTTGTGGTCAACTAGCTGCTCCTGGCAGGAGGCAGGACAAGCCTCCCTGCCAGATCGAATAGTGGCTCACTAATCGGGCACTCCAGAGCGATTGGAAGGGAGCATGGAGCCCAGAGCAGCAGTGGAAAGGTGAGTGGACAGTTCAGCCCCAGGGGGTCAGATGCTCATTATGTCTACCTGTGAGGAGGTATTTGTATTTGTATACAAATCCCTCCATCTCTACTTATGTCCTCTCTATTTAGATCTGTTTTGCTACTGCATATCAGTGGCTTGTCATCCAGATTTTTTAAAAGTTATTTTTGCATAGCAAGGTAGGTTTTTAAATATAATTTTAACTGGAACTAACTACTTTGGAGGGGAATTGCAGTTTATTATTTTGTGCAAGCCACTTTCCAAATTTTCACCTGAGCCTTAAGACCCACAAACTCATCTGCAACTTGTATGTATGTATGCATGCATGTATGTATGTATAATATTTTTACCCTGCCTTTCTCCTTTAAAAGGACCCAAGGTGGCTTATATAATTTAAAGACAATGTTTAAAGCTAATAACAGTATGTCTATAAATACTACAAATACAAATCAGGACCTAAGTTGAATGAGTTGCAAGCAAAGCAGGGTGGAAAACCAGATGTACAGGAGCATTGTGCTCAGCAAAGAAAGCTACAAAGACCCAAACAAGGCTACAAGGTACTCCTTCAGCTTAGCTGATTGAGAGGAACTATAATTAAATTCATGGATCACTGTGTCTATCCTGTGTAACATAATAGGACTAACCCAGAAATAGTATCTTATAGCCTAGCTTCCTATTGCCTTGTTAATTGTCACGCTGCTGTGCTACCCAGCAACCAGATTACATTTATACAGGATTAATTAGTGCCATTCTCCATAAAGTTAATATTCAGTGTAAATGAAGCAGATTAGAATGAAATTATGCAATGGTTTATGAGGATGGAAACAGTTTTTATTTAATGGAGGAAATATTATAAAGTCAAATCCAGCAGAAGAGAAACAAAACTTTCAGAATTTCAAATGCAACTCCTGTAATTGGCTTTTCGCCACTGCAGAAGGGAGATGGGTTTGCAGCACTTGCTGGAGCAGCCTTGTGTTTGGAGACACATTCACTACACATCTAATTTGGCTATGCTGAAATCATCTCTATGTTAAATTGAAGTGCCTTGCCTTCTCATTGAATAAGTGCAGTTCTTCCAGACAGACTACTGGAAGACTCCCTTGGGTTGGTGGCGAAAATATATTTTGCAAATAGGTTTGTAACTTAGTGTGTGGCAAAGGGCAGGTTGGCTTTCTGGCAGTAGGCTGGGTGTGTGGCAGGAAAGACAGTCAAAAACAGTTGAGAGGTGTGGAAGAATCGTCATGAATTGAACTATAATCTGTTTGACTGGTATAGTATCTGATTGGAAAGAGAAAGAGTCAGATTTGAAAGAAAGGATAAGAGCTGTGAGACAGAGAGAAAGAGAAAGCTGACTTAGTAACAGGAGATATAGCAAAAATAGTATCTTT
Organism: Pogona vitticeps; assembly: GCF_051106095.1. Taxonomy (NCBI): domain Eukaryota; kingdom Metazoa; phylum Chordata; class Lepidosauria; order Squamata; family Agamidae; genus Pogona; species Pogona vitticeps. The sequence goes on from NC_135785.1 coordinate 58,754,275, forward strand.
TCATTGGAAACTAATAGTGTGTTCTCATTGAAAACTAAACAAACATGTCTGTCTGTCTAGCATCTCTGATATTTGTTTAAAATAGAAGGAAAGACAGTCAAAGAATTTTTGTATGATAAAGAACTTAACAGCTCACAGCTTTGAACCTTTTTATTATATTGTGTCTTCTTAAAGTAAACTTTTTAAAAATATTACAAATCTGATTTGTTACTTTTAGAGATGACAGTCACAAAATATATTGCTGGTCAGTGCTGGGACACATAATAATGTACTGTCCAGAAAGTAACAAAGTGTATTTGTTTCAGCAGAAGCATCCATACCTCAGCATGTCAACACTCAGCTGTGGTAATGCTTGAGCAGCAGTCTAAATGAAAACACTGGCTGTTTTCAGATTTGTGCTAGGGATAATCCAGGAGAAGAGGTCCTATTTACAATTTAAAGGGTGACCACAGCCTTAGTCCAGGGCTTTTGGGGGTTACTATCATTTTGGTAGTAGAACACGCCATGTACAGAAGGTGGGTGAGCATCAGAAACGGCTCCTTCAGACATGCACTTTTAGAGAGAGACCTTTACATTTTAGCTAATTTTTGTGTGCCTGGGGAATCATAGTGCATGCAAGTTACAATGCAAGTAAGGAAAGCTATGATTAGAAATGAAGACACATATAGCAGATTACATGGTTTTAAATTTAAATCCATTTTATAGAGATTTGGGCATGGTAACTCTAGTTGTTCTCAGATAAATTGAAATAGTCTCTCATAAAATAATCTCTCCACCCAAGGAAAATATTGACAATGAGTATCAGGTGAAGCTGCTTTCTTCTTGCTAACAGATTCACAAGTCCTGATCAACTTTCATTTGTTTACAAAGAACATGTAGGAATCTTGGTTTAGAATCATGATTCAGGGCCAGCCTGACATGTTTTTCTACTCAAGATGATACTTTACTTTCATTCTATGCAAGCTATAGAGAGAAGTTTACTTTGTCAGTGTTGATGGTAGGAGAGTTTCTTTCACCACATCTGAGAGCAGCAGGCTATTTTTAGATGTGTTTTAATGTGGTTTGTTAGTCTTCTTGAGCATTGTACTGTATTTCAGTGGAAGTGTGGAGTAAAAATGTAATAACAGTAGTCATAGTAAGCAACAGCAACAATCGTCATCAACAAAAGCAAGACTTTGTTCTCCGTCGTATTATCATCACTTGCTGCCCCCAACAACTGCTAGCTAAAGAGGACGATCTTTGTGTGCCTATTGGCAGAGTTAACCTTGTCCTGACTGCTAGATCTAATTGCCACAGATTTATAAGGGATGTCACATGCAAACCAATTTTACATTCAGTTATTCTTCTTTCTCAGTATTTACTTTCACTTTTTGCAGAACAATGTTTATACAGGGAGAGCCTACTTGGATTAGGGTGTACATAAAGAAACCAGATATCTGGACATCAGTAGCATGGCCATCACCCAGCATCATCCAAGCACTGATCTGTACACAGGTTAAATGTCTGTGTGCAATTACGTTCTGATCTGGTATTCATATTTTATTAATGATGCTCATCCTTGTTTTCCGCCACACCCAGTCATGTCTGCAACAAGGTAGTCTCTTTTCTTGTTTAATGCAGGCTACCAGTCATGATTTCATGACAGAATTGCTTCATACTAAGGGGCAAATTTTATATTTTTAATGCATTTGTGTCATGATATCTCTGAGAGAGATCCATGGCTGCAATCATAGTGATTGGAAATGCACAAATTATTTTAATATCCTAATTATTTTTACTTAACTAGCTCTTATAGTTTAAATTGATTTGAAATTTATCTAGAAGTCATTTCAATGGCTTTTAAAGGGAAAGGGTTATTCAAATGCCCCTTCTTCCTAACTATTACAAACACTCTGCCAAGCTTAATACTTCTTGATCTTTCCAAGAAGAAGAGAAATAACAAACAGGCCCCACACCCTTCATTTAATTATCATTTTATTTCAGTCCTGTTTGACGGAAATCATTAGCGAGTCAATCTTGATTTGTTTGCAGATGGCAATCAAACACCCACTAGCTTTGTACATGGTAGGCATGTAATAAGATTTGATAAACTGCAGATGTGGCAAAATAGTTCCTATCTAATAACTTCGTTTCTCTTAAATTTTTAGTCAGATGTTGTTCATATTTCCACAAATCACAGAATCATAGAATAATGGAGTTGGGAGGGGCCTAAAAGGCCATGAAGTCCAATCCCCTGCTCAATACAGGAATTCAAATCAAAATATGCCTGACATATGCTTGTCTCATTATATCTTAAATGCAGTATTGGAGCACTCACCAATTCCCACGGTAATTGGTTCCATTATCCTACTGCTGTAACCGTTAGGACAATTTTCTTGATATTCATAGGACAATGAGGATGATTCTATAACCAACTGGATATCCACCTGACAGTTGTTCTATCCAGTGCACACCTAGTCAGTTTGCTGATCAGAATATCATGGGGCACATTGTGAAAGGCTTTGCTGAAGAAGATATATCTATAGCATTTCCATCATCTACAGCTAGGTTACCCAATCAAAAAATGAGACAAGATTAATCTGACAGGATTTGTTCTTGACCAATCCGTGTTGGCTTCTAGTTATTACTGTTTTGTTTTCAAGGTGCTTGCAAAGCAAATAAATAAATGAATGAATGAATGAATGAATGAATGAATGAATGAATGAATGAATGAATAAATAAATAAATAAATAAATAAATAAATAAATATAACCTGTAGAATGCTCACTTTTCTTTTGTAGCTTTTAGTGTAGCCTCCTAACCTCAGCTCATTTTCAGTTTTTGCCTTTCTAACACCACTCCTGCAATTGTTTTACTATTTGTCTGCACTCTTCTTTTGTGGCAGGCCTTCATAAGAAAGTAAGGACATAAGAAGAGCCCTGCTGGATCAGGCCAAGGGCCCATCTAGTCCAGCTTCCTGTATCTCACAATGGTCCCACCAGATGCCTCTGGGAGCACATGAGACAACTAGATATCTGTTTCTTGATACCATTCCCCTGCATCTGGCATTTTGAGGTAACTGCTTTTTAAGCCTGGAATTTATACATCCCCAACATTGGTTGGTGCCTGTGATGGACTTTTCCTTCAGGAATCTGTCCAATACCCTTTTAAAGGCATGTACGCCAGATGCCATCACCACATCCTGTGGCAAGTAATCCACAGATCAACAACATGCCAAGTAAAGAAATATTTTCTTTTGTCTATTCTTACTTTCTCAACACTCAATCTGAGTGGTTGTTCCCTGGTTCTGGTATTGTGTGAGAGGGAAAAGAGCTTCCCTCTATCCACTTTATCCATGCCCTGCATGATTTTATACATCTTAATCATGTCCCCCCCTCACACATTTGTTCTCTAAACTAAAGAGCCCCAAATGCTATAGCCTTTCCTCATAAGGGAGGTGCTCCAGCACAGTCATCATTTTAGTTCCTCTCCTCTGCATATTTTCCAGTTCCACAATGTCCTCTTTGAGGTGCGGCAATCTGAACTGTACGCAATACTCCCGGTGCGGCCTTACCATCATTTTGTTCAATGGCATTATAATGTTGGATGCTTTATTTTCAATCCCCTTTTTAATGATACCTAGCACGGAATACCCCTTCACAGATTGCTGCCTTGTCATGGCGAAGGGGTTGAGTAATTCAGAGAAGCTATGGGCTATGCCTTGCAGGAACACCCAAGACAGAGAGGTCATAGTGGAGAGATCTTACTAAACGTGATCCACCTGGAGCAGGAACTGGCAAGCCATTCCAGTATCTTTGCCAAGAAAACTCCATGGACAGAAACAAAAGGCTAAAAGATATGACACTGGAAGATGGGCCCTTCAGGTCGGAAGGCATCCAACATGCTACTGAGGAAGAGTGGAGGACAAGTAGCTCCAGAGTAATGAAGTGGTTGGGCCAAAGCCAAAAGGACACTCAGCTGTGGACACACCTGGAAGTGAAAGGAAAGTCTGATGTTGCAAAGAAAAATACTGCATAGGAACCTGGAACGTAAGAGCTATGAACCTTAGTAAGCTGGATGTGGTCAAACAGGAGATGGCAAGAATAAACATTGACATCCTGGGCGTCAGTGAACTAAAATAGACAGGAATGGGTGAATTCAATTCACATGATTATCATATCTACTATTGTGGGCAAGAATCCCATAGAAGGAATGGAGTAGCCCTCATAGTCAATAAAAGAGTGGGAAAAGCTGTACTGGGGTACAATCTCAAAAATGATAGAATTTCTCAATACGAATCCATGGCAAAACCTCTACTTCCTCTGCCCCTTCGGAATCCAGCTTGTACTTCTGGGAGTTCTTGGTCCACATCCTGCTGAAGCCTACTTTGTAGGATCTAGAGCATAACCTTGCTAGCGTGTGAAATGAGTGCAATTGCATTCTTTGGCACTTCCCTTCCTTGGGATTGGGATGTAGACTGATCTTTTCCAATCCTCTGGCCACCACTAGCTAAGGAACTAGATTTGGTGGATAGAGTGCCCGAAGAAATATGAATGGAGGCTCGTAACATTGTACAGGAAGTAGCAACAAAGACCAGAATTAAGATTGCCAGAAGAAATATCGATAGCCTCAGATATGCAGACGAAACCACTCTGATGGCAAAAAATAAAGAGGAATTAAAGAACCTCGTAATGAGGGTGAAAGAGGGGGATGCAAACAATGGTCTGAAGCTCAATGTCAAAAAAACTAAGATCATGGCCACTGGTCCCATCACCTCCTGGCAAATAGAAGGGGACGATATGGAGGCAGTGACAGATTTTACTTTCTTGAGCTCCTTGATCACTGCAGATGGTGACAGCAGCCATGAAATAAAAAGATGCCTGCTTCTTGGGAGAAAAGCAATGAGAAACCTAGACAGCATCTTAAAAAGCAGAGACATCACCTTGCCGACAAAGGTCTGAATAGTCAAAGCTATGGTTTTTCCTGTAATGATGTATGGAGGTGAGAGCTGGACCATAAAGAAGACTGACTGCTGAAGAATTGATGTTTTGAATTGTGGTGCTGGAGGAGACTCTTGAGAGTCCCCTGGACTACAAGGACATAAATCCTATCTGTTCTGAAGGAAATCAACCCTGCGTGCTCACTGGAAATACAGGTCCTAAAGCTGAGGCTCCAATACTTTGGCCATCTCATGAGAAGAGAAGACTCCTTGGAAAAGACCCTGATGTTGGGAAAATGTGAAGGCAAGATGAGAAGGAGACGACAGAGGATGAGATGGTTGGCCAGTGTCATCAAAGCTACCAACATGAATTTGACTAATCTCTGAGGGGCAATGGAAGACAGGAGGGCCTGGTGTGCTCTGGTCCATGTGGTCACAAAGATTCGGACACAACTTAATGACTAAACAACAACAAAAAGGGGTGGAATGGCCTTCTTCACTGTTGCCACACACTTTCATTGAGCTTTTCTCCAGCACACCAAGATCTCTTTCCTGATCCATCATGGACAGCTCAGAACCCATTAGCTGATAAACAAAGTTTTGATTTTTTTTTTTTGCCCCAATATGCATTACTTTACATTTTCCTATATTGAAACCCATTTATTGTTTTGCCATGCATTCTCACAATTTGGAGAGATCCTTCTGGAGCTCTTCACAATCCCTTCTGGTCTTCACCACCTGGAAAAGTTTCATATCATCTGCAAACATGGCCACCTCACTGCTTATCCCTGTCTCCAGGTAATTTATGAACAGGTTGAAAACCAATTCTAAATCCATAAGATGACTAGTCCTCTTATTCCCTGTCTGTGGAGTTTTTCTCAGCAGCCTGTGGTGAGGGACTGTGTCAAATGACTTCTGAAAATACAGATAGACAATATCCTCTGGTTAGCCTGCAGCAATGACTGTTGACCTGTTCAAAGAATTCTAAAAGATTTGTGAGGCAAGACTTACCCTTACAGAAGCCATGCTGATTTTCCCTCAGCAAGCCTTGTTCTTCTATGTGTTTTAGGATTTTATCTTGGATGAGGCTTTCCACCATCTTCCCTGAAACAGACATTAGGCTAACCAGGTCCCCCCTCCTTCCCTTTTTAAAGATTGGCATGACATGTGCTATCCTCCAGTCCTCTGGCATTGTGGCCATTTCAAGGGACAATTTGTATGTTTTAGTTCTAGTTCCACAGATCTTACCAGGCACAGCACAGCAAGCAGTTAACATTAACTATAGATATCCAGCTGACCAAACAAGGACATAATACAGAAAAATAAGAAAAAAAAAAAAGGTAATATGAAAATCCTCTAGCAGTTGTTTTTGGATGTGACTCGTGCATGTGACTCATGATCAATAAGGATTTATCTTGTTCTGTTATACTTGGTCTTTCTTAATCACTTCAATGCTGCCTCCAGGTTCCCCTGCATAGCAGCTTGGAAGAAGGTGGAGTATCCCCGTTTTCCAGTAACTGGGAGGTGAATGCTTATGTATCATGTCTTGCTGGTGCTGAGGTGGTGACAGGAGGCCATAAAGGCCAGCCATGTTCTATAGATGGCCTCTTTTAGTTCTGCCACAATCATATGGTCCACCACCCTATAAGCCAGAGTGAGCTTTGGTCACTACATGAGACTGCATGGGAAGTTTTGGCCTGGGTTCCCAGATTGGTGTGTTGAAAAATAGGGGCCCAGGTTATTATTGCCTATCCCATTCTGATTCTTGCAGGGCTCAAAAAGCAGATCAGCAGTGGTGTCATGATAAATAGATCATAATCTGGTAGTGGTGAGCACAGTAGGTGCCATTTGGTGATTGGGTCCCCTATTTGAGTACTGTGAACCATGTACATAAGTAGAGATGGCCTTCTGAGGCTGTCTTGGGAGAGAATCAACCTTGATTCATGAGAATCAGGAGAGAAATAAGCCTGAGGATGCCTCCTCAATTGAGCCATCTGGGGAAAGGCTGGCAGTGTACTGCATGACTTTGGAGCAGGGTGCCGATCCAGTCAGGCTGGAGAGGGGCCATTGTGATCTACCTGCTCCTTCCCCAGGATTTTTTGTGCACTACCTTAGATCTCACAACAGGTTAAAGGTTTTTAATAGTAAATAAAATTGTGGCCCAAATTTCAAAGCCATTTTGTGTGTCTTGCCTCTCTATTTACTAATTTACTAGTTGGGGGTGGGAGGAATAATAGTTGATCTGCAATCGTTATATGGTGACACTTGCATTCTCAGAGGATGAACTGGACCTAGACTGTGGTTGCTGTGGCTTACTAAGGACTGAGATGACATTGCAAGCAAGAGGAGCCCCTGTTACTGGCATTATTTGGAAAATTGACTCATTGCTTATCTTCAGAGCAGTACACTTTAAATATGAGTCTTGTGTTAGGAACAATATCTGATTCCAGGTGGCTCAGAAACAAAGGAAACACACTATGTGGCGGCTGAGAGAAATTTTACAACAGAGCTGAAAGAATTAGGAGTATGGATGGAAAGAAATAAGTATTTATTAACTTAGTTTTTTAGAATGAATTTATCAGATTCATGATTTGCAAGACTATTACTGAAATCCTGCATGTATCTTTCAATTTGCACTACTGGCAGGAAACCATGACCATCAAATCTCTCTCTTTTCAAGTTATACTCAAGTAGCAAAAGTAGATCTGTGTTATTTTTTTAAATAAAAAATGCAGTGAGACAGTCCATTTTTAAAATACGGTAGGACCCCTGTATCCACAGGACAGTATCTATGGTTTCACTTATCCATGACCTGAAAATATTAAGAATATTAAAAAGGAAAAAATCCAGAAAATAAATATATTTTGACATGTTTTACCAGAACTGGCCACTAGAAGGAGCCAGAAAATGTGCTATGAATACTTGTTAGTGAGGAATACATAACACCTTCTAGAGGTCAGTTCTGGTAATACACATGTAAATAATTTTTCTGTTTGCCCCCCCTTACCATGCTATATAATATATAGTATCCGCTATTATCGATAGTTTTCAGTATCTTCAATGGGGCTTGGAACCCATCCCCAGAGGATAAGGGAATCCTACTGTATTTTAAAAACACTAACATCATGAAATAGGGAACCAAAATATGCACAAAATTTCAGTGTTGCTGATGCGATTCTGAAGAACAGTAAAAATGACACCGACAGATTTTCAGATCCATAATGGAATGAAGCTATGGTCTAAAGGGATAGATTGATATAGAAAACAGGGAATTAAAGAAAGAAAGGTGGTAAAATCTACCTGTGATGTAGATCTGGTAGTGGTAGTCATGATGTCTGAGACCCACAAACAGATGGAAACTTGTTCTGTTCATGAACAGAAATATAATGCAGGCTTTGTACATTGAAAGACTGCTCTCTTCCCATCTCTTCAGGCCAGGTCTTCTTTTCAAAAAATGGAAATATTTGTTTGGGGATCCTTCTCTTCATAAGGCCTATTATCTCGCACCTTTCTTAAATGCTCACTTACTCCAGGACTAGAATTCTATTAAAGAAATACAAAGCAAAAGAGCACTTGCTCTCCCTTCTGGTGAGTCATCCTATACATGTCTAGATGCAGGATCAGATGTTCTTCTGGAAAGAGGAGTAAGCAAGATGCATGCAAAGGACTGTGCCAATTTCCTCTAAGTCTCTGCTTAAAGCACATTTCAAAATGTGGGCTGCAGTCCAAGGACAGAAGTATAGGTTTCAGATTCTGATGACATGAGGATATGTCTCTCAACCTTGTTGAACAAAGGGTTGCCAAACTGTGAGCTTAGGTGTTGTCACCCTTGCTTTTGGAATTTATTTATTTATTTATTTATTTATTTATTTATTTATTTATTTAATTTATATGCCGCCCACACTACCCAAAGGTCTCTGGGCGGCTTACAGCATCCAAAATACAACAAAGATATGCAACAATTAAAATACAATTAAAATACTGTATATATAAAATTGCCATCAGACCAACAGCTAATATATTTCAGTTAAATTGTGTACAAATTGTGTACAAAGACAACACACCTCTCCTCCCCCCTTTTTTCTGGTTAAATGACACTAAATGCACATTGAAATATGCATTGGCAGTGAACATGCAGGGACAAGAATGGGCATCTATGGCTCATCATCCAAAGGTGAAGACTAGTTTGCGCCAACATTTCAGGAGAAGCCACTGCCTTCTTAGGACCATGGGCCACCTATGGGAACTCATCCTCAGTAATGCACATAATACGCACATGTGGCCACCTGTTTCCAGCAGTCACTATCAGCTGAAGCGAAGGATGATGTTCATATCATTTCCCAGTTGGTCATTCAAAACATCTTGAGCTAACAATGCACCAATGAATTTTTCTCTCTTTTCCTCCTAAAATAATAAGGCTAGCTTTTGATAGCTAAAATCAAACTGAATATTCTCTGCCTACTACTAAGAAGCTCACAGTGTAAATCAAAGTAACAGGGCTATATGCTGTTACTTTTTTTGTTAATGCAGCATGTCAAGTATCTCAAGATGGGTATTTGATATTCACTATCAAAGAGCTCTAAAGGCACCCCCCCATCCTCTGCTTTTTCATCATATCTAGTCTTGGAAACACAAATAAAGAAGCTACATAAAGACTTGTTTAAATTCACAATGAGGACAAGACAGACATGGTTCAAAGGGCTGTTTTTATTATTATTTTTTCCTATCTACTTTCAAGATCCTATGTTATTGTTTGAAACCATCACATTTATTAAACCTTTCTGTGCATGTCACTCTTCCACCGCAGTCTGCTGCTCCTGTTGGAAAGACTCTAACATTATTATCTTGACATTTCCATAGGAAAGGAAACAAAACAAAAAAGGAGGGAGAAGAATGCAGCTAAAAAACAGCAACACCTGTGACTGCTGTATATAATGGGTCTCCTCCAGTCAAAAACAAGTGAGGTTTTGAGTCCAGGGGAACTCTTTCCCAGGCAAGGCATTACAGATCTCAAGAGGATGAAAGGGGGGAAAAGGAGAGGTCCCAAATCATTCCGAAGTAGTGCCCCAAGATCCCTTGGCTACTGGAGCATTTCAAAGAAGTTCAAAAGAAAATCAGTCCATACTTTATATGCCATAATGATGGCTTTGATTGTATGCATCATAAATAGCTATGTATTTACAAGAAATTACAGGAAAGACTCAGTGTGAGAGTTCTCCAGATAGTGAGTGCTCAATTTGAGAGTTTTCTGGATAGTGAGGGCTATTTGACAATGGAATGGACTGCCACATTGGGTGGTGGATTCTTTCTCCAGCATTGGAGATGTTCAGACAAAGGTTGGATGACTACTTGCCAAAGGTGCTTTAAGTAGAGATTTCCTGCATTAACCAGGGGCTGGACTCAATGATACCTGCAATCCCTTGTGTCCATGATTTGATTACTTTGTTTTTAAAAATTTAAATGCCTTCCTCTTAGCAACTGCAATTCTAGTGTAGGTATCCTTCAGTCTCGAGAGACTATAGAGGTCTTGGAACAGCCTCTAGTGTGGCTGAGAAGGCCCATTCGAGAGTGACAATCCCTTCCACACTGAAGACAAATACAATCTGTCCCCTGTCCAGCTCCCTCATTTTGGGACTGCCTCTTTGCCTCAGCCTGCTGGATAAGGGTCTCTTCAAATTGGGAGAGGCTGTGATGCAATGCCTGCCTCCAAGCTGAACACTCAGATGTCGAGGTTTCCCATCTGTTGAGGTCCATTCCTAAGGCCTTCAGATCCAGCTTGCAGATATCCTTGTATTGCAACTATGGTCTCCCTCTGGGGTGATTTGCCTGCACTAATTCTCCAGCCATTCTCATGACATGCCCAAGCCCACGTAGACATCGCTGTTTCAGTAATATAATTCAGTAATTCAGAATAGGACTACTCTATTTGGAACTTTGTCCTGCCAGGTGATACCAAAAATGCATCAGAGACAACGCATATGGAACTTGTTCAGCTTTCCTGCAGTGCACAAAGGGTCCAGGACTCACTGCAGTACAGGAGTGTGCTCAGGACACAGGCTCTATAAACCTGGATCTTGGTATATGCCGTAAGCTTCTTATTGAGCCATACTTTCTTTGTGAGTCTAGAGAACATGGTAGCTGCTTTGACAATGCATTTATACAGCTTGACATCTAGGGAGAGGGTGTCAGGGATAGTAATGCCAACTGCAGTAGAAGCCAAAAAAATGCATGAGGGTCAGTTTTTCACTTCCAGGAAGATAAAATCAAAACGAGAAATAGCTGGACATCCAATGCTGGTATCATTTAAGCAGGGGCAAAACTAGGTCCACAGCTGCCCTATACCCAATTTCTAAGCAAAATCACCCATCTTGGTGGGTTTTAGGAGCAGACCAACTTCTTTATCTCAATTTTTCAAAGCAGGAGGCATTGGGTGTCAAATATCACAGCAAAGGTTGCAAAAGTGGCCTCAGGGGTTGCTGTATCCTGTGGGCTGCACTTCCCCCCCAATCTGCAATTTTTTTAAAAAAATATTTTTTATTATTATTATATAACAAACAATTATACAACAATAAAAGGAAAATGAATATATGGGGGAGAGGAAAGAAAACAAAATACAACAGAAGAAAGGCATGGGGAAATGTTTATAGTAATAAAATCTAATATAATCTTGGCTCCACGGCTGTGTTACAATACTAAAATCCCTAACATATGCTATATGCTGTAGCGTATTTGTTTCTGGGCTCAATCATAAAACACTTTCCAGCTTTCCTTAATATATATTTTTGAGTTTTCACATAAAGGCTCTGATAGGCTGTCCATTTCTGCAATATCCAATAATTGTTTAAACAGCTCCTCCATCTCTGGATTTTTCTGATTTTTCCATTTTGGGGCCTAGATCAACCTTGCAGCTGTAAATATGTGCAATAACATCTGTTTATTTTCAACAATTTCTGGCATTATATTCAGCAAAAATATTTCTTGTTTAAAGGCTATTTTTGTTGCATAATTTATTGTATATTATCTTTTATCTGTCTCCAAAATCTTTTTACTCTATCAGATGTCCACCACTTATGAAAAAAAGTCCCGGGTTGCCAATAGCACTTCCAATATGAGTCCCTAACCCCGATGCCATTTTTGCCAGTTTTACAGATGTAAAATGCCATCTATAGAAGATTGTGAGAACATTTTCTCTCAGGTTTACTGGTTTAATCCATCTGTAGTTATCATTCCACATTTGAGTCCAGTCATCTATGTCTGTAACCAAAATTTAGTACCCATTTAATCATCACTGTTTTCCCCCTTTCATCCTCTAAATTATATTCTAACAAAAAATTATACATTTTTTGTATAATCTTATTAGTATAAATCCATAGCTCATCCGCTGGTACCTTCCTCTCATAAAAGCCCATTATTTTATCTTTTTTTAAACCTTTATTCTAATTTTAGCATTGCCCACCAATCCGTCAGTAGACCGATTTCCTTCAGCTCCTGTACATATTTTAGTTGTTTGTTTAAGAGCTCTTTATACATATATCTCCATTATTTTGAGATTAAAGATGGTTGTGTAAAAGCTTCCAAGGATGCTACCCATATCAGATTTTTTAAAAAATATTTGGTCCTGAAATTTTTGCCAGAGCCGGTATAATGATTTCCTTACAATGTGATCAGAAAAAAGTCTTTGGTCTTTGACCTTGTTATACCATATATATGTGTGTCATCCTAATCTCAAATTGTGCCCTTCTAATTTTAGAAATCTTTGGTCCTCCAAAGTAATTCATTCCTTTATCCAATTCAGAGCTCAGGCTTTGTAGCATAATAAAAATTTGGTGAACCCATTCCTCCTCTTTCATGGAAGTCTAACCCATTCTGCTATTTCCATTGAACAATTATAAACCAAGAGGGAAGCAACTTTCAAATAAGCAGACTTCAGATTAGACTCAGCCACACATACCTTCACACACAGTAGCTATTTGTTAAGGAGATGGAAAAACATCTGCATCTTGCCTCATTTGCATTCTACTACCTGAGACAGACCCAGAAATTGGTTTGGTTTGCAATTCCCCAAACCCTGGCCAGCACAGCTAGTGGCAAAGACTTCTGGGAATTGCTGTCCAAGAACACTTGGATTATCCACTGACCTAAATGTTAAGTCTTTTGGTTATCACTGTTTTTCATTATATGCAGTTCATGTTATTTCTGAACTGGAGTGACTCCAGAGTAATACTCCATGAACTGCATCAGGTTTGCAAAACTACACAGAACAAATATCAATCCAAAAGCATGACTACCCAAAAATATTGGTTATTAGGTATTAAAACAGTATCACTACTAGTACCGTATTTTTCGCACCATAAGACACACTTTTTTCCCACTAAACGGGGTGGTGGTGGAAAGTCTGTGCGTCTTATGGAGTGAAGAAAACAGATTATATTTTCCTATTTTCTTCTCCTAAAAAATTGGTGAGTCTTATGGAGCGAAAAATATGGTAATTAAACATTGTGAGTACTGTCTCAATCTCACTTGCAGGTTCCAGGAAAATAATGTGTGGACACTGGGGCATTTCCTAGAATTTTGCATTTTTCTTACTTTGCAGTGATTATACATATAAATTGCCAGACATTTTAATTACCATTATGGATACCTGCAGGCTTCAGTTGGAAATGAGCCAGCGTTGAATCCCATTGCTAATTAAATTTAACTGACTATTTCCTTCACCTGGAGCCCCATAAGAAGATTGTGTTTATAAATGTCTTTCAGCCAAATAACCACTTACTTAATTTCAAATTGAATATCTTATTTGGGGTTGGAGAACAATCTGTCATCCGCAGGGAGTGGCAACAGAATGTTATTGCAGTGTCAGCTGGGAAATCCATCCCTTCCTTCCCGTCAGAAGGAAATTATATTTCCATTAGGTAAGATTTTTCTGAAATGAATGCAATGCTTATTGCATAAAAGATGGACTTTGTGTGTTTATTCTGGTAACAAATAATCAAAAGTCTTGCCAACCTCTGTGGGAGTGAAAGGCAGTAATCCTAATAATATTCAGAGGACATATTTAATGAAATCAATACGAAATGGAAGTTAATACTATTAGGATTGGGTTGAAAGTGTATTGTGCAGCTTTAATTGCCAGTAACTTTTGAAAGACAAACATCACTTTGTCCTCTTCGTACATAACAAGTGATATGTGCATCTAAAATATGTAACAAGTATTTATTTGCTAGCTGTTGAAATAGAGGATTCACATTTAAACAATGGAATAAATAAATCAAATACCTGTGTCTTTAGTCCTGTCCATAGTTTGTAGGATGCCAAGTCAGTAGCATATTATTCCCTGTGATACAGGATAAGCCCCTGTGAACCAGAGGATTGGGATAGGCACCTGTGATGTCACAGGGTGAGCCATAGTGATGTTGTAAGCAGGACAGACAAGATTTGTAAACAGCACAACTGGAAATGGCCAATAGAGAAAGAAGGCAAACAGACTTAGAATCCAGGTAAAACCAGCTATTGTGGTCCAATGGCTACTAAGAATCAAGAGGTGGGAATATTTGTCAGTTTCTGGGCAGGAAGTGAAATGTGCCCTGTAGAGATGGGCATGAACAGCAATTCAGTCCAGTTTGGCAATGCACTCCAGAGGTGTTCTGTGGGCACCACACACTCACATCTCCTGCCTCCTATGCATGCTTGCCCTTTCCCCTAGTGAAGCATGCCTCCCTCCTCCACCTCCTCTGGCAGCCGTCCACTTAAAGGGAGCACTGCAGCATTCCCTGTCCTGCCTCCTCGCCTCAGTGGGCAGCCACCAGAGGAGGCAAGCATGTGCTGCGATCAGTGAGTGGGCGGTCACACTGAGGAGGTGGGAAGGGAAGCATGCTTTGCCCAGGGATAGGTGAGGATGCAGAGGAGGTGGGAGAGGGGAGTGTGTAGTGCCTGCAGAACCTGTACAGGTCCAGCACCAAAACTCAGCTGAACTGCCAAACTGCAATTTGTACCCATCTCCACCCAGCCGCTTTAGCAATGGCAGCCATTCCTGCTACCAGTTGACTTGATGTGGCCTTATTTACCGCACAGTGGCATGTGGTGTGTTTTTCCAAACTGCTAGAACTTATAGGAAGCTGCAATAACTTCAGTCGTATTCAGGGATTATGGCCTCTGAGTTCTTCAGCACACTTGTTTATGCGGAGCGTGATACTGTGCATTCTGTTGTCACTTTGCTCATCCAAGCAACAATTCTGAAAAGGAAATTCGTGTGTAGGCTTTACATCTGTTTACAAACCCTGGAATAGCCGAGTTCTTGCATGTAGAGCCCACATGTAAGCAGGACTCTTATTCTGTTCAGGCTCATATTTACTAATGTGATTAAAGCAATGATGGAGGGGATGTGACAGATGCTGCCCTGTGCATGGGTTGGTGAATGCAGAGGCTGCTCTCCCTGAACAATGAAAGCACAGCACACCCACAAATGCCTTCACAATGAGCACACACTGGTGCCAGCTGAGAATAGATGGATATTGGTATTCATTTTTGAACTGTGCCCAGAGTTACTTGACTGTCCTATCTAGGCTTGGTACATCAGTTGTATGGTTAGAAGAATTCTCTCAGATGAAGCTGTTCCTCTAAAGTACGTAGTTTCCCAGCCTGGGGATTCTGACACCCAAGGATGTTGGAATAGGTTTTCTAAAGGATAGTGGGTCACCTTCTATGTGTTATAACTCTTTGCCACAGTCTACGATATCCCAGGAAGTCCCTCAACAGGGGCAAAGGCACCATGACCCACTTTACCACACAGTGTATAAATTAAGCAGAGGCAGGAACACAAGAGTGAGAACATGGAGCAGGAACCAGGTGCCAAGGTGCAGTGGGCAAGCAATGGCAAGAGCAGGGACCAAGACAGGAACAGAAGCAGGTATAGGAATACTGGAGGCAAGAACAGGAACAGAGGCTGGAACACCAGAACTCTGGACCTCAGAAGCAGTAAGGCAGCAAACACACCACAGCCTAGCCAAAAGACCTTTGTTGCTGAGACAAGTTTTGGGAGGCAGAATCACTCCTTAAATAGGCCTTCCCCCCAGGCCTCCAGGTGAGCCTCATGAGTGGCCCAGCAGCTGCTACACAGGCCAGGGCCTGGGCCTGCAAACACCAGGCCGCTCCTGGCTAAGGTTGGCCCTGACCTGCAGCTCCTAGGGTGGTGTAGGCCAGATCCTGACACTCTTGTTAAATCATTGCATTTTTGATATATATATGAGAAACAGGCACTTTCAGGGAGAAAGAAGCTTCTGTTTTCTGAGAAGGGGTGACTTTACACCATTAGAAATGCCTTTTTATGGAGATGTGACAGGAGAGGAAGATTACCTGGCTATTATAAAAGAGAATCGTATCTTGAAAATGGTGGAGAACTATTGCTGTAAAAGAAGTGAGATATCCCAACTACTGTGAAGGCAACAGCAGCAGATAATAGATTTTTTTTTTCAAAAGGAGAACCAAGCTTTATGTTGCATATAGGCTATTATTAGAAAACGGAATTCCTTAACTGTAAAATAGATCTGATTGTCACAAGAGGAGCTTTTATTAACTCCTGTATCTTGTAAATTAGCTTGCTTTGGTTTGTGATTTGTCTTCAAAAGCTGAGCACAGCTTTGTCTTCAAGCTGATTTCTTAGATTAGAAGGTCTGAACCATGTGTCTGGAAAGCTAAAGCAATTTCGACTCTAAGAATAGGTTGCTGTAAAGTACAGTGGTGCCTCAATTTACAAACTTAATTGGTTCCAGAACTCCACCCATAACTTGAAATGGTTGTAATTTGAACCACCATTTCCCATAGAAATGCACTGAACTGCAATTAATCCATTCTGGCCGAAGGGAAAAAAAATCACCAAAATAAATCACTGCAAGACCCATCGGAAACGCGATTAACCCATTCCGGCCAAAGGGGGGGGGGAAGAAAAGCAAGCAAAGCATACAAGACCCATCGGAAAAGCAAAAGAAGCAAAGCAGAAAGCAAGCGAAGCATGCAAGACCCATTGGAAATCCAAAAAAAGCAAAGCAGAAAGCAAATGAAGCATGCAACACCCATTGGAAATGGGTGGAACCACCATAAGCAAACAACCCCCTCAAGACCCATCAGAAATGGAGATGGGAAACACCAAAAAACAAACTCTCCAAGACCCATCACAGCACAGAAACATAAACCCCCCAGCCCAAAACCACCCTGCAAAACCCACCCAGAACAGTTTTTAAAAAGCAGAAAGCAGCAACTTACCTTACCAGGCAGTCCGAAGCCTCCTCCGATCGTGCTCACTCTAACCGTTGAGGTGAAAGAGCTACAAAGAAGCAGCCTCTTCGCCTACCAACAGTTAGCAATTTGAATTTATTGCCTTTTTTCCCTGCCTTTTTCTGTTCGTAACTGGAAGCTCCGGCCACAAGTCGAAGCAAAATTTTGCGGCTGCAATGGGTCATAACATAATTGGGACATTCATAAGTCGAGGCACCATTGTATAAGAGAATGCTCAGTTCCTTGTGTTGGCCTGTACCACAGGTGAGGTACAAGCAGTAATGACAGAAATATACATTTCAAGAGGGAAAAAGAAACTGAGAAGGGAGTACCTCTTGTTTAAGAAAGAAATGACTTTCTTTCCTATTGTAAACCAAATCCACAGAACTGGTTTAGTGTTTAATAGACCAAACTGTCTATCACCTCTCCCTTGACAGAATACAAGCTAGCATCTTCCCAAAAAGGAATTCACTAACTATAAGAAGGAAAGGGGGACAATCCAGAATAAAGCAATCTGAGACAGCCTTTTTACAATTTAGTGCCACCAGGGAAGTATTTATTTATTTATTTATTTATTTATTTATTTATTTATTTATTTATTTATTTATTTTACAGTATTTTTAGCCACACCATTACCAGTGGCTTCTGGGCGGCGTACAACAATATTAAAATTTAAAAACATTTAAAAACATTAAAAAGACAATATAAAATATCCTATATTAAAACATTAATGTATTAAAACATTAATGTATTAATATATTAATATATTAATATATTAATTATATATTAATTAATATATTAATATATTATATATTATATTATATTAATATATTTAATATATTAATGTTTCTTAAAACATTAATATTAATAAGTCCTGCTGCTCATGTGGCCAGCTAGAGAATACTGTTTAATTGAAATGCTGGCTAAACAGAAAGGTCTTTGCCTGGCGCCGAAAAGCCAAAAGTGTTGGAGCCAGGCGGATCTCTATAGGGAGGGCATTCCAAAGTTGGGGAGCAACAGCCGAGAAGGCCGTATTTCAACATGCCACCCCCCCTCACCTCTTTCAGGGATGGCACCTTCAGAAGGGCCTCCTGGCCTGATCTTAGAGGATGGGTAGGCTCATATGGAAGAAGGCGGTCCTTTAGATAACCAGGTCCTAAGCCGTTTAGGGCTTTATATGTCAAAGTAAGCACTTTGAATTGGGCCCGAGCAGCAACTGGCAGCCAGTGTAAATTTTTCAGAACTGGCATGATATGAGTCCATGCGGCGGCACCACTTACCAGCCGCGCAGCCCGGTTCTGTGCCAGTTGCAGTCGCCGGACCGTCTTCAAAGGCTGCCCGACATATGGTGCATTGCTGTTGTCCAGTCTGGTTGTTACCGGTGCATGAGTGACTGTTGCCAGGCTCCGCTCATCCAGGTAAGGGCAAAGTTGATATATTCTCTGCAGCTGTAAGAAGGCACCCCTGGACACTGAGTCCACCTGGGCTTGCAAGGTTGGACCGGGGTCAAGGAGCACCCCCAAGCTGCGGACCCTGTCATTTAGGGGGAGTGTAATCCCGTCTAAGGCAGGGAAATGGCCCTTTAACCTATCTGGCAGGGTACCTACCAGCAGGACTTCTGACTTGTCTGGATTGAGCCTCAGTTTATTG
This sequence comes from Pogona vitticeps, assembly GCF_051106095.1. Classification (NCBI taxonomy): domain Eukaryota; kingdom Metazoa; phylum Chordata; class Lepidosauria; order Squamata; family Agamidae; genus Pogona; species Pogona vitticeps. The sequence continues at coordinate 58,773,113 of NC_135785.1, forward strand.
ACCCTCATCCAGACCATTATCGAGTCCAGGCACGAGTTCAGAACGGTGACTGCCACACCTGGATTGGTAGAAAATGAGAGGTAGAGCTGGGTGTCATCAGCATATTGCTGACTCCTCAGCCCAAACCTCCTAACGACCTCCCCCAGCGGTTTTGTATAGATATTGAATAGCATGGGGGACAGTATAGAGCCCTGAGGAACCCCATGATGCAACCGCTATGGATCGGAGCTACTGTCCCCCAGCACCACCTTCTGGACTCGATCAGCCAGGTAGGAGCGGAACCACTGTAAAACAGTGCCTCCCATTCCCATCCCAGCCAATCTGTCCAGAAGGACACCATGGTCGATGGTGTCGAAAGATACTGAGAGGTCCAGGAGAATCAAGTAGTTATGACAAGCTTGACAATTCATTGGAACACAGCAGGAATCCCCAGAGTGATCCTGGTTGATTGATTGATTGATTGATTGATTGATTGATTGATTGATTGATTGATTGATTGATTGATTGATTGATTGATTGATTGATTGATTGATTGATTTCCCTGACTTTACTGATCATCAGTGTCATCACTCTCTGGGTGGTTCACAACATACCATAAAATCATATAATAAAAAACATCATGCAATAAAATAGAATGAAAATACAATAAAGGTAATAAACCCTGTCACTAGCTAAAACTATGAACTTACTGTTAAATAGAAATACACAGATTTGAACATCTCAGGTCAATATTCACACTAGTAGAAAGCAACTTTATATATTTCAGTCTTAATTTACTTCCTAAAACCAGAAAGGGATGGGACCTGGTAAACTTCTGTAAGAAGCTTGTTCCAGAGGGGAGGGGCCACATCTGAGAAAGTTTAGTTCCTTGTGTTTGCTTTTTTAGCTTCCTTGGGTGTTACAGTTTTTAACATCAGAGGCTGCAAGGAGCATACAGGATGGACACTGTGTTTCCCCGTAAATAAGACAGGTTCTTATATTAATCTTTCCTTCAAAAATGCATTAGGGCTCATTTTCAGGGGATGCTTTATTTTACAGTCATGTTATCTTCTTCTGGTTGCTGCACAATGGTGGAGGGCGAGGTTTCACTTAACTACTGTAAATATTGAGATCCTAAACCATTAAGGTTTATATCTAGATATAACTACCATGACATGTCACAGGAGTAAAGTACAATGAGGCAAAACTCTGTAAAAAGTTTTTAAAAGGCAGCACCTAGGCTTATGTGTATGATTAAGCTGTCATTTGTTATGAAAGCACAGAAGATATGGACTATTTCAAGCAGAATTATTGGGAAATGCCAGTGTTTTAGACATGGTAGGCATATAATCAAATCTGATGTGATTCTATGAGTAAGATCAATTAATTTGTGCTAGTCAGTATTTTATTTTGATTTTTCTGGTTCCTCTCCTAATGGATGTTGGATGCCATCATCGCTGTTCTCACTCTGGATGCAACAACTTGAAAACGAATATTTTGTTATGTCCAGACCAGTCTCTTTGATTCTTCAACAAATAAGTTCTTGTCCTTCCTACATTTCCTTTCTCATTTTGCTTCTCAATGGTGAGAAAGGTGGCATATAAATAAAATAGAATAAATTAAATAACTTGAATATCTGGCTTTAATGACTAATCCTTTCTCTTTACATGACCCAAATGTTGTGTATTTTCTATGGTTTCTTGGTTTTTCCTTCTTCACTTTTGTACTTCTCTATCCGTCTCCTCTCAGCCCTGGAAATGTTTAGCATCCTGAGATATATCCATATTTCATATACTTCTTTTTACAATGTTTATTGAGTTTTAAGTCCACAATTCCATGCCACATAGAATGCCATACAGTACAACTGATTGATCACATAAAACTTTCAATTCAGATTAACATATTTCATAACATTGTTTGGGAACATGAAATAAGAAAAAAGTGCCCCAGAAAGTCCCTTTTTGAAGTTAAAACTATGTAATTTTTTTGTCAGAGGAAATCAATGCCAATGCATAGCACCATACCATTATGTTGTGAATCTGTCTTTCAAGGTTCTTTCCCATTGGTGAGTATTGAAATGCTAGAGAACGTAATAAAAAAGAATAAAAGATCCAATTAATAGTGGACTTTCCTCTGGCAAAAAGGGTTAGCTTTTGTTTATTAAATAGCATATTCTATAGAATACTTTTTTCAGGATATTTTCATCACAGATTCCTCACAGTTTTGAGATATTTATATGACTGTAAAGCAATCAACGGATTAAATTAAGAAGAATGGAAAATTAATTACCTTTATTCAGTTGACAGCCATTGTTACTATTTTGATGGTAGGAAAGCAAAATGTGGAAGGTTGAGAAATGGGGCATTGAGTTAAAGAAAGAAATGTTGTAGGCAAAGTGAGGCCAAATAATTTCCAAGCAAGTCAAGTCAATGGTGAGCTAAAGAAGTATTTTAGGTTCTCCTACAACATCCCTAGGATGTTTACTAAATTTTTCATCTCTGGAATCCATCCTGATACTTTGCCCTTTTTGCTCATTTTCTTGGTGAGAAACAGAACTTCTTGCTTCCTTTCCAGGGAGGATTTGAACTTGTACAAATCTCTTCAGGGCATCTTGTACGCATAGGAAGAATGGCACTAACAGCAAAATTTTCTGTCTGGCATGAAAGCCAAAAGACTTTCAAAAGAGGCCAATGTCAAAGTCGGGTAAGAGGAGTCTTTTAATCCCACCAGGTATCTGAAGATAGCTGTAGAGCTGCATTTGTAAGCTGGAAGGTAATGCTATTTCATGCATCATCTAGTTAAAAAATAAATTTTCTAGTGCTTGATTTCCAACGTTTCTGTCAGCTCTACCTGCACACAATTTCCAGACATATTACAAATGGGAAGACTTCAAAACAGAATTTAATTTCCAAAGGTTGAAAAAGACAAAATTATAAATGAACAAAAAACACTTGGTCACTGTACTTCCTTGTTTGGAGTATTAGGAGGAAAAGCCTGAAGAAGGAGAAGAAGAAGAAGAAGAAGAAGAAGAAGAAGAAGAAGAAGAAGAAGAAGAAGAAGAAGAAGAAGAAGAAGAAGAAGAAGAAGAAGAATATTTATTTATTTGTTTGTTTTATTTATTTAATTTATACCCCGCCTATCTGGTCGGTGAGGACCACTCTAGGCGGCTAACAACAATAAAATGCAGTAACAATATAAAAAAGCAGTTCTAATTAGTAAAAACACTACAATACATTACATAGAGTGCAAAACAGAAACAGTAAAGATGGAAGAAGGAGGTCAAGAGGAATATGATGGAAAGGCCTGCCCAAACATCCATGTCTTCAATTGTTTCTTAAAGATACCCAGCGAGGGAGACCCGCGAATCTCAGGAGGGAGATTGTTCCAGAGGCGAGGAGCCACCGCCGAGAAGGCCCGATTTCTTGTCTTCTCCTTCCGGGCCTCCCTCGGCGTTAGGCTCTTCAACCTCACCTCCTGGCTCGCACGAGTGACACGGGTAGAAGAAGAAGAAGAAGAAGAAGAAGAAGAAGAAGAAGAAGAAGAAGAAGAAGAAGAAGAAGTTGAAGTTTATTTTCAAATAAATAAACACTATGTCAGAATCCATATTTTGAAGGAATAGACAATGTGATTGGTTCTGTTTTCCTTATCCAGTGAATGTACAAAGAACCAATGAAATTGATTTTACTTGGATTAACAGAAGTATCTGCTTGCAGATAAGCAAAGTGAACATTAGACACCGCAGTATTTACCAAGCTGAAGTCATTACTTATAATTTGCATGCTAGTTGGTTAGCTCAGTAAATTAAGAATTAGGGATTTGATTCTCATTATGTGTCCCAGGAGAAAATCCAGCCTGTGTAGCCTTGGGCAAGTTGCATGGTCCCAGGTTGTTTCCAGATTAAGGTGCTGTGGGTTAAACTGCTGAAGTCTCTGTGCTGCAAAGTCAGGAGACCTGCAGTCGTAACATCAAATCCACGCAACCCCCATTGCTTGTTCCAGCTCCCGCCAACCTAGAGGTTTGAAAGCATGCAAAATGCAAAAATGCGAGTAGATAAATAGGTACCACCTCGATGGGAAGGTAAATGGTCTTCTGTGTCTAGTCACGCTGGCCATGTGACCACAGAGGATTGTCTGCGGACAAACGCTAGCTCTGTGGGTTGGAAACGGAGATGAACACTGCTGCCAAAAGTTGGACACGACTGGACAAATTGTCAAGGGGAACCTTTACCTTAAACCACTTCTGAGTAATCTTTACCTACCCCTTTGACATCCTCATGGATCCATGAATTGGATATTGATTCTCATTTGCCATTGCCTCTAGGTTTATTTTATATTTTGAGCTATTGCTGTTATGAGTTGGATCTCATTAAATATGTCTTTGTGGGTTGGGGTGGGCGGTTGTGTTTTTTAAATTCATGTTAGACACCCAGAGTAGTGCCTCGTCACTAGATGGGTGGGATAGAAATGTAACAAACAAACAAACAAACCGCTGGAAAGGGGCACCATAAATTAGAATCCACAGCATGAAATTATTATTAGAGGAATGTAATCACATGACCTTCTCCACATGTATATAACACATAAACAGCAGTATACCTTGTTTTACTGAAAATAAGATAGGGTCTTATATTAATTTTTGCTCCAAAAAACACATTAGGACTTATTTTCAGCGGATGCTTTATTTTTTTTCATGTACAAACTATGTTTATTCAAATACAGTCATGTCATCTTCTTCTGGTTGCTGCACAGTGGTGCAGGGAGGGCTTTCGCTTAACTAGGGCTTATTTTTGGGGTAGGGCTTATATTACGAGCATCCTGAAAAATCATACTAGGGCTTATTTTCAAGTTAGGACATGTTTTCAGGGAAACGGGGTATGCGTGTACATGAACAATTCAGACTGGGATAATTAACCAACAGGAACTGAAACATCTGAATGAGAGAAAAGGAAATCACAATACCTCGGTCCTCCTCACCTTAAGTGGAAGCCACTGGCATTTCAGAAAAGGGCATGGATATTTTTTTTCATTATGGTTCCTAGAAAGGCTAAGACAGCATGGCCACTGCGTGATTCCCAGAGTTACAGCCCAATGAAGTACCTTTTCAAAACTCCAGAAGCAAGGACTGACAATTCCTTTTACACCCGATGGCAGGACGGGAATATGAAATGTAAAGGAAATGGAATCAATCAATTAATCCAGCATGTTAATTATGTCATCAATAATCATTAAGGTTCGTTAACAATCTAGGGGAACAGGTATAGATCAAAAGAAAACTCAACAAATGAAGTCAAATCCAGATGTTGTCTCATAAAACAATAGCATGTTTATATTGTGGATGCCACAGACTACTGTCTGGATACAGTGATTTAGGAATCTGGCTGCAGAGCCAGAGGTTAGGTGTTCGATTCCCCACTATGCCTCCCAGGGAGAGGCTGGGTTCAGTGATCCATAGGGTCCCTTCCAGCTCTACAGTTCTAAGGTTGTTATTAGCAGTTCAGAAACAGTGATCCAATTAAAGAAGAAGTTAAAACTGGGTCAGGGAACACATGCCACTTCACAAGCATTTCAGTTGCAGCTTCCATCAGCCCTAGGAAATAAAGGATTTTTTAAAAAAAAATGCAAGGAGTTTTAGTCTATCAACATCAGGATGACCACATATCAGTTGTATAACAGGTCCAATGCATCAAGGAAAAGTGTTCATGGTTTCCTTTATGCACTGAATTGGACACTACCCTGAGTGATTTTTAGAAAATGTGACTTATATGTATGGTTCTTCAAGAACATGTATTTAAAATACTTGTCTGAAAAAACATTACCTGCTACAGGTATTCAGCTGATATGTTAAGTTGAGATACTTATTCCTGATGTTCAGTAGCACTGGGAGTGTAAGGAACAAAATGACAAGTGGTTCTATCAGTTCTATGAAATCCAATACTTGCCCCAGAGGAATATAGAAGTTTTAATCCATCAGCTTAAAGTTCCACCACAAGTGATATATCAATTGCCTTTTCCCATCTCCATAGACAAAGGCTGCCAGCTCAGTCCTTTATTGATGGTCTAGCAAGAGGAATTACCCAATCCTGATACATGATTGTGTGCCTACCTGCACTTTGTTTTTGTTTTCAAACTTCTGCAAAAGCAATTCATATTTCCATACTCTAACCTGGAGTCAGTTGGCCACATGGAACTGACAGTCTTCAAAAGAAAGCTATGACAGCAGGAGACTGTGGCCCCGATAAAACACAAACACAATGGCAGTGAGTATTTCTGTGTACAAATTACTCCAACTGAGTTCATTCATGGCTGATCATCTGGAACTTCTGGAAAGGTACCTTACAGCAGCCTGCTTAAAACCACAACTAGGTAGTACTATGAAATATTGGGAAAGGGCACTCATTATTTCAATAAGATAAGTCTTAAAGGTGCTTACACAAGATAGCCAGAGTGGGAGCGAGAAAATAAAAGAGGGGCAATGTTGCTGTAGAAAACCAGATGTTTTGGACATCATGTTTGCAAGATCTGGTTGCTGCTTCAGTGACAGAACTTATATGAGAAACTGAGAAGTTCCTGATCATGGAAATATCAGTGGGAAGAGGCTCTATTTCTGAGTTACAACTATCGTCTAGACCCTGGGAAATGCAGGTATCATAGAATTTACAAAGATGAGAGGCCAGATGTTATATGAATCAAATCCTCATAGACTTCTTTTCTATCCTGAAATTGTGAAGCACAGACATGATATAGTCAATAATTTTCAGAGTCTAACACTGTAGACTTGCCATCCCTCCTGTTCCTGCTTTTATCATAATGTCTGCTGACAAATAACTCCATTTCCCAACAGGGGAAAAATAATAATGCATGCCAGCATATGAATGAGGTGCGTTGGCAGGGGAGGGGGGAGGAAGAGACCTTCAGACAGTTCATACGCTGTTATATAACACATTGATCATATCTGGAAGAAAACACTTGTGCCTTAAAACTTTTTCCCCTTATGGGTGTTCAAGAAACATCCGTCTATGCTTTCTAATCTCAACCTATCAACAGCATTAGTCATTTCTGCACTTGAGTATTCTCTTTTATGATGAAATGCAGGGACGGTATCTTATTAGATGAAGGGAGAAAAATTGCACCTTAGAACTAAACCCTGCACCGAGTGTAGTTCCCAATCTTTCATTATGGGTTGTGTAATAACTGTTAAAGGCTGAGTGCATGAAAAGATACAAGCAGTGGAGATAAATGTCTACACATCAAATTAGAGATTGTGGTTCAGAGATGACATGCTTGTCAGTTGCTATGATTTATGGCTACCAGAACAAAGTTAGTTATATGAAATTCAAATCAGCAATTTTGTACAATTAAGGAAAAGTAAAAATGTTCTTCATCTTAACCCAGAACTGTGTGAACCTTTAGATGCTCAGGAACCTGAAATCACAAGTATCACTGTGTCTAATAGTGGTAAAATAGATGTTATATAATGCATAAATGATATTCCCTCCTTCCATTTCTTAATTCCCTATGTCTTACCATCTTGGACTTTGCTTATCTCTATGTTGTTTGATAGTGTGTGTTTTAAATTTTGTTTTATATTTGTAATGTAAGTCACCCAGAGTAGATTCATTGAATTTAGATGGGCAGGGTAAAAGCCAGAAAAATGAAATAAATAAATAAATAAATATCATACAAACATCATGATGCCATTTTGTCAGACAGTATACAGTAGATTTAACATATAGGAAGCATCGTTTCTTACAGATGTTGTAAACATTGTAGTAAAAAACCCAGAATCTACTTATAACTGTAACTATATGTAGGTGTCTGCTAGTATTTATGAATACCACATATATTCAGTCCAAGGCATATGCAAAGAAATTCAGAAGTAATGAAAGACAATGGAGAGTGCAGAATTTTCCAGTCCTTGTAGCCCATTTCTTTCCCTGTTGTGCAGAATGTGATCATTGCTCTCTGCGGGAATTCAGCCTCCTTGTGCAAGGACTAAAAATAGGATGACGAAGGGGCATGCACACAAACACAAACAAATGTTCCCTCAAAATGGCTCTCCCCCCTCGCAGGGAGCAGGGACCTATTGTCATGGTCCGCCCTCGAAGGCTACTGGATCCTGTTGGATTCAAGGATGCCATGAGAGGTGTTACGGCTGACCTGGCTGGTGCTCCTGTCGAGGCTCTGGCTGACGGCTGGTTCGCTGTGGCGGCTAGGGCTGTAGATATGATCGCACTTAAACACCCTCTCCAGTGCAGAGCCCGCCCGGCACCCTGGTTTAACCAGGATCTCCGGGCATTGAAGCGACTTAGGAGATGGCTAGAGCACAAATGGAGAAAGGACCCGACGGATTACAATTGGATAGCTGTCCAGGTCACTACTAACCTTTACCTGGCTAAGGTAAAGGTTGCCAGCAGAGCATACTTCGCTAACCGGATAAGCGAAGTGTCCAACCAGCAGGCGGAATTATTCCGTATAGTACGCAACCTATCCGGAATTGGTCTGAGTGATGGGCCTCCCCCTAGTTTTTCACCGGACCAAATTGCAGCATTTTTAAATTGAAAGTGGAGGCCATCCGCCGGGACCTCTCTCCTTTTTTGAATACAGTGAGTCGAGCAGAGATGTCCAGCACTCCATCTTGCCCGGTGATTTTTGACTCCTTTCAGCCTGTCATGCCTTATTCTGTGGCTAGGGCACTTGATCGCTGCCGTGCCACCACCTCCTCCCTTGACCCTTGCCCGGCCTGGCTAATCAAAGCAGCCAGGCCAGTAACAACGGAATGGGACACTGTAATAATTAATGGGTCTTTCCTTGAGGGCAGATTTCCACCTGCCCTCAAGGAGACACTCATTAGGCCCATTAGGAAGAAACCTAGTTTGGTGGTGGACGAAACTGGCAACTATAGGCCCGTCACCAATGTTTCTTTCCTAAGCAAGGTGGTCGAGAGGGTGGTGGCCAACCAGCTCCAGGTGCACCTGGATGAAACAGATGCCCTGGATCCATTTCAGTTGGGCTTCAGGCCGGGCCATGGTACAGAAATGGCATTGGTTGCCCTGTGTGATGACCTGTTGAGGGAGGCTGACAGGGGCAAAGTGTCTCTGCTGGTCTTCCTCGATGTCTCAGTGGCCTTTGATACAATTGACCATGGTATCCTCCTGGGGAGGCTCTCTGAGCTGGGAATTGGTGGCCTGGCACTGGCCTGGCTCCGTCCCTTCTTGGAGGACCGCCCCCAGAGAGTGCAGCTTGGGGAGAGTGTCTCAGCCCCGTGGAGCCTCAATTGTGGGGTTCCACAGGGGTCGATTATCTCCCCAATGCTGTTTAACATGAAGCCACTGGGTGGGGTCATCAGGGGGTGTGGAGCCTTGTGTCATCAATATGCCGATGACACTCAGCTCTACATCTCTTTTTCACCAACCACAGCAGATGCCATTCTGTCCCTTCAGCACTGTCTGGGGACTGTACTGCAATGGATGCAGGAGAACAGGCTGAGGCTGAACCCGGACAAGATGGAGGTACTGAGGGTGGGTGCCCCCACAATTGGGGATTTGGGAAACTCTCTCTCTTTTTTGGGGGGGGTGACTCTGCCCGCCAGGGATGGGGTCCGCAGCTTGGGGATCCATCTGGACCCGGCGCTCACTATGGAATCTCAGGTGGTGTCGGTGGTCCGTACCGCCTTTTTTCATCTTAGGCGGATAGCCCAGCTGCAGTCCTACCTTGACGTTGGGGCGCTCACTACCTTGGTGCATGTGCTCGTAATCTCAAGATTAGACCACTGCAATGTGCTCTACATGGGGCTGCCTTTGAGGCTGTTGCGGAAACTACAGGTGGTGCAGAATGCGGCGGCCAGACTACTTAGTGGAGTGAAAAAATATCAACATATCTCACCCACTCTGGCCGCATTGCATTGGCTGCCCATCCAGTTCCGTATTGACTTCAAAGTGTTGATGCTTACGTACAAAGCCCTAAACCATTTAGGGCCTCCATACTTGGCGGAACGCCTACTCCCACCAAGATCTACCCGTGTCACTCGTGTGAGCCAGGAGGTGAGGTTGAGGAGCCTAACACGGAGAGAGACCGGGAAGGAAAAGACAAGAAATTGGGCCTTCTCGGCGGTGGCTCCTCACCTCTGGAACAACATACCTCCTGGGATTCGTGCCGCTCCCTCGCTGGGTATCTTTAAAAATCAATTAAAAACATGGATGTTTCCGTAGGCCTTCCCTCCAGACAATTCCTGATGTCCTCTTCTCTCTCTTTCCTACCATTAGTTCCCTTCTTGTTTAAATGTTTCTACTATGTAAAAATTGTTTTATATATATTTATTGTGTTATTTTATGTTGTTAGCCGCCTAGAGTGGTCTTAACCAACCAGATAGGCGGGATATTAAACAAACAAACAAACAAACAAACAAACAAACAAACATCACCCCAAGGATTAGATCCTTTTTCAGAAGAAAGGGTGCTTATTGCTGAGATCCAAATGTGTATTCTAACCTTGGTCAGGAAGCTTTCCCAGTAACAGGGATGTTTGAGTGTATGGACACAAGCCCACTTATAACTGTCTCTTGAGGCTTTAGAGATAATATGCAAATGTGTTAAGAATGTATTGCATGCCTGGAGATACTGCGTGCAAAGCCCTGCCTCCCTGCACCTTTTTAGCCCTTTGGGCCTACCTATATTCCATTTCTAGTTTCAACTAGAATAGACCCATTACGTCATTCAATAGCTCCTGTTGATTCAGTGTAACTATGCTACTTGGGAGAATGATTGAACCAATGTATGTACTCAACTGCCTCGATAGGACTTGATAGGATTACTCAGTGTGTGGTGATCTAAGAAAACATCAGTCTACGGAAAAAATCAAGTGACTCAGTCAAAACCACATTGTTTAGCATTTGCAGCTATCATAATCTGTAACTAAACAGTCCTCCTTACTGTTCAACTTATTAATAAAATTCCCTGAGTTTCTGATTCAATACAACATTAGGATCAGGGAAGTTCTTGGCATGCTTGTATGAGAATCATATAGAACTGAAATCTGGAAGGGGTTCCAAAGCCATTCGGGCTCTAAACCTAAAACAACTTTTTGACAGGTGGTCATCCAACCTTTACTTAAAACCTTTAATGAAAGAGAATCTACTACCTCCCAAGGCATTCTGTTGAACAGCTGTTATTGTCAGGAAGTTTTTCCTAATGTTTATTTGAAATCTCCTTTCTTGTTGTTACTTTGAGTCCTGTCTTCTGGAGCTGGAGAATGTAAGGTTGCTCATCTTCCACATGACAGCCTTTCAGACAGCCTAGGGAATCAGTCTGTCACTCCTTGTCCTTCATTCTTACCATTACTGAGAGGGACTAGAGCAAAGATATATATATATATATTCACACTTGTAATGTGCAGTCAGTATGTTCGGCATGCCAAATTGCTCATTGTTTAGATTTCCTAAACATCCATGTCAAGTAATGAGGAAGCATCAATGTGTGTAAGACTGACTAGCATGAGGACAAGCTGTGCTTTCTGACAGATGGCAACTAGATAATAATACTAATCTCTGTTTTGGTTAGCCAGATCCCTTTGATGGTTGACTCTTTTCTTTCACTTCACAGATCTAGAGAACATGCTAGACTCATTATACAGAGGCCATGACCATGCAGAAGATTACTCTGATATTTATGTCTTTGATTTCTTTGGAGAAAAATGACTAAGAAGTGTTCATTTTGTAAATGGCCTTGCTTTATGCCCTGTTCCCTTTATTCATATATATGAAATTGGTGGAAGATATATTCAGTCTCTTATTTAGTGCTTCTCCAAATAAGGGCTTGTCCTGAGTAAAGATTTTGTCTGACACCTTTTAAAGCAGAATGTCATGTATTCATCAAGAAACCCAACGGGGGTAAAATTGCTAATGGAAATGAGATTTACAAAGCAGAAGTGAAATTAAGAAAGCTAAAGCACTTTCTATCAGTCTGAAAAGCTAGAAAAATGATTACCTTTTTCAGTGGAAATTGATATATGGTTAATCTCACAGCATGTGAGAGTAGCTGAGTAAACTGGAAAGAGCAAAAATGTACTATCTGAAACTACCTTATTGAACTAGGGGTGGGGGGAGTCACAAAGCAGACATGAGGTGTTTTTTGCTCTACCTTATTGTACACTGATATTCTTCTCTAGGGATGTGCAGGTGAAGAACGTTTGGTTTGCTTTTGCTTTTTTAGGTGACTCCTCTTTCAGTTTTGGGTTCTTTCAACGAAATAACCACCTTAGAACTGCAAAATTAGAAGGGATCCTCTGGATCATGAAGACCAGCTTCTGTCAAGGAGGCACAGTGGGGAATCAAACTCCCAACCTTTGGCTTAGCAGCCAGAAACCTAAACCACTGAGCTATCCAGCAGTCCAGATATCTTCAATAAACCCCCCAAACCCCAAAGCAATTCAGTTTTCTCATTCTGGATTCTGGTACTAGAGGAAATTGAGCCCTGCAGAACCCTCAAAGGTATTCAAAAAAGGACAAAGCGGCAGAAAATCATTCACTCCAAAAGCAACAGTATACAGGAAAGAAAAATCAACCATTCATAGAACTATGCAGACACGGACTGTAACTTTAAAGTTCACATCAGTGCTGCTGTTTGCTAGAATATCAAATGATGTGATTTTGCATACAAGAGTCAAATGGAAATTATCTGAAATACAAAATGTGTAAGATGCCCACGGTTTTGTTAACCTCTCTTTCAGAATCCGAACTCTTTGAAATTTTGGAGATACTATAAAGAAGCCAAAAAAGACTTTGAAAACAAAAGGAAGTGTCTGTTTCATGCCTCTCCATTCAGATTAGCCAAAATCCCATCCTTATTTGTCAGCTGTATCCAACATGATGGCATCACTAATGCAGTTCAGAGAATGCCAACCAGCAGCACCATAGGACTGAGAACATGGAACTGTCATAAGGAAGGATGACGATGCTGTCCTGTCAAGTTGATTCCAACATAGGAAAATTCATCCATTTCTTTTGGTGTAGAGTACTCACAAGTGGTTTACAATTCCTTTTTTAGGGGGGGGCACTCTAGGAATGTGCAACTTGTCCAAGGCTACACAAACTGGATTGTCTCCTGGGAGCTATGATGGGAACTCTGAATCCATAACATAATGGAAAAGACCCTTTAAATCAATTTTCATTATGTCTTTTTCAAAGCAGCAATCTGTTCACAAGCAGACTCAACAAACAGATGGGAACATTATCATGACACTGTTGACTATTTCATATGAATCTCCTTGGCAACATAGCATAAAACAGACATAGCCCATGCTTTTGACACAGACTTCTTTGTTTATCTTGCATTCGTTCTCAGTACTACTTCTGTATCATGAAGAATCATTTCTGTAAGTCAGTGAGTTCGGTATCTGGCTGTAGAGCCAGAGGTTTGGAGTTTGATTCCTCACCATGCCTCCCAGGAATAAAGCCAGCCCTGTACAGTGATGTCTTGACTTACAAACTAAATTGGTTCAGGAAGATGGGCGTAAGTCAAAATAGTTGTAAGTCGGAGCACCATTTACCATTGGAATGCATTGAAATGCAATTAATCCATTCCAGCTGAAGAAAAAAATCACCAAAAAAATCACTACAAGACCAGTTGGAAAAGCGATTAATCCTGTTCAGCCGAAGGGGGGAGGGGGGAAGAAAAGCAATCAACCATGCAAGACCCATTGCAAATGCAAACAAGAGAAGGCAAAAAGAAATCAAGTGTGGAAGACCTAATGCAAAGAAAACAAACCAAAAACCAATCAACCATGTAAGACCCATTGCAAATGCAAACAAGAGAAAGCAAAAAGCAATCAAGCAGATCATGCAGGATTGGAAATGGGGGGGACTAAAAAGCAAACAAAACCTCCAAGACCCATCGGAAATTGGGGTGAACCCAAAAGCAAACAAACCCCCAAGACCCATCACAGCACAGAAACATAACCCCCCAGCTCAAAACCACACTGCAAAAAAAAAAAAAAACAAACAAACTCAGAACAGTTTTTAAAAAGCAGAAAACAGCACCTTAGCTTACAAGGCAGTCCGAAGCCTCCCTGCAAACACACACACACACACACACTCAGAAGCAGAAGGAGGCAGTCCCAAATCTCTGAAGCCTCCAATGATCTCTAACTGCTGGGGTGAAAGAACTACAAAGAAGCAGTCTTGTCACCACCTACAGTGAGAAATTTGAATTTCCCACCTTTTTTCCCTGCCTTTTTCTGTTCGTAAGTGGAAGCTCCGGTTGCAAGTAGAAGCAAAATTTTGTGGTCGGAACTGGTCGGAACTCGCAATGGTCATAAGTAGTGACATTCATAAATTGAGGCACCACGGTATAGCCTTGGACAAGCAGCACACGCCGAAAGAACCACCACAAGAAGTGAATAGTGACCAATTCTGAGTACTCTCTTCCCAGAAAATCTGAGAAAAAGTCACCATAAATCAAAATCAATTTGACAGCAGTAGTGTAGTCACACATTCAGTACTGCAGGGTCCCTTCAAGAGACTTACGTATATGCGCACATGCACACGTGCACGCATGCACACTCACTCACTTTATTTCTTGAGCACTCATGTACATTCACATGCTCCAAATTACGAGTTAGCTGCAAGTACAGAGAAGGGAAGAGGAAAGAAAGGGATCCATAGGGAGGGTGGGGAGAAGCAGCCATCCAGACACAAGCTCCCTCACCTTCTCTTTTCCCAACTTGCCACAGATTTCCTACTAGAACTGAGCAACTGGACACTGCAAAACATAGGCAGAGACAGACTTAAATATACAAACATATACAAAGAGAGAAATTGAGAGAGAGAGTTGGGTGGCAGAGAAGCAGAGAAGCAAAATTTCCAACCAGCCTGATAAGGAAGTTTCATTTTCAGAACCTTTATTGACATACAGTACAAGAGAGTGAGATAAGGTAAAATGTTAAAAAGCATATATGCCATATATGCCAGGGGATACCCAGATGACATTGTTAGGACTCAATGGTGTGTCGCAGATAAGGGAGTTGTAAGATGAGTTTATGAGTTTTAGCTTTAGTTTAGACGCCATATACTGAAAAAAACTAGAGAAAGCCAAGCAGAACCTAAGCGATGCTAATCATCCTAGAGTAGACCTTTGGTCTAGATGAGCGTGGTAGAAATCCAATAAAATGAAATGAAATGAAATGAAATGAAATGAAAATAAATAAATAAATAAATAAATAAACAAACAAACAAACAAACAAATAAATAAATAATCAGGGAGGGAGGCAAAGAGAGGGCAAGCAGTTGCCTTTGCCTTGGATGGAGCACAAGGTAAGATGAGAGTCCTCCCTACCCAAAGGAAGAGTTGGGAGTGAGAGGTGAGAAAAATATCCCTATGAAAAACTAAGAAGGAGAGGCTTTGGAGAAGAGGCCAATCTGAAGAGGTTAAGAAAGAGGCTGGCCCAAAGCATTTTGCTACCAGACACAAACAGCAAACCGGAACCCTCAGTTCAGTTTTGTACACAAAAGTTAAATCTTTGTTCAACTAAACTGTGGAAAAAAATGCTGTTTTGGATCATAGAAGACAGAATCCCTAGTAATCGCGCTGGCCAAGAAATTCTAGGAGCTGTAATTCTAAAACTAGCCTCCCAAAATTGCTGGCTGCGGGACACCCACATGTGAAAACAAGCCAGCCTGGGGCTTTTAGATTAGGCCATGTCACACACAAATGTTTCTCCCAGGACTTTGCTAACACTTCTACAATGGCCATCTTACTTTTCTCAATGATCTTGCATCTTCCTTTAACATTTTTTTTATTTGTAGAAAAAAATACAGCTCCTGCATTTCTCAAGAATTTCCTGGCTCTACAATTGCTTGTACTGGGAAAATGTAATTTGTCCTCGCACCCCTTTACTCAAAGTACCATGCCTATCACCATCCTGAATTCTGAACAGGTTCTTGGGTGGCCATTTAATGAACACTGCACATCATGCCATGGTGTGACCAGAAGCACCTTAATTTCCAGTGCTCCTATAACATTTCTATGAGAAGCCCTTTTTAAGGAGCCATTTACTATGGCAATTACTCAGTGCACTCTGCTATGGCTGCTCCGTTAATCCCTTTACTGTTTAAAAATACTTCCAAGGCACATTTGACCACATGCAGAGCCCTTTTTCTTGTTTCTCTCTTATTCTAGAAATGTTTTCCAGACGACTCCAGTGTTGGAGCACTTAAATGTTTAAGACAGAAATGCAGACCAGGTGGTACTCCCTTCAAAAACATGTTTCCTCCTAAGTCAAAGCTTCAGCATGCATCTCATATCCACATCATATTGTCACTTCATTAGGCTAGTGTTGCTTAAGCATTAATCTTAGAATTAGCCGTTCTCTTTATACATTTCTCCCTGTGGCCTGTTAACAGAGCAAAGAGCAATGGATTCAGCCCCTGAATATCAGAATGGGTAGAAAAACACATTTCCTCCTTTGGACAGAAATCACATGTAGACGTCTTCTTCTAGAAGAATAAGTTAGTATTTATTACAGAAATACACTTAGGAAAAAAATTAGGAACCCTAGTTCAGACATCTAAGCTCACATGGCTGCCTTCTATCTCTTGGGTACAAAGACAAGCTGCCTTCCTCCATCCTGTCCAAGCTGGGGTCAGGAGAGAAATGTGGAAAGGAAATGGTATCAGCAATCTTAAGGCTATCACGCTAGTTCAAAAAGTTCAACATTAGAGATGGAACTTTTGCATTAACCCAATGGGGGAAAAATGAAAGAAGCCTTTTCTTATCATTTTAGTCTTGTGTGGCTTTATGGTAAAGAGCCTCTGAAATACAAAAACTTAATGAAACTTAATGAAAATTCCATACATGTTTCATATTTCATGCTAATTTGCTTTTTTGCCTTGTATTTGATTGGCTTTTTGGAAGGATTTGCCCCCATTTCCTTTATTGTTAGTTGGAGTGCCTGACTAGAATCTTTCCTCTGATGGACTACAGCCTGCACTACTGGACTATGGGAGGAAAAGATGCACTTCAGCCTCCCATATTTTGGGGTGTTCAGTTGGAGGATTGACCATATTACCCTTAGTGAATTTGTGTAGGTTTTGTTTTGAGTTTGATCATGATGGTTACTTCTCTTTCTTACCTGTATTGTTTCCTGCTGATGTATCAAAGAGTATGGTGATGTGATGACGAATGTGAACTTCAAAATACTGTTAGTGCCTGCAAATGTCTGTGAATGATTGTTTTATTTTTGTTTTTCCTGTAGTGTTGTTATTGTCCAGTTTGGAGCTGACTATTGTTGTCTTATCCCTGCTTTTTTTAAAGCTACTTTTGGGGTTCTGTAGGGCTTAATTCTCTGCAGCACTGCAGATGGTGAAAGCAGCTATGAAATTAAAAGACACCTGCTTCTTGGGAGGAAAGAGATGACAAACCTCAACAGCATCTTAAAAAGCAGAGGCATCACCTTGCTGACAAAGGTCCACATAGTTAAAGCTATGGTTTTTCCAATAGCGATGTATGGCAGTGAGAGCTGGACCATAAAGAAGACTAACCGCCGAAGAATTGATGCTTTTGAATTGTGGTGCTGGAGGAGACTCTTGAGAGTCCCCTGGACTGCAAGGAGAACAAACCTATCCATTTTGAAGGAAATCAACCCTGAGTGCTCACTGGAAGGATGGATCCTGAAGCTGAGGCTCTAATACTTTAGCCATCTGATGAGAAGAGAAGACTCCCTGGAAAAGACCCTGATGTTGGGAAAGTGTGAAGGCAGGAGGAGAAGGGGACAACAGAAGTTGAAATGGTTGGACAGTGTCATCAAAGCGACCAACATGACTTTGACCAAACTCCGGGAGGCAGTGGAAGACAGGAGGGCCTAGTGTGCTCTGGTCCATGGGGTCACAAAGAGTCGGACATGACTTAACGACTGAACAACAACAAAGGGCTTAATTTGCTCTACCACCAGAAACCAGAATGGGAAAAGCAATGTGAAAGAAAAAGAAAGATTCCTGTGTGTTCAGGTTTACCAAAAGGTCCTGTAACCAAAAATAACGCGAAACTAAAAATTGAGCCCCTCAAAAGACAGCAAAATGAAAGCAACATGAAAGCCTTCTCCCTGCACATCCTTAGTTAAAATAGATAAAAGGGCTGTCCGGGATAGGTGTATGATGAGTATTTGCAAATGTTTCATTGGCAATAATTTTCCAGGTCTTAACATGCTGAGGCAACTGACCCAGACTTCCCCTTAATTAGTGAGATTCCTCAGCTTCGCATGGAAACAATACCACAAAACAATTTTCTCCTTCCCTTCCCTTCCTTTTTTTTTTAAGCAACAGAAAC
Organism: Pogona vitticeps; assembly: GCF_051106095.1. NCBI lineage: Eukaryota > Metazoa > Chordata > Lepidosauria > Squamata > Agamidae > Pogona > Pogona vitticeps. The sequence goes on from NC_135785.1 coordinate 58,791,405, forward strand.
TAGCAAATTCTGCATGACTTATCTTCAAGTGAATTCTGTGCAGGAAAGATGCCATTCTGTGCAGGAATTTTAAGAATTCTGCAGAGTTTTGTGTTTCTTCTACCTTTTTTGGGGAGGGGGTGAATCCTTTGCACAGAAGCTGCCATCCTATGCAGGAATTGTAATAATCCCACACTGAGAAATCTCACAAGTGAAGAAAATCTTGCACAGCGAAAGCTAAATGTGAGCAGAACAGAGTGGTTCTCCCACCTTGGTTTCTCTCCAAAATGCATATACTGAGTATAAGACACTCGAAGCAGTCTGCACTTTTCTCTGCTCCTCCTCATGTAAAGACATGCATCTTCAGTATAAGCTGAGTTGTACATGTGGCACTGCCATGTTTGGGAGGCACCGTTTGCTTGCTGAGTGCCTGTCTGAGAAAACTGAGGTATGATCCATTAGAGATGCAAAACACAGGCAGGGATAAGAACTGCAATGCTCTTTTCAGCAGCAAGGCATTTCCTTGACAGTTCTTGCTTTGATGACAGTGGTGACTTGTGCAAATTGCCCCCTTTTGCATAAAATTGTTCAGGTTGCCCAAAGTGAGTGCAACTGCAGCTTTGTTGAAGAGTCTGAAACAGCCATCCAATTTGTGTGTCTCTGTGTATGTGTGCTTTGTTTGTCAAAGGGAAAGGGCACTAGAGATGTTTTGTGCAAATGACAGAAACCTTGAGTGTTCCTAAGGAGAATAGGAAAGGTAGCTAGTTTTCTTCCATCACTGTGATCCACATATACACCAAGCTTGCAGATGGAAGACTTAGATGAAGGCTGCATTCCTGAAAAGGAACAAATTTGTCTAAATATATGTGTGTAGTATGATGCCATTTCTTACCACATTCCCAGACTGTGATGACTATCTATCATGCATCCAGCTTATGAGTTCTCAGAACTCTATAAATATAAAGATTTAATGTTCAGTCGTGAGGCAAGCAGGCATTTAATGGTCAGATATTTCATATTTTAGAAAAACTTTACAGCATTCCATACAGTATATAACCCATATGCATGATTGATGGTCCTTACTGTTGTTTGCTTAATTGCTTAAAAAGGAGAGGCATACAAGTAGCGGAGATACTACATGGCATACAGCCCTGTTGATCCCTTTAACATAAGTTCAGCTAACAATCTGAGCTGTTATGAGGTCTGTACATTCCTTCTTTATGTGCACACAGAAGTGTAAATAAAATTTTAAAAAGCTGAGAGGGAAGGGTGGGTGGATATAAAGAAGGAATGCACCGACTGCATGACAAAGAAAAGAAGGAATGCACAGACCTAATAAAAGCCCAAGCCCTTTATCAATATCCAAAACAACAGTAATGACCATCAATCATGCATGTGGGTTATACATTCTTGGAATGTTGTAAAGTTTTTATAAAATATGAAATGTTTGAACATTCAGTACCTGCTTCCCTCACAACTGAACATTAAATCTTTATATTTATAGAGTTCTGGGAACTCATAAACTGGATACGTGATAAATGGTAATCACAGTCCAGGAATGTGGTAAGATGTGCATCATACCACACACACATATATATATTTAGACAATATTATTCCTTTCCATGCAGATTTTAAGGATCTCACTGAAATGGTGGGTCTTAAATGGCAGGTGCTAGGAAAAGGTGTGCTTTTTTCTATGATGAGCCCTGATCATTCTTGCCTAGGAATGATTCCATAATTATTTTTATCTGAGTTTTTGTTTTCTTTCCAGATGCTGGTGCTTAACATGGCCTTGTTTTGAGTGAAATTAGGATATTCCCCTTTTCGTATTTTGATTTGCAAATTTTACACAAAAATTCCATGTGTCAGAAATGTGCGAAGAAAAAATCCACATATCTGGTTGGCCATTGTTGTTGCTGCAGGTTTTTCCAACAGGCACTACCTTGAAACACACTGGAACACTACATACCGTATTTTTTCGTTTTTAAGACACCCCCTAACCCAAAATTAAGAAATCAATATTTTAAACATAAAACAGAACACATATTTGTTTAGTAATTAGGTAATATTTACATACCAGTACTGTCATATAATGCAACACACTTTAACTTTATTCAGCCTCTGGGCACAGAACGCTTGGACATTACGAGCCCCTGTTGCATCTGAGCACTGCTGCAATTGGTTTATTCAGCATCAGCTGATGTTAGTTACATAAGGCTCATGACTGGAGGAAGCTAAGTCTCCTGACTGTAGGAAGTTAAACCTCATGATTGGAGGCAGCCAATTTGCAGAGGCAAAGTATGGAACATTTTGTTCTCTCCTCAGCTTACTTCCGTGTATAAGACGACCCTCAATTTTAAGCCCAAAGATTTTAGACAAAAATATTGTCTTATACACATAAAAATACAATATTTTAGGAAATGTATTGTACTTTACAGGACAGGACAAATACACACAATAAAATATTCATGCCTTATTCAATGGGTGGATAGATGTCAACAGAGTAAATTATTTGGTGGTGGTGATGTACTCAAAAATTGTTCATTTAAAAAATACACTGAAAATAACTGGAAAGGTGTGTGTGTAAATGAGAATGAATAGGAAGAGCTGAGCACTGCACCACATTCCAAACACTCTGGATGATTTTTCTTAATTAAACCAAAATTCATGAGGAGTGGGATTATATGCACAAAGAAGCAGAGAAATAAAGAAGAATGGTTATATTTTCTTATATTTTGTCATGTCATCAGAATACAAGATAAGAGGGGCTGGATCAGCCCAAAGGCTTATCAAGTCCAGTATTCAGTTCTAATAATAGCTAACCAGATGCCTGTAGGAAATCTACAAGAAGAATTTCTACACAATAACCCCCTTTAGACATTAGGTCACACATTAGTCACTCCAATGTAATATAAGAGGAGGGAAACACCTATCCCTTACCTCTCCATCATTATTTTCTGCAAGTGAGAAATAACGTTTCTGCAAATGAAAGGTTCCAGTACACAAGTAGGTTGTCCACACAAATAATAACCATGATTTGCCATTTTTTTCCTCCTGTGTAAAGCCTACAGCTGAACAGGAAGGTGCATTGTTTTTCTCACAAATATAGCAAAGATGAAGAGGGAGAGGCTCAGTGATTGTCTGATCAGTGGTGGCCATTTTGGCAGTGCTTCCTATCTCTGCTCTCTTCAGTTACCATGCTTGGGGCTTGCTGAGGGGCAGGGAGAACTGGGCTCGGGGAGCACAGAGGCTAATGGGGAAGTCACCTGGAGAAGAAGGGAGGAGAGCAGCAGCAACAGCAACAAATTAGGGCTGTACTGTAACTAAAGAATAACACTTGAAGAACCCTCCTCCCTGGTTTCATTCATCATCTCAAGAACAAATTGAGCATTTTGATTGGAGAGGGGATATCATCTCCACAAGGAAATTTCCCTAAGGAAATTAATTGTGTGGGGGCTGTTCTCCTCACCCCCAGTGATTATGTGGAAATATCTGCCTGTTTTGAGGTTCCTGGTTTATCTCATACAGTGTTCTCTGCCATACGTAACACCTCCCTCAATGTGCTCTTCGCTATCCTTCCTATTGATTACGGGTGGGAAAAGGTAGTCTGTGCATCCCAGCTGGTCTCATAAGGACATTTTTCTGACCCTGATGCCCCCATGGCATTCCCTCATTGTCCCACTGATGAAATCTTCCCCTCCCTTTCCTCCTGTTATTCTGCTTATGCAGGGTCTAGGAGCCATGTGTATTTTTTTCTATTTTGCATAGAACAGATTGGGAAGATTACTCTAAATCCCACTCTCCCATCTCAACTATCGTTCTTGTATCCAAGGTTGACCACATCTCACTAGTTCTTTCAGTTATATCAGGTTTCCATTAAGCCTGCTATCTTATCTGTGTTTGCTGTTATATTGAACCATATCCGTTAATAATGAGAAAAGTGAATATAACTGATACTTCCTAAGGTACATTTTAAGACTTTTTATTAAAGGCACAGATAATGTTTTATTGAAAAGAGCCATTGATCTTACAGTGAAGAGCCATTTGAGGCCACTGATAAATGGAAATACTTGATCTATTGTATTGGAGTCATTTATAGATCCCCAGATACAACAGAAAGAGTTGCTTGACATACCACATTGATTGGGTAAGATATGGTTTCTGCAGCTGAATATAAACCTATTCAGGCCTTTAAAATTTAATTACAATGAGCACAAACTGACAGGAGTATGTTAGCCCCACCCTTTCTGTCACTAGTCTCCATGTGTGAAAAGCTACAAGCCTCCATGCATAGCATTGGCTCCTTTTCCTTCCCTCTCCATAGTAAAAACAACCTACACATCTAGTTTAACTTGATTCTGAGTCACTGAACTGGTTACAGTGTTAGAGAGATTCATGCCTCAGACTTAAGGGCAGAATTTTGCAAAGAATTTTAAGTCCCATTGGCCATAATCCTACTGGACTTACATCCATGCAAGAGGACTCATGGAAGCTGCTGGAGCAAAATGATGAAGTGCCAGTCACATGTTGGTTATATGTCTGGTCACAAGCCCAATCATACATCTGGTACATACCCAGCACCATGTCACTTAGTTACAATTAGTTGTGGTAACTTCTACAATTTCTTTTACGCACACAGAAATATACAATACATTGACTGTATTGTATACAATGGGAGAAATTTAAGCATGTGCTCAGTTCTGCTATCTTTATCAATAGGACTCCAAAGCCTTGGCTTTCTTCTGATACTGAAGATTGAGATGCTGTTATTCAATATCATCACACATGTAACACAACATTTGGCAGATTTTTTAAAAGAAAAAAAAACATTCTGCACGCATTCAAGCACTATGAGATGAATGACCAACAAACACACCTGTCTTCTTTTAGAGACAGAATCTGTTTAATAAATATGACTGTAAAAGCAATAAACAATAGCAATTATACATTACACTACATTGTAACCAACCAAGAGGTGAAAAATTACATCAAAAAGTCATTTTAAAACCAGCAGTTGCTTCAATGCTATAAGAAAAAAAAAACATTCAAAGTGATCTATAAAAATAATGTGGCTAATATTAGACTTCCATGGGGTATTAGAATTGTGAGGTTTATTATACAACCATCAGACTACCTTCTTATCTTCTTAAGACCAAGACTTATTGACACAGGAGAGATGCCAAATCTTTGAAAAAAAAAAGTGTGGCAGAATTATTAAAAAAAACATTAGAATAAATTATTTAACAGCTCTCTATTTCGGGGGAGGTTTGCTTGGACAAAAACTCCATTTCAGCTCAAAAACTAAAGATAAATGCAGGACAAATCTTTTTTCTCTCATTTAAACCCTGGCAATATCTGAGCATTAAAGAAGTTAAGGCAAGTATTGGTGTCTTTCTTTCCTTTTGCATTTCCATGTGGCTATAGACAGTGGACATACATTGAAGAATCTCGATATGAGATTGTGAATAAAGACCCTGTATTATCTCCGTGGCAGCGGGACCACTTCCTTTTGCCAAAATCTCACCTGCTGTAATCTGTATAGCAGAACATCTGGGTGTGGCCAATCAAATCTGATTATTGCCCAGTATGGGAAGGTCTACCAGGCAATGACATGGCATTTTGTTTCAAATAAGTAAAAGCCTTCATACAACCAGAGGTCTCAAGTGAAAATAACACAATCTATACCAGCTCTTGTTCTCACAGCATACCAATATGATTATGTCCATTGGTGAGACATCCAGCCTGCAGTTCACAAGCCATAATAGTTGGTCCCGTTGATTCAAACAGGATTGACATTGGCCATTTGATCCAAAATATATATGCAATTGTTGCAATGCGGACACATACACAGTGCCTTGTGTCCCAGCAGCTACAGCAGCATTCCACATAGGATAACTTCATCTTGTAATCTGCTAGTTTAGCTGACACTAACCTATTATAATAAGACCTAACAATTACAAAACAGGCTTCATGGAAGATGCCTTCAGGTGATCCAGCAGCCAGTCATTCCCAGGTCTGCTGCCTCAACCACTTCTGAGCTGTACAACAGCCTTTTGTAAAGCTCATGAAACTCATCATGCAATAAGAGCTAGGTTGAAAAAATAACAATGCAACAGTACCAATCACAATAATGCATTCAGATTTGTGTTCTACCATATCCCTCCATCTCACTTCTGTGCTAGAATTAAGGGTTTATCTACCACCACTAGTTTAAACAATCTGAAATAATTGATACTTAGACTTAGTTCTTCAAATCAGCCATTATGAAGCTGTGAAACTATGTATCACAACACCTCAGTGGGTCCACTTTCAGTAACAATTTTCCTGCATGAAATTTTTAATTTATTAACTTTGCTTCAGTAATAGCAATCATAATGCTTTGGCCATAATTAAAAACTCTTATTTGTCATGCTATTTGTCGGCACTAATTCATAATTTCACAGTACACACTTGAATGTTTTAAAGGTACAAGGTTTCAGATATTGACTTTCTAATGCATTTTGACACACAAATCAAACTTACAATTTACACTGATTTAAAAATTCATGAATGTGGAATTTCAAACAAGCTTCAGTCTGCAACCTTACAATGAAAGTCAGATTGTCAGTACTGTATGTCCTACAGACATCGGTATACCTCTGGAAGTACCTCAAACAAACTCGATTATTGATGTGAATATCTGACATATACCCAAGGTTCTATTTCACACTTCTAAATATGCCTTCCTTAGAAGCACTTAGAAGTTGTAGACTAGTGATGGGCAAAGCCTTCCAGGTGTTATTGTGTGCAGCATTCCTTACGATTGGTTATACTGGGGGGAGGTTGCAGTCCAACTGCACCTAGAGGACCACACTTTGCCCAAACTGATTCTAAGTCATGGAACTCAGTAAGACTTAAAGACATAAGATCTGCAATGAACTGGCTATTACTCAATGTCCCTTCCTTCAATTTACTACTAAGGAAAGATGAACTAGGCAAGAACATCCAATGAATAGGGGCCAAAATCCTCTTATATAATTATGACAGTGTAACTCAAATTGTGTAACTTTTGGAGGCAAATTGCTTCGAGGTAAGAAATCACTGTAGATGATACCTGTTGCATCCTGAGTTGTGCAATATAGCATGCAACAGGTAATAATGTCCCCAAGTGACCTCTTATCTTGTAGTACTTTGTCTCTAAAAGTTATGATGTTTGCTTCACACTAACATAACTAGGCAAGAGGATTTGGGCAAATGGGGATCTAAAGTTTCCATGAGTAGTTTGATGCTTCCACTTTTATGTAGTGCATGCCATAGAGCTGGGGATAATGGGAACTGCAGTTCCCTGGAAAACCAATCTTCCAGGATGACAATTTTTCTGTGACCATCAAATGTGTCCGTGAAGCCAATGACAAATTAGATTTATCTAGATACAAGTGCCTGTACCCCTGTAAGGTGAATTGATGTCTATTCTGGAGATATTTTTATTGGTTACAAATTATAAAGCTCTGGATCAATAGGTCATTTTAGCCAAACAATTAAATACAGGAAGTTTTGTCTGCAACACATGCTGTTGAACATGGTAGTGTTGACTTCATGATGCAATGAGATCAAATGCCAACGATTAATCTGAGATCTTTGAAATGGAAAAGAGAAATAGACATAAGATTTGCATTTAAGTGAATAATAAAGAATACAGCATGCGTCAAAGTAAGACAAAGTTGACTGGTTTGTTTGGTAAAGACTGTACAATTTGTCAGCCTAGATTAAAACATTTTTTGAATACGAATGGGTCATCTCTGAAACTGGACTCAGAGTGTTTCTATTGTTTTCACTTTGCTACAGCTCTAGGACAAACTATGTGATACACACAACTTTTGGAACTGCCTGTGGCTGTACAAACATCATGTACAATGTGCACTCTAACCAGAAGTATGAAATTGATATATTTGAAAAAAAAATGCTCTTGATGCTAATTTAAAGAAAGGATAGCTACTCATGGTTTATAGTCTTATCCCAATTAACATGGTAGTTATTAATTATTACAGGTATTTATTTCATTTAAGAACTCTACCCAATGCATTTAGCCAGACGTAACTACAGAAATACAGGAAATGATATCTCTCCTGGGTCATTTTTAATGTTCTTAGAGATTATTACCAAAACAGAATCATTTGGATTTTGGCAAAAACTTTAAAATCACTGATTTGAATGCAAAGTGGAACTCACCCTGTTCTCATATGCAACAGGTATGCTCAGAAGATACCTAAAACACCAGGGAAGGGAATGTTATATACAAGTAGTAGTCACAAATGAGAAGCTTGGGGCAGCTCAACTTTTATCCTGAGCAGTTCTTGCTTGTCTGTTGGATTTTAAAAAATGTACCATATTTGAAGGGAGCACACCTGTGCACATTTTGAAATACTTGGATTTTTTTTCCCAGTAAAAGGAACCTGGGCTGCTTTGGGGTGTTGTAATTGCATCTAAAGAAATAAAAGCAGTGACTGTAGACAAAGTGTGGAAACCATCACTTAAAAGGTGGGTTGGATGGCGTGGAAACATTGTGGTGCTTTCAAATTTAAGTGCAGTTTCAGTGTGCAGTTTCAGAATGGAGGCTGAGGTGGCAAATTCAGCAACAACCCTGAAGAGCTAAAAGCGTAAAAATTATATTGAAAATTCAAAAATCTTCACCCACCTCTTTCCCTCCCCCTCCCCGCCCAATACCCCATGCACATTCTTGGCCTCTATCAGTAGGAATCATCTACAAATTAAACCTGGATTAGAAAAGAAGAGAGAAGAGAATTAAGAGGAAGGATTGTTTTTTAAACCGTCCTTTACCACACTAAAATAGAGCACCTGTACACTGCAGCTCCAAATACCTTATCCAAATGACATCCACATGCACAGGCTTAAAGCTAAAAACCCTTTTGTCATCAGAAGAATCAAAAAGTCCAAAAAGTACTGATCAGTTTCTTCTCTTTTTATACATATATATAGATTATAAGGGCGAAGGGGATAGAGACAGATTGGTGTCCTTGTTTCAAACATTTATACAAGTAGGGATTTCTTTTGTGCTTTGAGTCTCAGCAACTGTGGAAATACTTCCTGCGGCAGAGAGAGAGAGAGAGAGAGAGAAAGAGAGGAGTTGAGTTAGCAAAATAATGAGCTGAGAATAACAAACTAAACAGAAAGTATCTCAATATCATGTCATTTGTATTTGGATGTAATTGCTCCTCACGAACACACCATGTGCTCCTCAAACATCTGCTCATCATTCAAAAGGTGGAGGAGAACATATTGTTGCTATACTAACAAATACAATTTAGCTCTGTCAAGTTATGGTTCAGCACCCAAGGAGAGAGGACCAGTTATATTCCTCTCAGAACAGGTGTGATGCACTTGGAATTCAATACAAGGGCCTAATTTTTGCCTTAGCCCAGACAGCTAGGCAAAAGTGCACCAAAACAGCTTTTTTATCCTGCAACTACTTTCTAAAGAGAAAGGGAATGAGGTCTTAAGCATGCACAGGAGCAATTATCTTCTGCCATCAATCCCTGTACAGTAATTTCTAGGATTATGTATACCCCTTCAGCAGAATTCCCCAGGAATTCTACTTACCTTGATTTTTAGGAGAAAAAATTGTCTAGCCTTTCAGTTTGTGCTGTCATTCTTGCCATCATACCATTATATAAGCCTTGAATACTTCTACTGATGTATATGTTACTCTGTCACACATAAGTTTCATCCTCTACAGCACCAGCATATACAGTTGTTAGTTGTCATGCAAGAGGAATAAGCATAGAAGATGCTTTTGAATGTCCCTCTGCAAATTTCTCCCTGCAAATATGCGGCCAACCCACAGAAAAAAATTACAGAATGCAGATAATCCATCAGCTTTTCACAAACATGTGAAAAGTAAATTAACTATGTTTTGCACCCGCAGACTTCAACGCCCATTTATTTAATTCACATTTATATTCTACCTAATCTGGACACAAGAGGCCCTTAAGGCAGTTCATGTTGCAGTGTAACAGATGCAGGAGCACAAACAAGTGAGGCTTGGAATAAAATAGCAATTATACTAGCATTAAAAGGACCCATTAGAATTCTGGAAAAAGTAAATGGATGTTTTTTCATGCAAGTTTAGAAAATAGTTCTTCTGCCTAAGCAATCCACATGCAATTCTTCATTAAAAAGAAATCTTAATCCCAAATAAATTGGCATTGTCTGTGATCACTCAGGGTCAAACTGGATGAATACAATAAATGGCACATTTTTAGAAGTGAATCCCCCAAGAGACAAAACATGTCTGTACATGATTTTCACCACCGACATGTCATACTTTTATCATGCTTAGTTTATACCATTGGAAGGTAAACATGGTCTTAATTTACCAAACTGATCACAGACGTATAGTATCTCTTGAGAAAACAGCATTGTGGGAGGGAAAACAGCCTAAGTGGAGGAAATAATTTCCCCCCTCATCATCTGGTTTGACCCCCAGTGTGGAAAGATGATCTCTGTGTGCTCAAGAAGCACATATACTCTGCTTTCCATTTTGGAAATCACATAGATCAAGGCTGACCCTGGCATTGCAAACCCACTTTCAGGCTGAGCCTCCTTAAGCACTGGCTCAGATTAAGCCAAGGCTAAATTCAAAATAGGGTTGCCAGATATCCGTGATTGATTTGGACAGTACAGTAACTGCTTGTTTAGTTCAGTGCCCAGGACAACATCCACATCAAGTCTTATTACCCGCAGCTCTGAAAGGGCTGCAATCTGCCCATTCATTTCTCCAACTGAAGCTGTGGTCATTGCCCCCATTAGACAGATCCCCCAGCCCACAACCCTTCCACTCAGCTGACCACCAGTCTCTTAATCAGCAGGTCAGCAACCCAGCGCACCTGCGCCTGACGAGCGCTCCTCATACATCTGACCGCCAGCGTGCTCATCGGCAGGGCAACAATCTATGCACTGTCTGGTTCTGGACCCTGGGCAGTCCTTGGCTGTCTGGTCACGCTCGTTGGTTGGTGTCCAGGATGTCCAGGAAATTTTCCTCCCAATAGCCTCTTGGGTACAAGAATTGGTCTTTGGAAATCTGGCAACCCTACAAATAAGCCCAGCTAGAAAGAGTTAGATGAATGAAAAGCATAATTCTTGCATACTCTTCCATGGGTGAAAGGAGAGAGGAAAGAAGGGAATAAAAGCTTGTTAAGAATCAAATCCAAACAATAGCAAAGGAACATATTTTACATACATGCAATCACCACAGATGTATGCAGAAACTGTCATTCCAAAATATGCTCTCAATTACTGGCAGTCTTACTTCTACCATATTACTATTACCATCCTGAGTTTGTCTGACTTTGGAAGATAAGCAGGATCAGGCCCTTGATATGTTTTGATGGGAAGTTGCCTGAGAATGCCAGAGATTCCCAGGCAGTGGTGATAACACTTGGGTGTAAGGGCCAATGGTTTGACTTAATGTAAGGCTGCTTCCTGTGTTCTTGGGGATGCATCCATTTAGCATCTTTAACCAGTCACTTTCTTGAGATAACATTCCAGCCTTGTGCTCACCTGACATTCAGTAACTTTGGAATTCTTTCTGGGTTTGGAAACGCAGACAAAAAGAAGCCACATTCATGGCTAAATCCAACTGCTTGTCCAGCTAGAGTAGACATCTTGAACCATTAGGATTTAAATCAATATGTCATAGCATGGAGCAATTGATTCAATGGGTTTACTCCAGTTAGGATTACTAATCGGTTAGGCCCTAGAACACCAGAAGCATGTTGCCAAAGGTGCAAATAGTTTTCAGACTTTCCTTAAGCAATAACAAATATTAGATGTTAGAATATGAATAATTCATGTGGTTTCATTTTTCCTGACAGAGGCAGAGGTGATGGAAAGTAACCAAGTCTTCACTCTCACTGGTTTTTATTGATGGGTCACTGTTTGTTTCTGTCTTCACTGCCCGTCAAACATGGTTTCCTTTTCTTTTTCTGCTTTTTTTTTGCTCTGGACCATTGGGTTTTCTCTTTTTCTCTAGTTCTTTCTTTAGTTGATCTATCTCTGCTTGCCAGCCCATTGCTTTTGGTAACTGGGGAATCTGTGTTTGAACTCTGCCTGTTGCATAGTCTTTCACTCCTCATATAACTACATACATTTTTGTCATTTTTCTCTTCCCCTTTTCTTTTTGCACCATCCCCTGAGCTGGAGCCCTTTGTATTATAAGATTGATCTTCTTCATGTGCTTTTCTTCTTCTGACACAATTTCTGGTGTGCGTGCGTGCGTGCATCCATGCGTGATTTCTTCCTTTTTTCATTTTGCTACCCCATTCCTTCCCTTCATTTCATATATATATACTGTTTACTTTTACTTATACATTGCTGCTTTATTAATGCCCATTTGCTAATTGATTATCTTCCTTTTCATCTTGAGCCAAGATTCCTAAACAATGAGTCACCTTTCCTCATTTTTCTGTTAGCTTTATTTCATGATTCATACTGGTTCAGCCTCCCATCTGGCTTTTTCACATTCCTTACTTTTCAAAGTATTTCTGCCTGCTCTTTGCTAATATCTTCCTACCATTTTGGTGGTTATCTTCTCCTTTTCACTTTCAGACATTCTATGATTGACTTTCAGTATCCCCTCATTTTCTGACCACCATTTAATTACTTTCAGTCTGTTTTCACTCTTTGCACTTTCTATGAACCCCTGACTTTAAAAAACAGCTTCTGAATAAACAAGAGAGCAAAAGCAAATATTCACAAGATGACAGAGGGAAGATGGAAATGTCCCACCAAGATAATGAATAATTACCACGACACTTGTGAAGATGACTCAGTGGCTAAAATCCTGTTGCTTAGTGTAATAAGTCATAGGAGAGGAGTCCCACTGATTCAATCAGGATTTTGTGAGTCCATCAGTGCCATAGATTCAAATGAACTTATTCTAGTTGCAACTTACTTGTATGTAGTAAATTCCAATTAACAGTAGGTCCATTTGAACAAATGGTACTTACATAACAGCTGACTCACTAAATCCCACTGATTCACTGTGATATCTCTAGTGTGACTCTCCATGCTAAGCAAGAAAACTTCAGCCACTGGCTGGTGAGAAGACTTTTATCATGTCCCTTCTTCTCTGGATTTCTGTTCAGGCACAGGTATGTGACAAAATATTAGAGACCACCAGTTCCTTACATGCTTATATGTGTCCTGCAGTGACATAATGTTTGATCAATGCTAGCAGGCCAGACAATGCTTCAAATAGATGCATGTTGTTTCCATTTGTCTTATTTGGCTCAATTCTCAGGCTGGTATCTTGAAGAAGGTCCACTAATATCCTGCCAAAATCAACTGAGCTAATGGAGGACAACCACTAATAAAGTGATCAGTTGTTTTGAGTGGATGGGTAGCAGTCCAACAAGGATCAACCTTGATGCCTTCCACAGTCATTGAGAGCACCCAAAAAGGAGAAAGCTACACTTGGCATCTGTCACCAGAGCTCTACCCATGGAGGTCCAAGCCCTCATAAGGAGACACTTCAAGGACAGTGTGAGAACCAGAGGTGTCAGAAGGTAGAAAAGCAAAGGAACCTTTAGGAAGGGAGTGGTGGAGCAATATATAAAGGGTGAGGAATCTGGGGGCATTGGGGGAAGAAAGCAAAGAGGAGGAAAAATAGAGGATTTGTGGAGTGATGCTCTGTAGTGGCAGGATGGCCCCATGGCACCTGGAGGTCCTCTCCTACTCTGGTGCAATCTCAGTCTCTGGTGCAAGATGAACAGGAGAAAGGATCTGGATATTAAAGGGCTGGGGGTGTTGGCAACCACTCAGTAGACTTCATCCCAGTGGAGTGAGAGTGAACTACTGAGCTGCATAGGAAAGAACTGTGGGAGGTGAAAAGAACTAAAAGGTAGATGTTCCCATAATGGTAGTCTATATATACCGTTCTATAATAAAGTTCTTGTTGACTGCACTGGCTGCTCTCCCATGTATGGTGATCAACTCCATGGGTACCTTCAGTGTCCCATTGCCCACGGAGGACCTAAAGACCCACAGAGCAGACCATAGTCTTTAGTCAAGCCACAGTATAGGCTAGAAGTAAATCATATGAAAAAAAAACAAGTAAAATCATTAAACAATTAATTTGCCGTGGGTGGGTATGAAATTCATTGGGAGGTATGCAGGAAGGGGTTTTGTATTTTTGATCATTAACTGGTGCAACATCAGCAGTTCTGTTGAAATCGATGGCAAAAGCCGTGAATCAGACACTAAGAAACATTTTCCTGAACATACAGTCCTTCATGATTGCACATGTACTTCTTTATAATGAGAGGGAGAGGGCGGGAGGGAAGAAAGAGAGATCTATTACAGCAATGAAACTTCACTGGCAATTTTCTAATTCACCAAGCAGAACAGGAAGAAGAAAGAGTCTGGAATTAGTTTAGAGTAATCTAGGGAGATTAATAGAACAACAGTGATAGCGAGCAGTTTAGCAGAGAAGGTTGGAAGACTCAGAATAGAATTTCAGAATAGAGGTAGCCAATCAGAATGCAGATTTTGACCAATTGTTGGCTTCTGTAGTTTATTTACCTATGAGCCCGGTATCCAACTTCTCATCTACTAGTTGCTCTGGGATCATCAGCTCGCTCTGAGGGGCATTAGGCATGCTTTCACTTTGACTGCCTGGACTGACCATCTCTTGATCTTTCTCATTCTGCATCTGTGCATAAACATTAATGCCCGGAATCTTCCTAAAACATTAACAGAAACCATTGTTGATGCAACCACTATGGCTATTTTAGCGTTTTGCTTTCACACCGGACAGAAGACTTTTCAGAAAAGAGAGAAGGGGGGAGTCATACCTTTTGAATTTGTAGATGACAAATACGGCCAGTCCCACAAACAATACAGATAGCAGCATCAGCATGGCTGAACCACTGTGGCTAGGTGTAACATCTGTGAGTGGGGCTGCAAAAAGAAAAGTTTAAAACATCAGGTCTGCAGCTGAACTACACGCTAAGATGCAGTGGTTTGGATTTAGAAGTCCCCTTGATATTTTTGGCAAGGATCCAGTCTTTGTCTAGACACAATAGTTCTTAGCCCTCCATTTGAACACCCATTATATAGGGATAAGGAAATGGAAACATTAGAAATGCAATCATGGCTCCATACAGAAACTGCAGCGATCACCGTATTATTAAAAAAGTTGGACAGACTTCCATTTGCATAAGGGAACTTCTGCAATTCTTGGCTGCAGATTGCTGCTCCTTAACAAGATGCTAGTTGCACAACTGGTTGTGTACTAAATGGTCTGATTAATCTGCAACAATTTGTAAGCTTGCGATAGACAATCTCTGGGAGGTGCATCCCAATGGCACTGAACATTGTTGTCATTCCACTGGATTTTAGCTGTGCAGCAGTATGATGGCAGAAGACCTTGTTGTGGAAAAATTGCTACTGCATCTCTGAAAGCTAGGGTGAACTTGTGGCAACACACACACACACACACACACACACACACACACACACACACACACACACACACACACACACACACACACACAAGCTTTTTTTCCCTTAAAGAACAAGCTGTGCAGGGACCACATGCCTTGTTTAAAGCAGTATTCTGACTTGTTGAAAAAATATGTAGCGGTGATGCTTCTATTGTAATGGCTACTTTCAATGGCTTGGCAGTGTTTTCAAGGGTGAAGACCTCACCTCACAAAAAAGTGGGCTGCATATAGCCCCTGTTTCTCAATCCTTGCTCTGGGCCTGTAAATGTATATGTCTAAGATCTAAACCACAACAATATGTGCAGCAATATGTAAGCCTCATTAGATGGAAACTAGTGTTTGATGAAGGGCTAGCCTAAGGGTAACATTTGGTATGATGGCATGCCTACAAAAATCAGCAATGCTACTAGCAATCCAACATGTCTGATAGCAACCAAGAATTAACTGGATGAAGACATTGCTATGTCTGCAGGTCAAACCAAGTTGTTTCTCTGGCTGGATCCTGAAGATATCAACTGAGAGCACATGCCAAGTTCCATGACAATTCTGGAAAAAGTATGGTAATGAATAATAAAGATTCCTTTTGGAAGCAAGATTGCTGTTCATTTTATTGATACATAGTTCAGCTTTTCAGCTTTGCATTTATCTGGATGAGATTTCCACTGACTTCAATCTTAGTTGAACATAAAAGGAGAAAATGACAAACCCATTTTGGCCTCTGTACCATCAACCTACATTTCTGTTTGCTCGCAAAACTTTCCTCTTTGGGGTCCAGGTTTTTACTGTCACCCATTCATATTCCTTATTTCCAGCCTAGCGGTGCTGAGACAGCAGTGGGGGAACACTGGAGAAAGATGGGACGGAAAGTGTCTCTCCACTATGACATCTGACAAACAGGGCACCAGCTCATAGTATCTGGACTAATGTCTAATAGCTTTTGTTTCTCTAAGAGATTATGTCACTTCTCAGACCCTTCCTTTTTACTTCCACCTCTCTGCAGGTATTCCTAAAGCCCATGACAATGCATTGAAGAAGAGGGAAAGGATATTTAGGACTTTGTAGGTATGAAAGAGTGGAAGAGCAGACAAATAGGAAGGGGAGAGAGGCAATTATTTAGGTTAAAATTCCATCCCAGAGAAGAATTTGGACATTAGAATATACACCATGTTTGTAAGGCAAACATTGTAAACCCCAAGGCTTGCATGTCTGAGCAGAACAATGTGAATTGGGGGGATAAATCAGATGTTTAATAAACTTGTTTAGTTTTGTACTGTTAACTTTGCATATGTTGACTACCAACTCTTGTAGGGCTGTGGAGGACTAGGAGTGTGTATGTGGTGGATATATATAGTCCAAATCCTTACCCATTCTGAGTAATTTAGATAAATGGAATATTGAAAACCCATGATTTGGGGTGCAGCATCATTTCACTACTTCATTTTTTTTAAAAAAAAGAATTGTCCACTTAAGGGTGACAGCTACCTATTTAGATGATACTTGTACTTTAGTACTGGCAGAAATTAGGCAGCACTTTTCTTCACCTTTTGTACTTTTTGCACAGTATAATAAAGAAGGCCTGCAGATATTTGCCGTGCTGCTTGCTAATTGGATGCAGCCAGATTCCCAAGAGAAGCTATTAGTAAACTTGGCTTAGGGAATGACTTAAACAGTGACTTGTTATTCATACCATTTAAAAGAATTCTGTGAAGAAATCCTTTTTCATGTGAAGAAATCTGATTTTTACTCAAAAGAGAGCTTTGTATAAACAGCAGAAGATCACTGCTTTCTGCTTAAGAATGTGAATGGGCTTTCTCTTGTCTCATTTTGACTACAGTGTTGGTATTCTGTTCTAAATTTGGATTCACAGTATATGTAGACTGCAAGGATTTAATTTTTGCAGTAAATCTCTTATCTGTTACCAACAATATATCGCATACTGGAAAATGCATCTACTCCAGCTGCTATGGAATGGCTGATTAATAGACATTAGAAACCATGGGGAAGGGGCACATCAACCTGTACTGCGTGAAGATGGAAACAATTGTTTGTGTGTTTTATTGTGATATAAATGCTATCTCCTTAGTGTTTATTGGGATTCATTACAAACCAGCTAGGCAGCAAGGAGGAGGCTAATCAGAAGGAAAGAAATGAATTGGGGCTGGGGGCTGGGGGCCGGGGGGGTTTCAAGCTATATAGAACATGGACACAGGCTATCCGTGGTCTATAGGTCACTCCAAAATGGCTTAAACGTAGAGACTTCAATGGCTGGGGATGGGAATACAAAAGCTGCCTAACCCCATGTGATTGCACACTCCTTCCACAGATTCCATCTGCAAGTTGAAAAGAACTGGAGGGGGCTTTTCTTTGTCTCCCCTAAAGGCTTGAATCATATTGTAGACATTTTCCCTAGAGCAAAAAAAGCATAACAAAAGTGTCAGGGGATCTTCTGGGCCCAGAAAAAGTAACAGAAATGCATGCTGACAATTCAGCAGACAGGCCACAGTTTCCCAAACTTTGCTCTAAACCACGGGCTCTCAATGTTGGGTCCCCAGATGTTATTGGGCTAAAACTCCTAGAAATACCAGTCAGCACAGTTAGTGGTGAAGGCTTCTGGGAGTTCTGGAAGAACATCTGGGGGAACCACTGCTTTAAACCTTAGTTCTCACTAACCATAGTGTACCCATGATTTGACATAATGAATAATCAGTTAGTTGACAACATTTCTAATGTTAGGATGGGGACGTCCTTGCCCTCTGATATCAAAAGAGGGATACAAAGAGGAAGAGGTTTTGCACACAAGCCTGCAGTGCTACTGGTACTCCATTTAATACTAAACCATAACTTGATACAATGTGCAAACACACCTAACATGGCTTATTTGTTGCTATTTAATTTAAGGATGGGTGACGCTGTCAAGCTTGATTTCACAGGTATTGTGCTTTTCCCATTACTCAGCTTGTTTTACCCCATTGTTCATTGCATTGTTGTTGACTTTTTAGTCTGTATAGGAATTCATATGTATTTGTATGTGCTTTTAGCAAAATATGTGCATTTGTATGCAGTTTTCAAACATATAAATTTGTGTCCACCTCTTCCACTGAATAAGCCACATGCATTTTTTTTTGCATACATTATTTCACAAATACATATGTCTGTACATATTTTCAAATATATGCATTTTTTGTTGTGGGTTTTTCAGGCTCTTTGGCAAGAACACAGCCAAAGAGCCCGAAAAACTCACAACAACCATTAGATCCCGGCTGTGAAAGCCTTCGCGAATACATATGCATTTTGTTTCCCTTTTTGTTGAATTTCATTATAAACTTCAAGAACATTCAAATTTCAGTGTCAAACTGTGTTTGGGTTGATCATGAGATTCACAAAGGGTGGATCTCATCCATTCACTTCTTACCAATCGCTGTACTGCTTAAGTTCAGAAATGTGTGTTTCACAAGCAACACTTTGGATGCACCATGCATTTTGTAGGAGCCAAGTTAGGAAAAGGATTCTTGGAAAAATTATGTTGATAAGGAGTTGGATCACATATAATAAGTGCTGCCATGGATACTACTGTTCATATGTCAAAACCTGAAGATGTAAAGTCTGTAGTTCTGCTCCTCAAAACATCCAAATGGCTAGCTCTGTAGGGTCTCGTTGCACCTTAAGAAATTGCCATTTTTATTTGAATGCTTTTGAAGAAATTGAAATCCTATGCTGAGTAAAAATTGTCACTCTTTAAATTGCCACAAGACTCTTTGTTGTCCTAATGACCATTTTCAAGCATGGATCACATCAAAGTCAAAGAGACGTTCACAGATGTGAACGTTAGCAGCCTTTGAACAGGAAAATTCAAAATCATTCAATTAGCAAACACATTAAAAATATGTGTGCTTTCAGTGTAAATATATAAAATATTGATGGAGTCTAAAAAGTATATTGAGGGAAAAACCGGTACCAGACTTGTACGGTACAGTACCAGACTTGTAGTGGTTTATTAAATATAAATATCACAATCCTGTTGCTTAGGTTCATCTGACTTCTACCCAGTCTGCCATAATCAGATATGTTATTAATTACTTTGCAAGGAATGAGAAATCAGAAAAATAATAGACTCAGAGTTATCATCACATTAATTTTAAAAGATTACAATTATAAGTGACCAGTACCACACAGATTCTGCCTCCCCTCTCCCGTAATCAACATTTACAACATTTAAATGCCAACTTATTAAAATGTGTTTGCTTTTATATATTGGCAACCTGATTTATATTTCACAGATGTCATTTGTATCCTGTAAATACAATTTAGGTTTTAACAACCAAACGTCAGCTGAGAAAGCGGAATACACTTCTCTCTTGAATTGCACAGATTCAAGCAGCGTGTTTTCCCCACCCAAGAAAGAAATAAATATGCAATAATTTAATTTTCTTTTTATTTTCTCCATCTTGCATTACTATCAATGTGTTGTTAACTGCTAATTTATTTCTATTGTTTTACTTTGTGTTCTGTGAGCCGCCCAGAGTAGACTATGTCTAGATGGGCGGCATACAAGTTCAAGAAATGAAATGAAATAAATAAATAAATACTGTGCCCCTGACCACCCAAATCCCATGAGTTCAACACTGAAGGCATCAAAGTGATATATTTATCCATAAACACAACATCTCTAATTCAACCTCTAGATCAGGGAGTTATAAAGAACTTTAAGTCTCATTGCACATGGTACTGTATGGAAAGGACTGTCAATGTTATGGAAGAGAACCTTGCTTCTCTCCTTCTCTGTCACCTCTCTCTCTCTCTCTCTTTCACTCTGTGTGTGTGTGTACGTGTATGTCTGTGTGAATCAACTATTTATACTTTGTAGTTATGTTTTTTTGGGAATAAGAGTTATACACAGATTTTAAACCACACGGGAGTCCAGTGCCTCTAACTCCAGCGTTCTTGAAGAGAAAAGTGTATAGTTGTCAGTAGTGGAAATTTCTAAAATCCAAATTTTATAACATTCTGAATTCGTGGTATGCTTCAAGTACAGTTCTTGTCACCTGCTACTGCTGACACACCAAAGATTTTATCCAGTAAGGGAATATAAAGCAGACTAGTACAAAAAAGCAGACAAGGAGTATAGCAGTAGGGCATGGGGGCAGGTATAACAATGTACTATTGCTTCAAAGCTGAATTTTTCATCATTTGCTTTCCCTCCCTGATCTGACCTATTCACTACCTTTGGTACTTCCAGTCAGGATTTACAGTGGAATCACCATTTAAAAAAGAACAAGCCAATCAAAAAGCAGGTAGAGTAGACCCTAGAGGTAAACTGGTCTGAGGCTACCAGCTGTGACATTTCCCTATTATTCAAGGCAACCAGTATAGTTTCATGCTGTCTAGACATAAGATACCTTCTCATATATAGACAGCATGCAGTGGAATCAGTGTGACTGCTTTACTGATAGTACAGCTTTGATTTTCAGCTTTTATTATCTAGTTTTTTTAAAAAAATACAGAATAGTAAATATCTTGTTAGTATAAGCATGAGGCTGAAACTATAGAAACAAGATACGTACTTTTATGAGAGTTGTCTGTGAGATGGAACTAGCATATTTCCTAGGAGTTGACACCCTGGCATTCCATGAATATCTCTACCTTAGGAAATCCTACAATTTTTACTCAATCCAAGACCTGATCTGTACACATTTATTTATTTATTTATTTATTTATTTATTTATTTATTTATTGTAAACATAGTTATGTTATTCCATTGGAACAAAAACAACAGAACGTTGCTCTACCTTTCAAAATATACAGAAATTTGTGGCATAGATTTCTGTGGGTCATAGCCTACTTGGTCAAATGTACCTAAATCGGGAAATGGGCATACAATGAACACAGAAAGAACTAATACTGTATTTGGATTTACTTTTAAACAAACAAGCAAGCAAGCAAAGAATAGAATGAGTCCAAATAGCCAAGCAGTGCAACAGGTGGCAACAGTGTTCCTGTACCAGCAGCACTGCCATACTGGAGTAGCTTTAGGGCCTTAAGAGCTTGGCAGGGTACACCAGTGTTCACACTTACCCTCCTGCATTACACTCATCTATCTATCTATCTATCTATCTATCTATCTATCTATCTATCTATCTATCTATCTATCTATCTATCTATCTATCTATCTATCTATCTATCTATCTGTCTGTCTGTCTGTCTGTCTGTCTAATTGCCCTTGTCTCATGACTGGAATTCACATTGATTTCTGATGCAGTTTTAAAAAAACACACAGGTCTGCCAGAGTAAAAGGGGTCTTTGTTTGCCAAAAGATGGAGAACAAGGAGGGGGCCACCATAGGCACCCTCGCAGAGAGTTCCAAAGAGTGGCTACAGAGACAGCCCAATCAATCATTCCCTTAAACAACCTCATTTCTGCAGATGCTGGCTCTGCTTTTGGGTGGGAGCTGCTTTCCATTTGAGATTTCTCCAAGTGCAGTGTTCTGTATCCCATCGACAAGCATAACCATCTGAGGTAAAGATGGCCATTGTGGTTGCAGATGGTGGTGTCAGGTAAGGAAGCCATGGCAAGAGCAAAACCAGGTAGAAAGTCCTGATCAGCAGTGGTGTGGCATTGCAGTGAGGCTTATTAAAGCCTGATGCCAGCCTTATAACCATGTCAGAATGCTACACGAAACAAAAATGAATAAAAATTAATAATGAATGTGATGCACGGCTAACTTGTGATGGGTAGTCACTAATGATGAATGGTGGCTCTCATGCATCTATAGTGTCATTAAACATCTCAGAGAGTTGATTACTTTCATTGGTAAAATAGCAATTCTTGGACTGTACGTAGTAGACACAGTCCTAAACATATGTATTACAGAATGAGTTAACTTAACGATTTCACCTCCAAAGTTCAAGACTGACGTTCAAGGATTAACCAAAACTTTACTAGAAAGAAATACTACTAGTCTTTGGATTAAAACAATGAAGAGCTGATGAAACAATGGCTGAAGTCCAGCAGAAAGTTGCAGTTAGAACAGGCCTTTTGAAACAGTGGGGATTGGTGCGTCAATGCCTCTGTAAGTTCTATTGATCCAGTGAGCCTACTCTAGTTGTGACTACTGGATTTCAGCTAAAACAGTGTAGGAGTTATTTCCTTAAGGATCAATGAGGCAACTCAATCAACAT
Organism: Pogona vitticeps; assembly: GCF_051106095.1. Classification (NCBI taxonomy): domain Eukaryota; kingdom Metazoa; phylum Chordata; class Lepidosauria; order Squamata; family Agamidae; genus Pogona; species Pogona vitticeps. Next base: position 58,814,059 of record NC_135785.1, read on the forward strand.
TTTGGGACAATACACCACATTTTTCAAATTACTTGCTACAAACTTTAGGGGAAGTGCTCATTCTGTTCAGAGCAAAGAAGGAAAAGGTTTGCCATGTTTGTTTTCCAAAGACTGCAATCCTATATAGATAACAATGTGTGATTGAATTTAAGGGGACACAGATTCATCTAGACAGGCAGAGTATTGTACTGTAAATCTGTTATTTGTTACATTGAGCTACTTTCAATATACCAGAAAAGATATACAATATTTTTAAACATTTTTTTAAAATCCTAAGTCCTGAAGAATTTACAATACATTGTGCTAAACATACTGTTTGAAATGTTTAGGAATCAATACGAACCTGCTGTCAAGTGGGCGGTGTGAACAAGAATTCTAACACCAGGCTTTAGGTTAAACTGGACGACATTTTGGTTTAATTTCTGTGCCAACAGTTCTGAAATCTGCAATGAGAAAATAAGAGATGACTGCACTATACAATCATACAGAAACTTTCACGGAGGGCAAGAACAATATATAGTTCTAGAAAGATGCACCTCAAAATATTTTCACAACCACAAATACAGGGCATAGGAATATCACACATGCTAAGTCCTCAGTAAATGTTTGATCATTGTCAAAGTTTTCTTATAATGGAATTCCAATTCATCAAGCAGCAGTGTATTCAAATGCACTTCGTATGATCAAAATTACTTCCATACAGGCTGATGTACATAGATACTGTACTTTATAAGTGGGGTTCTTTTCCCCACCAGTCTAATCTATCTGTTGGTTAACAAGATTGCCATGACCACTTGAAGGAAAGTGTTAGTCTCAAATGAGGGCCTACAGAAGGCTTTGGTTCCCTCCATGCATGCATAGATGTCACCCAATAAGTTTTACATGGTATCAGGCCAATTATATGGAGACACCAATATTATACAGTAGAAAATAGATGAGACTAACAGGAATAACAAGGCAGGCTCATAAGTCTTTTAAGCTGCAGCAGACACACAACACTTTCATCACACGCTTAACAGGCATCACAGACTTAACAAGCAGGATATTCTTTGCTTTTTAAAGAAGCAGCAATTTCTACAGGAAAGCCTTCGCGAATACATTCTACAAGAAAATTACTCCATACACAACACATGACACAAAAACATATGTAATCATAAAAAAATAGAATCTAACTTTTTGCTAGGTCAAAGATCTATACAAAATCTAATTTTCATGAATAGGCTCACCACATGATGTAATCACCTAATGTAATTTGTTTTAAATAACCCTTCCTACATTTTCAAAGGTTAATGGGAAGTTATCAAGTTAAATAAAAAGATATCGTTTGAAAAGCCATTTCCGATCTTTCTAATTTTGTTGAATTTGTTCAACTCTGTAATTCTGCTCAGGTGGGACAGAGGCTTTGACTCTCATTTTTCACTGTGAGAGATTTATTCCTAGCTTTTTAATTTTCTGCATTCAATTTTAAAAAAAAGACTTTTGGCTCTTGCATTTCATATTGGCCACCGTTTACTTGGAACACTTTCCCTGTCTTGGAGCTAATTAGGAAATCAGGTTGTGTGTTGAACACTGAAGTAGTTTGAATAACAGCACATTTCTTGCACATACTGGACTCCTTAAACATATTTTGCATTGCTACACTATTTCCAGTCTATTTTTGCTTATTCAAATCCAGTGATTGCATTTACCCCCATTTTTTTATTAATTATACTTCTCCAAATTGGCTTCACTGCCATATCAATGACAAGAAATCGCATGCGACTTTGGGTCATTACAGTTTCTTTCAGGGAAGAATGCAGTTCAAGTAGGTGCCTGAATCCCCGGAGCATGGTGCCTGGTGGTTTAATATCTCCACAATGAGAAATGTCACATGTATGCAAAAGGTTAAGTACAGATAAGGGACAGATTATCATCAGGACTGAACAAGGGAGGAATCTTCTAGTTTGACTCAGAGTCATTTGTGTTAATGATACAGTCCTCCAGGTGGCAGAGCATGGGAGCAGCAAATTTAGCAGGGCCTCTGACACTTGAGGCAGCTTTCACTGCTTGGCTGAACTCTTCCCTGGGCATTACAAAGGGTGTCACCTGTAATACTGGACAGACAAGTTTTTCTGCCTACTTTACAGGCCTGGCTTTGAAGACCCTCAGAGGCAAGCACTGAGGAAGCAGCTGACTTTGTTAATTTTGAAAGTCACTACAGGAGCATCCTTGTTTGGAAGTGGTTGGCTTTAATATAGGAGCCAATTATGTGATGGAGACTGCCGTTGATGCTGTATTCTCTTTCTCTTTCTGTAAGATGGGCCACCACTCTCTTTCTTCTTGGTGCAACAGGAGGTGGTGCATTAAGCTGCCCCTATATATTCATATTGATACGAGTTAATACATGAGGAATACCACAAATTAATTTGTAATACACAATGCAGATTATGATGGTGTGAAAGAACTATATCAGATGAGGCATTTCTATGGAAAAAACTGTACTATTATTTTGCTGTTGCTGTTGTTTCTATGCTCATTCAGTAAAGATTTTTTAAAAAAAATGAAAGAAAAACCCACTCCTTTCAAGCAGTTTGAGAATACCCAAAGAAGCAGAAGTCAATAGAAATTCAGACTGGCTAAGTCACATCAGCAGACAGATGTGTTTGATGGCTCCAAAACAGAAACAAATGAGAAAACTACAGTGCATTTAAAAGATAATGGCTATACACTTGTGGCTTGGCTACCATCCTAAGTAGAACACTAGGTAGTTCTTGACAGTAGTAATAGGGCATAGCATTCATCAAATCAACATTTTGACAGCTACAACAGCCCTGTAAGGTGGGACATAAGGGTCAAGGATCGACTTCCAGGGTCAAAGGTCAACCCTGGCCCCTACTGGCGGAAGGGGTGGGTTGAGGGTGACATCAGGGGCTGTAGAGGTCACCGTGGACCTAGAGGAGGTTTACCTAGAGGTGGGGGTCCCCCGTGACCCAAGGGAGGCCTGAGCATTGGCTCCCGAAGGTTAGGGGCCGGCCTGCATCCCTGTAGACCGATGGGATCAGTTGGATGGGCTATGTAGAAAAGGGGGTGGTCCTAAGGGCATGCCTGGGCATGCTCTTAGGCCACCTGACTAAGAAAGTTAGAGTTCTCCACACTGACCATTCGTTGCAGTGGCTGTGACGCTTTGGAGACGATGGCTGACAAAGAAAATCAAATTCCTGAGACAAGCCAAAAGCTTACGGGGAGACCCAGAAGGCGTTTGCGTCCCCAGGGCTACTACCAGGGGCTTGTGGGGCTTTCCCAGCCCCTGTGCCCCTCAGCCCCCCCTCCAAGGCTCAGGGGGAGCCTGACTGAAGACCCAGAAAATCTAAGAAAATACAAGTCTGCAGAAGACCTATACGTATTTACCGCAAAGACAAAGCAGCAGCCGAAAAGCATAAGAAAGCCGGCCTGCACCCTGATGTGGGGTGATGAAGAATCTGATGATGAGCTCAATAGTGATTGTGACCATGGGTTAAAATCAGTCTGCTTTATATTCCCTTACTGGATAAAATCTTTGGTGTGTCAGCAGTAGCAGATGACAAGAACTGTACTTGAAGCATACCAGGAATGCAGAAAACATAAGGATTTCCATACTACGAAAGCCAGTTTTTGCCCATTAAATCCATGCAGAATATCCTTTAGTACATTCTTTTGGCTTCTGTCTTTGTGCCTACTCTAGTGGACTCAGCTGTGCTAGTTTTGAAAGCTGTCAACTTCTTTAAGGTTTATAGAGTCACAAGTACTCTCCAGTGAAGGTAGGGCATAAGAGGTACCCCAAAACATGCCAAACACAACAGTCTAGCAGGGAATTTGCAGCCATGACAAGTAATGTTCCATGACATTGAGTCTGTGTAGAAAAGTGCCAAGATTTTCAGCAGAACAGATGGCCTTTTATGGTTCCATGGCTGCAGTACCGGCTTGGATACACTGAAACAAAATATGAAATGATGTCTTGGGCTGCAGCCACAGCAATATCATCTGCTCTAGAGGAGCAATAAAGACATTGGAGGTCACCTCAGAAGAAGCATGATGGGTGCTCCAATTCATGTAGCTAGAATGGCAAAAACAAAACCAGAAATCTATTATTTGAAGGGTATGGAGCCATGACATATTATAATTTGTATGTATTTTATGGTGGAAAAAATGAAAGAAAAGTGTGGCTTGATCTACCCCGCCCCCTTTTCTTTCCTGCATTTCTTATCTACAAGCATTCAGCAGACTACTATGGTAGGATACTCAAAAACAGAGTGTGTCAGTGATGAAAGGATTGCTGCCTCCCCACCATCACAAAGAAAGACAAAAGACTGCCAAGGTATCGTTTTTTAAAGAAGCCCTTGGAAGAGCTGTTCCCAATCCTTGGGTGGAATGCCCAAATCACGCCTGACCATCATATGGAGCTCTAGGGCAGGAGCCTATGACAGGACAGGAGGGGCGGAGTCAAGAGCAGTTGGAGACTGAGGGGAGTTAGAGAGGAGGTTTTGAAGTGTTAAGACAGAGATTGGAAAGCTGGGGTGTGTTAGAGAATAGATAAGAGATAAAAGTAATAGAAAATAGACAGTCATAAGATATTGATACAGTGGTTACTGGGAACGAATACAAACAAGCAAACGTGTAATGCTATCCATGTTTAATGATTAAACAATGAAAGAACATCTATGAGTTTACTTCTGTGATTTACCAATTAAACAATTAATAAACCTGTTCTATTTGGCAGCCTGGGTCTAAGAAACTTACTTGGTACAGTGTAGATAAAGATCCACTGGTGGCAGCGAGTAAAGGGAGAAAATAGTACATCGTGTCTGAATGTGGACCTGTGTTTTGGGGAAAACAAACAGGAGACACTGGGGGAACGTGACACTTGAGTCCCCAGATGCTGTTTGATTTCCATCATTCCCACACAGAATGGGCAGAAGCCCTGAACCCACAACACTATATTCTCACAAAAATAAGTCTATAGTTCTAGACAGGACTTTTTCTAATCAGTAATATTAAAAATGGTGTGCTGTGAAGTCACTTTTGACCTATAATAGATCCCTTCCAGGCTTTCCTAAGTACAGAGTACTCAAAAATATTTTAATATTCCTTTCTCCTGGGAGAATTCTGGGTCTCCACAGGCTGGGTATTCTCTCAGGAAGCACAGAGAGGAATAAAACTCTTGACCTCAGGTTCAGCAAACAGGTGCCCAACCCACTGAGCTATTTTTCTTGGTGAAATATATTTAATATATTTCTAGGAATAGCAATATACTGATAGAAATGAATATTAAAATGCAAACTTCACTCACAAAATATCAGATGAAAGACAGGCAGACTCCACACACACAGAGAGAGATTAAAATAACTGTTGCCCTGGGTGGCTGTGTGGGTGAATAAGGCATCCCATCCCCCAATCACAGAAGGATACACACACACACTATTTCAACTATGTGTAGTCGCTGGCTAAAAGAAGGGAGTTGAGAGGCAAGGAGATGAAGTAGCTGAGGCTGATATGGAAAGACTAGAGATGGCAATAGTTTGGCCATCTCATGAGAAGAGAAGACTCCCTGGAAAAGATGCCGATGTTGGGAAAGTGTGAAGGCAGGAGGAGAAGGCGACGACAGAGGATGAGATGGTTGGACAGTGTCATCGAAGCGACCAACATGAATTTAACCCAACTCCAGGAGGCAGTGGAAGACAGGAGGGCCTGGCATGCTTTGGTCCATGGGGTCACGAAGAGTCGGACACGACTAAAACAACAACAGAGGATGATAATGAAACAGTACAAGCACTACCTCTTTATACACAACATAAGTTCTTCTATACAAGCCTCAATGAAGTGAACAGGGACTATATGAGTGCCACTTCATCGCAACACATCCTCTGTAGAATCAACATTCTGGGTGGATTGCATCCCACATACAAAAACATCAAAGAAACTGGTGTCAACATATATGCAGGATGAAACTGCCACATATGTTTGTCAGATTGTTGCATTATTTCGTTCTTATTGCTCCACTGACGAACAAACTATCCTTCTCTGCACTGCAGTCCACTTAATTCAGAGTCTTCAAAAGGGTCCCTTGTGAAAATAATTATCTCTCTGAATTAGTTTTGGTCCTTCACGTAGTTTCATTGACTATCTGCTTCATTTGCAGAATTAAACACAAGGCTGGAGGTTGGGAAGGCTTTTGAAATAGAATCTGTTCTTTATCATTCCCTCATCAAGAGAAATATAATAAATAGCAATAACAAATAATTTGTATAGGTGAAGGGGAGTGCTTAATTTACAATGAAAATAAAGGAAAACCAATTCCATTGCTAGCATGGTTTTGCCCAAGTGCAGACTATGTGCATCACCGATGTAAATATAAATTAGATGTGAAACTTTCTTCCCTCCTGTCTCCCACCAAAGTTAGTTCAGGAATTTTAAAAATGTGCGCTAGGATCCACTTAGCCAGCACTCAATTTACGACAAAATGAGACTATTCTCCTGCCTAAGCAGCCATTTTTGACATGGAATTTATGTACAGGAAATCAGAAGCCAAGCTGCCCAGGGGATTCCTGGAGATATGGTTCCCCACCCCCTTTAAAAAAGTGACTTTTCCAAGTTCTGCAAACAAAATTGGTCTCCTAGAAAATGATGTCCAGCTTAATTCATTTTGGGGATAGATTATAAACTATTCCAGAGGGCTTTCTTACAAAGATTAGAACCATGACACTATGAGCTTTCAGGACTAGTCATTCTAGGCAGCACTGGGGCCCACATGGATGGAAAAACGACAGGTATTAAAGATTGGTGCCACAGAGGTCCTAGCAAAGGAAGCTGTGTTTCAGACAGGAAAATGCCTGAGAACAACACTACAAGCATTGTGATTCATCACGTGTGAGTATATTCATTTCATATGCCTGGCCAGCAAGAAAACCGCTTGATCTTTGTTATTCTCATTTCTCATGTTTGGTGACATCAGTTGTTATAACTCAAGTAATATGGCTCCCCAAAATATTTCCCCAGAGACTGTGTACTGTAATATGCCTGCGTGAGATAGAACAACACATACCTGCTATAGACTTTCCAAAGTCTCATTAAAATGAAATGAAACACATTCCATGGCATTTGTGGTGTGTTCCCATTTGTTTCACTATGTTTCCACAATAACCTATCAGTTGATTGTGTCTACATTAAATCTGGTTCTATATGGTAACAGCACTGGAAATGAATTATTCTCTTCTACAGTCTGAAGTATAAATTAATGCTGCCCAATATTAGTGACAGAAAGAAAAAGGTTCTGATCAATACTGATAGGATGAAACTATTGTTGTGGTTATGTGCCATCCAGTCTCTTCTCACTTCTGGTAACCCTATGAAAGATCCTGTCATTAATGGTACTGTTCAGGTCTTGTAAACCACATCAGTGGAAATGATGGTTTGTTCAAACAAGGAAGGGATGACATGGGAGGTAAAAATGGAGTGTGTGAGCCTATGGGTAAACCATAGTTTGGCAGCTTAACATGAACCTATCACGTCCATCATGGCATGCTGGTATTATGTATCATACAGTTTGTTAATATTATTGGGTTATTGTCATAAGAACTCTGATACTTAGTCTCACCACAAGATTCTTGTCAGCTGCAGGGAAGAGAGAAATAGGATCCTTGTAGGTAAAGTAGCAATATGTGCAAAACAAATTGAGGAGAAGAACACAGCTGTGCCTTGTTTGGCATTATTCTGTCATCAAACCTTTTCTGACTGACGACAAGCCTATGAACTATTTTTTTCCAGTATTGTTCTCTTTTCCAGTGAGACTTGTCATCTCATGATGTGTGCTACCTATGATAGTCTCAGTTTAGTCATTTTTGTTTCTGGTATATGGTACTGGACAGGTGTTCTTCAAAACCATATTTTGAATGTAGTGATTTTTTTCTCTTGTCAGTTTTCCTCACCTTCCATCTTCCACCTCCATACATTGCAACCAGGAATACCATACTATGGGTCAAATTCATTGTCATCTTCTAATTTCTGCATTCTCCATATTGAACCAAGGCACAAGCTTAAAGTATTTCAATTTCTTCAATGTCAACATTAATGTTATGCTGTTCTTCTGTAGCCATGATTTTTGTCTTAATGTTTCCTGCTTTTGCACTTTCTTCTTTAACCTTCATTAGTAGTTGTTTCAAGTCATTGCCATTTTCTACCAATAAGACACTTATCTGCACATCTGAAATTACTGATGTTCTTCCTATATCTGAATGTAATCTAACTTTCCATATGATATGTTCTAGACTAAATAAATAGGGTGATAAAATTCATGCCTAACTGATATTTTTTCCAAAGAGAAACTGTTGCATGGGAAATTAACACAATAGTCCTGTGGATATTACAATATTTTGCATTTTATTTCTTTGCAATTGAGAGTATTTCTGACATATTTGACCTTTGATTCTCTCCTATTCCTAGTAATGTTAGGAGTTTCATCTTTCATACATCAAGGTTTTTATTTTCTTTTTGACCAAAGGGTAGTCATTTCCCATTCCACCCTGAAAATAACTCTGATTTCAGTTCACAGTGTTTCTGATCCATAGTCATCAGTTTAATAATGAAAAGCACTTCCTTATATAGTCTTCAAATTCATCAGGGATGCTATGCAAACTATAATTTGGCAGAGCAGTTGTTTTAGTGTTCTTCTCCTGTACTCTAATCTTAGACAGTAAGAGTTCATGGTCTCTACCAGAGCCTGTTCCGAGGCTTGTTTTTGCAGAAAGAATAGAATCTATCTTCTCCTTTCAAATATGTAACATACTATCTTGTTTCCCCGAAAATAAACACTAGTATGATTTTTCACGATGCTTGTAATATAAGCCCTACTCCCAAAATAAGCCCTATTTAAGTGAAACCCCACCCTCCACCATTGTGCAGCACCCAGAAGAAGGTGATATGACTGTATTTGAATAAATGTAGATTGTTGTACATGAAAAGTAAAATAAAACATCCCCCAGAAATAAGCCCTAATGCATTTTGGACCAAAAATTAATAGAAGACCCTGTCTTATTTTCAAGGAAACACAGTAGATAAAAGGGGAAGCTTTTTTAATTTTTGGAATGGTTTTAATTTTAAACTGTTTTTATCCATTAGTTTTTAATTTGGTATCTGTTAAATAATTGTTGTACTATTGTTATAATCTATTTTAAGGTATTTTGAAAAAAGAGTTATTAATATTGTTTGTCATAATAATGTAAGTCATCTTGGATCCTCCTGAGGAGAAAAGTGGGATACAAAATTTTTAAATAAATAAATAATAGATAATATATATATTATATTGGCAGTCTGGAGACAGTCATACATACTGTTGTTAGTTGTCTGAAGGATATATTCACAATGAATAAAAAGTGTTGCAGAATTACTCTCCTGCTTCATTTCTTTACTCCCAGCCTAAAATCTCCAATGCCATTCTTATTTATTCCTCAATTTTGCATTCTAATCACCTATGATTATTGGCACAAATTTTCTTTTGATGTTTGATCAGTTTATTTCTAATCACTTCAATGTATTCTTTTTCAGCATCTATAGTTAGAGGAAAAACTTGAGTGATGATTATGTTAGCAGGTTTTCCATGAAACTGGATTGATATTAGTCAATCAAGTTTTGCATTTTAGTCCCTAATGACTTTTACTATGTTTCACCTGACAATTACGGCCACATAGTTTCTTCTGAGCTTATCACTTCTTTGTCCAGTACGGATCTGTTTTATACTACACGTTTTCTAACAAACAAATCATGGCTGACATGATAATGTGTGCATTACATGCCATCAAGTCGTAGTGTAAATTCATCAACTGAACGCACAGTTTCATGAGCTGAGAAACCCAGATTTTTAAAAATAAAGTTAAAAAAAAGCCCACAGCTGTTGTAATCTTCTTTACCAAATTGAGGATCAAAACAAGATTCAAAAAAGGAAGATTTACAGGGTGAACACTTCACAGTTCTGATCACAGCAATGATAGAGCTTACTGATCACATCTTGTCCACAGATAAGGTGTACCTCGGTAATGAAATATGATTATATTTAGGTTGCAATTTTATACACACTCTCCTGGGGTTACATCCCTTTGAATACTGTAGATCTCACCTCTGAGTAAACATATGCAAGATGGCACTCTTAATTATTCATGAGTAACAATAACACAGAGAGGGAGAAATTCTAACAGTAAACAAATAATGCAGTCAGTCACCACAACAAATATATCTACTTTCATTCTTCATTTATTTGTGACATTTTAACAGGCTCCAAGACAAATGTCAATGTCACATTTGATAGATTCAGCCTTTCGTCCTCATGTAGATTTTCATTTTATTATAGTATTCTGACCCAGCATAATAAGGGTATCAATGAACTGTGTAGCATGTGCATATAAAGTAGTCTGAATACCTAGGCATGTGTATATCTGAGTGTGTGTAGGTCTAATACTGCCCTCTAGTGGTACACTGGAAGCTGCTTGCCCCATAAATCAGAAGATGAGATTTATTTCCCTACTATCTTCAATTTTTTTCCAGAGTAGCCCTGTTAAAGCAAGCATAGTCGTGTAGCACTTAAAGACTAACATGTTTTATTTGACATAAGCTTTCCTGCATCTGATAAAATGGGCTGCAGTCCGTGCCTGTCTTTAAGGTACCACAATACTTTCAGTTGCTTCTGCCTTGAAAGATGCTGAAGATGTGTCTTCAAGATTGTTCAGGATGTGTTAATATTAACTTTAGAATTAGGTGAAACTACAGGGATGCCTCTCCCATCCTTTTGTAAATTAACTTCATCCCGCCCCCCTGCCCCCCGAATCATGTTTGAATATTTCTCTCTTTCAAACATAAAAGTGTGCGTGCACACAGACAAGTCCTATTTGGATATTACGGCCTCAGGAGTAATCAACATGCTTAAAAGGGGCACCTAGCGACACTCTTCCTTCCTCGCTGTGCACACTTGAGCAACAGTAGACAGAATCTCATTGGTCTTTATGTAAGGTCTGTGTAACTTACTGTGGCTAACTGCAGCTAAGTACTGAAGTGCTGGGGCATATCTCAGCTCCATGCCTCAGCACCTACTCAATTGCACACTTGTAAAGTTCCGTAGCACCTCATCAATTAGCTGCAATTAGCCACAGCAAGTTACATAAACCTTACACATACTCCCAGTAGGATTTCAGCCAGTGATTCTGAGGGCAAGAGATTTCTGCTTGCATGTAAGTTCAAGCAGGAGCCATGGAAAATCTAGGCTCTGGCTACACATGAGAAGGATTCTTATCCTTGTCTGACTCATCATTTCTAGTGAACAAAACAGCTCTATTCAGGTGTTATAGCCTGAGCTGTGTTGGTCAATCAGAGGCTATAACACCTGAAGCTACAGAGCAATTATGGGTGAAACAGTTTGCTCCGTTCCTTTCCTTTACTGTTTCTCAATACTATTGTCTGCATTCCAGCTTTCATTTAAGCATGGGTGTATAAACCTATTTCTAGGGCATGGTGCTTTCGTGTGTGTTCGGTCACAAGTCTGTTCTGTTTTCTCTCTTTTCTTTTAAAAAAGCATGACAATTTTAATTGTATGCATTTTTAAAGCTGAGAATTGTTTCAAAATATTTTAAGTAGTTCTAAGGCTGAAGGTCAGATATAAAAAGGTAAAGGTTCCCCTTGACATTTTTAGTCCAGTCGTGTCCAACTCTAGCGGGTGGTTCTCATCCCGTTTTCAAGCTGTAAAGCCAGCACTTGTCCAAAGACGGTTTCCGTTGTCACGTGGCCAACGTGACTAAGGAACGCCGTTTTACCTTCCCACCGAGATGGTACCTATTTATCTACTCGCATTTGCATGCTTTCGAACTGCTATGTTGGCGAGGAGCTGGGACAAAGTGATGGGAGCTCACTCCATTGCGTGGATTCGATCTTACGACTGCTGGTCTTCTGACCCTGCAGCACAGAGGCTGCTGCGGTTTAGCTCGCAGCACCACCAAATCCCCTATATACTGCCTCATATACTGCCCTGTGAGGGTGAATTAAGGCAGTGACTACACAGCCAGAAAAATGTAGATATATCCACTGTGAAGTCACATTTGGGAAGTTAGGTTTCCTTGGGTTAATTTGCCTCAGTCAACCACACAGGAGTCAGCAGAGAGAGGGGAGGAATCAGTCTTGTTTGCAGCCTGTTGAACATTTGAATCTTTTCTTCCCCACACCTGGTGCCTGGCTCTGCTTAGTTCCTTCTTCCATTTCCATTCCTTTTATTTTCTTTTAAAGGTTTGATGTCCTAGTGCTAGGACAGCTATGATCAAAGTGGGGGGTCAGATGAGGAATTGTCAGAGACAGGAATAAGTTTTGACTTTAGCCTTTTTTGCCAGCTTAAGGAAAAGGGGTCCAAGGGCTTGGCAGGGGGGAGTTTTAAGGTAGGTCTGCTCTGATCCTCCAATTTTGCAGAAAGCAGAGTTGGAGCAAAACTATCTTGAAAGAAAAGGAAGAGAAGAGAAGGGAAAGAAAGGGAAGACGAAAGCAAACACATACACCAGGTGTAGGGAGGAGAGGATTAAAATGTGAGTCAGTTTCCCTGCTGCCCTGCCTCTCTCACTGCTGATGTATCCAGGTCGAATGGCTTGAATTATAAGAACTACAAATTGCTCCACATTGGCTCAAGCAATCACACCATCTGAACTAATGTGAATGCATTCTGTTCCAAAAATAAAAAAATAGAAGACCCAACAATGAAGGGGAAAAGTAAAGAGGGGGGAAATTCCAAGCTGATTCACATTGACTTTTATGTCATGTAGCCAATGGAAAATATTGCAAATCAAACCATCCAGTCCCAGACTATTTCCCACATTATTTGCCAATGTACTGTAGTTGCATCATGAGTTCACTATGGTCCAAAATAAATCTTATAGGTCCATAATTTAATTAGGCTTATTTAAATGAATGTAAAAATAAAATAAATGCCAGAACAAAAGATGAGTACTTTCATGCAGTTTTTACTTCCTTCTCTTTATTTTTATGCTAGGCTCTTTATAACAGGGACCTGTGCATTGATGGTTGTTGTAGGTTTTTTGGGCTCTTTGGCTGTGTTCTGAAGGTTGTTCTTCCTAATTTTTCCCAGTCTCTGTGGCCGGCATCTTCAGAGGACAGGAATCAGAACTCACTCTGTGCTGTGGTGCAGTTTGTTTGGATCGTTGAGTATTTATAGCTGTGGAATCAGCTTTTGTCCTTTTCAGGAGATTGGGTGATTGTGGTTATCAGCATGTTTTTTTGTTGCGAGTGTATTCTCATGATAAGAGGGAGAGATTATCTGTCACCGTGATTGATGGGTGTCGTTACCTGATCTTTTGTGTGCAGTGATCACTGCTCCTTGTGGCTGGGTATAGTTCGCTGATCTTTTCGTAGGCTTTTTTCAGTGCTGGGAGCCAGGCTTTGTTGAGTTTTATACATTTTTCTTTTTTGTTGAAGCTCTGCTGGTGTTTGTGGATTTCATTGGCTTCCCTGTGCAGTCTAACATAATGATTGCTGGTGTTGTCCAGTACTTCAGTGTTTTGAAATAAAATTTCATGTCCAGCTTGTTTCAGGTCATGTTCAGCTACTGCTGATTATTCCAGTTGTTTTAGTCTGCAGTGTCTCTCATGTTCTTTGATTCTGATGTGGATGCTTCATTTTGTGGTTCCAATATATACCTGTCCAAAATTGCAAGGTATCCGGTATATTACTGCAGTGGTGAGAGGGTTCCTTTTGTCCTTTGCTGACTGCAGCATTTGTTGTATTTTTGTGGTGGACTTGCATACTTTTTGTAGGTTGTGTTTTTTCAAAAGTTTCCCCATGTGGTCCGTGACCCCTTTGATGTATGGCAGAAATACTATATTTGTGGGTGGCTGATTTTCCTTTTCAGTTTGGTGTTGTTTTCTTGGTTTGATGGCTCTTGTGATTTCATTTTTGCAGTAGCCATTTGCCTGTAGGGCCCAATTCAGCTGGTTGAGTTCGGTGTTGAGAAATTGAGCTTCACAGTTCTGATTTTCACAGTCTACCAGTGTTTTGATTATGCCTCATTTTTTGCTGTGGGTGGTGGTTGGAGTTTTTGTGTAGTTACCGGTCTGCGTGGGTGGGTTTTCTGTAGGCCTTGTGTCCCAATAGGTGAGTTTTGCGTGTGACCATGACTTCTAAGAAAGGGAGTTGTCCCTCTATTTCTTTTTCCATGGTGAATTGTATATTTGGGTGGATGCAGCAATGTGGATGAGAGATGCCTAAGATAATTGCTCAACAAGTCCACAGAAATGGTAGCTAGAATTTTCACACAGGCTTGAAGCCTTTTGATGATAGATTCACATGGAGTTTCCATTTGCTGTCCTTCTTAAATAAATGTAGCCCTGGTTAAACTTCTTACTTCTGTCTCACCTTTCTATTGATTCATTCATCTACAACCCACATAAGAGATTTATACAAAGAGGATTTCTGGACAATAGCGGGTAAAGCTAAATTGGGAGCTGTGAGCTCACTTTGCCATTACAGTAATGAAATGCAACTTTGAAAGGTGGCTGCTGTCAAAAGAAGATGAGAGAGCAAGAAGTTGGGGTGTGGGCAGGGATAGCACCAAGTACAGCAAGCAAGACAAGGTCATAAACTCAAGTGTTGAAAAGAACTATATATGCAAATCTACTTTTGTTTTATTTTATTTTGGTTTACAGCTCCTGGAATATCCTAGATATCACAGCCACTGGTTGACACTTTAGTAGACTAAACCAAATGTAAAGAAATTCCTCCTTTTTTGTTGTGCAGATATATCCCCTATGGACTATTTGGTTCAGCCCAATGGGTGGGGAAATCTTAGGAAGGGGCTGTGATTCCATATTTGAGTTGCAAAAGAGAGGGAGAGCTGGAGAGGCAGAACTAACTGTTCCCTTGGAGAATGATAAGGCCCCAACCACCTTGGTTAGGAAGCAGAATTTCAATATGTTTGTGCAAGAGGGGCACTGGAAGCATGGAGCCACACAGTGATCTTATGTGTTTGCATTTTATTATAGGTCTTTAGAGACTGTATACTTGGAGCTGATTTATTCATGAAGTGGATGTCCTACCTCATTTGATAAATATATCTGGGTTTTGTTTTTATATGACTTCAAATAGACATTTGCATTCTAATTCCTTGTTTCCTCAAGTAGTTCTTGCTCCGCTGCGGAGTGTACAAATCCAGCTTTGGGCCATGTTACATCATGATTGTTGTTGCTGCTGTTGTTTTTTGTTATGCGCCATCAGTTCTGACCTGCTGACAGGTTAGCAACAATGGAATTAAATACATCTACTGCACCATTATTTGTGTTGTTTCCAATCTCAGTAGAGAAAACAAATATGCATATTCTTTCTCTTTCCTCCTTGGTGAGTACAACACTAGCCAGTTCACCATTGTAGCATATGTTTTTTTCCCCATTCTTTTTTCCCTTCAGGAAGCACAATGGGCATGATACTGGTGGAGTCCCTTTTTAAAGCTCTATTACTCTTGTCTCCCTATAAAGGCTTATGATGACAATGTGCCAGTGCTACAAGACTTTATGACCATAGAGAGTCTGGGAGTACAAGGGGAAACATATCTATATAATAATTTGTGGAATTCAATAGGCAAACAAGTGCTGCAGGCAAGTTGGGTCAGCTATAAATCTAGGAACCTATGTATTGCCTTCATTTTCAATTTATTTGAGGGAAGGAGCTCTGTACAGCATAAATCTTTTTTCCCCTAATGTTCATTACAAGTACACGAAGAAGATTACAAAGTAAGTAGTTTGTCAAGCAGGATAAAAGAGAAAGGACAAAGCAGACATACACCATAAGCCTGGAATGACTTTTGCTTTAGCATTGTAGCATAGACCAGATAAGCTCGGATGCATTGAAATATAGTTGAAAGATGAGATTCATTAAATTTTTAGAATTTTAACTTTTTCAAAGTGCCTTTTTAAAAAGCCTTAAAATTTGTGGGGTTTTGACAAATTTTATTTTTTATCACTCAAGTTATTAAATGAAATTATCAGCTTGCAAAAACCAATTCTTTTATAGTCTTGCTATTTTTTTTTAATTTGCAAACTCATCATAACTGGAAACATTTGGGGGAAACAAAGATCATATCCAGATTTTGGATTAAATTTTAGGTAGCCAGAAAAAAAGTCCACCAAATTAATCTATTTAACCCCAAGATTTTGTATAACATATTTGATTTGACTTCACTCATTAGTAATGTACTGTAGAGTCCCAACATAAACCCTACTATGAGAAACTCTTGAAGAAAATTTATGAACCATCCAGCCACCATCTTGACATGCACATCTTGTACTTAGTGGATGCTGCCCTTGGCATGTTTTGATCACTGCGCTTTTACAGATGAATGAAAGGATGCAAAAGCATGAATGGGAGACATCTCTGTTAAGTTTCCAGGGTTTGCCCCACTCCTCTCCACGCTTTCTCCTGATCCATCCCCACCATACTAGCAGAAGCTGAAAGGACTCTTATAGGAATGAGAGGTTGGGGGAAACTCCATATGGAGTATGTGGAGGCAGCCTCCAAGGGAACTTGCCCTTCCACGAACCTTTGTGAGTTGCAGGGAATCCTCATGGTTCACACACTGCAGCAGGATGTTTTTCTTCCTACTTAACAGAAATGACATAGGGGAACAGCATGGAAGCAAGAGGGCTACTTTACCTCCTGCAAGTTTGAAGGCTTTTACTTGCATAATTTGACCTCAGGGGTTCTTGCTGAATTATGGGAGTAGAAGTTTTTTTAATTCTTAAAAATGCCATCCATATTCAGTGCTATGAATCTATATTTATGGACAAACGGACACATATTATAATCTGGTTTCAATATGTTGGGGGATCATACAGCTAGAAGAAATACATGCATGCCAATGGCAATCATCCATTTATTCTTTCATTATATTATTAGTTTATTAAGGTCATGCTCCCATAAAACAGATATGTGGGGATCAGCATCACCATGCCTTCTTCTCTGACACAGAAATGGGCATATATGTTAATACCCCTGTTTTGGAAATTTATTATGTAAAAAAAGAGAGAATTTCTGTGATTGAAACACATCTGTATGAAAATGCCCTGCCTTAGATTCCCAGCATTGATTTTCAATCATTCTGTGAGAGAGAAAAAGTTGAATAACCAGTTCTGCAAAAGTACCTCTTGCAAATCTTCTGGTGATCGTTTGTCTTCTCCTGCTGCATCCTTATAAGGCAAAATAAAAAGTTCGGCAGATGTTGGTAAACCTGGAAGGATCGCCACCAATATTTGTTCACTGGAAATATCTGTTGCCTGAAAGAAACATGAACTGTATGAAAGGGATTGCACCACAAACTTTGTCAAATAATGATACTTATGAATAGATTACTCAGAAGTGGTTTTCCATGCTCCTCCTCGGAGGGCACTTTGGAAATGTGCAGCTTGCCCAAAGGTTCTTCTTACAGTGGGGGAACTGAATTCCTAAACCATGTCTCTGCAGCCAGATACCTAATTCTCTGATCTATCCAGTCAGCTAAAATATATGTAGCTAAAGAGCCTGAGGATATTTACCTGGGGAGGGGGGGCAGGCTGGGTATGGCCCAGAGAAATAGAAAAATCATTTTCCTTGGTCTATGTTCTATTGTGTTAAATGATCGTGGAAGCATAACTGTGCAAGCATTCTGGCAGGGCCCCAGTTGTGTGTGCAGTCACACATTGGTTGCAAGACTGGTTGTGTGATCAGTCATGTGACAGAAGTTCTGCTGGAGTGGGGCAGGGGGTTTATATGATTTCCCTTACTGTCTGAAGAGGATGCTAGCAGGAAGTATGGAAATCCTTTCTCTGATTCAGGAAGCAACATCTCTTGCAAATGTAACTATATTTATTTATTTATTTATTTATTTATTTATTTATTTATTTATTTATTTATTTATTTATTTATTTATTTATTTATTTATTTATACCCCACCTATCTAGTCATTTCAACCACTCTAGGCGGCTAGAGTCATTTGATTATAGATTTAAATGGGAGAACATCTGATTGTACTGTGAAATCCTCTGATTTCACCAGTGACTGAAATCCTATGATACTTGACATAGCATGAAATTATGAATGCAGAAATTTCTAGGTATCTATGCCCATGCAATGTGCATTGTGTGCTTGATTGTGCAAATGATTGGGCAATTGGTTGCACAACTGCTGCTGTGAAATCTCTTGGTGGATGTGACTTTTACAAACTTCACAACAGCTTTCATGAGTTTGAGTTACACAGTTGTAGTCACCTAACAGTATTCCGGTCTTAATCTAAATTAATACAAGTTCTTTAATTATTTGCTTCTTGTTACACCATCAATATAAATACAAGAAATATCCATTATTTTCAAATATCTTCAACTTTAAATGCAATATTGCAAAGTTGCTTTTGAAGATGGAGTGGGAAATC